>NC_089821.1:191438376-192063376 GCF_035046505.1 Tiliqua scincoides | reverse complement strand
CAGAGTATCGTAACTGTTGATGGGATTTCCATAAGCACATCAAAGCAACATAAAGCCCCTGTGCGCATTTGCTCTGGCAGCGCAGATGAGAGAGGGCCAGTAACTCATCCTGTGCGCACGCTAAATGATTTAAATTTCGAGATCGTTTTGCAATCAAACCCGTTTGCAAATGACATTGGGATTGATTCAAAATATAGACCAACACGGCTCAGTTATAAAATTAGCCTGTGCAGCAAAATAAATCTGATGATAAGAAGTTGCAAAAGAAAATGCCGAAGATAGTTAAATCACAAGGGCAGGAATATTCTTTAGAGGCATTTTACAAAAGAAAATGCTGTCGGTCTGGTTTTCTTTTTCTTTTTTTCCTCCCCGTTTCCCAAATGAAAGCCTAGACTGCAAATGGTTGTTGAAAGTCATGTTCTCCTTCCCTGATTGCCTTCAAATGATAGCCCCATTGCAGAGCTTCTGGGAGGAGGCCATTTGCATTTCATTCATGTTAAATAATATTCGCCTGCCACTTAAGGAGCCTAAATCATATCTCTTGCAGGTAGAACGCTGATATTTCACTTTGAATTTCACAGCACTAAAAACAAACAGTGGAGACTTACAAACACATGTGGTGGGATTCAGATATTTGTCAGATAACACGGGAGATGGAAGGGACTGTTCACACTAGTTTTGTTGTCTTCCTCCATATGAAGTCTATAAATCATCAAAGGCAACACTCATTATTGCCTCTGACTAAATGCTTCTCCTGCCTTTGTCATTCTGTTCCTCACTGCTACCATGCGCTCATAGTGACAACGCCTTATCCCCCAGAGGAGCACACCATAATGCTCCATCATGGACAGGTCTGCCTGCACAAACTATAATCTGATCTAGAGTTATGACTTTCCCAAACTCCATACTACTGGTTCATAGAGTAACGTATCTGTTCTCTAGGGCAGTCTTCCCCTTGGCCATTCCATGACTAACAGGCAGCCCTAACCTGTGCTAGTACAGCTGAGTGACCTGCACTGTATCCAGCACAGGTTAGCAGCAGGATGGAGGTCTCCTTGGGGATGTTTACCCTTACCCCAAGTAATGCTCCAGCATGCCAATGGAACTATGAGGATCTGCACCAGTTAAATCGCTGGTGCAAATCCAAACAGCCCCATGTAGGTCATTTAGGCCTGGGAAAGAAAGGGTAGGATACAACAAACGCCTCCTCCACCATTTCCTGGGCCTGATCCACCTCATTCTGCCCTCCCCCAAAGTGTCCCTCCTCACCTGCATTCCATCCTCCCGCCACACTCCCCCACCCCTCCGCTGCTTGGCGGGGTACTCAGTTGGCCATCAGTTGGGATGACAGGCTGGCAGAGGCCTTCCTGCTGTACTGCTGGCTCTCGAATAGTTGCAAACATGCTTTATGGCATATTTGTGACACTCTAGACTGGTGCAGCAGACACTGTGCCAATGGAAGCCAACAATAGGATTGCACTGTCAGTTAGCAACATCAGGGCTCATGCATCAATCATTTCTTCCTTTGGGCAAAACAAAGGTTGTTGACAGACAGTGCAGAGATTCTGTTCTGCCAAATGTTCTTACGCGTGCAATTCTAAGCCTTGTCCACATATGACCCTGACTGAGCAAGCTGAAATCACAGGAGAAAATTATAAGTAGGACTCCTAAAAGAGCTCTCACATCATATCACACCCACACTCTCCATCATAACCATTCTCATCACCACTTAAAGCTCTGCACCTCAGATATCTCTTGCAGTCTGCATTTTGCAAAATAGTTGATATTTAGGGTGGTAGCAAAATCTGCCTCAACCAATATTTGGACCATAGTCTCAGAAACCATTTAGGAGGCGCTCCAGTCACAGCACACAAACACAACCTGGAATATCTGCATAGTTAAGGTACATTATGTGAGGGGAAGCATGTTTCAAAAATAACATGCTCATGTTGTTTGGTGAACTATCATGTACATTGATGGTGTCACACCATGGCTATTACTAATAATAACAACATAAATTACATCCACTAGGAAAAAAAAAGTGCTCTGCAACTGGCACTCTTTCACTTCCTGACAGACTGGTAATTTACAGTGCAAGCCTATGCACATCTATTCAGCCGCACATTCCACAGAGTGCAAAGGGACATTTCCAGGTACGTGCGTACAGCATCCCAGCTTCAGGCCCCAATCCGATGTGTACCTTGCATTGCCTGAATACTAATTTTGGTGACATGCCATTTTGCACTGCTGGGCATCTGCTGCAAGTGATGAGCAGTTGTGGCTGCATTGCAGCAGCCTCTCAATGACCCTTGTCATTAGCAAGTCAAGGTGGGGGCATGAGGGAGACACAGGTGGGTGGAACAGGAGGGAGAGGAACAGGGCAGGGTAGTGTACAGAGGCCATTCCGTTGAGGCTGGGAACAACAACAACAACAACAGTATTTATATACCACTTTTCAACAAAAAGTTCACAAAGCGGTTTACAGAGAAAATCAAATATCTATTGGCTCCCTGTCCCAAAAGGGCTCACAATCTAAAAAGATGCAACCCCAGAAGACAGCCACTAGAAAAGACACTGCTGGGGTGAGGTGGGCCAGTTACTCTCCCCCTGCTAAAGGGGAAGGGGGCAGTGTTAGTGGCAGCAGTGCCACTGATGTCCTATCCTCCTTCCTGGACTTGACCTGCCTTCCTGGGTCCATTCAGACTTGCACCAGCTGAATTGCTGGTGCAAGTCCAATGAGACCCAGCAGGACAGTAAGGGCTTATTCCCAGGCAAGGGAACAAATGTCCCCTTACCTGGAGAAGATCCCCGGGACTGACCCTTCCTTGCAGGATACAACATATGCTCTGGTGGCATAGCTGCATCAGCAGAGGGGATTTAGATAGGACTGGGCTTCCTGACACACACCTATGTATCTTTTATATAGACTAACCAGCCCTCCTTCTTAGGCTCACTTTGATCTGTCAGCCACAATGAATTAAATTCATTTAAAAGTGACTACACATTTTATTTTATTTTCCCCTACCAAAGTAATCTAAGTTTCAAATGCAGAGATGCATGCACAGATCAGACTTTTACAGTTCTTTGGATTGCAACATTGGCTATTAATTGATTAATACAATTTTCATCATGAAAATAAAGGACCAAGACTACTCAGTATTCTCTTCAAAACCGGCATGTGAATAGAGCCATTTGTCTTTCCTCTTCCTTTGTGCTAAAATCTTTTTCAGGGCAATTTGGGAAAAAAAAAAAAGTAAAGAAATAAGGTACATGGAAATATATTTCATTAATAACTGATTACTCTGTAAAATGGGGAAAAAGAAAACGAAATGCTGCATAGAATTAATTCACTCTCTTGGCAATTTTAGGAATACAGAAAATCTGAAAGCACAATATGAACTAAATGTATTCAGTTCCAAGATAAAATAAAGAAATGAGAAAGGGAAATGGGTATGAAATTAACCATCAAGACCGCATCTTATTTCTCATTTTTAATACTGTAATTCTTTGATCCAGAAGGAGGAAGTTGTAATGACTAAGGAAGTATCCTCCAGCCAGTAGATGGTATTGTATTATTTCCTTACTTTTGTTCCTTTCTTAAAAGTTCCTGGAAATTCAGTCTTGTTCCACATGAAGTCTTACAATTGAACTTATGGATCGATCTAATGAGTGCCATCCACTGGAATCACACCTCCTGTGTTAGCACTGAAGTCAGCACCACTTGTAAAAGGTGCTCAAACAGTGCACCATTCAGCGCACTGCTGGGAGCACTAGCCTGCACTTTCCCACCCATGGCAACACTTTCCCTGCCACTCGCTGGAGCAGGTAAGTCAGTGGGGGAGGCCAGCACCATTGATATCCTTCCTGATATCCTATCCTCCTCCTATCCTCCTTCCACATGGACCTCTGCCAACTATTTAGCTACCACATGTCTCAGTAAACCCCACACACTGTGGAGGTTTACCCCCGGGAATGGGAACAATTGTTCTCTTACCCGGACCTTCACAACTGCCCCCTGCCATAGGGTGTATTTCCCCTTCCTTCTTCTGAAGGATATCGGCAGTTCCTGGTTGGGCAGCTGTGCTACCCCAGAGACCTGGTTAATAATCTGCTGCCGGAAGCAATCTGCTTTACTCTGCCTCATAGCAAGGCTGGCCCTGAGTAGTATACTATACCTGAGAATACCTGAGAATTTCATAATACCAAATAAGTCATGCTTTGAATTTTGGAGTGAATTCAGAGTCTAGCAGAAATTTGTTTTTCCTTTCTCTAGACTCCTATATGGATGGAAAAATTTGTTTCTATTTATTTATTTGTGTATGTATGTATGTATGTATGTATGTATGTATGTATGTATGTATGTATGTATGTATTTAAACCATCAAGTTTGTGCAGGCACTGAAAAATAAGCAAACTAATTGCTGAGGAAGTTTGATTATATGGTAAAGGAAAAGCAGCATTCTGTGTGTCATGTTTCCACTGGGGAATTCCAGCATTTAGCTGATGAAGTGTGAAATTCCATAACGTTGTTCTTAAAAGCTACTTTCAGGCAGCCTGTGGCAGAAAAAGAAAAGAGATCATTTCAGGGAAACGGATCCCCACAGACGATGAATGATTGCAGTTCTTGATGGTCTGTAATACAAAGTTGTTGCATGCAGTTACCAAACCTCCAAAGGCCTATTTCAGGACAGCCAGCAGAACCAGAATATCAAAATAGGTTGTTTACAAATGTATGCTAATTCAGGCAGAAAAACCCTTTTGTAAAATAGATTCCCAGTTTTTTTTCCCCCAAATGAATTGCATATATAAAGATGAAATTACTTATCTAAGAGAACTTTTACTGCAGTTTTTTTCCCCCTTGAATTCACTTATTCCATGAAAATATGTTATGATCTGGTTTGAAAAATTGGACTATTATCATTTGGCATGAACCTCTTTGAAATCTTATAGGTCAAGTCTTTAAATTATATTTACAGGTAAAGGACTTTCGCTAACAAAAATATTGAGGATCATTAGACATCTCCCTGAATAATACCCTAATTTTTTCCTCTTTTTCCATTTTTCTTAAAGCTTTATATTTATCCTCCTTTGAGATCTGTGTGTAGTAAAAAAAAAAAATCTCATGTTGGTTTTAATACTGAGTTTCAAAAGAACTGACATTTTTACAATCAAGCAAATAGCATTTTTAGAAGAAAAAAAGACAAAGGAGAGAGTCAATTCTTTTTTTTTTTTTTTTTTTGGGGTGAACATGGGTGGTGAAATCAACTAAGAGAGGACAGAAAGGTGCCACTTCAGCGGTTGTCGCAATCTGTACTGAATGTAGATAAAGCTAAGATCTATACTTGTGAGTAATTAATTCAATCCAGATAACTTTTGGGTGTCCTGAAAAGAAGAAGTTTTTAACTGATAAATTTGAAAACACAATTGGATAGGCTGATTTCTGCTATGGGCAAGGGCAGTTGATGTCATGCCAAAGATAAGATGGTGGGGCGGGGGAAGCTCTTGAATTGAATTGACATAAGTGCACACTGTCTTTACACTCTGTGTAACAGCATCTTCAATAGCAAAGCCCTCTAAGCACTGGAAGGAACAGCAATTATATCAAGTACATTTTCCACCAAGTTGTTATTAATGGAGGAGCAATCTTGTGAAGACTGCACCAAAGGACAAAAGAAGAGTTATTGGAATTAGAGACAGGGATGTTGGGAAAGAAGGTCAAAAATAATGGGATTGGTGACCTGCTTTAATGTAAAGCAGAATTGCACACTGGAGGATTGCGTGAATTAGCCCATTTGTCAAGAAATAACGATTGCTTTCCATCTTTTAAGCAAGAAGCATTCCTGGGAAACACCACTGTGCATTACAAGTGTGTACAATCCAGCCATAGTTAAGTATACCTAAGTACCTAAAGTTTCCATTATGAAAGAGTAACACATCTGAAATATCTGATGTTGAAATATCTTCCAGTCTAGGACTTTTTCACTTGAACCATGTCATTAGAAGAACCATGTTAGTTATCTAATTGGTAAATGTCAGAGTTCATTTCTGCTATCCAATGACTGAGCTCTGGACTTGGAAAATGTTGCCCACTCCATAGATGGAAGAGGCAAACCACATTTTTGTGAGTCTTAAATTTCAGGGCAAAACTTGCATGATGGAGAACTTGTCCTTGAATGTCTAAAGCAGCAGTTTTCAGACATATTGTGGTCACGGCAGCCTTCCTCCGTGGCTTTCTATTGCAGTGGCACCATGTTTGAGAATCGAAAAAGATCTCATAAGAATAGAGATCTTGCCCAGCCAAGAGGATGAGAGTCAGTAAGAGAACCTCGGAAAGCCAGTAAGAAGAGGCCACTGGGGACATCCTGTGGCACTCCTGTGAGTTCACCATGGCACCCTGAGGCACCATGGTGCACTGTTTAGGAACCACTAGTCTAGTATAGTTGCATGGACTTGAAAGACAGTTTGTAGAAAATGCACAAAAAGCCTCGTTTTAACTTTAGCCCACTCAGGTGGGTTTTGCACAGTTTGCTCACACAAGTTCAGGAGTTATGTAGCTCCCTTGCCTCTAAGGTTTAGGAAGTTTCATGACCATTGGCTGCAAATTGGTTCAAGTACTGTGCTGGCACATTTCCTTCTGACTCCTGTGCTTGGGATGAAAAACACATGGAATTTAAGAATAGTTGAACTCATACAGAAAATATAAGTGTATTTTGACCATTAGTAAACTTTTAACTACATCCAGTTATCTGTCACTGAATTATCAAATACCGGTTATCAAACGTCAAGTACTCTTTGCCAAAAGCTTAGTACTGGTATGGTGTAGTGCAGTGTTTCTCAAATTGTGGGTAGGGACCCACTAGGTGGATTGTGGGCCAATTTCAGGTGTGTCACATAGCACCTCGAGCAGCTGCCATTGAAAATATAGGAAGAAAGGATGCAGCAAAGGGGGAGGGCTGTATGCTTATCTGTCAAGGTTGTCAAGGTGTCTTTAAAAGGGGATTGGACAGATTTCTAGAGGAACAGTCCATTATGGATTAGAAGCTATCATGGGTATGTGCAACCTCCTAGTCTTAGGGCTACCCTCAGAATGCCAGGTGCAAGGGAGTGGCACCAGCTGCGGACCACAGCAGGTCCCGTGCCCACGGCAAAGCTCCAAGATGGCGCCCTCCATGGGCTATTGCTGCCCCCTCCATGCAGAAATCTGCCCCCACCAGTCACGAGAGGCTCAGGGAGCCTTGTGCAACCTTCTCCTGCATCAGGGAAATCTCTCTGAGGTTCCCCGACACTATAAACTATACTTCCGCTATAAACTGTGGTTCCGGCCATTGGAAGCCTCAGAGAGGTCCTAGCGTCCAGCACCTGGGGCATTTGCCCCAGGGAAGTCAATGGGAGGTACGCAACTGGGTGGCACCAGGATGCAGGTCTCTTGTTGTCTTGTGTGCTTCCTGAGGCATTTGGTGGGCCCTGTGAGATACAGGAAGCTGGATTAGATGAGCCTTTGGCCTGATCCAATGGGGCAATTCTTATGTTCTTAAGTTGTAAATTGGCTTTTTTTCCTTTCTGATTCATGTTGTTATTTGAAAATGGCTGAGAACCCAACTTTTTGCTGCATTCTCAAGAAAGCAGCAGGTTCTGGCATCACAATGACTGCACTTCCTGCTTGATGATGTCACTTCAAGCCATGACATCATTTCCAGTGGATCCAGACAGATTACCATTCTAAAAAGTGGGTCCCAGCCCTAAACTGTTTGAGAACCACTGGCATAGTAGACAGAGAGGGGAAACCCCAGAAGATCAGAGTTCAAATTCAATCATGAAACTCACTTGATTACTTTTGGCCAGTTATTAAACAACTTCACAAGGTATTTGTGAAGATTACAGCAAGGAATTGACCAGATATGCCACCCTGACTTCCTTGAATGAACAATGTGCTTAGAAATAGAATAATGAAAAAGGAGATACCAAATATAGACTCTCAGTCATCAGTACTATATGCTAAATGATAAGTATTCAATAGACATACGACACTATTGAGATTGTAGTTCTGAAACAGGGCAAGCAGACTTTATAATCTGACTTCTTGGTCACTGCAAAGATGAACATGATGCCTTCTGCCACTGGTGTTGATTAGAAGTAATCAAGGCAAAGGAAGAGGATCATGGAAATGGAAGAACCCACTTCCTTCAACTGACCCTGTGACTTCACAGAGAAATCTAGCAGACTGTGGTGGTTCAACAGGGTTTTCTCTTATAACAGTGAAAGCTACTAGATGTCTTTATGCTTGGATAGGATAAACTGGGCTGTCTGTCACCTCAGCTAGAGTCCATCTCACTTTTTCTGCTCAGTGGTAAGGACACACCATAAATAATTATGTGGCAAGGCTTTAAAAGGTTGTGTGAGCTAATGAATACAAGTAAAGGTAAAGATTCCCCCCCCACCCCAGCATTAAGCCTAGTTTGTTCAACTCTAGGGGCAGTGATCATCTCCATTTTTAAGCCAAAGAACCGTGTTTGTCCATAGTTTCCGTGGTCATGTGGCCAGCATGACTAGACGCTTAGGCTCACAGAATGCTGTTACCTTTCCACCTATTTATCTCCTCGCATTTTCATGCTTTAGAACTGCTTGGTTGGCAGCGGCTGGGACAAGCAACAGGAGCTCACCCCGTTGCGTGGATTCAAACTCTTGCGGTCGACAGATTCATCAGCTCAGTAGTTTAACCCACCACGCCACCTGTCCTAATCTTTACTTCTTTAGTCCATTGACACTACATCTTTATATAATGGGTAACAGGTTATAATAAAATGCAATACCTCATATTTATTTATTTGTTCCATTCTTCTTTGTTCAAAAAGCATGTCAGTCAATAAAATGAATTGCACATTAAAATAACAGCATTTTTTAAAATGGAGGTTAATCTTCCCCAAGGCAGAGTCTTCTCTTCACTGTGTATGATGACAGACTCTTTCTCTTCCTTCTGACATTGTCTGCAACAACAGGTGAAACTAGGCAGATTAAGTTGTTTAGTTCCCTCTCCTAGCTTTCCCCCTCCAAAATGATTCTGTGGTTGACATCCATGATGCAAGAACCAGCAACCCTTAATCCTCTGGCCAACCAATCAGGGCTCGGGCCAGAACGTTCTGCTCCTTGCTGAGATGTCAGACCTGGAAGGCAGGAGGCAACCCCCCAGGGACCTGCAGTCTTCTGACTGATGACAGAGACCAGATTAATCTTTCCTTCAGAACCACCATGTAGCCCTAGAACAGTACTATGCAAAATACTTGGTCCTGTGTTGTTGTTTGGTCCTGGCCGAAGCTGCAGTCCTCTGCACATTTTCCTAGGAATAAGTACCAATTAACACAGAAGGACTTACTTCTGAGTAAACAGGCATTAGGCTTGCAATGTAAGCTTTTCTTTCCTCTCCCAACAACTCTTCAACTCAATAATAAAAGACTAGCAGCCCAATCCTATGCCTGTGTACTCAGAAGTAAGTCCCATTAAAATCAACAGAGCTTACTCCCCGGAAAGTGTGGATAGGATTGTAGCCTGAGGCCTAAACCCTAACCAACTTTCCAGCACTGGCATAGCTGTGCCAATGGAAGGTGAGCTGCATCCTGCAGTTGGGTGGCACTCGCAGAGGCCTCCTCAAAGTAAGGGAATGTTTGTTCCCTTACCTCGGAGCTGCATTGCCCTTATATCAGTGCTGGAAAATGGGTTAGGATTGTGCCCTAAGGCTACAATCCTATCCACACTTACCTGGGAGTAAGCCCCATTGACTGCAATGGAACTTACTTCTGGGTAGACATGCACTGGGCTCTAGGATTCTTGGTGTCAATTGCTCTTTTCCTGGTTATAACCTGACATAAGCAGTATTTTTTGTTCCGCTGGATTTAAAATAAATTATATATGCATGGCACTGCAAAGTCTACTTCAGAGAGAGGTTAAAAATTACAGAAAATAATATCAACTCTGCTCCAAGCAGTTGTTTTTTTTTTCCTACCTTGGTAGTCTGTTCAGTGCCTAAAAACTGTAAGGTCACGCAGATTAACAAGGCATATTTTTAACAGGTGTCTTGTCCCCAAACCAAAAGTGATTATGATAGGCTTTGCTCAACATATTTTCTACTCACCTTTAATTCACTTGATTTGCCAATATTCACAGGTGCACCATCACATCTATTAACTGGGGTTGCCTTCCTTAGTTGGTTTGCCTGATGGTTCATGATATCTGCACAGAAAACTTGGCACCATGCTGTACAGGCAAGAAGATATAGAGATAAGGTGGAGTTATTTTCTATCCATGACTCGACAGGTGAATCCTGGAAGTAAGTAAAATGCCCTAATGCTTAATGAACTAGCCTTATTATTGAACAAGCTCTTTCTACCTAGGCCTCTGGGCACAATCTCAAGCAACTTTTTATAAAAGAAATCCAGATTGCTTTCGTTTTCTGCTTCAGTAAGTAATCCTTTACTGTGACTAACAAAGGCAGAGAGCTTGGGTAAAAAGGTATATACTAATAGGGGTTTCCGCAAATTAAAACACATCACATTTCTCAAAGGAAGCATCAAGATGCAGTAATAGAGCTTGTAACTCTCCAGACTGCCTGAAATAAATAACACATAAATGATACATAGGGAGCTAAGATGCACATAGAATACAGTTGAAAATGCACTGAAGTGAAACCTTAGGCTCATTTGTGATTAATTCCTGTTATATATTTTTCTTCTCTAGAGAACTTATTCTCAACTATGTCATTCTGTTACCTTGCAAGTAGCTTGAAAGAGTTCTTTTTCCCCTCCAATATGCATATCATGAGATGCTTCAGCAGAATATCTGGACATATTTTTTCTTCCAGTCTTAGGAGGAATCCACCTGGAACCCTGGAATGAAAAGAAAGGAGCTTCATTTGTCAACAATTTCCTGCCCCTGCAGTCTCAGAGAGGACAACATTTAGGAAGCTGTCTCACACCGAGCCAAACCATTGGGCCATCTAGCACAGTACATCTACCTGGATTGGCACTGCCCTCATGGTGTTCCAGCAGGAGTCTTTTCTAGCCCTACATGGAAATTCCAGAGGTAAAACCTGAGACCATCTGTGTGCAAAGCATTTCCTCTACCCCTGAACTATGGCCACTCCAAAATAATACTAAAACAAGTCAAAAAGGTTAAAAATAGGGAGCACAGTCCATCAAGAACACAAGGAATAAAGGCCTAATTCCATGTCAGATAGGCCTGTGAACTCTCATACTTTCAATAGGCATATTTCCCACATGATAGGATTGTGAAGTGTTGCTGCTACAACCAGCAACTGCAGGCTTTGCTCTACTTTGCTTCCTGGTCTCTAAGCATAGACTGCTGCCACTGGCCAGCTGGTAAACTATTGGGGGGGGGGGGTGTTTCCAGTGTGCCATGAGAGATGGAGCCACCTCTTTTTGTCCCACAGTCAATCACAGTGTGGCTACTCTGCAATGACCTGGGACCTTCTGCTTGCAAGTCTCTGTCACAGAGCTGTGCCCCTACATGATAATAAGTTGCTGAACCAAGGAGCTTATAATCTCTAAACTCTGGCACTGTTTGTGTGTGAAAGGCAACACAAGAAGAGAAAGAAGATGTCACACACTTTAGGGCATGCACAAATATCACAGCTTGTCCTCCCGTGTTTAGATATGGGATACTCTGTCTCAGGGTGGAATACCTTGGTTTAGAAAGCAAATGGTACTTTTCATGCTTCTAGGAAATGTTAGGATCATACAATTATTCATTTGAGATCTATAAGGTCAATGATGTTGCCATGGAATTTTCTTCACTTTTTTTTCAATCTGAATGCAAAATGCTATGAGTGTTATAGTCTTATTAACCTCTAAACCAGGGGTGCTCATACTTTCAACTTTAGGGATGCTGAACCTTTAACAAGTGTATAGAAGAGAGAATTTCAGCAGGTGCAACTTGTCATCCCACAGATGACAAGCTGCACCTGCTGAAATTATCTCTCCTACACAATTTTAAAGGTCCAGGATCCCTAAAGTTGAAAGTTTGAGCACCCCTGCTCTAAACACACAAGCATCTTGGACATTATCTGCCATGAAAGATATATGGCTTCAAGATATTGACCTACCTACCTCTCCCTTCACAGCATACATAACCAGTGGGGAGAAGTGCTTCTAGAAATTGGTCCATTGGAAGTTGACTGATTGCTACTCCCCCAAACTCCATATTGACTATCAGAGGCTCTCCAGGGTTCTAGGCAGGGGTATTTCTCAGCCCTACCTGGAAATGCTCTGGATTGAACCCAGGACTTTCAGCATGCAAACCATGGACTTATCACTGAGCTATATTAACAAATAGCAGGTGTTTTAAAGTCATCCATAAGAGGTAATGGCCAGTACACTGTGTTATTTAGCTGTCTGGCTGAAAGGCAAGAGAAATGGAAGAGCTGTATATGAAGCCTATTGGGATCCACATGCAGAGGCACACAAACAATTACATGAATAGAGCTTCTTATTGTAGCTCTCTGTTGAACTTTCAGCCTTACTTAATTTTATTAACTTAAGTGAATCTTTGTAGCCTGTTGTAACCTTGGCATGCAACATTATACTTCCTCTTAATCACCTTAAATCATTACTACTGTCTTTCTTCTGAGACATTTCAATGTGCACTTGAAACTTATAGGTCTACTATTTCTTAATGGAAGTTTGTATTGATTTACAGTCATTATGGGTCTGGATTCTTCTAAAGATTTCAAACTAGAGCTCAGTTAAGTAGCCCAGGCAAAAGGACAACTGTGGGTTTATCCAAAGGCCATGAAACTACTTTTTCCTAAAGCCTCCATTGCAAAGTTTGCTTTGAAAAAGAAGCAGGACAAGCCAAGGTAAAGAAATTAGTCACATGAGCTAGTTTCAAGGTACCAAGCTGTTCCTAAAGGTGACAAGCTATACCTGCTAAAATTCTCTCTCCTACACAGTTGTTAAAGGTCTTGGATCCCTAAAAGGTTTACTCACCCCTGTTCTAGTCAGGTGTGCCAACTCCAACTTCCAGTGTTTCAACCCTAACCCTGCTAAGATGTTTTCCATTTCAGTAAGATAGACAAGCGGTGCTCATCACTGCATACTTGAATGGCTACTTCATTCAACTTGTCAAGCAGAGTGGCCTGTGAGGCCATCTAACTGAGGTAGCCGTTTGAGGTTCAGTGAGTCTCAGCTGCAGTTTAAGACGCTGCAACTCAAGAGGTAAGAAACTCTCCTCTGTCTGGACCATCTGGCCACTTTGTAGGACCTTTTAAAGATTTCTCCTTGCTCTTCACTAGGCCTCTCTCCAATGAACCACCTCCCTATCATTACATTGCTTCAGGGGTGGACGCTTCTCTTTCTAGACCAAGAGCCAGCAATTAGCAGGAAGTGATACTTCAGCAGCTGGAAATCTAGGATATAGTTTAACGATATTTGAGTCAAGAATAACTTACCAGTTATATATACAATATGAGATTAACAAATGAGAAGATAGGGACTTGCAAACTCTCTTTATAACAAGTGGGATAAAGGGGATTGGGGAACAAGGAAGAGGCGCTTAACCGCAGGGATAGTGGACTGCTTATGGGCCATGTCCTTGACAACTTTCCAGCACTGATGTGGCTGTGCCAAGGGGAGGGGTGCTGCATTCTGCTGTGGGGGGAGAGTCATGGAGACCTCCTCAAGGTGCGGGAATGTTTGTTCACTTACTATGGGGCTGCATTCAGACTGCATCGGCACTGGAAAGTTGGATAGGATTGGGCCCTTATGTGTGATAGTACTACCCCCTGCTAACTGGTTAAGAGGCACTTTTTCAAGTGGGTGCTCCTCTTTTATTTAGCAGGGGGAGAGTAATTGGCCCACCTCACCCCCAGCAGTGTCTTTTCTAGTGGCTGACTGCTGGTGTTGCAACGTTTTAGATTGTGAGCCCTTTTGGGACAGGGAGCCATTAGATTTATGATTTTCTCTGTAACCGCTTTGTGAACTTTTTGTTGAAAAGCGGTATATAAATACTGTTGTTGTTGTTGTTGATAGTATCAGTGCTGGGGTCACCGATGTTCTTTGCATTTAGTTTTCTTATTGCACTGACGCTACCATCTGTCACAAAGCTATCTGTTTTACTCAGCATGATTATCCTGTGGTCTTCCTATTGATCGCTCACACAATGGTCTTCCAGTAAAATTGCTCAGTGCCACATAGATGGAAGCCCAATCCTATTGGGCTGCCCTGCTGGTGGAGCCAGCATTCTGTCAGTGCTGGAGTAGTGTGGTGCCAGAGCACTGGTGGGAAGGCTGGAGTTTTTCCCCGTGCACATTGCCAAACCACTGGCAATCCATCGGAGCAGGTATGCCAGCAGGGAAGGCGGGAAGGATTGGGGAGGGTGTCCGACATGTGTCATGCGCACATACACAAATAACTGAAATTGGGGAAATTAGCAAGCAAGGGTATGACAAGGTTTAGGATCATTGACATGGATGAGTAGTGCAAAACAATCTCAAAGTGCCTCAAAATTAGGCTAACAGTAACCACAAGACAGAGCTTTTCAAAGGAGATGGAGTTTATTAAAGAAATATAACAAGTAAATGGCACATTTAATTTCAGATCAGTTACCGAGGAAAGAGATGCAGGTCCAACTTGTTATACACATATTTGACTCAACATGAACGGCCACTGTAAAAGAGAAGGAATATGCTAATCCCTGGAGAAGGGGAATAAAGCATTCCTCTATAACAGGGGTCTCCAAACCCCGGCCCGGGGGCCAGATGTGGCCCGTGGCAAGCCTCAATCCGGCCCACGGCCAGCCTCTGATCCCCTGAGAGCCTCTGGCCCAGTTGACCAAACACAACCAGAGTTGTGCTTGTGGGATGGGGGAATGGGGGTCCATTTAAGTGTGTGCTTTATTTCTTGGGCTCTGTCTTGGACATTTGAGGCCATTCATTTATTCATTCATCTAAGTTCCATCTCTAAGGTGTTTATTTAAATTTTATATTTAATTTTTTTTTCCAGCCCTCGACACTGTTCCAGATATTTGATGTGGCACTTCGGGCAAAATGTTTAGAGACCCCTGTTTTAAAATCAGTTTTTAAAAAAACTGCTTTTCTTACTGTTGTAGAGAGACAGTCATGCAAGTGATTATAGGTATAACCTATCCATGGATTTTTCATCTAGTGAAAAAGCCACATGTTTTCAACACAATAAGGGCCCTTTAAATTAAAAGAAAACAGTCCTTTAACAATAACCTTGTTAATGTGAGAGAGGGCAGCTGGCTTACAACCCATCAATCATTCCCAGGCACTTAGATCAGCTGCAAGCTACCCCTCCCTTCCCCCTGAGTACATGAAAAAAAGATAAATCATTTTGCTCAGAATGCATTCTGGGAATGGAACCCTCATGGATAATGAGACTCAACCTGTACTTGCAAATAGCTGTGTTTGGATAGCAGGAGTTAGCTGGAAAGGTGACTGAATGGAGGGGGGCAAGATAGCAAAAAGTGGGGGAGAGAAGCTCACCTATCCTAGTCTTCTGCTTATGGCTTGAATGTGAAGTGCTTCCTGAGCAGCAAGGCAGGGCTGCAAAGTCCCCAGGATCTTGGGGGGGGGGGGGGGAGAAGAGAGCTGGCCTTCAACTGCTTGCTTCTGAAGTGAACCAGAAAACTCCTAATCTGTTTGCTTCTGAAGTGACCACAAAATCCGCTTCCAGAGCAGGGAAGTTATAGGATTTTTCTCAAAGGAAACGAATATTTGGCAGGACAAAGGAATTTAGGGAGTTTCTTCCTGAGCTTCCTAGCTTTGATTGAATTTTTCCAGGAGGACACAAAAGAGCTTGATGGCCCATCCAGGGTAGTTCCTGCTGAACAATAGTGTAGCAGGGTGTGTTATCTCAGGTTCAGGTAGAAGGACTTCTTGGTTCAGAGTCTGAAATGTACTACCCAGTTGGGCAATTGCAATTTAATTTAACATTCAGGCAGGACTTGTTCTTGCTGGTTGGCAACCTTCAGTCTCGAAAGACTTTTGTCAAATCTTAAGCACCCAGATTTAATCAACCACAGAGGGGCCTTTACTTGAAAGCCAGCAAAATCTCACCTCTTTTCATATTACAGCAAGACCTGCCCAACTCTGAAACCAAGATGGAGTCACTTTAAACTGCACATATGTTTGGGAAAGGGCGTGTGTGTAACACAGGGCAGGAAATGGGCAACACTGGGTGGGGAGGGGAGAAATGGGGCAATCCCTTCTGGCAACAGCCTCCCTGCCCCTTTCGCTCCTTAGACTTTTGCCAGTTGAAGGCCTGGCTCAGGTTCAGGGAGAGCCGTTGTAGGCCAGGAGGCATATTGAGGGGAAAAGGGATTTAAATCACCCCTTCTGAAGCTTCCTGGTTTACCACCACCCCTGTTGGATACATTCCTTGTAAGTGTAGCTGCATGGAGGGGCGGGGGGAGAAATAGGATTGACCCGTAAAGAAAATAGTTGGTCAAACTGGACAACAATACTGTTCTGCCAGATTCCCAGCCCAAGCTCTGCCTGGAGAATTATGCCCACTTTTAGCTAATTAGCTCCCCCTTTTCCCTCATAAATGACCCTGGTTCTGCCCTGCAGTCCTCCACTACCAGGGTAGCTCACCTGTTTAACCTACAGAGGTCCTCCTTCCTGCTAGCAGCCTCCTGCCACTACAGCAGCCCCTTGGTCCTCAACAGGTCTTGGGCACAGCAGCCAAACACCAGTCTTAGTGTCTCCACTAGTTTCTGCTCCAGCAGCTTCCAAAGTCCATTCACACATCAGTCCATTAGCCATCAATTCCTCAGTCTCCCCTTCCTCAAGCTTTTCTCCTTCTGCTACCCACACCCAACTCTCCCTTCATCAGGTGTTTTTATGCCTGAGGGCCCTATTGTCTTCAAGTGGCTGCAGCTGTGCAGCACTCTGCTGGATGCCCAGGCCTTACCCTTAAAGGGGCCATTGCTGACACCACATCTACCTCCTCGCCAGATCTTCCGTGATTCCAATACAAATACAGATTCATAACAAAATGTTTTATGAGTACTAAGTTCATTTCTGGGAGACTTAAAGTCAACATTTTCTTCTTTCTGTTTGAGAACACTAATGTATTCTTTGGAAGGAATTCCAAATGAAAACATAAATTGGCTCATAGAACTTCATTAAGCCAAGTCCAAGGTTAGTTAAACATTCAGCAGAACACTTTTACCCCAAAGCAACTCCTCTGATATTGTGACCTTTGAAGAAGATTTGCATACCATAATGTTAATAATGTTGCCAGTTGAAAGAAACCGATTGCAGCTATTCATGTCATTGCTGACACCTTATGTATAACACAAGTATCTGGATAGTTCTGTATCTCAAAAGATCCAGAAGTGATCAAGATGTCAGATGTGGTCTTCATATTTAGAAAAAATTAAATAAAACAAAAATCTATCTAAATGATTTGTACCATGGAATCAATCAGGAAAAACACACTACAATACTGAAAAGTAGTTACAGGTTGAGTCTCATTATTCCTGAGGGTTCTGTTCCAAGAACTCACCATGGATGGCAAAAAAAAAAAAACACACACTATAGCAAATCCATTTAAAAAACAAAATCTCTTTGCTCTGGTGATTTAAAAACAGGCTTGCTGACCTTTGTAATGCACACAGAGACAATCAGTCTCTCTCCAGGAGCTTAGGCTTCACTAGGAGGCAGCAATTCCTCCCTTCACCAGGAGCCCCAGCAAGGGAGAAAGAATGGAGAAGGTGATAATCATTTAGCCCTGCCATTTAGCCTTATTTTATCTGCTGGGGGGGGGGGGGAGGGAGGAGTGAAGCCTGCAGGGAGAATGATTGATGGATTGTCAGTCCCCCTCTCTGGCTGTTTTCCTTTAATTTAAAGGGCCCTTCTCATCAGCTTTGAGATAGAAAAATCTGTGGGTAAGTAGGTTATACCTGTAATCACTTGTATGACTGTCTCTCTGCAACAGTAAAAAGCAGTTTTTTTAACTGCTTTAATCACAGATAAAACTGTGATTTTAAAGGGGTGCATCTTCCCCCTTCTCCAGAAATCAGCACATTCCTTCTCATTTGCAGGGGCTAGTCATGTTTAGTCAAATCCGTGTATAAAAAATCCATGTGTAACAAGGCTGGACCTGTATAGTGTGACTTTAACAGCTGAATCTTAACTCTCCAGCACCAATACAGCCACAATGCAACTGCAAGGTAAGGGAACAAACATTCCTTTACCTTGAGGAGGCCTCCATGACCCCCCCTCCCAGCACAGAATGCAGCATGCATCCTGTTGACACTGCCGCATCGTTGCTAGGAAGTTGGTTAGGACTGGACTGTTAATTGTGGTTATCCCTTTAAAAAATCCATTATATGTAGTATACTCATAAAGAGTGCACCTTTATTTAATTAATTTTTTTATTTATGTGATTAATTTCTGTGCTGCTTTTCAGATATAAGCTGCAGTATAGCTAACAAAATTTAAAAATGTAAGTATTCATTTTTTAAAAAATGAAAAGCATCTTCAGTTGCCAACAGAAGGATACCATTGCAAAAAAATAGGCCTTGGCATTAAGTGTTTATGTGAAAGAGAACCTATGGGTGCAATAAACATAAGAACATAAGAACAGCCCCACTGGATCAGGCCATAGGCCCATCTAGTCCAGCTTCCTGTATTTCACAACAGCCCACCAAATGCCCCAGGGAGCACACCTGATAACAAGAGACCTCATCCTGGTGCCCTCCCTTGCATCTGGCATTCTGACATAGCCCATTTCTAGAATCAGGAGGTTGCACATGCACATCATGGCTTGTAACCTATAATGGATTTTTCCTCCAGAAACATGTCCAATCCCCTTTTAAAGGCGCCCAGGCCAGACGCCATCACCACATCCTGTGGCAAGGAGTTCCACAGACCGACCACACGCTGAGTAAAGAAATATTTTCTTTTGTCTGTTATAACTCTCCCAACTCATCCCAATTTTAGTGGATGTCCCCTGGTTCTGTTATGTGAGAGTGTAAAGAGCATCCCTCTATCCACTTTGTCCATCCCCTGCATAATTTTGTATGTCTCAATCATGTCCCCCCTGAGGCGCCTCTTTTCTAGGCTGAAGAGGCCGAAATGCCGTAGCCTTTCCTCATAAGGAAGGTGCCCCAGCCCCGTAATCATCTTAGTCGCCCTCTTTTGCACCTTTTCCATTTCCACTATGTCTTTTTTGAGATGCAGCAACCAGAACTGGACACAATACTCCAGGTGTGGCCTTACCATCGATTTGTACAATGTTATAATAATATTAGCCGTTTCGTTCTCAATACCTTTTCTAATGATCACAAGCATAGAATTGGCCTTCTTTACTGCCGCCGCACATTGAGTCGACACTTTCATCGACCTGTCCACCACCACCCCAAGATCTCTCTCCTGATCTGTCACAGACAGCTCAGAATCCATCAGCCTATATGTGAAGTTTTGATTTTTTGCCCCAATGTGCAGGACTTTACACTTACTGACATTGAAACGCATCTGCCATTTTGCTGCCCATTCTGCCAGTTTGGAGAGATCCCTCTGGAGCTCCTCACAATCACTTCTGGTCTTCACCACTCAGAAAAGTGGTGGTAGACATGGTAAAGTGGTAGGGACACAATATATTTCAATTGCTCCACAACTTAGAGTTTTCAAACATTGAATGAAATGAAACTCCATGCGCTGAGTGACCAAGCCTGCATCGTACTGCTTTCAGTTTGGAAAACCTACAGCACATTCCTCCATAAATGGGTAATGTGATTGAGTCAAAAGTTCTGGTTGGTTTTCATGGACATTTTTGGCATCCTAGAACAATATCCGTCCACCCACCTCCAGTGGTCTTTTTCACTGATTGCTTCTAAACTGTTTTCATTTTTCAGGAAGCATTGCCATCACCCTGAAATGTCTTTATTTTCTTTATAGTTGTCTTTGATTGGCTTTGTAGCATATGGCGCTTGGATGGGATATTTGCTAAGTGGTATCTAATTGACTGGGATAGCTCATGTGACTAATCTGCAAAGAGGAAGAGGTAATCAGAAGAAAAAAAATGATGCTGCAACAAATGGGGCAAGTAAGAATTTACATGAGCAATAGTCACACAGGGGGTTGGGGAAAATCCTTCTTCCTCCTGACAAGCGCTACTTTCAACCTGACAATCAAAAAGGTATAACATTCAGCATAGCCTTAATAACATCTGTCTTTCAAAAGTGTATTGCGCAGAGAGCATAGATCCTGGTGGGATGTTCCTCTCACCCAAGGAAGCAACGCTGTCTCTGCTTCAGGGGCTTCAAGGAGATAGGTAGTCTGATCTAATATGAGACAGTTCATCACAGATCCTGTGGGGTAAATCCAGGAGTGTTCTTTATTCTGATCCCTAATGTTTCAGATGCTTGGATATATCTTCAAAGCAATGCCTGAAGATTTAGCTATGTAACAGCCCCTCATGTCAATGTCAGCCTGCAATCCCTTTTAACGATCCAACAGGATAAAGGTAGCATAAAGAAGACTATGAAGTTGAAAGTAACTGAGGCTACAATTCGATCCACACTTTCCTGGGAAGTAAGGCCCATTGACTATAATGAAACATGCATAGGATTGCATAGGATTCTGTGTAGACATGCACAGGACTGCACTCTAATAAATGTTTAAAAGGATTGTGCAATGGGAAATATTCCTTGGGTAGCCAACGTAAGAAATATACTGTGGAGCAGAACTGTACCCTTTGATAGTTGAAATATGAAATTGCAGTGATGAATATGAAAATCGTATGCAGCATTACTGTAACTTTGGCTATAAATGAAAACATTAAAGCTCTCTGAATTGGAGCAGGCAGCATCACTAAATAACTCTAGGGTCCAATCCTGTTCTACTTCCCTGCACTGATGTAGCCACAGTGCAGCCTGAGATAAGGGAACAAATGTTTCCCATGACTGCCCCCCCATCACAGGATGCAGTGCACACCCCGATGGTACAGATGCCTCAGTGCTGGAAAGCTGGATAGAATTGGGCCCCTAGTTCATCACCTAAGACAGGTGGATATAAGATGCACATAGCACACTT
The DNA here is from genome assembly GCF_035046505.1 of Tiliqua scincoides. Taxonomy (NCBI): domain Eukaryota; kingdom Metazoa; phylum Chordata; class Lepidosauria; order Squamata; family Scincidae; genus Tiliqua; species Tiliqua scincoides. Next base: position 192,042,306 of record NC_089821.1, on the reverse strand, counting down.
CCTGGTTCAGCACATCAAATGAACTTTAACCATTTATATTGCCTTGACATGGATGCATTTACTACTCTAGACATGGAACTTCAGTTCCAGATTTCATTGGGTTATACGACAAAAGCTGCTTTAGAGCCCAATCCTATCTCTCCCGCACTCCCCGGCACTGGTGCAGCCATGCCAAAAAGGCATGTGCTGCATCAGCTGGGGCAAGGAACGGGAGGTTTCAGAGGTAAAGAGGATTTAAATCCCTAATCCCCCTTGAAACAATTTGCGAAGCTCTGTAGCTGTCACAGGTCTGAGGAGAGAAAGGGGGTGGAGAGGATGAAAAAAAGGATAGGATCCAGCGTGTGCCATTCCTTCTGGATCCACCCCCTGAAGCCTCCTATCCCATTTCACCCCCTTCCTACCATGTTTCACCCTCTCTGTTGCTGCCTTACCTGCTCTGGCAGGTCCAGGCAGGTCCAGCAAAGTCCAAGAAGCACTGCTACGACTGCAAGTGGAGCATGCATTCTACAACAGTGAAAGCCTTCTCCACTTCAGTCATCAAGGTTACAAAATAATGGACAATGCTCCATGTGCCTGCATATAGATCCAATGGAAGCACATTGACCTATGTAGGCATACCATATGGCCTGTCCTTTGCAGGAGGCCATATGCATGCACTGTGTACATGCACCACATCCTTCTCCAAAGTCACAGATCACCAGAGTTCCTTATAAGCAGGTTACTGAAAGCCTTACCATGGAAATCTATACTGTGTAAAGGAATACAGGAAATGATGGCCCTATATATTCCACATTGGGAATGCTTACACTTCATAAGAACAGCCCTGCTGAATCAGGCCATAGGCCCATCTAGTCCAGCTTCGTGTATCTCACAGTGGCCCACCAAATGTCCAGGGAGCACACAAGACAGCAAGAGACCTGCATCCTGGTGCCCTCCCTTGCATCTGGCCTTCTGACATAACCCATTTCTAAAATCAGGAGGTTGCACATACACATCATGGCTTGTAACCTGTGAAGGATTTTTCCTCCAGAAATTTGTCCAATCCCCTTTTAAAGGCGTTTAGGCCCAATGCCATCACCACATCATGTGGCAAGGAGTTCCACAGGTCAACTACATGCTGAGTAAAGAAATCTCCTAGATCCCTAAAAGGTATTGATCTTTATGTAAGAATTGAGCTGGGACAAATGTGTAAGTAAGGAGAGATCATCATTATGTTAACTTCTAGGCTGAATTACTGTCTTGGATACCATTGTTGGTAAGGGAAAACATACACACAGGACTTTCCCTAAGTTACTGTAACTGCATTATGAAGGTTGACTTTTTAGAGTACTTTTCCCATCAGTGATCATATGATACATTTCCTGTGGAGTATCCATATGTCTGAGAATGAGCTGCACTGAATTGCAAGTAACTGGCAGGAGACATAAGTTCCAAAAAGGCTCACAATTTATGCATTTATAGCATTGCCATGGCTATAAAACAATGCTAAAGGCAGCCTTGCTGAAATAAGTCACTATATCTATTAAGACATTGATTCTTTAAAGCAGCGCAATATATTAATTTTTATATATATCAGGCTGTAATAAAGAAAAAATATTTAAAAATATGTGCTATTTCTGCTCCAGACTGACATCAGGAAACATAATTGTGTATCTCCAGGTCGCATTTGGTTCTTCTTACAATCTTTTCTTTATGCAATATATTCTTTATAGTCTTCCTACCCCTACACTGCTTGTACTTGATATACGGCACTTTCAGATGGTTTTTATAGTTAATAACTCATTCATATTCCTGAAGTTTGGCCACTTCAACCTTTTGTTTAGACCAATTTGTTCCTTGACTCAAAATCTAGGCCAAAGTATATTAAACTTGAGAGAGTCTTCCTGCGAAACACTGGAAGTAAATGCATATATATTGAATTGCTCCAACAAAAAAAGTATTGGTAAATATAATGAAATTCCTAACCTCCAGCCCTGGATTTCTTAAGGGCACATTGCTGATTTGATTTTATAGCCGTATTCCAGTAATTGTTGAGGGTGAAACTGCTATGATAAAATCAGGTCTTATTGGCTATAAACTAAATGAAAAGCACCTCAACTTTATTCGGGATAAATTCTGCATTATTACTCATTTTCATCTCTTATTAAATTACCATAGCAACTCTACTAGATATTCTGCTTCACTGCCTGCATCTTTCTTTTTTCCCCCCCTTCCCTGAGGGACACAAAGAGTGGCAGATAGAAGATAACAGAAGACAGACACAAGAGAGTCTAGATTATCAGAACATGTTGAGATGGGTCAATTGAATCATAGAGAACGGTTATTACTGGTTTTGCTGTGGTTTGTTGTCACTTAGAATAATCATCAAGATGTAGCCCATCAATGGCAAGCAGAAAGAGTCTGAAATGAGTCACAAAGAAGAGGATTGTGCAGCCATTTATGAAGAACTCTCATCCCTCATGTGGCCTGATGTGAACTTCTAACAAAACAAGAAAGTTAAGAAAGCGCATTGTGTAGGAGTCAGCCGAGGATGTTAATGTAATGATAATTATACATTTTTGTAGCATTCCCAGTTTAGTGAGGACTTTAGGCAATCAATTGTTTCATTCCCCCAGTGTGCTATTTAAGAATACAAAAACAGGCCACAATCCTATCTGAGCCTTGTTCCGCTGGAACTAGTGGGAAGGGAGAGGAGGGCAGGGGAGGTTTTGGGATGGGTAGGGGGCAAGGAGAGGGTGGATTCCAGGGGCAGCCCTTTGAACCAGGATCCTAGCTTCTGTTTTATAGGCTGCCCTACCTATTTTCTCAGCAAATGGCTGGAGTAGTCCAAAGAGACCCATATTATTATTATTATTATTATTATTATTATTAACAGTATTTATATACTGCTTTTCAACTAAAAGTTCACAAGCGGTTTACAGAGAAAAATCAAATAACTTATGGCTCCCTGTCCCAAAAGGGCTCACAATCTAAAAAGATGCAAAAGAATACCAGCAGACAGCCACTAGAACAGACACTGCTGGGCATCACTGCATAGGCATCACTACCGAGGGTGAGTAAAAAATATTTTACTGAATATGTTTATGTACCTCCTGGTGGCTGTTCGATCACCTGATCAGTCAGATTGCCCTTCCACTATTGGATGCAGCACACATTCTATCAGCACAGCTGCATCAGGACCAATGGCGGAGTGTGGACAGATAAAAGGGGCAAATTTCATGCTCCAAATTATATATTCCAAATGGATTCAGAGTGGCTGAGTCCACTCCAAATCAGGCCAAGGGGAACTTCAGCACACCAGCACAACTCACATTGATTGTAGTAGTAATATTATTCATATGTCTCAACAGCTATTAAAGTCAGCAGAACTTAGAACTACTCAACCTTCAGGACTTCATTTTCCAGATTTTAAGGCCATATTGACTGATACTAACCCAGCATTTCACCCTAAACTCTGTAGAACATTATCAAGGGAATAAAGAAAAATACAACAAAGCTGACACCTGGAAATCCTGAAATCTGCTAGGTACAAGAATACCATGCTCTACTGCATGAAACAAAAAACTAAGGGCTCAATTCAAAGGCGTGCTTGGGCCGACGCAAGTTCCGTGCGCCAGCCCAACATCATCATGAAAGTGCCCTAAAGCATTTTCACACTGACATAAGGGGAGATAAGCCAGCACATGGACATGTGCTGGACTCCCTGTGCTGATGCAGGCCCTGGGCCGGGTGAATTTGTGCTGGCCAATCTCAGCCGGCGCAGGGGACTGTAGGGGTATGGGGTAGAGGAGGGAGGGTGGCGTTGCAGGGTGAGGAAGGAGAGGTGGTGGGCGTTCCCAGGGGCGGGTAGGCAGGGAGTGAGTGGTGGGGCCAGGATCCTATTATGCCTGATCCTTGCCCCATTCCCAGGTGGCCCAGGGAAGCTCCAGGCTGCTCGGATTTGCACCACCGATTTAGGTGGTGCAGATCCAAGAACCCATTGGGGCTGCTGTGGCTCTCCCCAGGCTAAGGGGAAACATTTCCGCTTGCCTCAGGCCGCACCTCAGACAGCCCCTAACTTGCACTAATACAGTGCAGGCCCACTGGCCTGCCTGTTCCAGCACACGTTAGGATTGAGCTACCCAGCAAGTATCCCTGCCAAAAGTTCAAAGGATCCCTAAGCATAGCCAATTACAGTAGAACCTAGTCCCATCTAAATGCCAGCACAAGAACAAGAATATTTATAGTCAGGTTTTTCTAATCAACTAGCTGCTAATCTAATCCCACCCTCAATTACCTCATTACAGCTATTCCACCGCCTTCTTGTTCAGTTCCTTTTTTCTTAAAGGCACCTCTTATTTCAACCTGCTCTTTACTGAATCTTAAAATACTGGTGTTTCCGAGCACCAAGGTTCAAGCATGACTAAGACTATCTCCTCTTTTCTGTTCATGTTCTTGTGGTGCTTATGAATTTCAATAGTGTCTTTACAGATCCGCACCTGATATTGCTGTTCTCTTACTAGTACCTGTGTCTGGTCAAAGCTGATCTGATGTCCAGTACTAATGGTGTGTTCAGCTACCACAGACCTATCAGCCCACCCCAGCCTGCAGTACTTAGTGTTCTTTTACTCTGGTGTTAATCAACCTGTTGGTGGTACCAATGTAAACTTTGCCATATTCACACTGGATTCTGTAGATGCCCAGCATATCCCACGGTTGTCTAAAATCTTTCACAAAATGCAAACACTGTTGAACCTTTTTGGGGGGCTTAAAGATTGATTCTATCTCCACTTGTCCCTGAATTTTCTTGATGAGATTGGTTACTCCTTGAATATATGGTTAAAAGACTCTCATCCTTGAATATATGGTTAAAAGACTCTCATCCTTTTGACTCCTTTGTTGTTCTACCTGGGGAACAGTTTCCCTTCTGGGAACCAGGGATCAATCAATCCTCAGGGATACCCATTTTGGTCTAATGCCATCTTAACATGGTCCTCTTCTTTTTGGAGATATTTGGGCTCTGAAATTCTGTCCGCCCTTCTCATTAATGTATTGACCAGACCCCCTTTTTTGTTTAGGATGATGGTTCAAAGTGAAGCATGATGGTTCAAAGTAAATAGCGATCCATGTACGTGAGTTTTCTGAAGACCCTATCTCCTGAGGTACCATCATTGTTCCTTATCACTAACACATCGAGCAATGGCAGTTCACCTTCCTTTTCCATTTCCACCGTGAACTGGATAGATTGGTGACTACTACTGGGATAGTTCAAGAAGGAAAGCAGCTCCCCTTCCCCTTATTATTATAACAAAGATATCATAATCAGACCAGTGAGTACAATATATTGTACCCAGACCAGCAAGTCGTGGATGGCTGAACTCAATGCTTTATTTTCAAAATCCTCCATAGTGTATAAGTTGGCCACTACCAGGCTCAAGGAGCTGCCCATTACTACCCCACCTATTTGTTCAAGACTTACAGATTGACACAACATCTTGCTAATTTATTGCAATCTTTTTTTGGTAACACCAGCACATACGTCCGGGATTCCACTCACTTTGTGGAAATTTTTCCACATTATAAGCTGGAACCCTGGTCAAGGCTGGTTAGTCTTGATGTTCAATCCTTATTTACCAAGGTGCCAGTTGATGACATTGTGAATCTCATAGCTAAATTATTTTCACTAGATTTGACAACTTTGTTCCGGCACTGTTTGACCTCCACATATGTCTTATGGAACCAGGAGTTCTATGAACAGATAGAAGTACCAAATATAATCAAACCTGATGACCTGTAGTCATCAAACTACATGAAGCAAATTATAAAGATGAAAAAGTTAGTAGTGTTTATAATTTTTTTTTAATGCTCCAGTGCACATGCAAGAGGGAGCATGTTTCCCCTCCTAATTTCCACTTATTCTCCAGCTCCCTGAACCCACTCAAAATCTGCTCCTGAGGGTTAGCTGTGAGTGGAAGACAGATTTTTGGATAAAATTATGTACATAGTGCATATGGAGCTTCTAGGTATTCACCGCTTGTACACTATTTATCTGCAGATCCCCCTCATTCTTTCAAGAATGAATATGTGCTTTTTTCAATTCATTATCGCACAACCAATTCTATTTTGCTGCAAAGGCATGCTTTGCATCCAGAGATATGGCAGATCTGATTTATTAGTGCTATTTATGAAGAATACTCTCAGGCGCTCAGATTTTCACAGCATATTTCAGATACTGAAAACTATCACATTTCTCTATTTTTAACACTAGATGTGTATTTAAAAAAAAAACAAAAAAAAACCTCCAGCATGAACATTGCAGTTGTTTAATAATGAAGAAGAAAGTTTTCTAGCTCCCTTCATAGTGGCAATGCAATTGGGGAACATGTCTCTGCATTTCATAATTAATGAAGATCTACTGTAGTCAAGAATCTGCTATTCCTTTTGAACTAATCATATGTTCACCCTCACACTGCTGGATGCAATCACTCCGTCTATTTTGGGAAATATACTTGCAATCATTCCCACTATAAATGAGCACTTCAACTGTGTAAACAAGGATAAATCCTTTTATAAGCTGTAACTTAACTTCCATAGGTATGATCAAAAGAAAAATAATACGCAGACATGGGAAATAGCATTGGCTGTGTCAGTGGTACACAGTTCTTAGGGGGAAAAAATGAGTGGGTCATGGATTAAAAACCCATATAATCATAGCTATTTGTATATTCTAAAACTGATTTCTATAAAGCGACAGCCACACACCATCATCCCAAAGGCAGGTATTTTTAGCCCACATGCATGCAGGCAGCACTGAGTACATGTCAACTTACCTTCACCAGAGAACACTGATGTGTGAATACTGCATGCACATGGTCTAATGTATGAGGTGAAAATTTGACACTTAACACAGGCAGAGTTGAGTGGCTTCAGATTAGATAATATGCACCAGTCTTTGTATCTTTTCAGGTTTAAACTGTCACACTGGCTTCCTTCCACACCATCATGGGTGTGAAGTGGTAGTAACAATAATAAATTAACAGCCTAATCTCATGCACTTGCCACTTGGTGAACTGCATCTGGGAGTCAGGGTCCATACACACAATAAGAGAAGCAGGGATGTACCAGAGCCACAGCTCCAAGACTCGCGTTGAGTCCCGAGTCTCGACCCCCCTTTACTCAAGTTGCCCATGAGTCATAACAGTGGCTGTTGCAACTTGTCCAGAGTCATTTTTAAGTCATTTTGACTTGAGTCTGAGTAATTTTGAAAAGTGAGTCAAGCCTCTGAAGTGGCATAAAAAAAAGAAGCAAGCAAGAACGCACACAAAAGAGTCTCAAGTACACACAAAATCAAGTCTTGACTTGAGTCTGTTTGAGTATTTTCATTTTTAGGGTAAAACCCCTGACTCATGAGTCACTTCTGGGTTCAAAAACACATGTAACTTGAGTCAGTATGAGTCACGAAAAAAAGCCAGCTGGGAATGCAGGTGGAGGGAGACTTATCCGGTTCCCCGCCTGTGCGACGTGCTGAGCAGCTATTGGTCGGGGATTTACACAATTGACACAAAAATCTCTCATCCCCACATTCAGTACCAGGTCCAGAGCAACCAGCTGTTGCGAATCAAAGAACAGGGGCACCTTTGCCGGGGTCTGCAGTGACCACTGCCCTCCCTTTCAAAGGGGTCTCCTCAGTTTCTGGCATCCCCTATGAGCTTACTCCTTACGGCTAGAATTCTTATAGTGCCTTTTACAAGGCCCACAACTGATCCACAAATGGAAAATGGACAAGAATTCGAACAAGTGGTTCAATGGATTATATATGCTGCCGTGGTTATACTGACGTAGCCAGCCAAGGTGGCCACATTATTCAATATTTAACACATTTAGAATGTTGAAGGAATATACAGGTATACCTGGGCTTGCTTTGGTTTAACTCTTTAGATTACAAGCATCACATTTTCCTGCCCTCGCTTGGTGCACCCCCCAGGATGAACCTGGTGTCCAGATCACTATCCCGACTTAAGCTAATTTGGACAATCAACCCAGGAGTGGGCATTTAATTTCAAGGACTGTATCAGCCCAGGCCACAGGTGCGACTGGGGGAGGGGTGATGGGTCAACCCTTATGCTCCTGCTACTGGTTTGTTTTGACAGGAAAATGTAGCAGGGCAGACTTCACCTTCTCCCACTCATGAGTCCAGTGTAATAGCAAGCATGCAGTCTCTGCACTCCAAACCATCAAAGTTCGGACAGGTACAGAGGCTGTAGGCAGGCCAGGGCTGGAAGGGTGGAGAATTCGCCTCCCAGACAAGGACCCACCCTGATTCATATTGCCTGCATTGGTGGACACTTGCAGGGCTACTCTGATAAAGAATTTGCACATTACTATTGCAACTTAGACAAGGGCTGTAGGATTTATTCCTCTGTACTTTCTCCCCTTGGCCCACCTGACCAGATAGAGGGTCTGCTTACCACCCTTACCTTTCTGGGTATCCAGCTTGCCACTGACGGCAAGTGCTGTTGTCCTTGGTGGTAATTAGGCAGGTAGGGCCTGCTTAAAGCAGGAACCTGGGTTCATTAGGTTAATTAGGGACCTGCAGGTGTTTGTCAGGCAGTTACTCTGCTTGTAGGGTAATAGCCCCAGTAGCGCTATTCTTTTGGAGGTTATAAGCCGCATAAGGGGGTGGAAAAACCCCATTATTGTCTGTGTGTACCTTGGCAGATGTGGGAGGACATGTGCACCTGGCTGCAGTTCCTGGAATTTTGTAATAAGGTATCCTTGTGGCAGGCAGGGCAGCAGCTTTAAGCAGAGCTGCAGTCCATTCCTACATAACTGGTAGCTAGGGGTTTAGCATTTATTTCAGGGGCAAGTGGTGCTCTGTTTCATGGCCCAATAAATTGGTTGAGGATAGGAACACCAGAGATATCACCTGAGGAACAGTTCCCACTGATTGCGGTGCACACCTGTGGGCAGAGGAAATTTAACAAGCGTCGGGGCATTTATTGCATGACAACTAGGCTGTAGAGTTGGTTGTCAACCAGCAAACCTTTAAACTACCACATGCTAGGTGATTAGAGTGTCATCTGGCAGTGCTTACAGCTGATTTCACCTTTTTAGAGCTTTCCCCCATCATGGTTGTTGTTCATCTCTGGGGGTTAGAGTTTAAGGACTCCACAGTGCAATTCTGGTGCAATAATCTGGCAGTAGTTCATGTTATAAATCGGCAAACCTCCCTGTCCCCAAGAGTCATGTGTTTAGTAAGTGCCTTTGTACTGCAATGCCTACATCTTAACATGTTATTTGTGGCTAGGCATGTTCCAGGCTTGGCTAATGGGATAGCCGATGCTGTCTCTCGTTTCCAGGAGGAGCGTTTTTGCCAGTTGGCACCGTGCACAAGGGAAGAGCTGGACCCCATGCCCCAGTGGTTGTGGAACCTTGGTTGCGAGAAGCCAACAGGGCAGTGAATGCTTCCCTGGCCCCAAGCACCTGGGCAAGTTATAAAAGGAGAGTAGGCGAGTTTGAGGGCTTCAGGGCTAATGCTGGTCTCCCAAGTGTTTGGTCCATCCCCCCTGAGCATGTGATGCAGTTTTTGGTCAGGCTCAGGTAAAATGGCAGGACAAGTAATACACTTGGAGGCTACTTGGCAGCCCTGGCTTTTGAGGCCAAGGCACGCGGGCTATCTGACTGCACTGGGGATTTTCGCATTGAGAGAATATTAACAGGGTGGACACAGGAGGGCCCTAAGGGAGGGGGCAGTAGGCAGCCTATTACGTTTGACCTCCTGGCCTCACTATTTGAGTCATTCAGTGCAGTCTGTTCCACTCCATTTGAAGTACTGTTGTTAGGGTCGCCGCCCTTGTTCTCTTTTTCAGGGCCTTCCGCCCTGGTGAAGTTTTGGCACAAAGTAGGTGGGACGCCTCTGAGCGTGCCCTACAGGTCACAGATGTGCACTGGACCCAGAATGGTGTGAGGCTGAGGTGTTCAAAGACGGGCCAGGTTGGTCATGGACAGTGGGTCCAACTAAATGGGACAGGGAACTCCCCACTTTGCCCGGTGGCAGGGCTGCATGACTATGTGGCTCAATGAGGCGTGTCCAATGGGCCGCTCTTTGTGCACAAGTGGAAGGAGCACCATTGTGCTGACGTAGCGCAGGAGACGCATAAAGTGAGTGGATCCCAGGATGTTAATGATGGCCCCCCAATGGGGCAGAGGAGGCTGGAGCCCCTCACCAGGTTCCAGTTCCTAGCTGTGGTGAGGAAGTGTTGGGATGGCCTTGGCCAGGACTCAGTCAAGTTTGGCCTTCATTCATTTAGGATAGGGGCAGCAACGGCTGCTACTCGTATGGGTTGGGATAGAGGGGAGATTGAAAGAATAGGTAGGTGGAGATCTACATGCGCCCCAAGGTAGGTGGGTTGTCTTAGTTATCACCTGATTTCATGTTTACTTACATTGTGGTTTTTCCTTCTTTGTTAGGTTTGGGCCTTTCCCTGCCAGCGAGGGCACTGATTTGTAGCCACTCCATTGTCTTCTGGGCTCACAAGCAAGCTCTCAAGAGTGAATTTGGATCTCAGCTGGGCCTGGGAGCACAGCTTTCAGTGCAGTGGGATGCCAGAAGAGGGATGAAGTGGGGGCAGTTACTGCCCATAATATACCAGTATATACAGGGAGCTCCTCCTCCTCAGGTGCTTCTCATACACCTTGGCGATAATGACCTTTGCCTGAGGACAGGGCTGTCCTTGAGGCAGCAGGCTGCAGAAGATCTCACCACACTGAGAAGCTGGATGCCTGGTCTGATCATCATATGGTCGGATCTGCTTCTGCACCGGGTTTGGAGGTGTACTACAAGCCCGGCTGGAGTTGATAGGGCCAGAAGGAAGGTGAATGCACACCTGGGGAGGGAAGTGTTGGTAGCTGGCGGCATGTTGCTTTGCCACCCAGATATAGTGAGCTCTCTGCCCCACCTTTACAGGGGAGATGGCATGCATCTCTCAGAGGTCAGGAACAATATCTTTCTGTCAGACTTACAACGGGTCCTGCAAGGGTTCTTAGATGGGGCGGGTGGATGTTAAGTGCCAGGCTAGCTGCCCATGTGGCAGGGTAGTGCAGGAACAGGAGGAGAAATAGTGAACCGGTGTCTACCTTCAGGCAAGCAACAGGCCCGGTTAAGGTCAGTGCTGAGCCCCGGGGGCAGCCTGGCTTAACCCCACAATGGAATTGGGATGCTCACGTTCGTGGTTCCCTGGCTCAGGGTGGGCAGAACAATTCAGCTGGCTGGACCCCGTTTCCAGGGGTTGGTGATGAAGAACCTGGGGAAGCCTTGGGCGAGCTCAGGTTCTGAGTCAAGGTGGTTCGCCCAAAGGAGGGCTCAGACAGGAACTGTCTCCTCCTAGTTAGGTGCCTGCACTAAAGGGGGGTGGAGTATAGTCAGGACCCGTTGCTTTGCACCAATCGCTGCGCAGCCTTGTAGTGGAATAAATCATGGCCCTGTTTCAACCAAGTCTTTTGTGTCACGCATGTTTGTGGGGGGATAATAATAATAATAATAAACTTTATTTATATCCCACCCTTCTCCTTAAAAGGGACCCAGGGCGGCTTACAGCATATTAAAAACAGATTAAAAACATAATTTAACCAACAGATAAAAAACATATTAAAAACACATTAACAGATACCATAAAAACAGTAGTCAGATAAAAAGAGCATAAAGCAGATGATCATAGAGGAATCAGGCCTGTAAAAAATACTAAAAGATGTAGAAAAGGCCATGAACTCAGAAGGCTTGTTTAAACAGAAGGGTCTTCAGGCCTCGCTGAAAAGTCTCAAGGGAGAGAGCCATTCTCAAGTCAAGGGGAAGGGAGTTCCATAAAGTTGGTGCCACTACTGAGAAGGCCCTATTTCTTGCCACCGCCCCACATACCTCCTTAGGCGGCGGCACTTGTAAAAAGGCCTTCTCTGATGACCTAAGAGGACGAGCCGGACTGTGCAGAAGTAGGCGGTCTCTAAGATACCCTGGCCCAGAGCAGTATAGGGCTTTAAAGGTCAAAACCAGCACCTTGATTGGGCCCAGAAACGAATGGGCAGCCAATGTAGCCCCCGGAGAAGCGGGCTGACAGAGTCAAATTGCCTAGCTCCAGTGACCACACAAGCCGCCGCATTCTGCACTAACTGCAGTTTCCGGACCGTCTTCAGGGGCAGTCCCACATAGAGCGCGTTACAATAATCTAACCTCGATGTCACCGTAGCATGGATCACCGTGGCCAGGTCTGCACGATCCAAGTACGGCCGCAGCTGGTGCACCAGCCGAAGCTGAGCAAAGGCCCCCCTAGCCACAACTGCCACCTGGCAATCCAGGAGCAGCTGCGAGTCCAGGTGGACCCCCAAGCTGCGGACCTGCTCCTTCAGAGGGAGTGCAACCCCATTCAGAGCAAGCCGATAGTCCAGCACCTGCATCAAGGATTTCCGAACCAGGAGAGCCTCTGTCTTATCCAGATTTAATTTCAGTTTGTTAGCTCCCATCCAGATCCTCACTGCTTCCAGACAGTGCTCCAGGCCCTCAACCGCCACCCTGGAATCTGGAGGAAAGGAGAGATAGAGCTGGGTGTCATCAGCATATTGATGACACCCCACTCCAAACCCCCGGATGACCTCTCCCAACGGTTTCATGTAGATATTAAATAGCATGGGGGACAGAATTGAACCCTGCGGCACCCCGCACCTCAAAGGCCAGGGTGTCGAACAGGCATCCCCCAGCACCACCATCTGGGACCGATCCTCCAAGTAGGATACCTGGGCAACATGTTTTTGTGACTTGAGTCCAAGTCATCCGAGTCTTAGTCCATCCCTGAAGAGAAGTGTTTGGCCTCATCTGGGTTAGAAGATGAGGCCTGGGTTTAGTTTGCCCTAAAGGGGGGAGGGAGTTTGATTCAGGACCTGCTTCTGATTTGTTGAGATGTATATTTGGATTGTCAATAAATATGGCCTAATGTTACTCCAAGTCACTTGTCTCATGTGTTTATTGAAAGGTGTAAGGAACTAAACCACTACATATTTAGCACTGATTAATTTAACTTGAAGGATCTCTGTTGTATTTCCAAATTTAGTCTAAAAACAACAAAAGTATGAATCTATGCTTTTAGCACACCTCCACACGTGAGAGATGTGTCCACGTAACTGTTCACATAATTGCAGCCTTTAGATTCAGCACATCCATCACAAGTGCAAAGAGCTGTTTATAATTCGCACAGGCAAGAGTGGGAGTCAAGGGCATTTCACATATTCTGTGTGATGAAGATAAGTGCCTAAGCCATAATGATAGAGATAAGCTCCTTTGATTTCTGCAGGGCTTTCTGTTGAGCGTAAAGAAGGTATTGCAAGATTTTGATGAGAATCGGTACACTGGGGGACATAAAAATCTTAAATAAAAATAAAAGGAAGTTCTCAGAAAGAATAATTTCAAGCCTAATATAAATGATAGCTTTATCTTTTTTTCTTCCCGCTGCACTTTTTTTTAAATAAGCAATGTCCAGAGGCACAATTCTATCTTTTTTTACTAAATTGAGAAATACAAAATGACGAGAGATACCAGTCTCCCTGAAGTCTATGGAAATGCTTTCATTGATTTTAATTGTTTTTGGATTACAGAACAGAAGAGAACCTGCTGATGAATACATTGATGCATTCAATTCAGCAGTAATAAGAATCCACTAAAACGGCAAATTCTAGTTCCATCTTTTAGGATTCTTGAATTGATACATCAGCCCATCTAGCAACTCTCAGTTAAAGCAATTCTGAGGCCACAGTTACAGCACATGAACCGTCCAGTCTGTATCCTAACCTACTTCCCAGGCCTGATCTGCCTGCACAGATCAATGTGGACTTGCACAAGCTGTAGAGATGGTACAGGTCTGAATTGACCCACTGTGGTTGTGGCCAAGTTGACCCAATCCTCCCACCCTAAGGGGACATCCAGCAGGCAAAAATCCCCCATGGGATGCAGTTAGCCTGTGCCAGTGCTGCTGCACCACTTTAAGGCAGTGGTTCTCGAACATTTCTGGCTCATGCCTCCCCTGATCCTTGTGGCCATTGGCCACGGCTCTCCATTACAACACCTCAGTTACCCCCAAAATGGGGATGGAGGTGTTATAATTATACACTAGAAACAAAAAAAAAAAAACAGCTGCCAGCACTCTGAGGCTGCAATCTTAGGATTGCAGTGGTTAGCCACACTTACGTGAGAGTAAGCCCCACTGAACAAAATAGGACTTACTTCTGAGTAGACCTGGTTAGGATTGTGCCCTGAGTTTGTTAGCAGCATACCTGGAGGGTTTTGGAAAGGGAGGGGAGAAGTGATGAATTTGCTGGGGGAGGGGAAGACTTTGTTTTGTGTGCATCTGCTAATTGCAAACTGATGCAAACTGAGACCCAGAGACTGTTTGGCTGCAATCCTAACCCCACTTTCCTGGGAGTAAGTCCCATTGAACACAATAGGACTTACTTCTGAGTAGACCTAGCTAGGATTGTGCTTTTGTCTTACAATAGCAGCCAACAGAGTACCCTCCCCCCCCCCCCAAAAGGAGGCAGGAGGAAAAAGGGGCTGAAAAGGAATAGGGATTTTTTATTTTTTAATCAATTTTTGGAAACAAAGCCATCAAGAGTGGCTTTTTTTCTTTTTTGAAGGGGGAGGAAAAAGAGACAGGTGAGGATCCCTAACCTGACACAGGCCCCAAGCCTATGTAGGTCTACTCAGCAGTAAGCCTATGTAGGTCTACTCAGCAGTAAGCCCCATTTGAGTCAATGGGGCTTACTCCTGGGACAGTGTGACTAGGATTGCAGCCACACAGAGCAAGATTACAACTCACCCCCAGAGTAGATGGGGGCATGCTTCCACAGATACAGCCCAACATGCAGATGCCATTCCTATTCCCCCCAGGCAAGATGGAAGAATGCAGGCTGGGGCATTTGGACACACCCACCCACCCAGTAAGAGCAGGCTGGCTCCCTCCTTCACAAGCTAAGGAAAGTGCTGTGATGCTCTCTCTAGGTCAGGCTTCCCTCCCAGTTTGAAGCCTGCCAGGAGTGCACCCTGAGCTGATGAGATGCAGCACCTCTGCCACTGCCCAGCCAGCCTTCTCTTCCACCTCCCCCCACCATGTTTCACAGCCCTCCCCACCTCACACTGCCCCACCCACCTCATTCACAGTAGTAGAAAAGCAGTAAGTAGGGAGGCAGAAGGTGCAGCTGAGCTGAGCTGCTATGGCCACCTCTCTCCCCAGATGCCTCACAATGCCCCTGAAGGCTAGCCACACCTCCCTAGGGAGGTGGGACACAGAGATTGAATACCTCAGCTTTAAGGGAAGTAAGGGTCCAATCCTATCTAATTTTCCAGTGCCAGTGGGGCATGCACTACTAGCTGTGGTGGGGAGGCAGTCATGGAGGCCTCCTCAAGGTAAGGGGATGATTATTCCATTATCTCAGGACTGCATTGTGGTTGCACCAGTGCTGGAAATTTGAATAGGATTGGGCCCTTAGTTAGAACTGGGCTGGTATTCATTTTAGGACACTTTAAAGTAAAGTATGGGCTGTCATAAGAACAGCCCCACTGGATCAGGCCATAGGCCCATCTAGTCCAATCTTAACCTGTGCTGGAACAGCCAGGCCACAGTGGCCTTGCTATATGCAGCCCAGGTTGGGTGCAGGCTTGAGACCATCTTGGGGTAAAGAGATACTTTTCCCATTATCCCGTGTGTATTCAGCAGCCTTCCCTATGGGACTGCTTGGAACTGTGCCAGCTATATAGCTGGTACAAATCTGAGCAGCCCACGTAAGGCTGTGAGGCCCAGAGGTAAGGCTGTTAGGCTACAGCATGTGCTGCTGCTGCTGCTGCTGCTGCTGACCCCACCCCCTCTCAGGCCCGATCCATCAACTGTTCCATGTTCCTCCACCCAAAAGCACCCTCTCCCCACCCCAAAAATGCCCTCCTGACATAGTCTCCCACCCCCTGTGCTACCCAGTGCAAACTTATCCCATCCGGTTGGTGCAGGAGCTGGATCTGGTCTTCCTCACAGCATGTTTGTGACACATAGGAGCCAGCACAGAGGACTGGCGCCAGCTCACCACAGTGTTTGGATTGCACCAAAAGTCTCCAGTTATCTTTCCTTCTTTCTTCCCCTGTGGTTAATGTTATTTTTCTTCCAATTACTGCAATTTCATTTAGAGTTCTTGTAAACCTCCTACTGTCCACATCTGCTTTCACTACAGAAGCAGTTGGTGGAAGTCATGCATCACCAGTGTTCTTCTCATGCTTCTTGCTATGTTATCCCATCTTTCCACCAGGAATTCTACTTTTTGAGTGTTATGCAAATTGTTCCATTAAAATACATATGTTGGCTTAGTAGGCACCCATAATTGGCAAAGTCAAGAAAGAAACTCTAGAGTTTTAACTTCACAGACTGGCAACTTTCTTCAAAGAGGGGCAGAAATGCCTTCCACTTCTTCGTTTATGGTAATCCAATTCTGTTGCTGCTATTTCCAAATACAGTACCTGACTAAGAGCCCAGTCCTATGCATGTCTATTCTGAAGTAAGCTCCATTATAATCAATGGGGCTTGCTCAGAGGTAAGTGCAGATAGGATTGCAGCCTAACAGTGCATGCCCAAGCAGGTTTACTCAGAAGTAAATTCCACTTTGTTCAGTAGGGCTTGCTTCCAAGTAAGTGTGCACTGTCTTACCACAGCTCCTCCCCACTGGGCCTTGTACCCACTTAAGGCTGATTAGTTTCCCTTGTTAAACTCATAAGAGCAGCAAGCAAAAGTCAAAGTCAGGTCCCAGTTCAATAAATGCAGATTGCCAGGTCAGGTCTCTTCTGGATCAGGTAGCATCTCCCTCTGGGTCAGGGTAGCTCTGTCTCCTTCCAAAGCTGCCTTTTATCCTTGGATGTCTCATGATCCAAATGCAGCTCAGCTGTGAGCTACCTCATTAGCTCCAAATTAGGCTCAGGTGAGCCATCCCTTCAGTCCATGTCCATTCAAAGTCCCATCAAGGTCAAATGAAGCTCAGGTGTCCATCCAGGTCTCCATTGGCCTTGATTGATTACAGCTGTGGAGCCAGCCCTGCCCTTCCCAGAGCTGTCAAACAGCTGTCAAAACAGGGAATCACTGTCAACACCACATCATCTACCTGATGATCTTCTGATCTTCCATTACATGCACAGAATTGTGCTGTAAATTCAAGTGGTAGTTTATAGCAATGGATTCTTCCCATGTGGAATTAAATGCTTTTATTTCAATAACTTTAGAAGATATTTTGAAATACTGAATAGTTACATGAGCTGGCAGAGAAGAACACAGTACTTTTAGAGCTTAAGCCACACCTACAATAATGTGTGGAGGGGAATTCTGTCTTGGAAATTCCCAGGAATCTTTGAAGGAAGTGGGGAAAGTTAAAATAGCATAAAACCAAAATAAATTTGAATTGGAAATTGGACTTTTATTTTGACTTTGCTGTGATCACAGATCTATTATCAACAATAGTTTCTTATGGTTATTTTCCAGCTGTGTGATGATAGGCTAAGGAAGACTGATTGATGGTAAAGATCTGTGACCACTACAATTATGTGATATTTTTATACAGAAAACTGTAGGTGCCAGACTGTTAGAATAACTCATTATGAGAATTGTTTCTTAGACTTTGGGATGGGTTTAATTGTTGGCAGATGTTCCCTAGTCTTCTGGCATCTGTACTTAAGTATCACTACTATGTAGCTTTTAAAACACACACACACGCGCACGCATGCATGCATGACATTTGATGTGGCATACCAATTTAGCGACATGATTATTTCTCTGAGGGTCAAACTTCATTCTATGTTGAAGTTCTATAATTGGAAATCCCAATGTAATTTTATACAGTCCTTATAAATATAGCAACTTCTTAATTTGATTGGGAATGTAGTATGTAGGGAGTGAGGGCACTGCCCTCTTCCCTGCATCACAGCCATTATCCAAAACTCCTCCAACATTGCTGTAAGCTTCTGAGGGGGAACCTGATAGGCACAACAGTTTACTGCAACACGCTCTACGTGGGGCTAACCTTGAAGGCCCTTTGTAAATTTTAGCTGGCACAATACACAGTTGTTCAGGTGCTAACTGGTCTGAGATGATTGTTATTTCAGCAGCATGTGCTACCAGTTTATATCCAGGCACAATTCAAGGTGCCGGCTATTATGTTTAAAGCCCTACACAGGTTGGGGCCAAAATATCTGAAGGATGGACTTCCTCCATAAGACCCTAACCATCCATTCTGATCAAGAAGGAAGGCTATCCTATGATCCTATGAGAGTTGGCATCAATTGGCTCATAGTGCAACAGTGGCATAGTTGGGGGGGCAAAATGGTAAGTACTGCAGGCACCACAGTGTGCCATGTAAACTGCCCCTCCCACTCACCATTGGAGCCATTCCGGACAACACACAGTCACTCACCAATCCAAATGACATCTCTTGTGTATTGCCAAGAACTGCTCCAATGGCAAGTGGGAGGGGCTGCTTACATAGTGCATTGCAGCACCTGCAGTAATTACCCCCCCAGCTACCTTACTAAAGCCCAATCATTTTGCTGTCTGCAGCTACCCTACTACAGCCCAATCCTATGCATGCCTATTTAGAAGACAGTACAATTGTGTTAAATGAAGCTTACTGTATGCATGGGATTGCAGTGTCAGTCTCACATGTGAGAAGGTTTTCTAGATGGCAGCCTCCAAAATGAGCAATTCCTTGCCTTGGGCTGTGTGGTTTTCTCCCTCCTTGCTGGTTTTACATGCAAGAATGAGCACCTGACTTTACACAAGCTTTTCCCGAGTTAACTTGATTTGCTTGCATCTCGTTATGATTTTTTGATGGTTCCTCTTGATTTATTGTATTTTTGCATTTATAGTGTTTTTAATTGCTATTGTAAAGTCTATCGAAGGGAGAAAGTGAGGGTAAAATTTTCAGTAAGGCCAAGATGGTGTAGTGGTTTAGGGGTTAGACTGAGACCTGGAAGATCCAGGTTCAAATCCCTGCTCAGCCAGGAAGCTTCCTGGTTGACCTTAGGCCAGTCACTGTCTTTCAGCCTCACCTACCTCACCTACCTCACAGGGTTGTTGTGAGGACAAAAGGAGGGGAGGAACTATGTTCACCACCCTAAACTCCTTGGAGGAAGGGTGGTAAAAAAATGTGAAAAATAAATAAATGTTCCCATCCACAGTTAATACTAGTTTCAAAGGGAAGGCAATTTAAATTGGGGAATTGGCATATGAGAAAGAATTGGACTTAATCCAAATTGTCCCCATCATAGCTATTTTTACAAGAAAAAAAAATTACACTGGGAATTCCAAACATGGAGCTCCACAATGAGAATGTGGGCAAGTGAAAGAAATATAAATAAGTGAAAATGTTCACAGAGAATCAACACAATGTGTGTTGGGGTTGCTGTTTTTTGTTTGTTTGTTTTTAAAGTACAGTATTGCCATTGTCTGAGTAGCACTGACCCACCTCTGACTTCTATACCATTCAGTCACTATTCCATTGGCATCCAGCTCTGTCACACTGTTAATTCACCACACTGTGACAAAATGTGGGAAATAAAGAATGAACCAAATAGATGTCGTTTTCGTTTTCATTTTCAAAACAAACTGTGAGATTTCCATCCCAGTAAATTACAGCTCACCAAGTAACAATCCACATTTAATTCTCTGAACAACAAGCCTAATGTTTTTTTCTCTTTATGAGTCCCTAGGAATAGTGCTATAATGGAATGAATAAGTCCCCTGATATTGTGTTTGCTGTAGCACATTTTTGTTATTTTGTAACTGAAAGCAAAAATATCAGAGGCAATAATATATCTTTTCTCTTCTACCACTGGAAGAAACTCTCATAAACTAACTTACTTGACTTTTAGCACAGAAGTTAGACAGAACGCTTTCCCGACAGCCCAATTTCAAGCAGGGCGATTGGAGTTTGTATGGCCTGGCCGGAACACATGAGCCCCTTCCCCTGCAAGGGAATTGATGGAGGACTGTGGCTGGGGGGAGCAGAGGTTTTCTAAGGACTCAGCAACAGCCCCCCTTCCTTCTTTGCTTGTGGGCACGGAGCGGACAGCACACCGCATGCACCAGAGGCTCAAAGGGAGAGGGATCTTCCTCGCGGTTTGGTGAGAAAGGCCGTGCGGTGCCGGGAGGGGGGTAAGGGAGCATTCCCCCGGGAGACTTGTGGAAATGGGCTTGACCCCCCCACCCTGTCCCCACTGAGGCTGGTGGGGTGGCTTGCCACTCCGGCTGACTGCCTCGCAGCCGGCTAGGCATCCCCCCTTAGGAGCATAGCTGGCTCTGGCGGGTCACAGCAGCAGGCTCCCCCCACCACCTGGGGCATGGGTGAACAGCCTGCTGGTAGGCGCTGCAGGGGTTAGGGATGGCCGTGGGGGCCGCCGAGGCGAGCCCCCCACCCACCCGGTGGCAGCAGGCCCCTCCCGTCCCTCCCCCCTCTTGTTCCTTTGTGCTCCCCCTGCGCCGTGGGAGATGGCATTGTGGGTGGGCAGAAACTATAAGGGGCATTGCTTCTGAGTAGGAATGCACAGCCTGGACCCTGCCTGCAATCCTAAGCCACACTTTCCTGGGAAGAAGCCCCATAGACTATATTGGGCCTTGCTGCAGAGTGGGCATACAGAGGCTTAGGTCATAGGGCTGCAGGCCTCACCCCACTTTCCAAGGAGTAAGCCCCCTTGGATTATAATCAGGCTTGCTTCTGAGTAGGCACACAAGGCTTCGGTAATAGGGCTGCAGTCCTTGCCCACTTTCCAGGGAGTAAGCCCCTTTGGCTATAAGGGGGCTTGCTTCTGAAGGCTTGCTTGCAGAAGCTTGGACCATAGGGCTCCAGTCCTTACCCTACTTGTCAGGGATTAAGCCCCTTGGGCTATAATGAGGCTTGCTCCATTTTCCAAGGAATAAGTTCCACTGAGTATAACAGGTCTTGTTTCTATGTATAGACATAGCTGGACTTAAGGCTACAATCCTGTCCACACTTTCCTGGGAGGGTGTTCCATCAATTTTAAGGGGACTTACTGATGAGTATACAGGTATAGGAGGAGCTCCTGTGAGTTGCAAGCCGGCACAGATACAGGGGCTCCTAAAGGGACACATAGGGATACAAGGAACTGGGGCTTCCCATCTGGCCCTGGCCTTTAGGAGGCACTACCCCCAGCCCAGCCCCCCCCATGGGGTGGCCTAAAAGGAAGGACCTTACTGGCTTGCGTGGGTGGCTGTGGCTGCTGCCACACACCCCCCCCAAAACCTGGGCAACTTGGTTGGTACCCCTAACAAGGAGCAGCCCGGGGTCTGGTGGTCGTGATAGTAGAGAAACTCAAAACACACCGCCGGGGGTGTGTGGAGGATCCCACAGTGGGACTCGAAACATGGCTAGTTATGCCACCCAAAAAGGGCGTGGGGGAGCTGGAAAGGTAGCAGTCACCTGATAGCTAGTAGCAAAGCTTACTAGTCCTAGGTACTGGGGGATGTGACATGGGGCAGAGCCCGCGCACTTTTGAAGGCCACTCGGCTGGCAACTTCCCTATGAGCAATGGTTCACGAGCGCATGCCTACAGTCCCTGCAGCAGTCAGCAAGCAGTCTCTTCAGGCCTTAGGGTGGAGCTGGCCCCAATTTTGGCCCCTGAGGAGGAGCACGGGGTAGCTGCAGAGGATGCACTGCCTCTGCCAGTTGCCAGAAAGTAGAGCAGCGCCAATTAGACCCCCCCTTTTTTTCTTTTTACTTCATTGGCCGAAGCCTTTGACCCGACCATAGGTCACCAATAAATCAATGTGGCAGGTAGTCGCCAGTTTCTTGTACTGGACCAAAGGTATTTGGTTAATTTTGTAAGTTCCAAGTTGCAACCGGCATTTGGACTCTGCAAGCGTCTGGGCAGAGCGTCACTTCTCTACGCATTTTGAAATGAACAGGCAGACGCTTTTGCTCAGCATGGCTCTTGAATAAATAAGGACAGAGCTGAGGTTCTTCCCTCTTTTAGGAAGAGCATCCTGGCAGCCGCCTCAGGGGCACACCAGGACTCTGAGCGCAGTCCTCTGAGACCTTGGCTCAGCATGGACCAGTACGTCACCGAGCATGGGTGGCATAACCCTGCAGATCCAGCTGCCTGAGTAAGACATGCAGGTTCAGCTGATTAGGCAGGTCAGCTCCCTTCCCTAAGGAAGGCCCCTCCTTTTTTTCTCTCATGCCTTCACTACCGGTGCTAGATAAAGAGGCCTTTCAGTTAGGCCCAGGAGCGGATGGCTGGATTACACTAGGGACTTGCACAATATGAAAGACACTGGCGGGTTTCAGTAGAGCCACCTTTATAGTTGCTGAGGGGCACAAACCAACTACCCACAGCATCATGGGCTGGGATTAACATGGAATTTGCTTACGTTGCCCTTTGGCTTGTGAGGCTTCACTGTACAGGCTAGTATCCAAGTATCTTTATGGGGGCGCATCCCCCCCCCCAGCGAGCTCCTTGCCAAATCCAGGTTGGCTTCCCCTCTACCAAGCATTGTGGCATGACGGTTGCAGGTTGAGTTATAACACAACATGCTTATTCCTGCAGATGGATAAGACTGACTGAAGGGGCATGGACGATGGTGCGGTGGTGGCTCCCCGAACTGTCACATCTGCCCAGCTTACACCAGTCCAACCACCTGCAAGATTTCCTTCCATGAAGGTTCCCCCCCTCTTATGCAGGCACCTGACCTCCACCTTGTTAATACTTCATCAGTTTCAGAGGATATTTAGAGGCACATGGGGACCCCCGGCCATCTCGGATTGCTTAAAGCCTGCACTCCATATATGGGAGCCACTTCGACAGCTGCCTGGCCAGCTGGTCAGCACCTGTAGAATTGAGAGGAGTGGATGGGGACACTCTGATGCATTTAACCACCCCACTTAATGGGTACGCCGCCCCCTACTCCTTTAAGGGAAGAGTGGCATTCCATTACCAACCTGCTTAACAGGCATGATACCCCTTCTCCTTAGGCGAGGATGTCGATCTTACAAGCCTGCCTACCGGGGCACTTCCCCAACTTTGGTGGGGGAGGTGGTGGTCTGTCAACAGTGCGCTCATTGGGAGTACTGCCCCTACTCCTTAAGAATGGGGGGGGGGTTACGGTGCTGAACCACTTAGTTCCTTATAGAGGAGATGGGGTGCACTTGTCTGAGCAGGGGGCAGACAGCTTTCTAAGAGTCCTGCAGGATGGCTTTAAGGTGCTTCTCTTCCTGTTTGGGAGCGGGGGGTCAAGCGCTAGGCTGACCCCTCCTTGTGGCAGGTGGTGCGGTAGAGACGTGCTTGGGACTTTGGAGAGCACCTTCAGACAGCATAGGCAGGGCAGAACACAATAGCAGTCCTCAGGAGCTCAGCGGCATGAGGACATTGACTGGGGCTCTGGCCGGGACCGCGGGGGTCCTCCTCAGAGGTTCAGCGGCTCAAGGCAGCGCAGCCCGTGGCCCGGCTGCCTTCCCCTTACAGGACAGACCTGGATGAGCTGCATCGCCCGACAACAGGGCGCAGCTTGGAGTCGGGTGCACATCCAGCCTGGGGGACAGATTCTGGTTCTGGGGCCGCCCAGTGGTCCTGCCTCCGCACCAAAAAGGGGTTTTTGCTGCCCCTGCAACTGCAGGTCTCAGCCTCCTTTCTGTATTAAAATACTAATAAAGTGGCCCTTTCTTCCTTGTGTGTTGTCTTGAGTGTTCATTGGACGGTACCCAGACAATGGTAATTGCTGAAACAGATCGTCAGAAGTGCCTGTTTCATGAGGATGACAGAGCTATTTACATAATGGAAATTGCGTTAAAAACAGAAAACAATGGCACAGTGCTCTTGTGTGTGTGTTTGTGACTGCATCTTCACAAAGACGCAGATAGCATTGCGATGTTTTAAGAATTTACAGCAGTTTATGGATTTCCATATTTTTTTTCAAGATTTACAGCTCTTACTATTGCTCTTTATGTATTAGAATTGCTGCACAAAGACATCAAAGCCTTTGTTACAAACAAGGGACCCACTGCATTCGGCTCAATAGAAATCCAAGCAATCAGCATGATATATGCAGAAGGAAGAAGAAGAACAAAATGGACAAAAGGTCACACCCCAAGTGACAAATGAGTACACAGCTTCCTAGTATTCATTTTAGCTTGGTACAGAAACAGATCAGGCTGCACAGACCTGCACCTTGCCTCAGACTTACTTGTGGTGGAAAATGGTGGTGGCTCCTCTCAACTGACAAATGGAAAGAATGTGGAGTGAATGATTATACTAAGGAGTTCAAGGGTTCTACCCAGCTAGATGGGTCCTGATGGACATGGATCCTCAGTTAGATGTAAAACATGCCTAGGTCCAATTCAAGCTTGCTCTGGGGGTGGGAGGTTGGTTAAGGGCCAATGCTATGCTCCCCAGTGTCCAGGGCTGCAGAATGGTTACCGCTGCATTCATTGGGGTTGGGAAGCAGCTTGGGGTTTACCCCATGTAAACCCCAGGCAGCCCCTATTGGTCTTCTTGGATCTGCACCCACTTGAGGAGACTCGTGGAGACCCATGTTGGGACTCCCAGGCTGGGAGGGGGGTCAGGATATGGTGGTAGGGCCTTCCACCATCTCCTTCCCCCTCCTGTACCACTCCCTCCCCCTGCCACGCCTTCTCCCCACCCTTCCCCATCCCGGAAAGCCTCCTCCCACGCTCTGTCTCATCTCTCTGCTGTCAGCCTCTGACCAGCACCTGCCCACCACTGGATCATGCTGGGCTAGTTCCGGTACGGGGCCAGTGCTAAGTCCCACAAATGTGCCTTACAGCATGTTTGTGACAGTGCACGTCGGCAGGGAACTGGTGAACACTGTTCTGGAGCTGAAATGAGAGGGCTTGCAGGCCAGTCCAGAAGGTGAGAGGAGAAAGAGGAATCTTATCCACTCGGGGGGGGGGGGGTCACTTACAAACAATGGTGCCAGTTGAAACCAGCTTTATTAATTACAAGACATGCCAACACTATGATGTAGCTAAGTTCCCTAGATCTCCACTGGTGAAAGTCCGTGGACTTGGGAAGGCAGATCAAGACCTGGAAGTAGGATAGAATATTGGTGGTGTTGCTGCAGCTGATACTGCCCTGTTCCAGCCTTCACTTTGCTTCCTTTCATCACCTATCTCCTCCACATTCCCTTGCCCTGGGGAAAGCCTCCACTTTCCCTGTATGGATCTGTTCAGTCCTATGCCGGCTATTTTGCTCAAACAGAACCGAGTTGTGCAATAGCAACGGAAAGGAAGAGGGAGAGGTGTAGGTTCTGACTACATGCAAGTGATGCTGGTAGCACCCTTCCCTCCCTTAGTCTGCTACCCTCCCTGCCCAGAAACTCCTCAGTGTCTTCCCTCCCCACTTCTTTCCTCCCACTCCTTGCCCCCACTGCCACTCACCTTGTGCTGGAAGATGAACTCTTATCTGCTTGCAGCCTTACCATGCTTGCTGGTGGCCATGACATTCCACCAGCATCCTCACCCTTCCACCAGCAGAACGTGTATACCACTAAGAGTGTGCATAGGGGGGCAGGTAGAATTGGGCTTCTAATCTCAGATGTGTATTGGCTGCACCAGTTGGACTGGCACCAAATGGGCCCAAGCCAAAAAGCACACAGGCAGCATGCTGGAGTCTGCTAACTCCAGAGTCAAGTCCATCTACCTACTGCTACTGCTACAGAGTCAAGTCCATCTACCTAGGAGCTCCGGGGGGGGGGGCCTAAGCTAGAGTTTTCCAACTTTGGAAGAGCTACTAAAGAAAGGAGAAACTTGTTCCCACTGAAACCTGTAAAAGTGGAGGGCTGGATTGAGATGGTGCATGTTGTGTTCTAGCATTTGCAGAGGTGAATATTGCTGGGCTCTGGAGGTGCACAAGGGAACTGAAACAAAGGACGTAAGTCTAAGCCACTAGCGTTAGGATTTTTATTTCATTTTACTCTAATTTCAAGTTCCCACTTTAGAATATTTAAACTTGCCTGATTTCCCTTTTCTACCCCTTTTCTTTTTAATAACTATTTCTATTCTGAAAACTCACCACCCTGTTTCAATCAAGCTCAGTAGAAAAAATGTTACCCCATGCTCTCCTGTAGATGTGTGGCTTTTTCTGTGGCCAACGCTACAATCGATGCAATGATGTGTGTATAGATGCAAAGGAGTTGGAGTTGGCAACCAGCTTCCATGCTAATTGGGCTCACTGCAGATGGGAAGAAGGGCACAGCAAGCAGCCAAATTTTGGAATTTTCTCTTCCTGGTGGCAGCAGCTTCTCTTTCTCAGATTGTCTGTGTCAAAGTGCTATGTCTGTCTCAGTCATCTCAGACAGTACTTGGCAGTGCATGGTAAGGTCACACACACACACATATATGCATTGCTTCTTCCTCCACCCCCACCCCTTCATGTTGGGTTGCAGGAACCCCAATAGATCAACACTAAGATTTTAGAACAGGGCTCAAATAAGGTAAAGTCAGGTTGTTTTGGCTCTTATCTGAACTTGAAGTCATGCTCATGATCCTGGCTTTCTTGTGTATACACCCTATGAATAACTCCACCCAATATTGTCATAACCTGCAGTGAGGCTAATGGAGTCTGACTGTTCTAACTCTTTGGAAGATAGTCAATAAGCTGTGTGGGAAAGCAGAAACATGCCCATTTACAAAATGCTTCTTGAAGAACCTGTGGAACTGCTGGAGAGTTTTGTGCATGTGTGTTTTGCAAGCCTACATTTTATGAGGACATTTGCAGACATAATCATGAGCAAATGTGACTTCCTTTATAGCCAAGGCAAATGAAGCATACCTTCAATTAGAAACTTCTGAAAATACACTGCGATAGCCTACTGAGATGGAAATTGCTTTTCTTTACAGCTACACACCCACCCATCTTAGAAGCCTATGGTTTCAGATAAGTGTTCCAAGTATCTTTTGCGATAAGCATCCAGCTTGCTACATATACGGTGAACTTCAGAGATCACCTTGTCAATAAAACAAGGGATCTCATAACTGCCAGGGCACTCCTACTCCATTCAGTCCAGCTCTGTTTGGGTAATATGCGCATGCGTATTTTATGTGCGTATACATTTACTACAAGTCTGTTGATACAAACATACTTCCTATACATGCTGATATGAGGGTCATTTGCCAAACAACATCTACTGCAGTGATTCCCAGACCTAAAGATGCTCTTGTTTTGCAGCAGCCTCTTCTTCTTGGCTCTCCCAGGTGCCACCCATCTTGGAACCGACAAGATTTTGTGTGATCCTCGAAAGATATCATGCAATGCCTGGAAGAGCCAGGAAGAAGAGGCCACTGCGAAACAAGGGTACCGGTAAGTTTGGGAACCACTGCAGTAGATGTTAATTTGGAGTAAGATATAGGCCCTGTATCTGGAGTAAGATACATGGCTGATCAAATATAGCTGGGTACTCAGTACTGGAGCTAAGGGAAGCTAACCCTAGGGAAGGAGAATAAAATGGAGACAGTCCATAAGGGAATAAATGAGTTGTGAGATACACTGAATTTGCAAACTTGTGATAGTGAATAAATAATAACAACTGTCTAATTAGAAGATGATAAAATAACCTTCAGATTGGGGAATAAATTTCAACAGAATCCTTATCTCTTTGGAGGAGGCCACAGAGAGACCCATCTTGTTCGGGAATAGTTGTTGAGCTAATTAGCTAGCACAAGTTGCCCTTTGAAAGATTTCACAAAATTGCAGGGGTGTACTGTGTTGGCCGTGATTTTTTCTCCACTCTGAAATGGAACCTAGCTAGATTGCAGCTCTGGAGTCTATCCAGCTGTAATGTCTGGCCTGCTACTCTGTATGCAATGATAGTACTGGACAGTTATGTACATAGAGTGCTTCTAACCCTCAATGCCCCATTCTAATAGGGAATGCCTACCTGGCTATTTTTCAACCCTCTGACGTTATATTGCCTATAAGCTTATTACATACCATGAAGAAGACACCACGCAGAGGATACACCACTACCTAGTAATTTTGTTAAGAGCAAGAGGTTTTCGGCTAAACCCTTCCCCACTAATGGCTGAACTGGACTAACTGGACCCTTCCCCACTAATGGCTGAACTAAAAGATGAACTCTGGCCCTTCCTGATATGACAAGCCAGGAAGTTCAATGCTATACAAGGTGCCTAAATGTTTTGGCTTTCTGAATATCAGGTTGCTATGGAAGGCAGCCCAATCACTAGTATCCATTGTAGCCAGTGGTGGGATTGAGCCGGTTCGCCCCGGTTCTATAGTACCGCTTCCTAGTTCACCTCTTGGTTTCGGAGAACCGGTTGTTGGCTGGGGAGCGCACACGCAGCTATGACCCTCCTGCGACTGCGCGGAGAATGCAGGAGAGGGCGCGAACGGCCAGCCTCGCAGATGAGGAGCAGTTCAGCTGCTCGCCACGCGCCTCTCCTCCCCAGCTAGGCTCAGCTCTCCCGGTGAGTCGGGGGCCCGGGAGGAAGAGGAGGGCGCTGGAGCCCAAAGAGCCCCAGCTGCCCCCAAGGGCAAGCCCCCCCGCCGCCATGTGTCCCCACCCGCTAACGAGGGAAACAGGAGCAGTTGCCCGCCCTGCGCCTGTCCTCCCTGGCTGAGCTAGCTGGCTCAGCTTTCCAGGTGGGTCGGGGGTGCGGGAGGAAGAGGGGGACGCTGGAGCCGCTCCCACTCAAAGAGCCCCCGCTGCCCCCAAGGGCGAGCCCCCCCGCCGCCATGTGTCCCCTCCCGCTAACGAGGGCAACAGGAGCAGTCAGCGTGCAGCCTCGCTGACTAGGAGCAGTTCAGCTGCCCGTCCATCGCCCTGAGGATTGCAGCCCCAGCAGAGTTTGCCACACTTTCCTGGGGGTAAGCCCCATTGAACACAATGGAACTTACCTCTATGTAGGCACTGAGCACAATCCTAACCAGGTCTACTCAGAAGTAACTCCTATTTTGTTCAATGGGGCTTACTCCCAGGAAAGTGTGGATAGGATCGCAGCCTCAGTGACAAAGATGAGATGCTTCCTTCTTCACATTCTGATTGACAGTGGCTGCAATCCTAACCACACTTTCCTGAGAGTAAGCCCCATTGAACAAAATAGGAGTTACTTCTGAGTAGACCTGGTTAGGATTGTGCTCAGTGCCTACGTAGAGGTAAGTTCCATTGTGTTCAATGGGGCTTACTCCCAGGAAAGTGTGGCAAACTCTGCCACACTTTCCTGGGAGTAAGCCCCATTGAATACAGTGGGACTTACCTCTGAGTAGACACTGTCAGTCAGAAGGCGAAGAAGGAAGCATCTGATCTTCGTCACTGAAGCTGCGATCCTATCCGCGCTTTCCTGGGAGTAAGCCCCATTGAACACAATGGGGCTTACTTCTGAGTAGACATGCCAAGCATTGCATTGTCAGTCTGGAGGAGAATGAAACACAGCCCTGGGACCTCCAAGGGGCACCTCCTCCTTCCAGCTCCAGACTGCAGAAGTTTTTGGAGCTCCCCCTCCACCTTTGATCCAGGCAAGAGGGTCAGTCTCCCAGTGTCTCACCCCACCAGTGGCTCTCCCCAGAAGACTTTTTGCCCCTAAGAGACATCAAACCCCCCCCCCCCATCTCTCACACAGGAAGGGACTGAAGATCGCTTATGTCTCCCTGGCACACTTCTCCAGCTTGGATGGGCTCAAGGTCCCCAGTGAGAGGAGCCAAGGGAAGACTTGCCTTCCCCTGTGAAGTGCAGGTGCAGCTCCATGCCTCCTGCTGCTGCTGCCCAGAGCAGATGGGTTGCCAACCCCTGGACTAAGCTAATTACTGGGCACCTTCCTTATGAGGAAAGGCTACGGCGTTTGGGCCTCTTCAGCCTAGAAAAGAGGCGCCTGAGGGGGGACATGATTGAGACATACAAAATTACGCAGGGGATGGACAGAGACAGAGTGGATAGAGAGATGCTCTTTACACTCTCACAGAACACCAGAACCAGGGGACATTCACTAAAATTGAGTATAGGGAGGGTTAGGACAGACAAAAGGAAATATGTCTTTACTCAGCATGTGGTTGGTCTGTGGAACTCCTTGCCACAGGATGTGGTGATGGCCTAGATGCCACCTGGCCTAGATGCTTTTAAAAGGGGATTGGACAAATTTCCAAAGTCCATCACAGGTTACAAGCCATGACATGTATGGTGCAACCTCCTGATTTTAAAAATGGGCTACGTCAGAATGCCAGATGCAAGGGAGGACACCTGGATGAGGTTTCTTGTTATCTGGTGTGCTCCCTGGGGCATTTGGTGGGCCACTGTGAGATACAGGAAGCTGGACTAGATGGGCCTGTGGCCTGATCCAGTGGGGCTGTTCTTATGTTCTTAACTACAATTCCCAGAATGCCTTGCAGGTCTCTTGTTATCTGGTGTGCTCCCTGGGCATTTGGTGGGCCACTGTGAGATACAGGAAGCTGGACTAGATGGGCCTATGGCCTGATCCAGTGGGGCTGTTCTTATGTTCTTATGCAACCCTGACCCACTGCAGGCCCCTGCTTTGCACTCCCTGGTCAGTAGCAACCCTCAAACTTGTGGGAGACTCACCACTAGAGTAGACCAAAGTGATGGGTATCTGCTGTTGCCTGTCGGAAAGCAACCTAGAAAAACAGTCCCCTCATAGTACCTTTTTGCTCATTAGTGAAACTGTCTTTCAAGGCTGCCATTCTCTCTCAAACCCTGGAAGTCAACAACTCCCCTTGAACTTGTTGGGCTTCTGAGTAGACGTGCATTGGATTGCAGAGTTGGAAGTTGGAGGGGGAAGCTTTAGAGTTCACTGGAATTCTTTTTGGGGCTGGGTGGTAAAAGCAATAGAGCAGCATTTCTCAACCAGTAGTACTCATACCACCAGTGGTACTTGAGGTGGTGCCCAGTGGTACTCATGGCAGGACCCCCCCCCCCAAGACCTCCACTGCCTGGCAGTGAGACCAGCAATACGATGCAACAAACAGTGGTAGGAGGCTCAGTTCTGCTTTTCTTGCACTCAAAAAAGCCTTCCCATCTACCCTGGGAGCCCAATCCTATGCATGTCTACTCAGAAGTAAGTTCCATTATAGTCAATGGGACTTACTACCAGGAAAAAGTGGATAGGATTGTAGCCTGAGCCTCTCTCTTACCGTGGTTTGTTGCATCATGTCTGGCCTCTTAGTATGGAAATAACTGGTGATAAAGTCATTCCAGTTACTTCCAGTTGTACTTCCCAGAGGTGGGCCATGCAAAATGGTACAGCAGGCGAGAGGCAGATGCTGAGGAATGCTGTAATAGAACAAAAAAGAAGGGGAGATATAAAGATGTTACTATGCTGTTGTTGCTTTTGGTTGATGATGACTATGTGCTCAGTGCACTTTTGCTGACCAGATGTTCACCACTAAAAGTGAACCAGATCCTTGAGAGGATTGACTGCTCTGGTAAAAATCACCAAGTTCCCACTGAGAAGGAAGGTGGCCCAGCTCAAAGCCCAGTGCAGCAAGTTGGTTTGTGCAGATGTGAAGGTGCTATGCTGCTGTGGTGTCTCCAGAGGTTGGTAACCTGGAGCCCTGGCAGTTCCCACCTCCTCTTCTTGGTGCCTTCCTGATTTCATTATGCAACTGCCTTGAGAATTCAAGAAAAAATGTCCATGTGAAGTTTGCATGTCAGCCGCATGTTTATCCTCCTTGGAAACTAGTGGCCAGAGGCCTGTAAGTATGACTATAGAGGACAGAATTGCAGCCTTGCAATTTGGATTTAGACATTGGGTTACAGTAACTTGGTTAAAGTTACAGTGCAATCCTATGACTGTCTACTCAGAAGTAAGTCCCATTATGTTCAATGGGACTTACTCCCAGGAAAGTGTGTACTGTACAGTACAGGAGTGCAGCTGTAGTCTTTCAACTTCCTTTGCAGCAGACAATTGAAGCTGAGTTGCTCATTAGGACATAGAACCTGTTGTTAATTTATTTGAATCCCACCACTGATTGTAGCCCTTTAGCATTATCAATGCAACAGCTAATGTGTCATGCCATACCGGTGTAACCATTGCCAGTGTACGGTTTAGCCACCGCTAGGTCACACAGTTCTCATGATCCTTAAAACGAGGTACTACAGAATGCAAGGGGCCTACTTCCCACCTCCTTATCTTAAACTTCTTGTGTGGGTCTGCTGAGTAATATAGAGGCAATTGCGCTGCATTGGTCAGCGGCATAAACACTTCTGCTGGAACCAGCAAAAGAGCCTGCTCACCAAGGACCCTCACTGGTGCTTAAGGCTCAAGGTTTATATTACTGAAAGCATTTGGGGGGTGAATAAGATAGCCATTGCTCAATTTCAAGAATCCCTTTTGCCTTGTACAAAGCCGGGCATAATATTGAGCTTCAGTTAATGACTACAGAAAATTGAATATAATCAAATAAAAATATAGGTTAGTTGCACTAATTCCGTAATTGCTTCCGTTAGCCTTTATTGAAGAGTGGACTTTGCACACTAGCTGAATTTTACTGTATTTGGATTTCATTCAGCTGTTGGTAGATAAACAAATGTACTAAACAGGGTTATCTGCTGCTCCCTGGCAGGGTTCTTAAATTCAGGACGGCAGCAGGGGAATCCAAGACAAGAGTGGAAAGGGGGTGTTTGGAGGTATACTTAATTCAGTGGTTCCCAAACTTTTTAGAGACCTTAGAGGCTGCTACCTGATTTATAAATGCCCATGGGGTGTGGTTATAATGGTGATTGGCACAGTGTTCCCCCCTCTCCAAGTAGCAACTTGTTTAACTCTTGATGCACAAAGACTAATTTGCCCTGTCGGTATTGTGAACCACCAAAAATTGGGTCCCAGACCCACAGTTTAAAAACCAGTGACCTAATGGAACATGGCACACCCAATTCACTGTCCCTGACTACAGCACAAATGCCTCGGTTCGTAGCTGAGTTAATATTTCCATTCTTCCCCTTTATTCAACAAGAACTGAAGCATTTTGGCTGTTGAATGCCTCAGAGCAATGCTTTCAAGTTTGTTTCACACATCTCCAGGAGATTTGTTTTCATTGCAGTTTATTTCATCATAATCTTTTTAATGTGTTGGTAGGCAAACTGAAACATCTGCACAAGAGAAAGCAACAAATTACGCTCTCTGAGTGCATTTTTACCTGGTGATGTGTTTTATTTTATTAAAACAAATACAAGTGAAGGAAGCAACTGCACCGAGAAATGTTTATGTCAGAAAACCAGGAGGGCAAATGGTAATAATGGCTTTTGAACCACAAATCTTAAAAAAAAGCCTTACATAAAAATCAAATAAAGCAACTCAAATTTATTTAATGTGAGTTTTGTGATCAAAATCTACATATTGCATGCTTGATGTTAGGAAATAAAACTAAATAGCACCTAGATTGCCCCTCTGCTTCTCCTACCTACAAGGAGGTACACACACACACACACACACACACACACACACAGAGAGAGAGAGAGAGAGAGAGAGAGAGAGAGAGAGAGAGACTACACATGGATGGATGTGGTGGTTGGAGAGAAAGTTATAGATTCCATCCTCTGATTTGTTCCAGGTGATCTTAAGAAACAAGCACTGTCACTGTGCCACAGCCACCAGCATAAATGCCCAGGGGCTGCATTGAACAGTGGTCTATTGAACCTCTACCATCCTTTCATTGTTGCCAATAACTTGATAGGGGGCAGTTAGGGGAAGAATTGTGGGCAGATCAGGGCAAAGAAAGGGCTAGGGATGGCAGGGGACAGAAGGGGTGGATGTTGGCATGTGGAATCCTATTTACCAGCCCAGAGCCATCTCTTGACTCTCCTTGGACTTATGCCAGCTAAAGAGCTGATATAAGTCTGTGGACACCCATTGGAGACCAAGCAGCCAACAGAGAGTTAAAACATTTTTGGGCTGTCTGTTGCCCCCACCCCCAGTCCACAGCCTATAGTGCACACACCAGCAGGCATCAGCAGCACTGCATTAGCAGTGGATAGGAATGGGGTGTAAGGATCTTTCACGGTATTGTAAAGGCTTTTGAAAGCTGCACCTTTTCTACACAACTATACAGAAATGAGATTTTTTTTCTTCTCACATTCATTTCTATAGTGAATCAGTGCTTTTAGGAGTTTCTAAAATGAGAGATTTGGGGGCTCAAGTCAGCCTGCAAATCAGTAGTCCATTCTGGAAGAACTTACATCTTAGCCTGTGCTGGATGTCTCCCCAGGGGAAGGAGACATTCTTCCCCTGGGGTAAGCCCCAGCAGCCGCTATGGGAATACTCAGGCTTGTACCAGCAAAATCACTGGTGCAGGCTCGAGCAGCCTCATGTCAGTGGATTGGACCCAAGAGGGGACCAGGATCCACTGGGAGCCTCTGCCACTATCCCCACACCTTCTCAGGCTGAACTGCCCCACCCCTCATGCCCCCACCTGTTACACCCCTTCCCACTTCCTTCCTGCCCCTCCACTGGCTTGTGATGAGCCTACCTGCTCCGGCAGGCACTAGTCTCTGGTGCCAGCAGACTGGCACAGGCCCATTCATTGGTGTCATGATCCTCTGTACCAGGGGTGCCCTGGGGCCACATGAGGCTTCTCAATGCAGCCCTCAGGGGGCCCCAGTCTTCAATGAGCCTCTGGCCCTCCGGAGATTTGTTGGATCCCGCACTGGCACGACGCAACTGCTCTCAGCGTGAGGGTGACTGTTTGACCTCTCGCGTGAGCTGTGGGATGAGGGCTCCCTCCACTACTTGGTGTTTCATGTCTGTGATGCAGCAGAGGCAGCAAAGGAAAGGCCAGCTTTGCTTTGTGCAAGGCCTTTTATAGGCCTTGAGCTATTGCAAGACCTTCATTCATTCATATAAGTTCATCTTTAATATATTCATTAATGTAAACTTATGCAAATTTATTCAAATTTTAATGTAAATTAATTCTTATTTTTCCCTGGTCCCCTACACAGTGTCAGAGAGATGATGTGGCCCTCCTGCCAAAAACTTTGGACACCCCTGCTCTGTACCACTGCAATGTGTGTGTGTTTCAGCACTTTTGAGGCAGTACATGTGCCCATCTTGCCAGTTTAGCCAATTTAGGATTGGACTGTTAATTGTGTGTGGGAGGGGAGAGTTGATTCGAACTGCTCTGCTCAGGGATGAGAAATCTTCAGGTGATTTGAGTCCAAGTCACAAAAGTGTACTCCTGTACACTTGAGTCAGGTGTGCCAATGACTCCAGTACTGACTCGAGTCTGAGACCGTTGACTTGGAAGTAGAGCCCCATGATGCAGACTTGAGTTTGCGTCTGGCTGTGCCTGCTTGCATTTTTTGCAGCATGAAAGTCCTTGTGGGGCCATTATTCAGACTGAGCGAGCAGCAGGGAAGTTCCAGCCAGGAGGCAGGGAAGGGTTAATGATTTGGTTTTGCATTGTGCAGGAGTGGGGGAGGCAGGAGCAGGCTCTCTTGTCTATCTCTGAAGGAATCAATGATCATTGGATGAAGCTTTTTCCCTGGATGAGTAAGTGGAGAGAGTGGGAGGGGGAGAGGCAGTTCCTAGCCATCCAAGAGAAACTCATCACATGGCTCTGGTGGGCTCATTGAATGACTGGCTACAATGGGACTACTTCTGAGTAGAGCTGCTAAGGATTGGGTCATACCGGTAAGCCTCCCAGTTGCTATGTGTGACCCTCCTCCTGCTTGCAGCTTCTGTCCCCACTCTCACGCAGTCCGTTCCACCCCCTCCCACCTTGCTTACAGATGGGTTGGGGACATCAGGGGAGTATTAAACTCTTACAGAGAGACAGACAGATAGACAGGCAGACAGCAACACACACACACACACCCCCGCCAGGAGCCCCGTTTTTTCCAGGGAGCAGTGTTTGATGTGTATAAAAAACTTGAGTCAAACAGAGTCCCGAAAACACTCTGGACAAGTCTTCACGCCCGCCCATTAAGACTTGTGCACAAGCCAAGTCAAAGGAGGCAGGCACTCAGGACTCAACCCAAGTCTAGCCACGGTGGATTTACACATCCCTGGCTCTGCTACACATGCTCCTAAACTGACCTTAAGTCCACCTGAACCATTCCCCTACATGATTAAGAAAAGTGGCCTTGGACTCTTCACTAAGTGAGAGGTTGTATTAGGACAAGCATGCAGCCTGAGTGTGCACGTATGTTATCACATTGCTAATTCAAGGCATAATGTTTTGCACTTGCTCCCGGTGTGGAAGGGATTGTCACTCCCGGATTGGCCTTTTCAGCCACACTAGACGCTGTGCCAGAACCACCTTTCAGAGCGCGATACCATAGTCTTTCGAGACTGAAGGTTGCCAATACAATACTAATGTTTTGTCTAACCAGTCCAAAACTGACCATCTTGTGGAACAGAGGCATGCTTCTCCATGGTGTCACAGTTGCCATGAGATAGTTTATAGGTGGCCCACACAATTTTGTTGCTCTGAAGAATGTGTCCTTGGTTACCTTGTTATGGAAAAGAAAGTTGATGGCGACTAGATGAACAGAGACTCACTGCAATTTGTTTTTTTTTAAGCAAAGAGAACTTTGATTGGTTGAATATTTAGGAACAGTTTAAGAGAATGTTACAGTCAGGATTCCTGAGCTGGGGATGTCAGAGTTCTATGCCATGAAAGTTCAGACATCCATTGGCGGTAAAATATTGAATATGGGTGCTTATCACACATTAAATACTATTTGATTTGGAACTGCTCCCCAATGCTAAAGTTGGATAAAATACCAAAGGCAATAAAAAATAATTCAAATAAAAAATAATTCAAAATATCCAGCTCCAGAATTTGTAGCTCTGAATTTTGAAGGAAAAATGTATTTCTGCTCTTAGATGATGATCTTGAATTAAAAAATTTAGCATGAAATTCAAAGTTTCCAATCTGTTCACCTAAATTTTTTTTTTTTTTTAAACCTGAGATATGATCTTCATTTGTTATTATAACCCTGCTCTGGTCTGTGGGCTCAGGGTAGCTTATAGCACTTTAAATTGATAACCTTACAGCTTCCAAATCAATCGTGTATCAGGACAGAGTATTCTTCCATCTCAGTTTTTGGGTTGAAAGTACTGCTTTTAGAGTGAGAGCAATGCCTTCTGCAAACCTCTTAGTTGGGAAAATGCTCACCTTATTTTATTCTGTCAGCTACGCTGGACTCTCATACCTACTGCTTCTTTACTGTCATTTTTTTTTAAACTTGTGAGGGCTTCTGTTTTCTTCCTAGAGTGATCCTAGCCAATAAAGGATCATACAGTGACCATGAAATCATCAGGAAGCTACAAAACCAATTTGAATTGGCTACATTTGACAGTGGTGGACCTCCCCAGCCCCGGGGCAAAGGTCCGTGATGGTGCCCTCCCAGGGGCTCTCGCTGCCCCCCCCATGGAAATCCTCCCCACTCACCTGAGACTCACGGAGTTTTGTGCGGCCTGTACCTGTGTCGGGAAGCCTTTTGAAGGTTCCCTGATGCTATAAACTGCGCTTCCGAGAAACCAGCAAGTTTCCGACTCCATCAGGAGCTTCAGAGAGGCTTCTGCGGGGTCCTAGAGGCTCATGCCTGGGGCATTTGCCCCACAGACTGAATGGAAGGTCTGCAACCGATATTTGATGGCACTGAAGTCAAACCAAGTCTAGGCTGGTGTCAGATGCCATCCAAGTTGGACACTGGCCATAGTCTTTATTATGTTTTTAAATGAATTTTAAAACACGAACATGATTACCACTCCTGTCCTATCTTTTAAGGATGGAAACATCTGATAATCAAGACCACTGA
Organism: Tiliqua scincoides; assembly: GCF_035046505.1. NCBI lineage: Eukaryota > Metazoa > Chordata > Lepidosauria > Squamata > Scincidae > Tiliqua > Tiliqua scincoides. The sequence continues at coordinate 192,004,513 of NC_089821.1, read as the reverse complement.
AAGACTGCATTGGCCCAGGGCAAGATGCCTGATTGCTCCCTCTCCCTAAGTGCAATGGGTTAACAGAAGTGCACTGAAAGTGGATTAAAGCTGTTGTAGGAATGCAGCTCTGGATAGGTTGAGACTGAGGTACCCAAATTTATTTTGTAATAGATTTATTTTGTACTGTATAGTTTGTTTTATCATGGCCTGGGGATTTTACTCCCTGCCCATACTCTCCTCGGGCCTGCTGATAATATACCTAAATCTTTCATTATATTCGTATACAAAAGGCCTTATAAACCTGAAATGGCCACTACTACATTATTAACTGCAAGTTATATGTCTGGGTTTCTGTGCTAGCTTCATGCTGGATTGCCACAGGCAGGAATGGTTTATAGAACTGTGCTGGAAAGCTTTCACAGCTGAGGGTTCTCACTGGTATTTTGAGGCCTTAGGCATATTTTACTCAAAGGAGCAAAGGAGACTCATAAGAGCCAATTCCTGCTGTCCACTGCTGAGACTCTGCAGTCTCTTTTGCCTTTGGCAGAACAAGGCTTGAAATTATAACAATGAATGTGAACATTTCTTGTTGGAATAAGATGTCGGTTGAAATGCTTAAAGCGACTTTAGAGGTCACTGTACAAAATGATTCCCTTGTCAAGGGGGGGGGGAAGCTCCTATTCACGCTTTGCTATGTCCATGCCTATGTTATCAAACCCAATTACACCATTTGAATTGTGTAGGGAACAACAGTGTAGGAATATTGAAATTCTGATCTACTTGTGTTTTTGTCTTCCTTAATCACTTGTGATTTCTGTTTGACGCCTTTGGTGACAAGTGGGTGAACTTTTCTGACTATCCCAAATCATTTTCTTTTCTCAATATAGGCTACTTCAGCAGGGGCTCCTTATGCCAGAGGAGGAGAAAGATGCAACTATAGCCTGCCCAACAAGTATGGCTATGTTTGCTACATTTTCTCTGAAAACATAGGCAGCACCAAGGACATGAGAGGGAAGAAACAAGCAGCCTCCTAGATAAGTAGCTTTCCCTCCCTGACACTCCCACTTTGCTGATCTCCTGTAGTAATCTGAAGGAAAGGCACTTTCATATGCAGAGTGCTTTTCTTTTATCATCACTCTGTACTTCATTCACAGCCCAATCCTATCCGAAACAAACAGGCTGCACTGCATGTTATGGTGTATGCATGGGGGGGGGGTGTTGATGAGGAGCCTTGAGAGGGGGAAGGGAAAACACTTCCCCTTACCCCGCTGTAAGTCCCTTGACCACCAATGAGTCTTCTCAAACCTCTGTCAGCTCTTTAGCTGGCACAAATCTGAGGAGACAAAGGGGGTAAGGCGGCTGGCTCCATCAGGGAGAGCAGCCAGTGCAAGTCAACCATGCAAGGTGTCACCCCCTTCCATCCCTAACATGCCCCTGCCCTTCCCTGTTTCTTGTGCCACAAAAGATCCCAGAGAATTCTCAATAGTTAAAAAAAATCCTTTAAATGTTGCACAATCACCTCATCCCTTGTTTATCTGTCTACATTGTTGCTGCTGCATTTATTCATTTGACTGCTGGTGCTGCATGAAGCCCTCCCCCCCCCCATTCCAGCTGCTACCCAAAAACCACACACAAGACTGGTAACCACCTGCAAACGTACACTGCTCTGCCAGTGCAGGCTGGACAGCCAAACTTTGTGGGCTACCTTGCAATATGCCCCTGGGAAAGCTGCTCTGGCTCTCTTGCCCTGCTTCGCTCCTTGAGTCAGCTACAGCAACAGCCTAAGCCCTGGATTTGCTTCAACTTCAGAGTGCCAGCGGTATCAGTCAGCCACCTTGCTGCTTCTCCTGCAGCCTGGCTTGGACAGCTTCCCAGGACTCTGTAGCTGGCTCTGCTTTGGGTGAGCAGGCAGTTGATGAGGTCCCTCAGTCCTAAAACACATCCATCCTTATCCTTAGCCAGCAGCAAGGTTTTGTAATCCTGCCACCCAATTAATGTGCCTGTTCCATTCTCCACCATCTCTCTTACTCCCCAGATCCCCTGTTTTCACATCCCAGTTCTTATGGCAGTGGGCATGCTATACTCAGCTGATGCAAGCTGCAGGGGTTGTCTCTGCACAGCTTGTGTTGCTATCCCTGGCAGCAACACTGGCAACAACAGTAGGTGGGAATAGCACCGGAGCAGGTGAGTTCCTCCCACTGTGGCAAGTCCATTCCCTGACACCTAGCTTGAAAATAGTGACAGCAGCATATGTCTTGGCAGGATAAAGTGATATTTATATTTATCTCAGGAATGAACCCCAGCAGTGTACAAAACTGCAAGTGTGGCTTGCAATGTTTTTACTGTCATTACATGATCAGATTCATACAGGACATTCATATTGCATCAAATTCATATAAAAATATTTTTATGTTACTTCAATAATATTTCAAAAGACAGAAAATATGTTTAATACAAAAAATACTTTTAAACTATTTTATTTTTAATAAAGACATAGTGCTGTTGGTGTGTATGATGCTTTATATAGCATGAAGGAGAGATCCCCTTCCCAAAGGGCTTGTAAATTAGATATTGACAAAAGAAAGACAGTAAATTGAGGTAGAAGAGGGGTAATGTTAACCGGAATCCATGTGTCTATGACCACAGAAAGCAGGGTCAACTTCAGAGTTGGACTTTCAAAGATGATTGCATTGTATGTTGGAGGAGAGGCCCGTTCCAAACCCTGGTCCCAGCACTTTGGCGCATTCATGGTAAGCACTGAAGTTTGAACTGTACTCAAAAATGAATCAGCAGCTCATGTAACCATTTAAGAAATGGCTGAAGTCCCAGAATGACTTCCACCTGGCAGTGCGCCCTCTGAGGCTATTCTCCTGGGAGGAAATGATAGAAAGAGCAGTAGTTTCCTACATTTTTTATCTGGGACTCCCAGCTCCCACTGGGAAAAGGAGCTGATGAGACCCTGGAAGCACTTGTTGCCCTCTTACCCACCCCAAGATGCAGTGGGTGCTTTGCGCGTGAGCCTTTGCAAGCAACTGAATCACTCACAAAAAATTCACGTTCTTGTGAACACTTCTAAGCCTTTAAGAACACTCAAATTAACCACTCACCAAGGCTCAAGTTTTTGTCAACATTTGTTGAACAGTGTGTGTGTGGGGGGGACGGACAAAAAACATCTGATCCCATTTTGCGCCAAACGCTGGGGTGTTCTTGCATCCCTCAATTTGAGGGAATCGTATTTCAACCACCTTTTATAAGTAAAGAAACATGTGCATATTTCAAACCCCCCCCCCCCCAAAAAAAGAAAATGCAACCATTACAAACGGCTGAACACTAGTCATATTAACATTTCAGGCAAGAATAAGCTAAGCCATAGGTTGTGCTTCAAGGCTGTTTGCTTTTGAATCCTGAAACACTTATCTCTTTCTCTTGTGCTCAGGTAGTCGCGAGTGTCTGCTTTTCTCTTGTAATAGATTGTTTTAGAACTCTAAAAGCTTTTGGGCATCCATCTATAGAAAACATAAATCCATTATGTCAGAGCCTGGGCCTTTCATTAAAAGCAGCTTCATATTAACACGACGGTTGAAAAGTGCTGCAAACCAATCTCAAGTCATTCTTGTCAGTATAAATGAGTAGAAAGGTCTCTGTTTTTTATTTTTTATTTTTTTCATTGCTGTGACTTTAGTTATCTTCAGGGGGCTTACAGCCATTGTGGAAATTGCTATCATTAATTCTTAACCAACTCTCTTTCATAAAAGCAGACATGTTTTTTCGGTTTCTTAAGGCAAAGCAACACACACACACACACACACACACACACACACACACCCCTCACAGGCAGTATTTAAAATGACATATGATCTGTGGGTTTGAGCTCCAAAGTGTCCCTCCCTGCTTCAGAAATGCTGGCATTTTCATCATCATTAATTATTGGTGTCAAAAAATATTTTCGATACAGGCTTCACCATCCCAATCCCTGAAGTCTAAATTGTTAATGGAATGCAGACAATATTCAATGGGCAATCAAGAAGGCAACCTCCAGAGAGGTGCAAATTTGGCCATCATCATTTCTTTCTGCCTCCGTAGTTACGCAACCACTGCAGAAATCCATCTTGTCTGTTACAAATGTTAGTTCAGTCATTTCTATTAAAGCACTTAAAACGACACAGGGTTTGGGGTTGTGTTCACTGTCGGAAGATCATAAGTTTAACCTGCGGAGAGTTAGCTGAGGTTGTTGTCATTAAACTTGAATGTCAGCTCAGTTGAATATATAGGAAAACAGGAAATTAACTGAGTAAATACTCTTCTTGCCAAGACCCAACCATTCCTGATAAATGTCAGAGATGTTTCTGAATGTTTTCTGTGATATAAATAGCAGGTACAGACATACAGTCAAACCAAGCTGGAATAGTTTCATTTAAAGGACGCAACAGAAACAGATGGCCGGTCAGAGCAAAACCAAAACTTCAGTGTTTCAGAGTGCAAATGAGAGATGGTGTTATGATGACAGACACTCCTGCCTGATCCAGCTTTTGAAAGTCACCTTGCTTATCTAAGAACCAGATATCCCCTATACCTATAGTAAAATACCTTAAAAATAAGATAAAAGGTGAGCGTTATGTTTTTGAAACAAACAGCAGAACCCCATGAATGTCTACTCAGAAGTAAGTCCCACTGAGTTCAGTAGGGTGCATTCTCATATAAGTGTGTTTAGAATTGCACCAGATGTAACAGCCCAATCCTAACTAATTCCCCACATGGCAGTGCTGCAGCACTGGTGCAGCTTCTGTTGTAACCTGTGGGAGATTTTTGGCTGCTGGAGGTATCTTTGGGATAAGGGAACATTTTTCCTGTTGCTGCGGTGTAAGCCCCAGAAGCCTCTATGAGTCAGCTTGGGCCTGTGCTAGCCTGCATCCCTCTTGGGACCAATTCACCCTCCCCCACCCATCACCATCCTGTTCCACCCACCCCCCATTCAACTCCTCCCTGCTCCCCCAGCTTCCTGCGCTGGCTTAACTTCTGTGGTGGGCAACCAGTGTCCGACTTCATGAAGACATAGCTGCTTGTCACTTGCAGCAGTGGCCAAGCCCCGCGCACTGGCCTGGTCATGTTTGCAATGGCTGTAAAGCAGTTTTCGCCAGCAGAACACGCATTCCGTCAGCATAAAGGCCCATTGGGCCATAAACCTGCTGTTATTCTTCTCTTAGTTACTGCTTACATCAAATCTGCTATTCTATGAGGGGAGCTCATTTTATTTGGAAAAAAATAGCACTCCTAAAGAACCAGGCAGCTTCAGAGAAAGCCATAAACAAAAGAAGGTCCCTCTGAACTGGATAGCAGACTGCTTTATCTGTCTTTTCTCTGCTTTATTTTCCTTTTCTGCTCTAGCTGGCTGTAGCCTTTTCTTCCATACATGGGAGGTGACTTCTAAGCAGAGAGGGAGACAACAAATGACAGACAACCAACAATGGGTTTGAAACTGTAAGCTGTCATAGAGGGATGTTCCTAGAGTCAGTTCTCCAGTTCCTGTAACTTGAGTGCAAGTTGGGAACTACACAAAATAATTACAAGCTCAAACCTCTAATTATTTTAATGGGAAACTCCAGCCAGCCCAATCCTGAGCACCGAGAATGGCTGCCGCCGAATCTAGCAGCTACCGCGGGAGGCACCTCAGGAGAAGGATGTTCGTCCCGCCGAGTAAGGTAAGCAGCCCTGCAATGGGACTACTCACTTTACCGCCAACCAAAAGGTCAGCTGTAAGGAAAAGGCGCTGGTGTAGGGCGCGCAGCCCTACCCGAGTGCCCTGGATCCTGTGGAGCAGAGCTCCACAGATCCTCCTCCCTCCCCCTGGCATGCCTCCCGCCCACTCCAGGCACACCTCCCTCCACCCTCTCTCAGCCCCCCCCGCAGGCCTCCCCCCTCCCCAGAATGCCTCCTCCCCTCCCCAAACCCCACGCCCACCTACCATTCCGCAGCTCGGCAGTCTGGGAGACCGTTGAGCCACAGTAGTTGGGTGACCGCCCAGTACTAGCCTAGCACTGGCTGGAGCTGGGCTAGCACAGGCAGGAGCCTGGCGGTGAGCCCCACAAACATGCCTTACGGCATGTTTGTGCTCGGCAGCATGGCTCCGCAGGATCCAGGACACTCGTGCAGGGCTGCGTGCCTACACAAGCACCTTTTCCTTTCCGCTGACCTTTTGGTCGGCGGTAAAGTGAGTAGTCCCATTGTGGGGCTGCTTACCTTACACAGAGCACAGGATTGGGCTTTGAGTTCCTCTACCTATCTTTCTGAAATTTAGCAGAAATTTATCTTTAAGGGCATATTTATATTATCTGTGAGTTTCATACATACAGCTCACAAAAGCATGTGGCAGGATCAGCAAAAACCTTTTCAAATTATCAAACTTCAGTTGTACCCAGAATGAAAATTCCAGTACCTATTTGGATGAAATTTAGTTGGCTTTGTTCCCTTATGGAGATTTTCCATTCCAGTAGATTGTATCTAATTCTGAAAAAAAAGTTATAGTGAATTGAATTTTGTTCATGGAAATAAAAGCAATTTTTAAAAAATCAGAATTGAAACGTAACCCTGAATTAGGCACAAAACAAAGAAGTAGTTGAACTGACCCCACAGAAGAAATCCGATTACTAAAATGAAGCAAAATCCAAAATAATTATAGGCTGTTGTACATCCCTGTAGTAGCTACTAGTTTTCATTAGTTGTTGTAGGTAACAGTGAGGCCTGATGTGTGACAATTCTCACACACATGTGAATCAAGGGCTTGTATATGAAACATGAGACATTCCTCACTCTATACAATATATATTGTATAAGAATTCAGAGGTCTTCAGTGCAATATAGGGCAACACAGAGGTGTTTCTAAAGTAGCCAGTGGGGGTCAAACTACACAGTATTTTAAGTCTGCTTTAAAGTTAAGCAAAATAAAGTTAAGACAAAATAACAACTGAATCATTGTCCCCACACAAATATGGACCACACCGGGGGGGGGGGGAGCTAAAGAAGTGCATACAGGAGCTTTTTTCTTATTGAATAGCAGGTGTGGGGGAGAGCAGTTCAGATACAAACTATAGTGCGGGTTATGGTAAAATTCTTCTATTTCCCCTCTGTGGTCCCAGTCTGCTGGGGCCTGATCCAGCTGCTGCTTTAAAAAGAAACCTGTTCATGCAAATGATGGGCTTAACATAACATGTAGTTTGGTTCTATATCTCAGGTAAGGGTGTGAATGAAAGAATGTGCTCAGTATGGAGCCAACCAGCCTACATGATTGAGACATACACTAACTCACAATACAAGGAGCCAGAGAAAGCAGGAGAACTAAGGAGGCTTGTGCAGTACAAAAGGTGGACTCCAGGTGATTCAAGCAAGAAAGGCAAGGTTATTTGCCCGCTGTCCACAATTTGTTTTACAATATATAAAACATTTAAAATACATAAATAGATGAATAAATAAGTACTGATCCACAGTGAGCCATTAGCAGACTCAATATGATAAGCTCAATATAATGTGCTACTGGTGCAAATAAGAGGTTAATAACCTGTTTCATGGTCTTCCCCATTAGCTAAAGCTGCACTGCTGAGATTCAATTGCATGACTCAACAGGAAGTTTGTCCATAACACACACAGGTTGCAATCCTGTCCACACTTTCCTGAGAGTATGCCCCATTGACTACAATGGGACTTACTTCTGAATAGACATGGTTAGGATTGGGCTGACAAGAGTTTGTATTTTATTTGAGGGTTGTGGTGGATGGCCTTAGACAGAACATTTCAGGAAGCATCTACACATAAAATATGATTTAACCTTAGAAAAGACTTCTACGTGTTTTGTTCCATATTTACGTGATCAGGTTTGAATTCTTTAATATGGAGAAAGCAAACAGTGCTGAGCAAAGACAGCTTGACAAATGTAATAAAATGTAAGTCAACACTTAGAATAAAAAGGAACACATACCATAAAATTAGAGTTTATGTAAAGCAATAACATAATAAGCTATATTCCAGATTTCCTGCCCACTAAAACCATACCAATATTTTACAGAAACCATATCAATGGTTATAATAGTGCACAAACCCCAGAAGTGGCATCTTGATTAAAATGCAAGGCAGATTATAATGATGGCAGCAATGATGATGATGATGATAAGCAAAGGGGGATAATATTGTCTGGGAATTGTTTGGAGCCTTCCCACCCATGTTAGCTGTACAAGTAAAAGCAAAAGGAAGGCATCTGGCAGACCAGATGGTTTATAGTTGAGAAATCAACCCCCCAAAAAGCCAAAACCACAAGGACCAAAGCAAAATACATTTTTAACTGTGCTGATCACTTATATTTATCCTACATTAACAGCCCAATTCTATCTCCCACCTGTCCATAGCATAGCCAGTGGAACATGTTGCATGCTATGGTGAGGAGGTGATCAGATGGGTAATGAGAGGTAAGTAAAAATATTTCTTACTCCTGTTAGGCTGCCTGGTTATGAATTGATCTTCTCAGACCCAACTCAGCTATTTTGCTGGGTAAGTCCAAGGAGAGGAAGGAGATGGTTCTGGGCTAGGAAAAGAGGATCCAGTGTGCATGGCTGCCACTAAGATCTTCCCCCCTCCTGTTACCAAAAAGAACTGTTTTGTTTAGGGGAATTAGTATACTACCCTTTTTGGAACTTCAGGATCGCAGGCTGGATAACAAGACGGCGTAATGCAGAGGAATTACTTTTTGCTTAAAAGGGAGACTGAGAGAAAGACAACTTTCAGTAAAAGATTATAGTTTTATTACAAAGCACAAAGGTATACATAATGCACATGGAAAAATGGTAAGTATATGTCTACTTGAATCCTAGTACTTGGATCCAGTATACCTAACTTTCATGGTGGTTGTGTGTGGAGTGTATTTGGTGCAACCGAGGAAATCAGAAAAGGGTTGTAGGGAAGGCTTTTAGGGGTCCTTGATCTGCCAGATCCTAGTTGCTAACTAAAGATGGGGAGAGAAGGGGAGAAATAAGGAAGGGAAATAGTTCAGGCGCCAGATAGTTACCTGTCCTGAAGAGCAGTTGGGGGGGGGTCATGTGAAGGAGACCCTCTGCCTTGGAGGGAGAGTCAGAGAGCGAGCATGTGCCACCCAGCCCTTTCTTAAAAGAAGGGGGTTTTCCTGCCAGAGCTGAGCTGGGTGGTACTTGGGAATAAGTTCATAGGGAAGTGGATTTGTCAGCTATCAGCAAAATCCAATGGGTCTAATGGCTGGCTTAATCTGGGGGAACTTAAACAATAAACAGTGATTGAGTCAAACAATGCAATGAATAGGAGACACTTAAGCAATGATTTACTCTGTTGTACTTCTTCCTCGGAGGTGAATTTAAGATGTCAGACTTGTTTCTATAATGTACTTGCATAAACAGTGATTGGGTTAACAATAGAAGGAATGCAGTGACCACATGGAAGTGGAGACTGTGTAATCCATGAGCTTGTAGCTTGACCAGGGTTTTTGGAAAAGTGTGCTGGGAGAAGGGTGGCCTGCATGATGTTTTACTAACATAACCAGATATAAAATCACAACTAAGGAAAAAGGGGCTTTTCACATAACACTCCCATCTTCAAACCACCCCCATTTTTGCCCATTCTTCACCCCAAACTGTCTATGAACCACTCCCTCCGCCACCTTACCTGAACCAGCAAAGTGTCCAGGCAGTTCCGGTGTTCACCCTAAGCGCACTGTTTACATGTCTGGCCAGAATCACCTATGGCAGGGACAAAAGAAGAGGTAGTTGGAGATCCAGATCCCATATGGACCAGTCCACTATTAATGGTGCACATCTTGCTGGGTTAGGCCAATCCCATGTTTTTTGTTCAATAAGCTACCAACATCCTGCTTTATATGTGTGCTGTTGAGGCTCCCCTCAATCTCCCCTTGGGACTTGCCCCAGTCCTTCCCCTGGCAAAAGGATTTTGTGTTTCCAAGGGACTCAAATACTGGCCATTGAGACCTGGAAGTTTAGTTCATATGGCTGCCCTTTCCAAAGCAGCTGTCCTCTAGATTTTGCATGGCTGTAGTCAGAAAGGTGTTTCTTGGATATGTGTGGCATATGAGGATTTGAACCCTGGGCACTGGCATTCCTAGTATCGACTTGGTGCTGGGCCAGGTCACCCAGGAGGGGGTTAGGAACTGGCTTAAGTGCCACCCTCCCGAGCCCAGCCTGCCCATGGACCTGTGCACTGCCTGCCCTTCTCCTGCCCCAGAATGCCCCCATTATGCCCTGCCCTCCCCGAACCCCTGAGCCGGCTAAGAGCCCAATCCTGGGCTCGACATGCTGACTTACCGCTGGCATGCACTGTCGTAAACATGCTGTAAGGCATGTTTGCGAGGCCTAATGCTGGGCCAGCACCTGTGCTAACCCAGCTCTGACCAGTGCTGGGCTAACACCAGGCAGGTGCCTGGCCCCTGCCATTCAGCGGTCGAACGAACCGCTGAGCTGTAGAGAGGAAAGTGGGGTGGGGGGAGGTGGGGAGGAGGCGGTCCAGGGAGGGGGAGGCAGGTGGAGGGTGGGGAGAGGGCAGGGAGGAGGGAGGCAGGTGGAGGGTGGGGAGAGGTCAGGGAGGAGGGAGGCAGGGAGACGGCGAGGGGAGGTGTGTCGGGGAGGGAGCAGGGAGGGAGAGCATTTGTGTGGGGCTCACTGCCCAATATGAACACTCTTCCCTCAAAAGGTCGGCAGTGAATCGAGTTGCCCCATTGCAGGGACGAAAGTGCCCATCTCCCAAGGTGCCATCCGCAGCTGCCCGAGGCATGCAGGATGTGGCGGTAGCCGTTTTTTGTGCCGGCACAGCCGTGTACTACAGGAGCTCAGGATTGGGCTGACTGCAGGCCAGCATATATTTATCTGTCCACCGGTTCAGCGTGGCCTGATTTGGCCTCCAGAGGCCAGTGCAAGGGACTTGCACTAGCCTAGGGTGCAGTTTGGAATAAAAGGAGTTAGATCTTTAAATGGAGTAAAATTGCAGTAGAATATACTCTAATGATGACGTGTGTGTGTGGTATAGACTCAATGTGGCATGGCTATGAGGAGGTGTTTTAAGAGCTCCTGCACTTAAAATTTAGTTCTGTATCGCAAGAACTGCAGTACTTTATGTGCTTTATAAAATCAATATATACAGCCAGGAGATGTTTTCAATGGACAAGAAAACTACTCAGTAGGAAAAAAAAAAAAGTTGCATTTTCCCCTTTACAAATCAAATTCCCCTTTATGCAGATTCTGTACCAGATAATTTAGCTGTCTCAGAAAGCTTGAGTTTGTTTCTTGTGCACTTTAAATAGTTATCTCACCATTTGATTTATTCATGTTCTGTATTTTTTTCCCCAATTGCTTTTATGTTTCTTCCACTTATTATCTTCCTAAAATCCTTCTATTTGGTGTTGACACTCACTCTGGCCTTGGCTTCCACTATCTTCTTGTTAGCTCCCACATTCAATCAGATCAATTGAGACCTGTCTAGCAAGCTGTCAAACCAAACATCGATGATGAAATAGATTTCATTTACTACTCTTGCGTCAAAAGCCCTTCTCAAAACTACCTAAGTAAATTCCTAATGACACATGACATCGAGGCTACTTTTATATAGACGTCCATCATTCTGCCACTTAGTAATTAGATCATTTGGCAACACATCTAAATCACTGCAATTTGATAAGATCCTAAATTATAGGAAGTAGGCATTTAATCCTAGGCACTGCTACATCAATGTCATGCACTGCTGCAAATCTTCATGAAACAAATGAGATTGTAAAGGCCAGGGATAGGCACTCAAGTTGTGATGACTTGTGAAAATGTGGGTTTTCATAACTCATTTTAACTTGAACCACGGATGCCACTGACTCAGATCAGACTCGCAACTTGGGGCCAGTGACTTAGAAATGAGTCATGGCTCAATTTGACTTGAGCAACAACTTGCTTTTTGTGTATGCTTACTTACTTTTTTCACTGCTTCTGCGTCATGCAAAGACCTCGTGATTGATCCAGAAGCCGGCATTCAGACAGCATTCAGATCCAGAAGCCGACAGCAGCAGCAGATGTGGTGGGAGGAGGGTAGGTTGGTTCCAGGAGGTGAAGGCTGGGGGGGGGGTGGAGTGGAGGAGGGAATTGTAAGGTTTTGGGGGGGCTGCAAAAGGCTGGGGGGAGGAATCAGAATAAGGTAGAGGTATTCTTGTGAAGAGTGCAGTGGGACTTCTGAATAGACCTGCTTCCTGGCTCATGTGGGTGAACCTTCCTTTTGCTTCTGTCCCTTCGTACTTCCCATGCCCTCCTGCCAGGCCAAGCTTGGATGCCACCGTGTTGGTCTGTGGCATGCTGCTTGGTTTGCCTGGTGCTCCTTCTGAAGACAGAATCAGTAGTCATGATATGAACGGGGGATGGTCATCGCTGGGGTTTTAAGGAACCAACCGGGGATTTTTTTGAACTGCTATACTCACTCGAATAAGAGCTCAGATTTTGTTTACATAAATGAAATTAAAATGGTGATTGAACTGAAGGACTGCAACATATCACTGACTGTAGATGAAATGAGAACATCAAGGGATTTAAATAAGAACTCTGGCACACACACCCCAAGTAGCACCTCCTTTTTTTCTGTGGAGTCATGCCTGACTTGCAACTTCAATCATTTCTTGTAATAACTCGTGACTTGTTAAAATGGCTCTATAAGTGGATCAGGTCGAGTCGTGATGGCCACATGCTCGACCTAACTCATGACTTGAGTCAAGTCAGGGGCTCAGGGACTTGAGTCAACTCATAACTCAAGTGCAGTGATTCCAGCACATCCCTGCTTTAGGAACATTCTGATGGCTCTAATAATGTTATGGATTCAACCTGACGTACCTTCTTCAATTTCTTTCTTCTTTATAGGCATGACCACCAGCAGAAACTCCTAGAGCCCAGGTGGACTTCTAAATTGGGTTCTTAGCTTCTATGAAGGGCTACTTCATTCAATTGTGTGAGAGGTTCACCAAGTTCTCAAAGCAGGGATCATCTATTACTACTGCCTTGTTTCTGTTAACTCTGTCTTAACATTAAAGGGCGGAGTTCTTAAAACACATGCTGTGACCATGACCAGACTATAAAGAAGAAAAACACATTTCCTCTTCTCTCCATTATAACTGCAGAAAATCCATAATGATTTGCTCTGAATTCCTGCCCCAGATGGAGGTAATACCTTTATTATTAGTACCAGTGTTTGATAGTATAAGAAGGTTCAGCTAAAGTTTAAGCAACTATCATGTTTTAATCTTTTTTTTAAACAAGACTTTTAGCGTATTTAAGTAGTAAATGCTTATGCTGAGGACAAAGTGCACACATGTGGTACTGTACATACAGCACAGCCTGAGCTACTTATGGGTTTTCTTATTGGCAGATGATAATGATTATTATTAATAATAGAATATTTATATACAACTTTTCAACAAAAAAAGTTCATAAGTGGTTTTCAGACAAGCAGTCCAATCTCATCCTTTCAGAGCGGAATTACATGTCTGTAGATCCCCTCTTGCAATGGCGCTGACTGTGTAGTCAGTGCCTGTCACAAATAGTGCTCTGATGGTGCGCAACTTAGCCACTGCCAGGCTCACTGGTGGGAAGGCTTTGCCTCTCTGCCTGCATTGCCACTTTCCCGCAGATTGCTGATGGAGGTATATCAGCAAGAAAGGCAGGAGGAGGTGAAGGCGCAATAAGGGTGGGTGAGGTGGGGAGGAGGAGGGGCAAATCTGGCCATGGGAGGGGATAGGATTGACTGTGCCAGTGGTGCAAAAATCCTAACACCCTTCCCAGGCTTGTTCCTGCAGTGTGGATCAATGCGGACTTGTAATAGCAAAATGGCTGTTGCAGGTTCAAGTAGACCCATCTGCACCATGGAGGCTTCCTTCCAGGCAAAGAAACAATTGTTCCCTTACCTGGAGGAGACCAACTACCCCTCCCCCACTGTAGGATGCAATGGCCAACATTTTGGCGCTGTGGCTAGAGTATTGAACCAGAAAGATCCATAATCAAGTCCCTGCTCAGCCACAAAGTACTACACCACATGTACTATCTCTTAGCAACTCACACAACTCAAAGTGTTATTGTGAGGAGAAAAGGAACTATGTACACCACGGTGACCTCCATGGAGGAAGGGTAGTATGTAAAATAAATATGATTAAATTAAGCAAACCAGGCAGCTATTGCATTATCCCACCATGTCCACAATTGAGTTTTTTTTAAAAGAAAAGAGACCTATTACATTAATTTTGGAATTATGTAGCATGTTAAAAATGCATTAATTAAATCACCAATCAGAACCAAAGTTAATCAGCCTCCTTAGTGAGAGAGCATCATGGATGCTCACATTCACAACTGAGCATTAAAATCAATTTCCAATTTGGGAGATGCTAGGTGAAGAAGGAGAGGGTCTCATCTGTGAGTCTGTTACTATTATTAGATTTCATGCATTTCATAATTGAAAAATTAGTTTCACATATATCAGCACTTCTGAAGACAGAAGAGGTTTGCAAGGCCTTTTTCCTTACTAATGGGAAATGCTCATGAAAAGGCAGGTTTAAAAATGTGATACCTTCCTCACATGAAGCATTCAAGAAAGGATTCCAAGTTGAAGAACTGGGAATTCTGATGTGTCATTGCATTTCATTGGGTTAGTAAATAGTGACAGTGAATGATCAAAGAACTTCAAGATACTGAAATTTCAACAAGCTCATTGGGTTCTATCCAAGAAAATTCATCGCCAAGGACTATTGAAATAAATGAAGCAAGTCAGTTGCATAATTAAGGTTTCAATCTTGTCCTCCACTAGCCCATAGTTGACAGAGGTCCCAATCCTATCCAGTTTTCCAGTGTAGGTGCAACTGTGACAATGGTGCATACACTGTATCCTATGGTGGGAAGACAGTCACAGAGGCCTCCTCAAGGTAAGGGAATGTTTGTTCCTTTACCTCAGGGCTGCATTGCGGCTGCACCAGTGCTGGAAAGTTGGATAGGATTGGGCCCAGAGCCACTGATGGAGCGCGTGCTGTGTGGGGGTGACCAGATAGCCCAGGATAAATAAGTAAAGAACTATTTTATTTACCTCCCGTAGGCCACTTGGACTCTACTGCATCTCTTCAGACTTACAGCAGCTCTTTACCTGGCATACGTTTGAGGATATTCTGAGTACAGGTCAGGCTGGGAAAGGGAAGATAGGATTTCAGCCAACATGGCTGCTGATGACTTACTAGCAACGTTGGGAGATGGTAAAACTTTTGCAGGCCATTGGTGCCTCTGACCATGTGAACTGATGGCCACATCCCACAAAAATGCAGCTTTCCTGCCGCTGGCCCAGAACATACAGTGGTGGATCACCAGATCCACCATTAGAAACCTCACATTGGACTGGGCTGTAACTTAGATACCATTAATTTCAAAGGAATGTATTCATGACTGACTTTCTTTGGAGACAACTAATTTAGTTTGGAAATTCAAAATATCCTTGTAGATTCATTCATTCAATTTCTATCCAATTACATCAGGCAATTTACAGTTTCTTATCTTAATTTGCTTAACCCGTTATGAGCCAGCCAAATTTAATAACTTAACATTTTATATAAGGGGAAATTAAACATGCGCTTAAATGTCTCCTTTTGAAATCAGTGGGACATAAAAGTGCTTAACTTTGACTGGATTATGCCTAGATATAATCATCACTATCAGGGGAACTGTGTTTTATTCATTTTGATTCAGGGAAGGAGAGATGATAGGAGCAGCTTGTTTAATAAGAGAGTCTTAGCTCTTTTGTATCGTAATGTTGGCAAAATTAGGACATATGTTCTTTTCACAATGGAAAATTCAATTATCTGTATTGCCTATGAGAATATTTTGGCTCTCCTGTAATAGAGGAAAACACACACAATTAAAATGTAAAATCAGAACACAGAAACGATCTAATAAACTAGTAAGCTGACAACCATCTAGTCCCCATTAATACAAGTATAGCATAGCATAGCAAATTATATATAAATTTAAATATATTTAGAAGAGTCTACATCTTTTAAAAGGCTTGATTAGTTTTCTAAAAAAGCCTGGTTGATTGACAATGGTCAAATACCACTTAATTTTTTGCATTCATCTGGTGTTCATCTAAAGAGCAATGCACATGACATTGTTTGAGGGACATGACCAAATGCTATTTATACCCATCAGTACTAATTATTTACAGTTACACTGAATCATTTGCAGAACTGCCATTCAAAGAGGTTCCAAAGAGATCCTGAAATTACATCTTCCCTCATAATTTAAGATGTGGTTGCTGATGAAGTTACAATGTTAAAGGTCAATTAACAATTCTATTTTCATCCATAGGCATTACTGAAAGGAATCACCATATGGTGATGTTTCCCTTTAGACAAGATCAGACCAATCAGCCTATACCATTAAAGTCACATGACCATGGCAACTGTGATGTTTAGGCTGTTCTCAGTTGTTATTGACTTAGGGCGCAATCCTAACCCCTTATGTCCGTGCTTTCCAGCACTGACATAAAGGCAATAAAGCTTTGAGGTAAGGGAACAAACATTCCCTTACTTTGAGGAGGCCTCTGTGAGTGACATCCAACTGCAGGATGCAGCACATGCTGTCCTATCCTAATTTGTCAAATCCTGCTGACTACCCCAATTTGTCCCATCTAAATATTCCAACTCCCTTCTAATGCCCACTTTTTGGTTAATCAACACCCTCCTTTTCCAAGAACAGCAGCTGTGGTGTGCAAAGAAATGAACAGAACTCCTTATCAGTTGAGCAATTAACAAGAATTTATTGCTACTAACACATACACTCCCTGCAAGTCCTCTTGTCCAGAGGCTTTCCCTGGACAAGGCTTTTCCCATTTAACTCAGTGGGTAAAGGTCCAAAGCCTCCAGTCCAAGTCCACTCCAGTCTCCAAAGCACAGTCCAGTTCAGTGTTCTGCAGTCCAATCCCTCCAGTAGCAGTCCATTGCAGCAGAGTCCCTTCCTCTGTAGCAGAGTCCTCCAGCAGAGTCCTTGCAGTCCCCTTCTCCTATAGGTCTTGGTTTGTCCAGGTCCTGTAGGTCTGGGGTCCTGTAGGTCTGTTGGTCTGGGTCAGGTCAGGTCCCCTCTGGGCGGGTAGCTTGAACTCCTTCTGAAGCTGCCTTTTATCCTTGAATGTCCCATAATCCAAAATGCAGCTCAGCTGTTAGCTACCTCATTAGCTCATTCAAAATCCCATCAAGGTCAAATGAAGCTCAGGTGTCCATCCAGGTTTCCCTCCCCAAAACTCCACTTAACTTAGTGGGTAAAGGTCTGAAGCCTCCAATCCAAGCCCATTGTCCAAAGCACAGTCCAGTCTTCCCAGTCTTCTACAACAGAGTCCCTCCTCTGTGTACTCTCCAGCAGAGTTTCTCCTCCAGCAGGGTCCTGGCAGTCCTCTCTTCTATGTTCTCCAGCAGAGTCCTGGCAGTCCCCTTCTCCTGTAGGTCCTGTAGGGTTGGGGTCCAGGGTACTTTGGTCAGGTAGCTCTGGGTCCTTTCTGAAGCTGCCTTTTATCCCTGTATGTCCCATTATCCAAGATGCAGCTCAGCTGTGAGCTACCTCTTAGCCCATGACCTTTCAAAGTCCATCAAGGTCAAATGAAGCTCAGGTGTCCAGCAGAGTCTCCATTGGCCTTGATTGGTTACAGCTGTGGAGCCAGCCTTGCCCTTCCCAGAACCAGCTGTCAAAACATGGAATTCCTGTCAACACCACATCATCCACCTGATGTTCTACAAAGCCCAACTTGATAGCCAACCTGTGATATAGGTTCTCAATATACAACTAGAGAACCTATATCACAGGTTGGCTATCAAGTTGGGCTTATCCACTTAAACCATTTGAGCCCAATGCAATCACGGTTTGGAGGCAGACCATGCTGAAATAGCTTTTGTTTACCAGGCAGCATAATTGTTAACATTTTCCCCCTGCTGGTGATATGTACACTTTCTGAGAACTATATCTGGACAGTTACAACAACTTTACCATTGCAGGGTAGTAAAAGTACCACTATTGATATAGCACTGGTTATAATAAGAGACACAGAATGTGATACCTATGGTCATTGTTCTGTTCCTTACTATAAATGGTACAAAACACATTTAGAATTACTTTTTATTGCAGCATAGACCTACGCAGGTCTACTCTGTCCCATTGTATTCAATGGGGTTTACTCCTAATAAAGTACTTATAAGACTGCAAACCAGTGTATGAAGGGTTTTGTGACAGCGGAACAGTGTTCTGTTATTGCAAAATGGCTGCTGATGGCATGCACAGGGTGTGCCAGTGGCAGCCATTTTATGGGCACCGCCACAAGAGGCGGCAGCACCACAGCCTCACTGCTGGAGCCCGCTGCCTCTGCTAGAGCCAGTAAGATAGTGGTGGGGGTGAAGCAGGCAGAATGGGGCAGGCAAGGAGAGGAACTGGGGAGTGTCCAGGAGGAGAGGGGGATGGAATGGAAGATAGTATGGGATGGATATTGGCAGCAGTGACGTGCACTGATATCGTCTCATTTATCCCCTCTTCCCTCTCCCTTACTGGCCTTGGACCTGCACCAGTAAAATAGCTGGCACAGATCTGAGGTAACCCATTAGGCAAATGGAGCCTTACCTGTAGGAGATCTCTGTGACCACTTCCTCCCTGCGGGATGCAGCATGCACTCCTATGTAGTGGCTGCATCAGTGGAAGGGGGGGGTTAGTTAGGGTTGGGCCCTGAGTATGGTACTCCAAAACATGATGAAACTCAACTGCATCTTTGTGACTATCCAAGGCGATTTATTTAACTACAGAAAAAAGTTGCTAGATAGTGACTGTTTTTCTTTCAAAAAACATTATGCAATGTTTAGCATAGCATTGTTACAGCTATGCTACAAACAGATTGTATATCAGCACAAAGCAATAAGAGCTGTACACAATGTGACAACACAAATACCTGCACATGATTGCAGGCAGTCAATTTTTAGAAATGAATGACCAAAACCCAAATTCTGGAAACACATAAGAAGAGGTAGAATGGAAGCTGATTTCGCTCATACTTGTGAACTTATTTCTTACTTACAAGTCACACTAAATCAGTGAACACCTCAGCGATCTGCTTAATACAGATCTATTTTTTAAGTGAACCCTTATGCACTGCTCCAAAACAATGAACGAGAAGCTTCCCATTGTCACTGTGACCTTAACTACTTTAACCTTTGGTTGGGCTCATTCAATATGGTCCAAATTAATCTGGTCCATTTGACCCAAATGAAAATTTGTTCCAGCTCACTGCTGTATTTTCAAATGGCGCTTTAAAGCAGCATGAATATTGTAATCTTTAAAAGGAACATGAAGAAGAATTGAAAATTTAATTGTCTCTTAAATTTTAATCATCACCTTTTGACTACACCCAGCATGGCAGAAAAAGTGTCATCTGCACCGCCTGTTATGATTGGTCAATGGATGTAGCTGAAGAGAAAATGACTCTGTTTATTCACAAGGTACAGTGTTTCACAACCAATGGTGGATGAACAGATTTTTAGCTCACTATTACCAAAAATTCCTCACTGTAGCACTCAAAATTAACATAGAATTTCACTTGAGGAAACTCGTGAAACTCGTGAAACTGTTCAGACATTCATCTCGGTGGAAAAGTGAATGTGTGAGAGGTTCCTAAGAGCGTGTTCTTGCACCCAATAATGACGCATATGTTTTAACCCTGCCTATCTAGGTTTGTATGACGCCTCAAATGCTGATCAAGAGAAGGAGGCACTCTCCTGAGAAGGCTTCACATGTCTATCTCTACATAGCTGTGGATAGCCCTCAGACATTCATTCATTCACTAATCATGACCCCATTATTATTACTATTATTATTATTATTAACAGTATTAACAGTATTAATAATAATAATAATAATAATAATAATAATAATAATAATAATAATAATAATAATAATAATAATAATAATAATAATAAAACTTTATTTTTATCCCACCCTTCTCCCAAAAAGGGACCCAGGGCGGCTAACAAAATATAAAACAAATTAAAACATAATTTCACAGATAAAAACATATTAAAAACACATTAGCAGAACCCATAAAAACAGTAGTCAGAAGAGTCAGAATAAAAGAGCATAAAACAGCAGTTCTTAGAAGAATCGGGCCTGTAAAAAAGCAACTAAAAGATATATAAAAGATGTTAAAAAGGCCAGAACGTCAGAAGGCTTGGTTAAACAACAAGGTCTTCAGGCCTCGCCGAAAGGACTCAAGAGAGGGAGCCATTCTCAAGTCAAGGGGAAGGGAGTTCCACAACGTTGGTGCCACTACTGAGAAGGCCCTATTTCTTGCCGCCGCCCCACGTACCTCCTTAGGCGGCGGCACTTGTAAAAAGGCCTTCTCTGATGACCTGAGAGGACGAGCCGGATTGTATGGGAGTAGGCGATCTCTAAGATAACCTGGCCCAGAGCAGTATAGGGCTTTAAAGGTCAAAACCAGCACCTTGAATTGGGCCCGGAAACGAATGGGCAGCCAATGTAGCCCCCGGAGAAGCGGGCTGACAGAGTCAAACCGCCTAGCTCCAGTGACCACACGGGCCGCCGCATTCTGCACTAATTGCATTTTCCGAACCGTCTTCAGGGGCAGCCCCACATAAAGCGCGTTACAATAATCTAACCTCAATGTCACCGTAGCATGGATCACCGTGGCCAGGTCTGCACGATCCAAGTACGAACGCAGCTGGTGCACCAGCCGAAGCTGAGCAAAGGCCCCCCTAGCCACAGCCGCCACCTGGGAATCCAGGAGCAGCTGCGAGTCCAGGTGGACCCCCAAGCTGCGGACCTGCTCCTTCAGAGGGAGTGCAACCCCATTCAGAGCAAGCTGATAATCCAGCACCTGCATCGAGGATTTCCGAACCAGGAGAGCCTCTGTCTTATCCGGATTTAATTTCAGCTTGTTAGCCCCCATCCAGATCCTCACTGCTTCCAGACAGCGCTCCAGGCCCTCATCTGCCACCCTGGAGTCTGGAGGAAAGGAGAGATAAAGCTGGGTGTCATCAGCATATTGATGACACCCCACTCCAAACCCCCGGATGACCTCTCCCAGCGGTTTCATGTTGATATTAAATAGCATGGGGGACAGAATTGAGCCCTGCGGCACCCCACACCTCAATGGCCAGGGTGTCGAACAGGCATCCCCCAGCACCACCATCTGGGACCGACCTTCCAAGTAGGAGCGGAACCACCGCAAAACAGTGCCTCCAACTCCCAACTCGGCCAATCGGCCCAGAAGGATACCATGGTCGATGGTATCGAAAGCCGCCGAGAGGTCCAGCAGGACCAACAGGGACGCACTCCCCCTGTCCAGTCCCCGGCGTAGGTCAACCACCAAGGCGACCAAGGCAGTTTCCGTCCCAAAGCCCGGCCTGAAACCAGATTGAAAAGGATCCAGATAATCCGCTTCATCCAAGACCCTCTGGAGTTGGGCCGCCACCACCCGCTCAATTACCTTGCCCAGAAACGGGATGTTGGAGACTGGCCGATAGTTGTTCAACACATTGGAATCCAGGGAGGGCTTCTTCAGGAACAGTATGTATATACTGCTATTATATTATTATTAACAGTATTTATATACCACTCTTCAATGAAATGTTCACAAAGCAGTTTACAGAGAAAATCAAACAACTAACGGCTTTTGAGTCTATCGATAGCTTTAAGATAGCTATGTTGGGAAATACAAAGCTTCTGTCAACCATACCACAGTGGGAACCTATCTTATTACATTTATATTATGCTCTTCCTCAAAGGTTCCCCCCCTCCCATTTTATTCTCACAATGGCCCTACACAATGGCCCTCACAATGGCCCTACAAAGTAGGTTAGGATAAGAAATTGTGACTGGTCCAAGGGCACTCATAGCCCAATGCTATGTGACTCCCCATGTGGCAATGCAGCTGTGCCAATAAGGCAGATGCTGTGCCCCACAGGGAAGTTTCAGGCACCAGAGGTCTCCTCTGAATAAGGGAACATTTGTTCCCTTCTGTCTGAATGGATCTACTCACACTTGCATCAGGTGGATTGAGGTCAGGATGGGGGATAAGTTGACTTCACTGCCACTGATACTGCCTCTTTCCCGGGTTCGATCCATCCTCTCCCCACTTCCTCCTGCTTACCCCTCCCCCACACTGACTTACTGGTTCTAGACAGCCTGCTGGTGTGTATACTTGGCTGCTTGCCCTTTGCAGTGGGGGGCCAGGTTAAGCAGAATGGCATGTCATGCTTTGCACAGCCATAAAGGCCTTAATATGATTGGGACTAATGGAGCTGGGCCATCAATAAGCTTCCTAGGGATGTGGAGTCAACCTGGTCCAAATGTATCTGACACACCACTACCAGAAGTAGAGCTGGGGGGTGCGGCATGGGAAGCACTCTCCACAATGCACTGTGTAAGTGCCCCCTGGCACAGAATCATTTAGGGCAGCGATGGTACGTTGCTATGGCTTTGGTACGTATAGCTATGGTACGTTGCAATGGCTCTGATGCCGAGGGGGAATGGCTGCTTACACGGCGCATTGTGGAGCATGCCATACTTATCGCACTGCCCCCCTCTAGCTACGCTTCTGCCCACCACTTTCTGTTTGTTTCAGCTGGGGAGAGAAATATATCCCACTCATCCATCTATAGACTTCTGTCCCATTTGAATCAGCTCTCTGAAACATCAGGCTACCCAACATCCTGCTGCAATTCCTAAAACTTGAGGGTCAAGCTACACATGATGTTAAGAGTGTTAGTAGTGGTGATGGGTGTGGTTTTCTTCATCAATAATTACAAGGAACAGCAGCTGCCATAGAAAAGGTTGCAAATATTTAGCACACAGCTGCAATTAATGCACTTAAATGTTATGTACAAAATATCTTTCCATATGCAATTTTCAAATGAAACTCATTAGAGTACAATAATATCTATTCCATTATTCATAGCATCATTAACAACAATTAGCTCAAGCACATATCCAGATAAAATCTACTGACAAATATTAACAATGCCAAAGAAGGAAAAAGAGGATATCGCAGGTATCTGGTAATTTCTATGAA
The DNA here is from genome assembly GCF_035046505.1 of Tiliqua scincoides. Taxonomy (NCBI): domain Eukaryota; kingdom Metazoa; phylum Chordata; class Lepidosauria; order Squamata; family Scincidae; genus Tiliqua; species Tiliqua scincoides. The sequence goes on along the minus strand of NC_089821.1, from coordinate 191,981,404 downwards.
ACCATAACAGGATTTTTTTTTTTCAAACCAAACTCACATGGAATTCTTGTGCAACTTCAGCATTACTCTAATATTTCCACAATAAACATCCAAAATTGCAACATTCTTTTCATGAGTATGTTATAATGGTCTGTGCTTTAATAGTCCAAATACAAACAGAGAGTAGTTCTTCAATGTCTGGATGTCTCTGGTAGTATATCATTGCTTGGATTTGTGTTATAATGCTGAAACTGTGGTGTTTCAGATACAGATAGATAAGGAAAAACTACCACTGGGAAAAGGTTATCCTAGTCCATATCCTACAGTCACACAGTGGGGACGGAAAAGAGTTGACCCTAAAGAATGCACCCCTATGTTCAAGGCTGTGAAAAGTTTGTGCTTCGTCCATTCAGCCTACACTTTCTCTTCTACCTGCTCAATTTGGGAAAAAAAAAATTGCTTAACAAAAGCCTGTTGGCAGAAGCCAAAAGCGAGGTTTATAGTCTGAGAAAGTCTTTTTTCTTTTTCTTTTTCTAAAGTGGAAGTGTTAAACTTGTACTTGATGTTCATAAGATCCAATGCATGCACAAGAATCTGCCTTTTGTAGTCCAACCACTGGTCCAAGGGTTGAAACTGGTCCGTTCTCCATCCAAAGCAAATGGTCTTCCATTGAGCTACAGTTCCTTCCTATGGATTGGCAAGTCAGGTGCCAGCACCAGCACAAGCACACTATTAATTCACTTGAATCCATATTGGGCCCTCATCTTGCCAACAGTGTTTTTGCCAACATCCTGCACTAATGTCTTTCCTCTTTCCTTGCAGACTATAGTTCTGGCACCTACTCAGCGAGCAGCTGCCAATATCCTGAGGGCCACTCTGAAGCATCTGCAGTGATATAACTGGTATTTAAACAAAAACAACAACAAGAAAGAAAAACAGGCTTTCTGAGGCTATTACTTAGCATCAAGTTTGGCAGAGGTGCACGGTTCTTGGCTCATTTCTTTACAACAGGACTATGCATGTCTACTCAGAAGTAAATCTTACTGTACTTGATGAGGCTTATTCCCAGAAAAGTGTGCATAGGTTTGCAGCCTAAGCATGGGATATTTTATAGCTGCAAAACATTTCTTGTAGTGTTGCAGCTTAAATCAGTCACCTGGGAAAGTAACCCATTGCCTGCCAGTTATGTTATGCTGGCTTGAATCCATGTTGGATCGTGTTGTAGTGTAAATGATGCAGCAAGAGAGTGTTGATTTGGAAGCAAGGATGGGATTGTACACCTGTATTCTAAATGCCTAATTAAAGCATTTTACAGTTCCATAGAAGAGGGGGATTAGTGGTCTCCAATTCTCTACTTGTTCTAAGGAGAGATGAGCTGGATGGTGATTACTGAGAGCAGTGGATTGCGGAGCTCCTTAAATAGCATAAGAGTAAAAAGCATGTTGATTAGAATCAACTACAAGCAGAACAGGAGACTTGAATGCAGGCTTTATTTGACGTGGAGTGATGGAAATATGGGACTGTGTAGTTCCCGGTATGACATCCCGAGTTTCCTCATAGGCGGTTTTTGAGCCATTTTTACAAAATTCTCAGTCTTGATGTTTTAGGATTGCTTAGGGGCTACAATCTGTCCCAAGGGTTGTTATTCCTGTTTTTGACCCTTAAAACACTACATATATAGAATATTCCCTATCAGGTTTTTCACAGATATATGAGGGAACTACAGAGAGTGCCCACAGCTACAGTAGGTGCTTTGGTGCTTCAGGTGCATGAGGGCCCATTTCAGGACTCATTGTTATGTGAAAATCCCCTTTTTCCTTTTAAGTTGTGATTTTTATATCTGGTTATGTTTCAAAAACATCGTGCAGGCCACATCTCCCCCAGCACGTTTCCAAAGGCCCTGGTCAAGCCACAAGCACATGAATTACACAACCCCCACTTCCTGGCAGGTCAATGTATGCATTGTATTGTTTTAAGAAAGGGTCTCCTGATCCAATCACTGTTATGCAAACCCATTAAACCTCAACACACAGGACAATCAAGTCAAGTCAAGCTCACAGTGATGACAAGGAGTCTGGCATAGCTCCTATTGTTGTAGCTTAATCACTCTTAAGTACCATACTTGAACAGCCAGCTACCCCCTCTCACAGGAAGCCAGCCTTTGCTGATAGCTGATTTCTGGACCCTTCCACTGTTTTACATACTCCACGTGTCCCACAGTGTACTGAGCATGCGCATCTAGGACAGCTCTAGGCCACATCCGGGTCATTTCAGGTCAGCAAAAACCCTTAAAAGAGAAAGGCTTTCTCTCTCTCTCCATAGGCTGCGCACGCTCTCTCTCTCTGGCTGGTGCTCTCTCTCTCCATAGGACTCTTCCCCCCTCCTATCCAACTGCTCCTCAGGGCAGGTAACTTTATCTTGCGTCTGGAATTTTTTCCCTTCTCCCCCCCCCCTTTTTTCTCCTTCTCTCCCCATCTTAGTTAGCAACTGGGTTAGGCAGATTAGGGACTCCTAAAATCCTTCCCTACAACCTATCCTTTTCTAATTTCTTCGGATGCACCAAATACACGACACATGCAACCACCATAAAGCTAGGTACACAGGGTCCAAGTACTAGGAACCAAGAAACATATACTTACCATTTTCCATGTGCATTATGTATACCTGTGTGTTTTTGCAATAAAAATATAATCCTATTGAAAGTATTCTCCCAGTCTCTTTTCAAGCTAAAAAGGAATTTCTTTGCATTACGCTGTCTTGTTATCTAGCCTGCGATCCTGAAGTTTCCAAAAGGGTAATATAATAATTCCCCTTAAAAACATAACAGCCCTTTCTGGTAACATCATCACCCCTAATTAAAGGATTTTAGGGCAAAACAGAACCTCTGCCTGGGAACTGCCTGTGTGCTGGCCCAAAGGTCTGACACCATATTTCAGCTTGATATATTGAAATAGTTTTTGTTTCAATAGCAGTTTTAGTTGGTGTCTGCAGCCTTCGTTGTGCTTGTCTTTCCAACAATCTTATGCGGTTAATGCCATTTTAATAATGGGAAAATGACTTGACCAAGGCCATCAAGCTTTCACCCAGGTGTCACCGAATGAAGTGCAACTCTCTGTTCTCTGGAATGCGTATTGAGAAACTACTCCACAGTGTACATTGTAAAGTTCCATTAAAGCACCGTTTGGTCTATATTTTCAGCAAATGATGCTCTGTAAAATCACTTTTGCCTCCAGGGATTGTATATGGGGCAGAACAAAAGACTGAAGAAATTAGGTGTTACCAAGGAGGTGCGCAAGAGCACACAGTACAGGGACAGACTGAAGCAGCAATTTCATTTCATCCTTCTTCTGGCTCAACACAGCACATTCAGACAGGTTTTAACACATGTCTCCAGAGGTGTTCTTAATCCAGTGAAAGTACAAAAGAATACATCAATTCTTGCAATGTGGAGGGGGACGGGGACAGAAGTAAGCTGCATTACAGAATAATGCTGTAAATACATTTTCTTTTTCTGAAGAACAAGAAAGATGTTTCCCTGCTTTAAAATAATTCCTTCATCATTTGGGTCCCTTCAGGCAAAGGAAGGCAGGAAAGAAACATGGTAAATAAATATGCTCTGGTCCATACCCTCAATCCATGCAAAGAGGGGAGCCTTTTACACTCCTGCTCCCCATGTGCTCCCCAACTCTTTATGTACACTGGTAAGTACAAAGGGCCTTTCCTCACTGTTCAGAATTGAACAGCCCAACCAAATGCTTCAGAAACATAGCCTGAACGGTAAAGGATATGGCAGTGGTTTTCACACATTCAGCACCAGGACCCACTTTTTAGAATGAGAATCTGTCAGGATCCCCTGGAAGTGATGTCAGGACCGGAAGTGACATCCTCAAGCAGGAACATTTTTAACAATACTAGGCTGCAATCCTACCCACACTTACCCAGGAGTAAGTCCCATTGACTATCAGTGTTAAAAAATATACATAGTAGCTTGTTAAAAGTATAGGTCTGTAACATTTTCCCAGATGCAGTCATATACCAGGGAACATCAAGTCTAATATATATATTTTAAAAATATTGAAATGAATGGGGACCGACTTGAAATTGGCTCATGTCCCACCTACTGGGTCCTGACCCACAGTTTGAGAATCACTGGGATACGGCATATATCTTCACACATTGGTGCAATGGCAGCTATGCCAGTACAATGACAGACCCACCACAGTAGTCCTAGTGTGCCTGACCAATGTGCCACAGAAGCTGCTGCAACATTATGCCAGTGAACCTCCTATTCCAGTGCAACTACTGCCAGTGCCAACCACACAAACCAGGTGGAGATGGGGGTGGGATGAGGGTGGAAGTCAACATACATGATATCCTACAATGCCTCCAGATGACAGACATGAACCAAACATTGACAACATTACTCTGATGTCGGAGCTGGTGTAGGACCTACAGACCCATAGAAAACAAAGGGTAGGTGAGAAAACACCAGAAAATCTCTACTCCTACCACCTTCTCTCCTCCACCCACTTACCTAGGATGGAGCATAGAATACAGACTCCGCAACCAATCACAGCACACCAATTCCCATTCTAAAACTCCTGCCAGGGAAACCTTAACTCAGATGATAGGACCCATGACATGGAGCTATAACTCTTTGTCTTCACATCATGCTAATTTAGAGCATGCTCATGGGAATGTTGGTGATGAGAATGGTGGAGGTAGGACATTTGGCACATGTTCTGATGCCCTTACAACATGCAAAGCAAGAAACTTTGTTAATATTTGTCTTCCCAGCATTCTTGTTGCAGGTACTCTGCCCCAGGGGGTGCTCCACACATAAACACTCAACTGGAACTTCTACTCCACCACCCCAACAGGGAAAGCAAGGATCATGCACCCCTCAAAGGAAAGCAATAGAGGGGAGAGAAACCCAAGTTGCAACCTGTTGATGCTGCTTATGTGTCTCAAGTGTTAATAGCTGGAGGCTGTTACCAATGAAAAGCTTTTCCACAAGTATCATTAAGGAATATTTGGTCTTATTAAAATTGACCTTTGTTCACCTTGGATCTTCAGCATGCATACAGCACAGGCACACGAAGGCTTGTTATGATATCACAGATAGTGAGAGAAGTACCGATATCCTGCTATACTTTTCAGATTATCACCTAATGAGTCCACAAGGAAAATGTTATTAAAAGAACTACAATAGAGGATGAGTAGACACCAGTCTTCTATTTTTTAAATATCAAATGGCAAGCAAGTACCAACCTGTTCTCTGTCAGCTGTTGTCTGCTGATATCCACCAAGATTAGGAGATCAGAAGCAGGAATCACACACAATTTGAAAAGCAAACCTTTGTGGTCCTTAAAAGAAAGAAGCCATGTTGGATACTGATTGGTACCACCAGATTAACACAGGAACAGGACAAGAGGATTTGGAGAGAGCAGTCTGGTATTTCACAGCATGATCCTAACTAGAATCCGGTCAGCACGCAGAGCCGTTAATGGCAGCAAAAAGGCTTACCAATGCACTGTCAGCAGCCATTTTCTGGGAACTGGTGCAAGAGGTGGCAGAGCTAGAAGATCACCAGGTTCTGCTGTGCCTGCTGGTACAGGTAAACCACCAGTGGGGGTGGGAGGGGTGGGTTAGGATGGAACAGGATGGGGTGGGCCAAGTGAGTGGATGTGTCAGGGATGGACGGGGTGGGTATTGGTGGAGAGAGCTCTGCTGCTATCCTAACCCCAGCTTTGTCCCTGACACATCATCTTTGCTCTACTTGACCTTGAGCCACCTATATAGCTGGTGCAGGTTTGAATATCAGGAACCATTAGGGAGCAGAGTAGGGTAAATTAAACATGGTCTCCCGCATGGTTTCTAGCTGTCCACAGGATGCAGTGGAGCCCATGTCAGCCCTGCTGTGCGCATTTTGTTAGGATTGCATTGGGCTGTCAGAATTGGTGATAGCAATACCAAATAATGCACCCATACAGACGCCTTCCCAGGAATGGGGATCTTACAAATGAAAGTACGGTGAACTAATTCATATTTGTAAGATGGCCAGGAGAAATATAACATACTCATATAAAAAGAGTTCACTCTCTTTTATTACTAATTTTATAATGCAGTCTTAAGAAATGACAGAAACTATAGATAGCTGAAAGCATGCTCCTTGTTTAAAAAAAGTAAGATCTTTGATTGCTGGGAAGGCACAGCAGGGAAGGGAATATTGCATTAGCACGCCATGTGCTTCCTGAAACGGAGCCTGACTCATCTGCATCAGGGGTGGGGATTAATACTGCTGCCACATTGGCCCACTGACGTTATTGATGGTGCAGAAAGAGTCTGCCCTCCCCATCCAGGAAAGGAAAGAAGTGACTCTAAGGCACCACTTTTCATTCTTCTGCTTCCTCTTTCATTCCTTCTACTTTTTGTTTTAAATCAGCATTAGAAGGGGGTGAAAATTTGCCTACCCACTAACTGGGGGTAATCACTGCTGCCACTCATTAGGGCATGTGGGACAGGGAAGGTGGCATTTGATGCCCAGCTCTGGGTGTTGTCTGAAACATCTGAATGTGACCATCGTTTAATAGCATCCCAGTAGAGCTGAATTTACACTTGAAACCCAATCCTATCCCCTGCCATGCTATAGCATGCAGCCGCACCAAAAAGGCACACATTACATGCTATGGCGGAGAGGTGACCTGAAGGCAAATGGGAGGTAAGGACTATTTTTACTTATCTCTGTGTAAGCTCACAGACTTCCTGTGGATCTTCTTGGACACATGCCAGCCATTTTGGTAGCATATGTCTGTGGATAGATAAGGGGCATGGAAGTTTAAAAAAAGCAGAGATAAGATTCAATGTACATGACTCTGTCAGGCCACACCTCCTTTCCCCTCCCTACCCCAGTTCCTTCAACCCATCCAGTTACTCTCTCGCCACCCATGAACCCTTCCCCCACTGGCTTATGAGCCATTTTTGTGTTTGGGGAAGGAACATAGAAAACATGAATGAATTTTACATGCACAGAGTTATCAAAATTCCAGGGATGGGCAAGTCCAGAGCAACGGACTCGAGTCGAGTTATGAATATCCACCCCCCATGACTTAAGTCAAAAATGAATCCTAATGGGCCAACTTTCTGAGTCACCCAGAGCATTTTGGAGACTCAAAAAGACTCAAATTCCAAGTCTTGCCCTTTAAAAAGCCAGCTGTGGCTCCAAGAAAAAAAAAAAAAAAAACACACACACACACACACCTGCTGCTGGGGTGTGTGTGTTGTAGTTCTCTTTAAACACTCTCCTGATAATCCCATACCATCTGTAAACAAGGTGGGTGGTGATGGGATGGACTCTGTGAGAGCGGAGACAGAAACAGCAAGAGGGAGGAGGGTCACATGTGGCATCTGGAAGGCTTTCCAGTACAACCAATCCTTTGCAGTGCTATTCAGAAGTAATCCCATTTGCTCAATGAGGCTTCTTCCTCCAAAGTAACAATGGAGCCCAAAGGAGCCATGCAGTTGGAAAGTGTGATCACTATGAACCACCTTCCACCAGCTACCCCGCCCGCTTTCTACCCCTCCCTGGGCTTCTCCAACCAATTATAAGGCCAGAATTGCCTTGGGTTCTTCCTTCTGTCCTCCCTCATCCAAAGAAAATTAAGACTGCCCATCCTTCATCCAATGATAATCAGTTCCTTCAGAGATGGACAAGAGAGTTCACTCCCACCTCCCCCACTCCTGCTCAATGCAAAACCAAAACATTAACCCTTCTCTGCCTTCTGGCTGGAACTTCCCTGCTGCTTGCCTGATCTGAATGATGGCCCCCACAAAATCTTTCACACCACTTAAAAAGTCAGCAAGCATACCCAGAAACAGACAGACTTGTATTTGCATGCATGGGGACCGAGTGCTGAGTCAGTGGCCTCAGGCTTGAGTAGTGCTGAAATCATCAATGCAGGTGACTCAAGTATACATGAATCAGCAAAATCACGTGTTTTCGTGTCTCGGACTCTAGTCACTTGACTCGTGTTCCCATGCCTGCAAAACTCTCAGATGACCCCAATAATCTCAATTGTCTACTTATGTAAAGTCATTGCTTTCTTGCTATTGATTTAAAAGTGGAGCACAAATGTCTGTGAAAGTACATAATAAAAACAACTGTCTTGTACAGTTAATCTTCTACTTCTATGTTAATTAAAAGAGTATATATGCATGCAAGATGGAGAAAAAAAGTGCTGTTGAACAGTTGGCTAAAATTAGTTTCGAAGAAATGATATTCACTTCCAAAACAGTACAACTGCAAAAGCTTTTTTTTTTTTTTTTGGTTATTTTTGGTTCCATTCGGAGGTGAATAGTTTTTAAAATGCAGATTTCACAGTCATCTTGTAACTCGAGGAAAGAGGAATCAAAGGGTTTTCAAGATCATTAAAATGTACTCTTCTTTTTGCCCAGTAGGAAAAATATAGTTTTCTGAAATCACAGGGCTTGAAAAGATTTTTTTTTTCACTAGAAACAGATCAAACTTTGTATAACCTTCCAAACAGATATATTATTTGCATTTCTTTATCCAAATGTGCTGTTGTGTTATTAGCTGCAGTCTGCAGCTAGGCAGCTTGTTAATTATCATAGTTAATGCCAATGTAACAAGAACTTTAAGTGGGACACTGCAGGAAAGTAAATCTTTTGTTGTGGCTCTCTGTCCACGAACCTAGCTCTTTTTTTCAGTCGCCAAAGAATGAACATACAATCTGAACATGGGGCCAAGTGACTGACTGTTCTGCTGATTCAGGTATGGTGGGCAAAAGCTCTCAAAGTCACAGCCACCAGCTGGCAATCCATGAGCAGTGTGGATTCAAAAGGACTCCCAAGCTGCATACCAGTTCCTGCAGGGGTAGTACAATCACATTCAAAGCAGGCCTATAGCCCAGCACCTGCTTCATGGATTTCTGGACAAAGAAGACCTCTGTTTTGTCCAGATTTAATTTCATCTTGTTGGCCCCCATCCAGTTGCAAACCTCCTCCAGGCAGCACTCCAAGACCTCAAGAGCCATCCTCGTATTCATAGAAAGGAAAAACAAAGCTGGGTGTCATCCGCAGATTGGTGAAAATTCCCTCCAAATCCCCAGATAGCCTCTCCCAGCAGTGACATGTAGGTGTTTAACATCAATTTAGATGGAACAGATGCCTGCAGCAACCCACAAACTACTGGCCAAGGTTCTGAACAAGCACCTTCCCCCCCCCCCAGCACCACCATCTGGGACCTCTAGCCATGAAGGAGAAGAACCACTGCAAAACAGTGCCTCCAAGCACCTCAGAGGCACCATGGTCAATGGCCATGGTCATGATCAAACACCACTAGGAAGGATCATGTGCTCTTCCTATCCATGGCCTGTATGAGTCTCTTGGGGCAGAGCCTTTGCTTAGGCTGACTGGCCCTTTAAGGGAGTCCTGGGAAGGCCTCAGACTGGCTCTGGGAGAGGGGGTTCCAGCACCCTGGTCCTCTACCCTGGCTGGGCTTTTGCTGTCCGGGTCCTTGGCAAGGGCTGTTGGTTGCACAGCCTCCCAGCTTCTAGCCAGCCCCTGCATCACTAGCCTCCCAGCTTTTGTAGCGCCAGCTACCCTCCCCACAACCCCTCCCCTTCCTGTCAGGAGAGGTAAAAAGGGTGGTTCCCTGGGATCCACCCTTCCCTTGGCTTAAAGGCTTCCCTTCTTTCCCTGTGCAGCCTTCACCTTGCCCTTCCTCCTGTTTCCCTTCCTCTGGCTTCCCCCTTTCCTGTTGCCTGGCTCCCCAACCCTAGAACCTTCTCCTGAGGTAAGGCAGAGTCCTGGGTGCAGGGTGGAGACCCTGACAGCCTGCCACAGGTCATCCATCAGGGCAACCAAGGCTGTCTCCAGCCTGAAAAGGATCCAGATAGTCTGTTTCCTCTAGGACCCTTTGGAGTTGGGACACCACCACTCATTCAATCATTTTGCTCAGTTAAGAGATCTGAAACAGGTTGGAAATTATCCACTACAGCAGCCATTTTCAACCACTGTGCCATGGCACACTAGTGTGCCACGAGTTGTTCACAGGTGTGCCACAGGAATTTGAGGGAAGATCATTTATTAGTAGGGCCAATGGGGATGTGAGCCCCCCCCCACCCCACTAGCAGCTTGGTGTGCCTTGTCAATTGTCAAAAACCTGATGGTGTGCCTTGACCATTTTAGTGCCTTGTCAGAGATGAAAAAGATTGAAAATCACTGCACTACAGCAGGGTATAGGGAGTGCTTTTCAAGGAGGGGGTGCACCACTGTCATTTTTAAGGCCACTGACAACGCTCCTTCCCTGAATGAAGAATTAACCCCTCTCATCCACTCAGTCAGACTCCTGTGGGCAAATCTTAGAAGTCACCCTGGGTCAAGTAGGCAAGCAGACAGCCTCATATCAAAAGGATCCTGCCCACAACCTCAGGTTGTACAAGCAGGAAGGAACCTAAAACCATAGAACCAACATAGGCCTGGGGACATCAACACAAGCGTTTATTGTGTAGTGAGCATTTGCTTTAACTCTGTCTTCAATGACACACTGAGGGTCATACTACTCGTAGATACTGTATTACTTTTAGCATGTATCTGGGATAGAATGCTTTTCATTCAGTAAAAAGCACTGAATTTGGGGTACCCGCAGAGTGGGATCATGTCATGATGGAATAGGGGTTCTAAGCTTTTGCTCTTGCTATGGTTCTAGTCTAGATCAGACTTTTCACAACATAATCCTGGGGAAATGCTTTTAGTGGTGCTCATTATTCATTGATTGATTGATTGATTGATAAAAAATCTCTACGTCGCCTTGCCTTAGAACTTTATGTTTGTGTAAATAGCCACAGAGCAGCAAACCAAACTGGAAATAGCATGCCCTGTTCCCCCATGACATAGCTCCTATTTATGGCAGGCCCACAATCTGGTTGCTATTTACTGATGGAAAAACAAGCTGTCCAGGGATGAACTCAACAGAAGGGAAGGATCTCACCTCTACTGAGCCTGTCCTAGACCAAAAAAGAAAGAAAAAAACACTGCACCCAGCATTCCTGCCAGCAGGACTCACACAGGTACAACCCCTGTAACTTGACATTTCTGAGAAGAGCTCCTCCACTACCATGGCAATCAGGATGGGCATTTTCGGAGAGCGAGAGGGAAACAGAGCAAGTGCACCAGGTGATGGGTTAAAAGCCCTGCTGCTAGCTCAGGATGAGGCAGGCAGGGCTCCCGAGGCTAATGACCCTCATCAGCTGGCCTTCCAATGGGTGCTTGAAACAGAGCCCAAGATAGACAGGAGGAGGAACTGAGTTGACTGATTAACACCTTCCCCACTGAAGCAGTGGCATTGCCTGTGCAAGTGCCACCCAGGGCAGGTGGCACCCCTGTGCCATCTGATACTTACACAAAGTGACTCATGTCATCCTGAAGTGGCTTGGCAGTGGTGTGAGGACATTATTGCATAATTGCTCCACTGCCACCTTCTTTCCAGGGCTGCCATTTGTGGCCATTTGGAGCCTAGGGGGCGGGAGGGCCCACCTGCCATTAAATGTGGCATGCGCCTCTGCTTGGCAGGGGCTTGGATGGTACACCCATCACTCCCCCAGGGCACATCAGCCGGGCAGTCCACCACTCCCTGCTTGCTACACAACTGTTCTGAAGCCACGATGGTGGGAAATTGCCTTTCCCAGTCTCTGACTCCATCTCTCTTTGTCCTGGCCAACAACGTTTCCTCCATACACAGACTCAGTAGTCTGGGGGAGGAGTGGCATGGTTAGTACAGCAGGCACCACAACTCTCCGTGGCTCTTCCCAGTCACCAGTGGACCCATTCGGGGCAGTGGTTCATGAGCCCCGATCCCCACGTACCTCTGCTGGGCTCCAGCTACTTGCCATCTCGGTTCACCCAGAGGCTGTATACAATGCTGAAAATTCACTTGGCTTCTGGGATAAACAGAATTATTTCAATCCATCACAATAAAACTCCCATTGGTAGATAAAGGCAGCACAGTCAAAATATGTGCTGTTGGGACTTTATGACAACCCTAAGGCCACAAACAAACAAACAAACAGGGGGGGGGGGAATCATGCACAAACATCCAATGAAACTACACAGAGCTAAGAGGCATTATCTTTCATGTATGAAGAAACACAGTACCATTTCTTGGTAAGGAGAAAGATGGTGAACTAAGGCATAGCAAAAACAAATTTCTGTTTGGCTTTGTAGATGAAAACCTGTGTAGACTACTAAGATAGCTTGCCCAGCTACAATAAAAGGATACTAATTTCACTGTCAGCAGCAATACATTCTTTCATTATTTAGATAAATGCACTTCTGTGCTGTATGTCTAACTCAATCACGCCATGAACTTAAAGAGATGAGAAACTGGAACCTCTTCAAAAACATAAAAGTAATAAGATACAGCAGATGTACAAGGCTGGTGACTGAGGAGCTCTGAGATGACTCTGAGTTGAAATGTGAGCAAATAGGCTACACGAAATCTGGGTTAAAAGTCTAGAAAATCATAAACTTGCAAATGAGAATAACACTGGTATGTGAATTAATAGGGGAAAATGAAAGCCTATTCTAATTATCACCTCTCTATTCTAATCGTCTCTGGCTGCCTCATTTTAATCACTCCCTATTTTTAAAATCTATCTTTTGATCATCTAAGCAATATTTTTGCCCTCTGATTGCTTTCTCTTTCCCCTTCCTCTGCAGGCAGTTTAACAATCTCACCAACTAATTCCCTGCCTCCCCCCCCCCCCGATAATATATATCATTTTTTCCCCCTCCGCTTCTTTCATCTCTGCGTATGGGCTTTTCCAGGGCTGTTGTTCCATCTCACCCTTATCTTCCAGAGTCCAAGACAAGCCTCATAATCAAAATGTCACCTCTAATCTGCTCTTTCATCTCTGTCTCTACTTTGCTTAGTTGTGCTTTTTTCGTTATGATTTTGTGGTCTGTACACAAATGCAGCACAATCTTTGTTCTTGGCTTAATTGGCAACACCATCGGAGCTGAGGATTGACAGTGACAACTGGGGATGGGCAATATAAAATTACAGAAAACCTGTATAATAAAATTAGGACTGAACTGAAATGGGAATGAGAGGGTTTGTGTTTTTTTTTTAAATTTTAAATCAATACTTAGAGTAGTAGCAAAATGCACCCATATTTTCTGCAATTTTGGAAGGAGACCTAATACTGAAAAGGGAACAAAGCATTGTTCAGAGCAAGGGCAATGTGATGCAGGCATTCTTATTCTTGCTCTGAAATTGCTTTTGTTTCCTTCTGTGATAACATCACACAGCCACAACCATTTGGATGTATAATGCGGCATCATCACACTTGCTGTGTGATACCCAACTGAATGAGTTCATTATCTGCAGGTGGAAAAACACCTGTTGCTTCCCTATATTTTATTTATTCAGTAATTTAATATCTTTAGATACTGGTTTTCTAAAAATTAAGCCATTTCTGCCCAATGTAGCATATATACAACAAGGACCAACAGGGACTTGCGGGCCAGGCAAAAATGGGTTAATTAACCCAAAGCATAACACCAATGGTGTGCTGACCCAATTTTAGACCCATAAAAATGTTAGTTTCACTTTTTTTTCCCCAGACAGGTTAAACTCAGTAACACAGTTTGGTGGGGAAACGGCTTTTATATTACCTATTGCCATACTTTGGGCTATTTGGGGGTGGTTCATATTGACAGGGAGCAAAAGCATTTGCCCATTCAGAGCAAGGACAATGTAATGCAAGAAGCTCTCTTCTCACTCTGAAACAACTTTGTTAGACTTCAATGAAAACATATACATGAATATTGAATATTTCTCCACCAATCTTTTCTTGTAAATCTGTAGACACATTAAATAAATATCTAAATATAAAATATCCATTTATAGTGAATTATTAATCAGTTCTTTGGCTATCATGTAGTTAATGCTCCCCTGTTTTGACATGCCACACTGCTACAGTGGTAAATGCAGTGGTAAAATTATATTGTTGGAGACAATTGCATAGGTTGTTACTACTCAATCACCATCCCATCGAAAGGGACAGTACCATTTGGATGGGCATGATCCATGTGATTAATCCTATCTGGTTGCTGCACCTACACACATATTGCAGACATATGTAAAGAAAGATGGAAGAGAGAAGGTGACCAGACCAGAGGAAGGCTATTACACCAGCTCCTGTGGAGTCCAGCACTGCCCTGACGTTTAGTACTTTCTGAGCATCTTGAAAGTCGTCTTGGGCATTTGCTTTAGCAAGGGAAAGGTAGGCTATAAACAACCAAACAATATAGGCTAGAAGGGTGGTTCTCAATACAGGAGTATATGAAGGGGCCAGAGATTTGAAATATTACCATTGTCGAGCAAAATATGTACCATCTCCATTTTCAATGTGTTTCAAGACATCGTGCAAAACACTTACATTTCCCTTGACAAATGTATACTTCCATGTAACTATGAGGCATCATTATTCACAGAAAAGCACTGGAGAATGTTTTCTCTCTTGCTTTAAAAGGATGTATCCATGTAAAATTGAGAAGACAGTGTAAAGCACAAATCCTTTATTTTTTTTCCCAGGAAATGGAATAGCTTATTATGTGAGATTTATGAAATTATAATCACTCAAAAGAAACTGTTCACCATGATACATCGATACTTCTGCTGCTGCTGAATAAAGACTAATGTTTTAATGCCAACGAAATAATCCATCTATAATTCATTCTTACACTATCTGTGATTTTTGTCAGTCTTATTCAAGTATGGAGATAATTAAAGATGGACCAAATTGCTTAAAAAGAATTTGAATGCAGATTAACAAGGGTGATGCTGGCAAATTCAAGTCTCTTTTTAATTTTTTTTTAAATTTGAGTCATTAGGCTGTGACACCATAGTGCAGCTTCTTCTTTTCTTCCTCTCTTTTCCAGATTAGGCAGTTTGAGCTAATAGAGGTTAGACTGACCTGGCCAATTTTGAAAATAATCTTGACACCCCCTGATTTCTTCCTTCTGTGATGCTTTGCTAGTGCAAGTGAACAAGGAGACAACAGTAAAACTTGCAAAGTTTACAAAAAAGTCATTTTATTTAAATTGAGGTTTATCTTTACAACAATAGTTTTAATATTGCCCAGTTACCCACTACAAATCACACAAGACAAGGTGCCTTGGAGTGAAAATTGTGCCACATTTATTGTTTACAATAATCAATCAATTAACTGCAGTGGGTCCTACCTACTACACCCCACCACCTTAAGTGTTGGCTCCTCTCCTCTAGGAGACTGCTTACCTTTCCAGACACCCTTGAGTGAATTCACCCTGCCTCCATCCTGAGGGTGCCTTTAAGTAACCACAGTTTTTCACTGTCTATCCCTGGAAAGAGGTAAAGGAAGCCAAATTGTTCTCCAAACCAGGCAGTCTTTGAGGTAGACATCAAAATTCAGGTGTGATGGATCACCAGCCTGAATCCCCAAGCCAGACAGCTTTTAAAAAATTATTCTTGTTCTCCCTCAGACTTTCACTTGCCTAAGGGTAGACACCAAATTTCTACTCCTTCTCTATCTCCTGTTTTATCCCTGGTAGTCATGGCCACCTTAAGAAAAGTCCTGGGTAAGTGAAAAACTACATGCCAACAGTCAATCAGGAACAAAGGAAAAGTTTCCCATCCAATCCCAAATGGAGACCAGCTAATCTCAGACTAGTTAAGTGAACAAAGGAACATAAGAACAGCCCCAGTGGATCAGGCAATAGGCCCATCTAGTCCAGCTTCCTGTATCTCACAGAGGCCCACCAAATGCCCCAGGGAGCACACCAGATAACAAGAGACCTGCATCCTGGTACCCTCCCTTGGATCTGACATAGCCCATTTCTAAAATCAGGAGGTTGCACATACACATCATGTCTTGTAACCCGTAATGGACTTTTCCTCCAAAAACTTGTCCAATCCCTTTTTAAAGGCATCCTCATGAAAAACCCACCACCCTATATCATATACGATTAACATAGCATAAGAACAGCCCCACTGGATCAGGCCATAGGCCCATCTAGTCCAGCTTCCTGTATCTCACAGCGGCCCACCAAATGCCCCAGGGAGCACACCAGATAACAAGAGACCTCATCCTGGTGCCCTCCCTTGCATCTGGCATTCTGACATAACCCATTTCTAAAATCAGGAGGTTGCACACACATATCATGGCTTGTAACCCGTAATGGATTTTTCCTCCAGAAACTTGTCCAATCCCCTTTCAAAGGCATCCAGGCCAGATGCCATCACCACATCCTGTGGCAAGGAATTCCACAGACCAACCACATGCTGAGTAAAGAAATATTTTATTTTGGCTGTCCTAACCCTCCCAATACTCAATTTTAGTGGATGTCCTCTGGTTGTGGAGTTATGTGAGAGTGTAAAGAGCATCTCTTTATCCTCTTTATCCTTCCCATGCATAATTTTGTATGTCTCAATCATGCCCCCCTTAGGCGTCTCTTTTCTAGGCTGAAGAGGCCCAAACGCCATAGCCTTTCCTCATAAGGAAGGTGCCCCAGCCCAGTAATCATCTTAGTCACTCTATTTTGCACCTTTTCCATTTCCGCTATGTCTTTTTTGAGATGTGGCGACCAGAACTGGACACAATACTCCAGGTGTGGCCTTACCATCACTTTGTACAACGGCATTATAATATTAGCTGTTTTGTTCTCAATACCTTTTCTAATGATCCCAAACATAGAATTTGCCTTCTTCACTGCTGCCGCACATTGGGTAGACACTTTCATCGACATGTCCACCATCACCCCAAGATCTCTCTCCTGATCTGTCACAGACAGCTCAGAACCCTTCAGCCTATATGTGAAGTTTTGATTTTTTTGCCCCAATGTGCGTGACTTTACACTTACTTACATTGAAATACATCTGCCATTTTGCTGCCCATTCTGCCACTTTGGAGAGATCCTTCTGGAGCTTCTCACAATCACTTCTGGTCTTCACTACTCAGAAAAGTTTGGTGTCATCTGCAAACTTAGCCACCTCACTGCTCAACCCTGTCTCCAGGTCATTTATGAAGAGGTTGAAAAGCACCGGTCCCAGGACAGATCCTTGAGGCACACCGCTTTTCACCTCTCTCCATTGTGAAAATTTCCTATTGACACCCACTCTGTTTCCTGGTCTTCAACCAGGTCTCAGTCCAGGAGAGGACCTGCCCTCTAATTCCCTGACTGTGGAGCTTTTTCAGTAGCCTTTGGGTGAGGGACTGTGTTGAATGCCTTCTGAAAGTGCAGATATATATAGTGTCTATGGGTTCTCCCGCATCCACATGCCTGTTGATCTTTTCAAAGAGTTCTAAAAGGTTCATGAGGCAAGACTTACCCTTACAGAAGCCATGCTGATTCTCCCTCAGCAAGGCTTGTTTGGGTGGGTGACTGGGTCATGTGCTCAACCAGCATCGGAGTACCAAAAATCAAGACTGTACACCTAATGCACTGTCTCTGGCCCTCAGCAATCTGACCACCAATCAGATGCCAACCCTGTTCCCTGCCTCATGTAGGGAGGAGCCAAGAAAAAATGCCCCTCCCACCATTTGTAGGTAGAGAAGTGACAATCCACACAGTGAAACCTTGATTTCCAGCAGCAGAACACTAATATTCTGAATAAAATAATTAAGTGAAATTTAATTTTAAAAGTATCTCTGCTTTCTGTTAACCTAAAGCAAGTAAAACAGTTCAATAGGTTGAGTCTGTCTGGACGCACACTGAGTTTCATTAGCTCCCTTGCCCTGGAGTAACCCTAGCATCTGCATTAACTTGAACCTGTGGCAGCTTGATCACTGGCATTGACACCAGAAGGTAGATCAGGCCTGGGAAGAGGGTCAGGATTCAGTGTGTGCCACTGCTGCTGCCAGACCCACCCCACTCCCAGGCCTGATCCTCCTCCCTGGCCTGTCACCGCCCCTTTCTGCCCACCTCCTCCCCCATTCTGTCCTCCCCAACCCCTACCCTGCCTTACCTGCTCCAGTGTATCTTTGGCTATCCACCAGCATATGGGAGGCAGCTCTGGCCTCCCCATTAGCAGCCTGGCAGCGCTGGGCAGACACTGCTTTGCAACTGCTTTAAAGCAGCCTCCAATGGTGCAATGCATGTTGTGCTGGTGCCCAGTCCACTCAGCACTGGGCTGTTAGTTGTATTCCTGGGATTCATTTATTGATATAACACATATGGTGGATTTAATAAAAACGTATAGCTTTCTGGCCCCTGCTGCTTAGCTATACTCAGAAGGACTTCATTCAGTCCTGGAGAGCAGCTAATGGGTCTCTTCACATTTCTTTCCTTCAGCTCACTGAGCTGTGACTGTTCAATGTGCCCAGGGGTTGCCAATTAGCTTTGAGGAAAGGATCAGCAGCAGCTCCAGCTAAGGACAGCAAGCCTTCCTGCCAAGGTTAACCTTTTCAATATGCCACCTCATAACACAAAGAAAACCCCAAACAGATCCGTTCTATGTAGCGTTAATACTGCATTCTACTAATTTAACAAACCATCTTGCCAAATGGCTGGTTTTTGATTGACTCAGTGAATCTGAGGATTTTGCCAAAGAGGGGGTTTTGAGAGAAAAACCAGGTTGTTTTTTCCTATAAAAAACAATTACATTTGTGTTTTTGGGCACACACGCACATGCACGCAGGAGCACTTTCTCAGCAAATGTCCACAAAAGCTAGAGCCTTTGTGAACCATTAGTTACAGCCCAATCTTATCTAGTGCTTATTGTGGTGGTTCTCATGATCTGCCACTATAAGTCCTGGACTGGCAGCTAACTGCCACACAGCTGTCAGGCACACTGTGGCTGCTAGAGCACATTGTCAAAGGCCCCACATGCATGGTGATGGCTCACAGATGCCCTACTGGAACAGCTAGGTTGCTAGAGTTGCAACCCTTTGTCTGGTAAAGAGTTGTATGGAACCTTGGATGAGCAGGCACACAAAACAGCATACACCAGCAGAGTTCTTTGAATGCAGTGGTTGTATTTCAGAGCAAGGGTTATCACAGGTAGAGTAATCAGTAAACAGTCCTAGTCAGCACGATGAGCAGTCAGTCCATAAACAACAAATCCAAATCAGCTTTCCAAGATACACAGTCAAAGTTCATTCCATGGTCAGTAACAACATGTATATACTCACATCCAGCCTCCCAGGTTACTAGTAGCAGTTCAGTAGTCTCCTACTGCTGCACTGGAAGCTCAACAGACCAAACATTAAGTAGTTGGAGTGGCCAATCAGTGTAGGCTAAGCCACACCCAGGGTGAGGCAGTCACAGGTGTTTGCTGATCCTGCTGACTCCAGCAATCTGCACCTGTTCCTGAACCACCTTGTTGGCTGTGTTTCTGCCTTATCCAGAACATAGACCTGACATAGGTCAGTGGTGGGAGACGTTCGTTAGAGAGTCAGGGGTAGTTCAGGGCAGGGAGCAAGCCAAGGCAACAAGATGTGGAGGATCTCAGTGGCAACATGTAACACCCCCAATGGTTACAATGGCAAATTGTAACCCCCTTTCCTACTCCCAAACTGCCCCAGGTGCCCTAGGATGCCAGCTAAATAGCTGGAGTAAATAGCTGGTGTAAGGCTAGGGGAGGCACCAAAGGCAAGTCAGCCTACTGAGAGGTAAGTTACAAAGATTTTTACTTATCTCTCCTGGACTGTCTAGTTGCTCCCGCCTCCCCCCCCCCCATAAGAACATATGAAGAGCACTTCTGGATGAGGCCAAAGGCCCATCTAGTCTAGCTTCCTGTGTCTCACAGTGGCCCACCAAATGTACTATGTCAGCAGTGCTGCACAGAATGGGCTGGTGGGGAATACGATTGGACCCTTAGATTACCTGCAAAGGCTTGAAAATGACCACAAAAAAGTATAATTTTTGCAAGCGTGACTGACTTGTAAAAGTTTTCACTAAAAAGAAACTTTACAAGTGGGCAATATGTCTGGTCTAGAGGGTAGAGCCTCCATTAGCCCAAAGATAACATCAAAAGGTCACCAGTTCGAGGACACCAGCAGCTCCCTGAACGGCTGAGAATGGTGACCTTGAAGCAGCTGACAAGCCGAGCTGAGTGATTCCACCTGCTCTTGGTGTGAGCAAGAAGCGTCTTGGCTGCCCCCCATGTGAGAGATGGAGCTGTTTGTCAGCCTGCGTGGGAGAACTGGAGGCCAGAAGTGAGACCAAACCAGGAAGATCCATTCTGAAATGTTGTTGGTTCTTCAAAGACAGAACCTCTATGATTGTAAAAATCCCCTTGAGGGATTTAGAAATGCCTGCCTATGTAAACCACCTTGAATTAAGTCAGAGGAGTAATCTGATGACCAGAAAGGCGGTATATAAATACCGAGTTATTATTATTATTATTGCTCAAACTTTGCAGGTACTCATATTGATTCTGCTGTGTACTTCAACTTGTAAATATTCCAAGCTGCCCTGGGAAAATGCTTGCAACTTTTCTTATAAGATGAAAAAGGAAGTGGCAGAAGTGGTGAGAGGGTCACCAACCTGCCCGGTTGCACTTGGGGCTTTCAGAGTGGGCAGCTGGAAGGAGCTGCTGCTGCTGTGTTAGTGGGCAGCCAACTTGAAAAAATTGAAGTGAACCCCAAAAGGTCCTACTGAAAAATATCTTTAATTCATAAACGCTCCAGAGCACATTGCTATGTCTCTGACGCATTTTGAGTAAAAATTAGTCGTCCTCGGAGGCAATCATTCATTTCTTGAAATTATTTTTCTCTTGAGTGAAAAGTTCTTCTTTCCTCAGGGAAAGCATTTGTCACAAATACGTCAAAACACTTCAGTCACAGCCATATGATTTGGAGTGTCTTATGAATTAAATGTGGGTGTTTTTTCCCCACAAATGGGAAAGCCTAGTGTGGTTTGACTTGAGTCAAGTCACCGAGTCACTGCCCTCCGCGACTCAACTTGAAAAAGAATCATAATGGGGGCACTTTCTGAGTTTCCAAGTCACCTTTTAGTAACTCTAAAAGACTTGGTTCGAGTCACCCCTCCTCTTTAAAGAGCCTGCCATGGAAAAAACAAGGCTGCTGCCATGGTGTGTGTATGTGTGTGTTGGAGTTCTCTTTGAACACTTCCCTGATGTTCCCGCCCATCTGTAAAGAGAGAAGGAGAAGGTGGGAGGGACTGCGTGATTGCTGGGAGAGAAGCGGCAAGAGGGAGTTGGGTCAAACGCAGCAACTGGGAAGCTTACCAGGATGATCCAATCCTTTGCAGCTTACTCAGAAGTAGTCCCACTGTAGCCAGTCATTCAATGAGAATTCCTCCTTCCTTTCTATGTGGTGCAAAGCATGATCACTTTGAACTCCCTCCCCCATCCCAGCCTCCTTCCCCTCCCTGGGCTTCTCAAGGCAAAACTCCCCACTTGGCTCCTCCTCCTGCTCACCCTCAGCCAATGAAAATATCAGAATGCCCATCCTTTGTCCAATGATCATCCATTTCTTCCTTCCTATTAGAGATGAGTAAAGAGAGCCCAGTCCTGCCTCCCCAATCCATTGCAAACATTAACCCTTTCCTGCCTCCTGGCTGGAACTTTCCTGCTGCTCACCCTGTCAGAATGCTGGTGCCACGAGGTTTTGCACGCTGCAAAAACAGTAAGCAAGCACACCCAGACACAGGCAGACTCAAGTCAGCATGTGTAGGAATGAGTGCTGAGTTGGGGAGGCCATGACTGGAGTCTTCCACATATGCAACACATGACTTAATAAGTCACCCAAAACCACACATTTTTGCAATCCTAGTCTGATTCACTGACTCAGTTCGGTCAGTTCAGTTCCCAACCCTGGTTTTCCCCCATACAGTTGGGTGAGTTCCCCCTTCCTACTTAAATTGGATTGGCTCAGAAATCAGTCACACTATTTTGCTCAATGTTTTAAAATCAATTTAATTTTTCCAACCTAATCTGGATTCACGTTTCCATTCCAGTCCTCCATCCCCACCCACCTATCATCAAAATACTCTTCCCTTCTGACCTACAATGCTGACCCACTGACCTACCATGCAGGACAGTAGAAGTGGGAGTGCAAAGAAGAGTGTAGGTAGGAGATGACTTTCCCTCCCTTCTCTCTATGGCATGTTAGGAGCATGTCTGAACAGAAAGTTCTGGTTTTCGCTGGGAATTGTAGCTAACTACAAGTACTCTACAAGTTTGCTGTAAAGGAAAGGCAGGAGGAGAAAATCTTTCTGCCTCTCCTTTCTTGACACCACCACCGAAGCTGACCCTGTCTGACAGAGAGGTGGTCATTGTGTCCATACATAGATACAAATGTCCAGATCTGTGGCTCAAGGACACCGACATGAGAACTCCGATGTTCTCAGGCAATGGTGTCCATTTGGAGGGCCCAGTCGCTTTGTGCCTCTGTAGATAAGCATGATGTGAAGGAACAGGAGAGGTGGGAAGAAGAGGCAGTGGTAGGATCAGTGACAGAGTGTCCCCTGCTTACGATGCAAAACCTTGTCTGGCTGGCTGACTGACTGACAGGCAGCTCTGGCGGCTGCTTATTCATCCACCTGCTTTCTTCTTCCCTCCAGGCCACTCTTAGCTGCAGCCACACTTTTGACAAGCAGCCAAGACACTCTGCAACTGGAGCACCCAGTCACAACCTAGGTCAGCCATATGCAGAAGAAAAAAAAGGAAGCAGCCAGTGCAGCAGAAAGCATGGCTGCATCGCACAAGGCCCAGCTTTCCTGTAAGTACAGCGGCAAAAAGGAAGGTACCAGGAGGCCTGAGGTGGGTCTGGACCCTGACAGTTTTTTGTGCTTTTTTTGCTCAAAGTCTGGGCTCAAAACACTGTAAGAAAGCTTGGGGTTGTAAATTGTGCTGCACACATTGGGGTCAAGGGCCAGGTTGCACTGGGTGACACCAACCCTAATGAAGCCACTGGTATAGCCCCCCCTTCTGCTTGTGCTTAGCTAACCTCACCCACTGGATTTGATTTTGGAGCAGTTTCAATGGCCGAAAGCAGTGTGGAGGCAGCAGGAGGGGCTAACAGCTGGTTTCTGACCAGTTCAGCTGTCGCCATTGCTGAGTCCTGCACAGACCAGAGGTGGAGTGACTGACTTTGAGTAATGCAGTCAGGGTTCATGGCGAGAGAGAGAGAGAGAATTGCTCTACATTCATTTCTGAAACTTTGGTAGCTGCAATGCTAGCTTCTATTTTACATATCTCGTATTAATAATTTCTGCATACATACTTTTCTCACTTTGCATCAAATACAGGCTGCTGCGGGCCTCAGAATGGCTGAAAAGACAAAAAAAAAAAAAAGGCCAAAGTGGAAGTGACACGTAAGTCTTGTAAGGTATTAGGAGACCCAGGAAAGCATTAAAAACATCGCTTCCTGTTTTATTGTAAAACGGAGTCACTTTTTTTGGCCTTTTCAGCTATTCTGAATCTTGCAGCAGCCATGGGCAGTCATGTGCGGCCTCTGTGGGCTTCAGAAACCCTCCAGAGGTGAGGAGAGCCCAGCTCCCCATGCTTCTGGAGGGCGGGTGGGTGTTCCCAGGTATCCATGGTTTCAGTTAACCGTGGGGGTTTCTGGAACGGGACCTATGCAGCTACTGGGGCACACCTGTATTTTCTCATCACTTTAGACATGTCCTATTCCTCTAGAAATACATGCAGCAGATCTTAGGTATATTCACTCAGAAACAAATTGCACTAAATTCATTGTGGCATCTTCTCAAATAGAAGTGCATAGATTTGCTCCTTATGCTCTTGCTCAGGTTCTTGGAAATAAGTCCCATTGAATTCAGTGTGGCCTGCCTTAATAAACATGCAGAAGATTGGGAGAGAACTCCCATTGATGCATATTCACATAGTCTTCTTAACTTTGTTGGCCATTTAACTTATTTCCTTCATTTTTTTCTCTTTATTTTGGTACCTTTCCCGAACTACGTTGTCCATTGTCCTCATCATGAGCCACCTCCCCTTCATTCCTTCTTCTACACATTTACTGGAACCTTCCCCCCCCCCCACACACACACACACTGTCCAGAAGGTGACCTCCCCCTATTCTTGTAGTCTTTTGCTTTGATTCCTCCTTTAATTCCCAATAACTTTCTAATTGATTCTGAAGAAATTACACAAATTATAGCCTGTGAATGGAGTCAATTCACTGATTCCCGACAGACTCTAATTTATTTTGAGACTGAGA
The DNA here is from genome assembly GCF_035046505.1 of Tiliqua scincoides. Classification (NCBI taxonomy): domain Eukaryota; kingdom Metazoa; phylum Chordata; class Lepidosauria; order Squamata; family Scincidae; genus Tiliqua; species Tiliqua scincoides. The sequence continues at coordinate 191,957,213 of NC_089821.1, read as the reverse complement.
AAAAAGACGCCCGGAGTGAGAACAAGTGTCTTTTATTAAGCCACATAACCAACAAATGTCAAGCAGTAGCACAGACTGTAAAGAAATTCCCAGAGCAATAGAAGTTACAATTACAGACACAGTAAATCAAAGGCAAGGAGCAAGCCGCACATAAATAACCAACAGAGTCCAAAACAGAAGCAAAAAAGGTGACACACACACACACCTGAAAAGAATGGGGCAGCCGAACATATAACACCTTTCCATGTCAAGAAAATGTGAGGCGCCATTCTCGAGATCTGATCCTGCCATGCTATTATTAGTAAGTAGTTCAATCTTTCTAGTCAAGGATATTTAATGGAATATATTCATGAATTTCGGGGGTGAAAGCCACCTCTGTTTCTCACATCAGATCTGATAGTGCCTGTTAAGACATGACTTTTTACAGTTCTTGGTGCAAACTGTCTGAAAGGTGTACTTTATGGTAATCTGAGTAGTCTACAAATTCTCCCACAATTATTTCATTGAAGTATTCTAAAACAATTTAGCAATGGGATTATAATCTTCAGACACAGGAAAACATGACTTTCAGTGCTCTCCATTTTTCCCAAAGCACATGGAATCCGACATTAGTTCTTGAATTCTGTGCTATGTATGCAGCAAAGACTTCATACAGTGTTACACTGGCTTGATAAATTAGGGTCCGTGCTTTGTCTTTGTGTTTCATTTTGAAAGTGAGCTGGGGAGTGATGTGTCCAGGCCAAAATTCAGCAAGTAAAGATTCCCCAATCACTTGTTAGAGATACATCCTGATGGATGCCTGCCTGATGCATCACTGTGAGCCTCAGTACTTACCCCAAAAGTTGTTATTTATGTAAGTGCTGAAGCAGAAAATCTCTTGGAGTAGCAGCTTCTGTTGGATCAAACTTGAATCCTCCATTTAGCCTGATCTTGGTGCAAGGGCTTTCTTGCCCCTCACCCTGGAAGAAAGACGGTCAGTTGTCAACTCTTCCTTATTCATGCCTCTATTTTACCTATATTCTTGTCTGCCAAGGCAGAACAGGAAGATCAGGAATGTCACCTGGTTGCCTCAGCATTGAGGGGATACATTCCTTTTCCCACAAATACCAAAAAATCAGGATGTGTTAGGGTGGACTTGAAATGTTAATGAACATACTCCACCCCCATTTCCCTTTGTTTGGCTTAGCTCTAATTGGGGTAACTGGCTGCCACTTCTGCTGTTCTTGTTGCTCAGTGTTCCTTTCTGTACCTCCACTTTCATTCAGAGTTGCTACCTCCAATTCCTTGAGTTCATTCCTCAAGGAATGCTACCACATTCCTTTCTTCTTGAATGTGATCAAAAGTTATGTCATCAAAGCCAGTGTCACTGAGGCTCAAATCCTAACCAACTTCCCAGCACTGGCACAGCTGTACCAATGGGACATGTGCTGCATCCTGCAGTTGGGTGTCACTCACAGAGGCCTCCTCAAAGTAAGGGAATGTTTGTTCCCTTACCTCAGAGCTGCTGACTTACCTCAGTCAGTGCTGGAAAGTGAATTAGGATTGTGTCCTGAGTTCCACAGATCAATTGATAAATTAAATGAGAATAGCTGTGGAACCACTGCAATTTGCAGATATGTTATTACTTTCCAGGTTTGAAAGACTGCTTTGGAGGAAATTAAAGAGTTGACGCCATTTCTCTGCATACTCTTGGCTGAGATGTGAACTGCTGCTGTCAACCTGGGCAACTTTCCAGACCTGAGTGCCTTTAGAATTCAGTGCATGCTGATTGAGGACCACAGCTGTAGGAAATCAGGATGTCAGGAATCAGGAAATCATATAATGCATTCTCTTTACAATACATTGCGGAGGTTGTGGGTACTGCTCCCATGAATTGCTCCCCTGCCCATGCAATTAAGCTAGAAAGCCCTGGTGATGCTAGAAAGTTAAGGAGCACACCCAACATGCACAAGAAGAGGTTGGTTAGATAAGTATTGACTGAACTGGCCCCCAGCTTCTCCAGGTGTGGAGCTAGCAAAGACTCCTATCCAAAACCCTAGACCAGGGGTGTCAAACTTATTTCATTCAGTGGGCCAAATAGCATTCATGATGCCTGCTGAGTGTCAGAGGTGATGTCATTAAGCTCATGCCCAGAAATGAGCCTGATCAGAAATTCTTACTTAGGAACTCATTAGCTGCAAATTAGAAGAGAAAATATGCAAATCTTGATCATATTTTCAAGATATGGGAGAGCCTAATTATCATGTGAACTGCCCTTTCAGCAGTGGCAGCTCAGCACAGAGGATGAGGAGGAGAGCCCGAGGGCTGGAAAAAGAACTTCTGAGGGTCACAGCTGGCCCCCAGAAGCCATGGACCTTTGCAACTCCACACCAGGGGCAAAGCTCTGCGATGGCTTCCCCCCCTATTGACACCCCTCCCAGGCAGAAATCGCCCCCCCCCACTCACCTGAGGCTCACACAGCCTCACGCAACCTCCTCCTACGCTGGGGAAACCTCTGTGAGGTTCACTGGCGCTATAAACTGTGCTTCCCGCAAACCTGAAGCACTGTTTCCGCCCCCCCCCCCCGGTCGGGAGCCTCAGAGGCTTCCACGGGGTCCCAGCAGCCAGCGCGTGGGGCATTTGCCCTATCAAGCCCTATGGCAGGCATGCAACTGGCCCCCAGGCCTTATGTTTGACACCCCTGCAGCAAGAGAGAGCTGTAGTAAATCAGTCTTGACGATCCTGAGCTGGGAGCACAGCAGTTTGACTTTGTATAAGGCAGCATCTTACGTAAAACTAATATGCTGTCACTGTTCCTATCAATAAGTTAGCTATAGATAGGAGCACATGGGTTATCCCATTAAAACTTATAGGAAACATAACACAAAGCAGGTCAGCTTTGTCTCCTGATGACAAATGCGACTGACTAGGTTTGCCTGGCAGTCTGCCAACTCCATTTTTGTTTGAGAAGATATTTTAATTTTTCCAAGTATATAAAAATTAAACTCGAGTAGGAGGTGGGGGTTGAGTTAGGAATATAAACTCTCCAACTGAGCTGACTTTGGAATTAAATGGGAGTAGATATATACTTCATTTCCCCACCACCACTCTCTCACTCTCTCTTTCTACCAGTGTGTCACATACTGTAATGCTTTAATCAGTCATGCCATCACTTTCTCTGAGAGAGTCGGTCAATACTCAGGCCTGCACCGACTGTGATTTCCTGCAGTGCTATCCTTAGGTGAGCAGAGAAGCTGCAATTAAATCAAATGGCTTGGCTCAAAGACCCTGTGAAAGAAGTCTCAGAACTAAAGTGGAAATTCCCAGGAATGGAAGCAGATCATTATAGAATTCTTTGAAAAGTGTGATTTAATCAGAACTAATAACAGCTTCTCAACGGGCCTCTGGAAGTCTTTTGTCCAAAGTTTACAAAGTTGAAACTTTTTGCTTTGAACTTTCACACATGCTGATAAGTGCCTTGGCTATAATAAAGAAGAATCCTTCAGGAAAGAGGAACCGTTGAAAGAAAGACCACCCTTGTCCCTTTGACTACCAATGGCATTTAAAAATACACTTCTGTAGTAACAATGTAGCACAGCGGTGCTGTGGCACAGTGGTGTGCCGTGAGGCTGCCTCAGGTGTGCCCCGGGATCAGAGGAGGGAGGCAGCAGCAGCAGCAGCACCCCCCGCCTATGGGAGAAGCGGCTGCTTTGAGCCGCAGGCAGCACAAGGAAGGGAGCAGCCAGTGAAGGGGCTGGTCTCGACTGCTTTGCAACCCACACAGCAGCTGAGGAGTCCGGTTGGAGCTTGCTCTTGCTACTACACATGACTCAGGCTGCAACCTTACCTTCACTTTCCTGGGAGTAAGCCCCATTGGCTATTATGCGGCTTACTTCTGAGTAGACATGCATAGGGTTGGGCAGAAGGCGGTTGTTGCCTGCCTGCATGCTGATTGGACAACCAGAGAAGCCTGGAGGAGCCAGGAGGTGGGAGCTGCAGAGTGAGTGAGAAGAGGGAGCCAGAAGCAGGCCAGCAGGTACATAGTGAGTGAGTCTGCTGAGGCCCCCACCTAAGGACTGGTTGACTGAAAAGGGTCCTTGAAAATTCCTTTTCCTTGCCAGTTTGCCTGAAACTCCCCAAAGTGACCTCCCTGTACTTTGGGGCTTTTAGAGGAAGGGCGCTGGGCCACAATCCTATGTACCCTTTCCTGGGAGTAAGCCCCATTGACTACAATGGGGCTTACTTCTGAGCAGGCATGCATAGGATTGGGTTCTGGGGCTGCTATCCCATCCACACTTTCCTGGGAGTAAACCTCATTGACTAAAATGGGGCTTACTTCTGAGCAGGCATGCATAGGATTGGGCTTTTGGTTGCACTCTTTTTTTCTCAAATATACAAGCAGGCAATTGGTACTTCTCTCTCCTCAACATTTTTCAATGTTTTCAATGACTTCAAAACATTTTTTCCTCCTTTTCAGAAACCACATATACTTCCCTTTCCTAGCTTCTTGTGAATTTTTTTTGTCATGTAATGATTTAATTGTATTAATTTAAGATTAATTGTAATGTAGTAATTTAATGAAGTAAAAATCTGGGAGTGTGCCTTGACAATTTTAGTGCCTTGTCAGTGTGCCGTGAGCTGAAAAAGTTTGAAAATGGCTGATGTAGCAGATAAACAGAAGGCAACATTTAATTTCTCTGTGTGTGTGTGTGTGTGTGTGCGTGTGTGCGCGCGTGCGCGTTCGTGCGCGCGCTTCTGGGGATGCCAGGGCTTCCCCGGGGCCTCCCAATGCCTTATAAGGTATTAAAAGTGTCACTTTTGATTCCATTACAAAACCAGAATTTGTGTTTTTTTCCAGCTTCAGAGCTCAGTCTGAGCTCAGCGGAGGCCAGGGACAGATGTCCCCAGCCTCTGATGAGCAAAGCCCCTCCAGAGGCGAAGGGAGCAGAGCTTGCCTCTGGAGGGGTTGCACAGCGGAACATGCACTGGCTGTTTATGTCAGTCATTTATGCGTATCAGTATATAAAAAGGCATTTGGATTTTTAAACCCAAGTATGGTTTATTGAACAATTGTTAATCATAGCATGTCCATATTTGATCACTTGTTGACAGCTAATCATGATGGCGAGTTTCAGATACTGTTCCTCCAGGTGATACCTCTAAAAAAATAGTTGGCAACCTTCAGTCTCGAAAGACTATGGTATAAGCCTACAGCACCCAGTATTCCCAGGCAGTCTCCCATCCAAGTACTAACCAGGCCTGAGCCTACTTAGCTTCCAAGATCAGACAAGCTCAGGCACATGCAGGGTAACAGTGCTGATACCTCTAGGTTCAGAGGGAATATGCTAGACTAACAGGAAGCTAGACTCCATGGACCTTTGACTTGCTACAGCAGGGCTCTTCTAATGCTATTGGCCCTTTGACAGATGTTCTTAAAATTTCTAAAACGTGCTGTGCTTTTAGAGTCTAGATCTATATGGTGTGACACATCCATACACTTTATAAGTCAAAATCTTAATCTCTCTTTTTGTTTTTCTTGTAACTATACTTTTTAGAAGTTTTAAAATGTTGGCCTCTTTAATGCACAGAGCAAACAAGACAAGAAGTCATATTAAGGGAAAGATTAAAAGTGAACCCTAGCAACATGGAGAATTTAGAATCCTAAAAGCTGAAATGGATGCAGATAACAAGATAAAAAGAAAAAGCGCAAAGAGACATCAAAAATGTAACAACAAAGATAAGACGGGAAACACAGGCAAGGATTAAATGAACATGATGGTGAAAGAGCCTTTTCAGCCACTGTGTGGGGGAGGTTTAGGGGATGCCTGCTAATAAGAAAAAGAAGGATCAAAGGAAGGTATACTGGGTATATAGAAGACATGGAAGAGAAAAACTACCACTAAATCCTATCAAAACAGGAAACCATATTTTCAAACGATTCTGGCAAATTAGAAACACGTGTCATTGAATGAGCATAAAATAATTACTCTATAATTTGGAAAGCATGCTACTTAACTGCTATGTGCCTTGGGACATGTCGTGTAAATTACAGTTTTCACAACGGCGCATCATTAAAGCTGTCAGATACTAACTGGTTTATGGTGGGCAAACTCTTTGCTTTGGCAGCCAACCCTTTCATCAGATGCGTGAAGTGGCTGGAGAAGTTGCTGGGTCACTCACAGGTACTAAATGTGCCATGGAGAGTAAATCAAGCGAGTTGAGATCTAAAGCAACAACAGTGCAAATACACCTCTGGGCAGGAACTGACTGAGAAGTGGTGACATCTTGAACGTTTGTGGACATTCTAACACCTGAAAGAATGAAGCTCTCAGCAAGAGTTCAGCTTCTGTGATGGAAGTGAAAGGATGGATAAATCCTTCACACAAACTTAGGAGTCACATGAGGCAGGAAGGAAGCTGTGAACTGAAAGTATAAGTGAGAACGGATCCAGGAGGTAGGAAAGTGAAGCACAGTATTTCGTATTATCAAAAATGTGGTGCTTCCACCCAAAATAGCTACCTTGTAGTAATTTCTCTATGTCTGTAATCTGAGGTATGTACCAAATGTTCTGATGACATTATATTGAGCGTTCTCTCACTGACACCAAGAGTGACCAACATTGTGAAGTATAAAAGGGAAAAATGTAGTGTCGTGACCAAAGAATGCAAACAGGCTTGTTCTGCCAGTGTTGACTGTCTTATGGCAGTCGTAAAATACATTCCGGCAGTGCATGGAATTACGTGCTGCTAAAGTTGCAGGGGGAATGTCAGAGCCTTCTCTCCACATGCCGGAGGGTTGTTGCAGATTTGCCAACCCAGATAGACTGGTGGAGAAGGTGGGACAGGGTGAGTGGAGGGTGTGACAGGAGTGTGGGGTGGGCAGAATGGGGAGGCAATGGGACAGTGACAGGGGCAGATTAACTCTGGGAAGGGGGTAGGTTCAGTGACAATGGTGGCTGTTAAATCCAAATCCCCTTCCCAGGTCTGATTCCATGGCCCTGGTCCATGACGCAGACCTGCTCAAGCCATTTTGCTAGCATAGTAGTCCCAGTAGTCCCATCCATGCTGTAGAAGTAGGGGAATAAATGTTCTCTTACCCAGAGAAGACCTCTGCAACTGCTCCCCCCGCATGATGCAGTGCAAGCTATTTCAGTGTGGCTGCATCAGTGGGGGGGTGGGAGAGATAGGATTGGGCTGTAAGTTTACTAGATATTACAAAAGAGAAAGGGGGAATTGACAAGGAGCTTATGTAGTTACCTCTGTGAGATGGGTAGAACAGCAGACTTCACAAAATTATGGGGATTAATTTGAGACATATTTCATAAAGACTCACTAAGAATAGAATGAGCTCAACATCAGATAAATCCAAGCTGGAACTACAGCTTCTAATTAGGGGCAGAAGCATTACTGGAGAGTATATTCAGAACCTGCAGATTTTTTGTAGCTCTGCTCTGGATAAAGTAATAAAACACATAAGTGTTTAAGCATGGGGGGGACAGGACCCAAGATTCTCCTATGCTGCTGAAGCAGGGCTATTGCTCAATACCAGTGCAGATTTGTTGCCTTCATTAGTTCCAATGTTCAATGCTTCATAAAGCCAGGCAGGGTTGGTAAAAACTGGAAACTGTTGTAGACAATACCAATCCAGTTAGATGAATGGTCGCTCAGTCTAAGGCAACTTCAGGCTTCTCTATATTCATCAAACCAGCTGGAGTGTACATAAGAACAAGAAGGGCCCTGCTGGATCAGGCCCAGGGCCCATCTAGTCCAGCTTGCTGTAACTCACAGCAGCCCACCAGATGCCTCAGGAAGCATGCAAGACCACAAGATCTCGCTGCTACCTCTCTGCATCTAGCATTCTATTTATCCTCACAACCCCTAGAGAAGACACCAGATTGCAATTGGGTTTAACTTGTGCTACTTTATTAAATGCAGTGACTAGTTTTTAATGCATGAAATCTACTGAATACACCTTCTCTCTCTTGCCAGTCTGGGGTAGGCGAAAAAACTGGCATCCACAGCCAATTCGAATGACAGAAAAAAAATTCCTACCTGGCCCTCATAATGAACGATCAGCTAATCTCAGACTGTACATACCCATCATGGCTTGTAACCTGTAATGGAGTTTTCCTCCAAAAATCTGTCCAATTCTGTTTTAAAGGCATCTAGGCTGGATGCCTAGTGTAACATTACTACTGTCCAATCTGCACATCAGAACATATGTGACATCCACCCATGACTGCTCAATCCGCACCAGAGTTGCTGAGAGCCAAATCAGTATGTTACTAAACCTTCTGGAGAAGAACTTAGCAATTGTACTCATCTCTGAAACTGCACTTCATGAGAGGGATTCAAATATGGAACATGGGCAGAAAAAATGGATGGGAGTAAGCTGGCTCTCCTCCTCGATGAGTAACCACATCCAGCTCACCCACAATTCTGTTTAGGGATAAGGTTTATAAGCAGAGGGTATGAAATCCAGGCAGGTTTGACTCTGAACATTTTGCATTTGACAAACTAATCATTTTTAGAAGCTGGTGATGAAGTTATATCTGAAATTACATACAAGTATGGAAGATGAAATCTTGTTTCCAACAAGAACAACAAGATCATCAACATCAGGTTACAGTATTGAGAGGGACATTCTGAGAGAAGTCTTTGTGTGAGTTGAAGGAGAGATGCTGAGAACTGAGACACTTCCAGTTTCAAGAGGAGACTGAAGAATCCCAAGAAGCAATGTTTCACCTGAGTAAACATTACAAGATGGACAATTATTTATCTGAGAGCTATAAATAGCCCATCTCTTTAAACAGATTAGATTTCAGTGACAAGAATGCACATTTGCACTTACCCAAGAACAACCATGATTTATACTTCATTACACTTGTTAAAACAGGGATTTATATTAGCACTTCCAACAATATTTTTACACATTGTACCATCAATTACAAACAGTAATTCTCACTTGCTCCTTGTCATAAATGAGGACCATCAAAACAACTCCTCTTGAAATCAGACTTTACGGTGTGCGTGTGCACATGTGAGGTTTATTGCCGAGTTTATTGTGTGTGGTGTGTTTTGTTTTTAATCTCAGAATGATCCCAGTAACTACTTGGTACTGTTTCTGTTGCTCTGCCTCTGCTTAGTATAGTTGATGGCTGTTTACACATGGTGAAAGCGTAACACTCAATTTTGCCTATTCTGAAGGCTAAAAAAGCCATTGCAACAGCTTACAGTGGTTTCATAATTCTTATGGGCCAGTTAACCAAATTATCTGATATTAACACATCCTTGAGTTTTGCTTATCATGAGCCATATTCAAACCATGTTTGGAATGTTTGCAATAGCAAACAAAAGCAAAGGACGGAGGGGGCCGTCAGCAAGGAGCCATCATAGACCAAGGACAAGATGTATATTCAGCACAGCTTTGCTGTGTAGGATGTCATCTTTCACTGAGAACACCTTTGGATGAGATAGGTGTTGGATAAGATAGAAGTCAGTACCCCCTGGTGTTCTTACTGAGTGTTCTTACAAATCATTGTAGACACATGATGATTGGGTAGGGAAGCCGATTTAAAGAACATAAGAACAGCCCCACTGGATCAGGCCATAGGCCCATCTAGTCCAGCTTCCTGTATCTCACAGCGGCCCACCAAATGCCCCAGGGAGCACACCAGATAACAAGAGACCTCATCCTGGTGCCCTCCCTTGCATCTGGCATTCTGACATAGCCCATTTCTAAAATCAGGAGGTTGCACGTACACATCATGACTTGTAACCCATAATGGATTTTTCCTCCAGAAACTTGTCCAATCCCCTTTTAAAGGCATCCAGGCCAGATGCCATTACCTGTAAAGACCTCACCTGTAGCCACCATTTTGACTATCCTGTCCATAGCACAGCATCCCCACCTAGAACTAACCAAAGACCTGTTGCTGGTTGCTATTGCCTTGTGTGCAAAGAATGAGATAGGCAAGTGGACAGGAGCCAGGCTTTTTGGTTTTTCCTGGTTCCTATGTTATGCTCTGCCTCCTTGGACTTCACTTCAAATCTGCTAAAAAGCAACCCAAAGATATACCCACTATGCCAGATCTTTTCTTTTCTTTTTCATTGTGGTGGGCCATGAGTGTCATAGCCACTTTCCCCTACTGGGGGGCTCTAAGAGGTTGAACACAAATTACTTAATTATTGTTGGTCCCAGATAAGCATCAGTCTTGGGTGGGACCAACCATCACAGATGCCTACATATGGTAAATAGAGATCCCACCCTGCTAGGAGAACAAACAAACAAACAAAATCTAAACACCATGCTTGATCAGTAAGACACTGAGCAGGGTGCAACATAGGAAGGGCCATAACCTCCTGTTTGGAGATATTCCCAGCTGTAATCCTTTGGCATCACCCTGCTGTAGCAGCCTATCAACCTTGCTATAACATCATCTTCTGCTTCCATCTACAGGCTGGCAGATTATACGCTCATGTTGACCCTCGAGCAGACAGGTCCATGGGTTGAACCAATGGCCTAGATGTAGTTGATTCTTGCTCTTGCATCTCTTTCTAAAGACCTAAATTTGGAAGACAGAGGTAAGTCCAGATAGCCTGACTTTCCTATTTGCAAGCCCCTTCTGTCCATGTCAGAAAACCCACACTTCTCCCCAGATGTTCAGCCCTAATGTTTCTAATATTATCCTTCCCCCACCTAGCCTTGCCACACCTCTCTTGAGTCCACTCATTGTGCCAACCAATGAGCTGGCACAGATCCAAGTTGACCCTCTGGGGATCATGGTACAGTGGAGTAGGTAAGAGAAAAATTTGTCTACTTACCTCTCCGTCATGCCATAATCCCCTGTCAGCACAGGGACTGCGTCAGCACCACTACTCCCCACAGACTGGTTGAGGATAGGATTAGGCCATGTCAGTTGCAGAAACAACTAGATAGGTATTTGAAAACCAAGAACACTGGCATTTTTAACAGCCTCATTCATGAATGATGCACATCCTGGAGAAGGTTACTTTTTATCTAAGTCGCAGAGGAAAAGCTAACAATGCCTCCCTACTGTGTAACAGAAAATCAATGTGTTTATTAATACCAATTTCTCAGAGCTCAGTGGGATACCTAACTGATGCACACGTTGGTGAAATGTATAAACAAGTGAAGAAATGGAGAAGGAAGATGACTGATTGCACCATAAACAAACTAATGAATTAAAAAAACAGAGAGAAAAGTATATTTTCCTAAGTTGCATGTACCTCAATTTGCCATTGGAAGAATGGAAACTAAAGGAGGAGTGCTTACATACAACTATTAATACATTGGACCAAAACCTGCCATCTGTCCATTGTCAGGTCTGAATTGGCAGCTGTTCTAGAATATTGGCATCAATTACCATTTCGCTTTTGGGCCCCATTCAAGGTGCTGGCTTTCAGCCCAATCCTATGCCTGTCTACCCAGAAGTAAGTCCCATTAGAATCAACCGGGCGTACTCCCAGGAAAGTGTGGTTAGGATTGGGCTGTTTGACCTTCAACATTCAAATAGTCTGGGTCCTGTTGTATGGATAGTTACCACCTGATCCATAGGAACTTCCCAGGCTTTAGGATCAGCTAATAAGGACCTGCTATAATTTCCATCTTTTGGAAAGCTCACAGGTTCATAAGGCACCCCTTTTTTTCTTTTCCATAAACAACTTTTCATCCTACCAGTCATTTTAATTGGAATTGATTGCTTTTGCTGCTGTTGTTTAAAATTACTCCCCAGAAAAACTGAAATAGATTGTGTTTAGGCACTGGTCTAGTGGAATTATTCATTTACCGATCTTTTCCATTTTTCTGGATAGCATTTTTTCTAAATGTTAATCATTTGGGCCCCAAGGACCAGTTAGATCAGGCCAAAGACTTATGCAGTGCAGCATCCTGTTACCCACATTGGCCCACAGCTACTTCTGGGAAGCCCACAAGCAGGAGAGAAAGGCAGTCTCCACTATTGCCTTAACTTTTCTGTGCCTGGTAGTCAAAGGTATTCACATTGCTTCTACACTCATAGGTAGTGCATAGCCATCATGACTAGTAGCCAGTGCTACAAACCTGCACTCCATACATTTGTCCAATATACTGGAAATAAATATGAAGAGAAAAGAAGTAAGTGATAAAGTGAGCTGCCTTATACCCCGCAGACTACTGGTCCATTTAGCTCAGTACAGTCAACAGCTCAAGAGCCGTGGTCTCAGATAGGACAATTTCCCTGCCCTACCTGAAGATATCAGGGATTGAAGGGCTACATCCCCTCCTTAATTAGCAATGGGTTCTGTCTTTTAGAAGAAGCAACCCTAGCCTCTATGCAGAGTTCTGCTTTTAGTTATATAATCTCAACAGATGGGCATAGAAAAAGATAATCCATAAAAAGGCAGGTCTTTTGGAAGAAATATACCGAGTGACTGCAGTATCTGCAGGACTCTTACCCACAGTTTCAACCAACCGTAGATCAAAATGAACTCCGAAAAGAAAGTATTCCATGTTTCCTGCAAAAAAATCCAACATATCCTGCTGTAGTTGAATAAGATATGGAATAAGATCTCTCTGAAGCATTCACAACTTGTTTGCCTGGCGCCCACCATTTCCAGCACTTTTATGCAATTTCCATAAATTTACACAATTTGTGCAATTTTATGCAATTTACATAACATTGCACAATTTACATAATTTTATACCATCTCACAAGTGGACTTGAGCATATGCATTTTTTCCTGTCTATGTGGAGTCCAGTGGATATAGCAGGCCCATGTGGAATCTTTGGATATGGTGGGCCTACAGTATTCCTTATTCCCACAACTTTCACCAGCTACCTTCCACAAGAACACAAGTTGTTGCCGGTATCCTCCTTTTCCAAATGTACAAAGTCTCTCCTGACTTCATCTTGGGTCCTGAACAGACATTCCAGAAGATCAGTTAGGGTTTCATCCGGGGGGGGGGGGGGAGAGGTGAAGCATGGTTAAATTCATGGGTTATTTATTGGAACAGAAGACTGAGGCACTGCAGGACATCTTCGTGACACTGTCCTTTAAGGTCTTGGAGATTTGGGCTCCTCCCCTTGGCATAATCTCATTTGCAAGACAAGTTTTCTGGAATAATACATTGAGTTTAACTCTCCAGTGGACAGAGCACCTGGGCACTCTTTTCAAACCTCCTCTCTAGAATGTATCTTCTACCAATGACCCAAGTATGGGCACTGTGTGCACACTTTGTTAATAATAATATAATAATATGATTGCAAAGTACACATGGACATTTATGAGGACCATGCAAATAGATGCAGCACTGTTCACCCAATATAAATGCTGGAAAAATAGTTTACAAATCAATGTGTTCCATACTTAAGGAACTGTAGGGCAATTCTGGAACATATCTAGGAATGAATGCTTTTGAGAAACAGACAATTGGGTAGGTAAGTGCACTTTAATTTCCACAGTCACTCATGTGGAAATGTCTTCAAACGATGGCAGAATGACAAGACAACAATCAAAGTGTGTGTGTGTGTGTGTGTGTGTGTGTGTGTGTGTGTGTGTGTGTGTGTGTGTGTGTGTGCATATGTCTGTATCTGTATGGATTGTATACACTGTACAGCAGGAAAAATATTCTTGTCATCTGAAATGTTTCCACTTGGCTTGGTATAGTGAAAAAGTTTGCTTTCCAAATGGGGTCCATGGGTCAGCTGGGCTAATTATAACGACAACATTCAAATCAAATTCTCCTCCACCGCATCACTTGATGCAAGGATCTGAGCATTCTAAAAGCGTGCTGAGAAGTTCTGACCTTAGAATATCAAAACAACTGTCAATCATGGGTGACTTATTTACAAACCGCTCCTCTCGTAATCTGGTGGGCTTACTAGGCAATCAAATCAGCACAGTTTAATTGTATCTGCTTGGGCGGAGAACCCTGTTAGAGGGGGGAAAGCCCTTGGTTATTGGGGGAGGTTGTGGTTCCCCCATCCCCCATTAAAGGCACTTTGGCTCAGAGCCTGAAATTCGGCTGAAACCTGATAAAGCTAGCCTGAGATTGCCTAAGAAGGTTTGAAAAGACACACACACACACACACACACACAGAGAGAGAGAGAGAGAGAGAGAGAGAGAGAGAGAACAATCTTTTGGGTAGGGCAACTAAGGTGACCACCACAGCCTTGCACTTTCATGACCAATATATGGCCATAATGGGGAGAGGCTGCACTGGTTGAGTTGTCTTGTCCTGCCCAAACCCTTCTAAGGATAGTTCTGCACACGTGACATGTGCGCACAGGTGCACATACAAAATTATGTAAAAACGTAACATCAATAAAAGAATCAGACCTAGAGTTTGTTTCAACCTCTCGTGTGGTTTTCTGCAAAGGAGTTGCTTGTACTACTGGTAGACCCCTTTGCCTCCCAATGACCCCACACTCAGCATGGTCGCTTTGCAAAGGAAAATAAGGAGTGATTCCGGCCTCAGTAGCTCGAGAATGATTTAGTGTGTTTGGGAATGGTTTGCAGAAGCCATATTTTAAAGAGTTCCGTTTTTAAGCAGTTATATTGGATCTCTTTTGATATGAGAAATTGGCAAGTGTTTTTGACACTTCAATTTTGTAACAAATTTATATCAAGAACGTGGGTAGACTTTGACCAGGTGCAGACAGCATCTCAATATGAAAGGATCAGAGATCTAAAATGCCACCTGTGTTGTCATTAGGAAATAATAAAGATGTGCAACAACTTTGTACCATCAAGTAGTCCTACTGTAAAACAATGCTAAAGGTTGTCCAAAGTACCTTCCAGCATAACGCACCTGACAAGAATTGAAAATACAACTTGACCTTATATTGCAGTGATTTCCACACATTTAGCACTGGGACTTACTTTTTAGAATGAGAATCTGTTAAGAGGATCCACCGGAAGTGATGTCATGACTGGAAGTGACTTCATCAAGCAGGAAGAGTTTTAACAATCCTAGGCTGCAATCCTACCCACACTTACCCAGGAGTAAGTCCCATTGACTATCATTGTTAAAAGAATATACATAGTAACTTTTTAAAGGTACAGGTCTGTAACATTTCCCCAAATGCAGTCACATACCATGGGAGCATCAAGTCTAATAGATTAAACATAAAAAGGGGCAAGAGCTCTGGTCTAGAGGGTAGAGCCTCCGTTATCCCGAAGATAACATCAAAAGGTCGCCGGCACCAGCAGCTCCCTGAACGGCGAGACCTTGAAGCAGCTGACAAGCTGAGCTGAGTGATTCCACCTGCTCTTGGTGTGAGCAAGAAGCGTCTTGGCTGCCCTCCATGTGAGAGATGGAGCTGCTTGCCAACCTGCGTGGGAGAACTGGAGGCCAGAAGTGAGACCAAACCAGGAAGATCCATTCTGAAATGTTGTTGGTTCTTGAAAGAGACAACCTCTATGTTTGTAAAAATCCCCTTGAGGGATTTAGAAATGCCTGCCTATGTAAACCACCTTGAACAAAGTCAGAGGAGTAATCCGATGACCAGAAAGTCGGTATATTAATACTTTGTTGTTGTTGTTGTTGTTGTTGTTATTGTTGTTAAAATATTGAAATGAATGGGGACCACTTGAAATTGGCTCGGAACCCAACCTAGTCAGTCCCGACCCACAAGTTGAGAAATACCCTTATTGAATCAGAACTCTTAAGCCTACATGGTTACGAAAAAATAAATCAAAGGCAATAGATTCATGAGGGGGAGGGGGAGTACTTACAAAGTAGTGGCCAGGAAAAGACCTGCATAACTTAGAAACTTTTGAACTTCTTCAGAGTGCATTTTCCTTGAGAGAAAAAAGAGATTTGGAGGAAGGATTACCTGAAATCATAAAGATATTTACCCTTTACTCTTTTTGGCAGCTGCTTTCTAATGGGTAAGGCTTTTCCATTTATGTTCCATCCAGAACATAAGCTATTCTTATGCTTAGTACCCTGTTTTCATCCATAATAATATCCATCTGCATAACTTATGGCCCAATTCTAAGTAAAGGAAGTGCCAGCGGAACGCATGTTCCACCAGTGCTGGCTGCTGCAAAAGTGCTGTAATGTGCTTTGTAGCAGTGCAGGGAACTGGCAAGCTGGCAGGAACGTTACTGTCTTCCTGTGTATGCCGGCAGAACGATGGAGGCCTGTCAGAGCGGCTAAGCCTGGTACAGGGGGCAGAATCAGGCAGAGGAGGGTGGAGGAGGGCAGAGTAAGGTGGGCAGAGGAGGGCCAAATGGAACGGGGGAAGGTAGAACAGGGAAGAGATGGGGCAGGGGTAGGTGGATCAAGCCCAGGAGAGGGGTAGGTTTGGCAGCAGTGCACATTGAATCCCAACCCCCTTCTTGGTCCAGATTCACCTGCAGGGATCAATGTGGACTTGTACCAGCAATATTGCTTGTGCAGGTCTGACTTGACTCATAGTACCTGAAGGGGCTTACCCTGAGGCAAGGGGACAAATGTCCCCTTCCCCTGAGGAGGTCTCCAGCAGCCAAAAATTAGCCATGGGATACAGCAGAAGCTGCATTGCCACATGGGGATTTAGGTAGGGAAAGCAATTCCTTCTATACTCGCCATTCTGCTGAACTCACAGTGGCTGTTTGTGGCAATATTCAAAGCCCAACTTCTTATGTCTTCTTTGTCAGGAAATAGGTCATTATGGGTAACCCTCTGATAGAATTAGGAAAAGTTTCATGCATCTTTAAAGTTTGCTATTATTAATTAGCTTTGAATCTAAATAAGATGTAGGACTCATCTGTAAACACTGTCAGCATATCTGAAAATATGAAAAATTGGGCGCTATTAATATCATTTTTAGATAGCTGCTGACATGTCTTCAGCATAAATAATGACCTCCTTTAAGTAATGTGACTTTTTTCCCCCAGCTCAGTTTAAATTAGGGTGCACAAAAAAGCAGTTGTGAGCAGTCAGCTTTAAAGATTATAGTTTCAATAATTGAACTTCTTAGCTAAGAGATAAACATAAGAGGAGCATGGATGAAAATACTGAAAAACCATAACAGGGTGACAAGAAACCAAAACTAAGCCACAGAAGTAGTCTTGAATTTGTTACAAAATTCCCTCCCCCTCCCCCCCAAAAAAATCTTGTGTACGTGTTCATTATCCATTGACTTCATTGCCATCCATTCTGTAGATCAGGCACATAGCCTTGGCTTTCCCTTTGATTCTTCCTTTGCCTCCCATATTTAGTCCTTTACAATTTTACCAAAATACAGCTCTTTCTCCCTGGCCCCACAACAAAAATTCTGGTTGATGCCCTGAGTGACTTGAGCCTTCTCATCTTCGATCTTCCATTGTCCCACCTCAGTCCCTTCACCACTGTCCAACATTCTGCTGCCAAAATCATCCAACTGACTCTTCACCTCAGCTGCATCACACCCTTCCTTAAATCTCTGCATTGGCTTTAGTTATGCTCTTGCATACTGCATCACCTTATCAACTTGACCCTCAAACCCTCCAAGACATAATCTCCACTTGTTTTCACTTTTCTGTTCTAACTCATCCTTGCCTGTGAGCTCCATTCATCAAGCTCCACCATCGTCAGCCATCCAAAGGTGTCCTCTTCGCTCATGACCCTGTTCTTCCTTTCTTGCAGTCCCTTCAGCCTGAAATTGCCCCCCAGAATGCCTCTACAGAGCCATCTTTGTTCTTTCCTTTAAATTTCTCCTCAAAAACCCAGCCTTTTTTATTGCCGGTCTTTGGTCCAATCCCCTACCTCCCATACACAGCCATTCAATGCAAATGTGTTTCCTTGGCATATTATTTGGGTCTCCTAGTGGAATAATATACAATAATTTATTGTGTATCAGTTCGAGAGTTCTATAGTTTTAAGCAACATCTAGATCTGTGGCCATCCCAGCTTGAAGCACTGTGTATTTAACTTTGTCTTTTCATATCCAAACTGAACCCAAGTGCAGTTTTAAATGTCTATTGTACTGAAGTCTTCTTCCTTCTCATACATTCACTGTCTATCATTCAGTCCAACAGGACGCCTTTTGAGCATTACAAATGACATTTTAATACTTGAACATACAATCATTTTCAAATGAGTTACAAATTCAAGAAGGCTCCCTACCATGTTTTTACAACAGAGACAACAAGAAGGACATAATAGTAAATTATTATAGGTGAATAAATGTCTACAGGCTAATTAAAATGTAATACCATTCACCCATAGTTTAATCAGAGTATAAATAACCTTTTTGAAGTGTAAATTTGGAAACTCAAATTGCTTCTTTGATTTTTCATTACAGATGTCCTTGTTCATTGTTCAATATACCAATGTTATTCAATAGTCCCCAGAAAGAGGAATATACTTTTCTTAGGCTAATGAAGTGATTTTTCTCTCTTTCTTTAAATACAGTTTCTTTATGAAGAAGAGTGAAAGATCAGAGCACTTCATGAAGTAGTCCCAAAATGCACATCAGAAACAATTTCAAGGTGACCTCCAGTAACCATTTCCTATGGGAATCACAGAACTCCAAACCAGCAGGGACAGCATTCACAGCCCAATCCTTCCCTCACTGCCTGATGGCTACCCCAAAGGCACTGACTGCCATAAAGCAGCCAGCCCTGCTGTGCTCTGACAGCGTCTGAGTCAGCATGCTGTCAGGAGTGCTGGAGGAAGGCCTGCACCTTCCCACCCCCACCAGAGAGGGAATTGCCATTTGCTGGTGTAATTAGGCCACCGGGGGAGGCAGGAGGGCAGAACGGAGGCAGGAAGTGGGCAAGACTGGGCAGAAAGGGAGGTGTAACAGGGGTGGGCAAGACACAAGAGGGGAGGATCTGTCATGAGTAGCCTGCAATGGATCTTATCCTTTCTGGCAGCAGTCTCCCCGCCCAATTTCTCTCCTTGGACTTGCGCTGGTAAATTTGCCAGTGCAGGTCCGAGAAGATGCATTGAAGGTTGGGAGGCTTACACAGGGGTGAGGGGATTTTACAATCCTCTTTTCCCGCTGAAGCCTCCTGGCCTGCCCCATCCCACTATGGACGCAGCATTCATCGGTTTGGTGTCGTTGTGTTGGGGGAGGGGCGAGGAAATGCATAAGATTGGGCTCTCAATGGCATAAGAAACAGAATTGTTTCAATCAGAAGCTACCTAACCACATTAATGTGCTGTGTATGTTCTGCTGTGTGCAATTAGCTGCGTAGCTAGGGCTGCCAACTGACAACAAAAAAAGTGGCATAGCCTCTCCAAATCAAGTGGCTACTGTAGGCACAGTAGTGAGAGTCAGGAAAAAGTTGGTAACATTGATACCTGGCACAAACTTAACTGGTGTTGCTGGAGCTGATACCGCCAGTTGCCTGTTTGGGAAGGAATGCCTATGGGACTAATACTACAGTCCCTTTCCAAAATGGATGACTGCGGTAATCAAAGCTCACTATTCCAACTCCAACCATCTCTTTGGTGGGTGTAGGCAAGGTCCTGATTTCATACATTGTCCTGGGTGTCAGATGATGTCTTTTTCATCGCACACCATCTTGTTCATGCATGAGACACGGTCCAGGGAACAATTTCACATTTTCTGTAAGGTATCAAGCCACAATGTGACAGCATATTTACTCTTCCTCTTTTTAGAACACAATAAAATAATAGTTTGTTGTCTGCACACACCTTGAAAACATCTGAGACCATATATCACACAAAGATCGATAACCTGAATAGAATTAACAAGGGTCATAATAAACATCAGAATCCAATACATCTGGAAGGTCATTATAGAACGTTCAGAAACAACATTTTCTTATTATCCAGAAGTCCAAAGTGGAGCATTCATTTCACTCACAGTGCAACCCTAAAAGTTGGTGCAGCTGGTGTACTGGCCCAGCAGCACCGGATCCCAACGCTATGCTGGCCAGCACAGGTAAGAATGGGCTGGGTGGTACAGGGATGTGGGGAGGGTGTCAGGAGGGTGGTTTGGAGGTGGGGAGGGGGCATTTTGGGCAGGAGGAGGCAGAACACAGGTAAGATCAGGCCCAGGAGGGGGGCAGGATCAACGGCGGTGGTGTACCCCTAACCCTAATGTTCCTCCAGGCTCGCTTGATGTTATACTGAGCTTCCAAGATCTGCATCAACTAAATAACTGGTGCAGATCTGAGTAGCCCCATAGGGGTGCCTGGGGCTTTACTTGGTGTAAGAGGAAATATATCACCTTTCCCAGAGGAGACCTTCAGCCTGCTCCTAAGCTGCACTGGACGTAGTGTAGGCCTTGTGACCTGGCTGCACTAGCACAGCTTAGAATTGGGCTGCCCCTTTGTCAAAATGTTTGTACTACTTTTGATAGACATGCAAATGACAAAAATACACATCGTTACGTCTGGCAGAGACAAAAAGGATGCAGGGTTGAAAAAGTCCTAGTGATTTATTTTGATACAGGAATGAATTTCCCTGAAGTGTGAAGCACTAATTTTGCTCAGTTATGGGAAAAGAAGATCTGAATTGTCTATATGCACATAACCTTAAGAAGTCACAAAAGGGAATTGTAAAAAGCTGATTCCAGAACTTTTCATGGCAATAACATTTCATAATAGATTGTTCATATTAAAAGAAAGATGTAAATAAATGGAAAATAAAAACAAAGCCTAGAGAAAATTACTGATGCAGGAGTCTTTATCTAACCCAAATATTGGCAATAAAAATAGGTTTGCAGTTTTGCATATAAAACTCAAGAACAATTCTGTTTGCTGAAAATTACAAAACATGCATAACATGTTAATAAGTCAGATATATTTATGGAAGTTAATATAGTGTAATCAAAGTGTACCTGTTCATCTTTGAAAACACATAATAAGAGAAACAGCCAATCATCCTCCCAGGTCAATTTAATAAATCTAAATTGCACCTCATTTGGTAACAATTTTTAATTTTTTTCCCTTAAGCTGTGTTCTATTAACTGTTGTAAAATGAAGCAGAAAAACAGCTGTCAATGAAACAAAGAAAAAAAAGGAAGAAGAAAGAAGACTTCAGTTCACATTGCAAATATAGGACTGGGATTTTCTAAACCAGTGGTTCTCAAATGTTTTAGAGGCCCTAGAACAGGGGTGTCCAAACTTTTTGGCAGGAGGGCCACATCATCTCTCTGACACTGTGTCGGGGGCTGAGAAAAAAAGAATAAATTTACATTTCAAATTTGAATAAATTTACATAAATGACTATATTAGAGAGGGAACTTATATGAATGAATGAAGGTCTTGCATTAGCTCAAGGCCTATAAAAGGCCTTGCACAAAGCAAGGCCAGCCTTTTCTTTGCTGCTGCTGCTGCTGCATCAGATGTGAAACAGCAAGTAGTGGATGGAGCCCTTGTCCCACAGCTCACGCAAGAGGTTGAACAGTTGTCTAAGAACGGTTGCATCAGACCAGCACGGGCTCCAGCAAGTCTCTGGTGGAACAGAGGCTCATTGGAGACTGGGGGCTCCCTGAGGGCCGGATTGGGAGTCCTCGAGGGCAGCAAGTGGCCCCAGGGTCGGGGTTTGGGCAGCCTTGCCCTAGAAGCTGCTGCCAGATTTATAAATGCCAAGGGGTGTGGCTATAATGGTGACTGGGCAGCCTTACTCTCCACCCCAAATAGCAGGTTGTTAACCTTTGATGCACATAATCTATCTTGTCAGTTTCATGAACCACCAAAAATTGGGTCATGACCCACTACCAGAAATTCCAACTCTATCATGGCATGCCTAGGATTGAAGTTGAGAGTGGGACCTTATCCTTATTCAACTTCCTTAAGATATTGTGGCCCAAATCCTAACCAACTTTCCAGCGCTGACACAGCTGAGCCAGTGGGGCATGTATTGCATCCTGCAGTTGGGTGACACGGAGATCTCCTCAAGGTAAGGGAATGCATGTTTCCTTACCTCAGTCCTGCATTGCCCTTACTTCAGTGCTGGAAAGTTGGTTAGGATTGTGCCCTGTGTCTTTCTGGATGTTACTAATAAAGATATTACTATATTGTGACTTTTGAGGTTTTCTCTTTCCATTTCCAAACCATGTCTACAGCCCAATCCTAACTACCCGAAATAGCCACTGCTGTATCCAGCACAGGAAATGAAGTTGCTGCAGGATTCCCTGGGGTAAGGGTTAGAATTCATAAGCATAACCCTGAATACATGATGCTTAAAATTGCAGGGCAGAGCTTTTTCTCTAGGTGGCTTAATAGTCATAGCTATGATTTGCCTGATGTACTTCATTAGGAAGCAAAATTCAATGCCACATAGCAAATTCAATTTGGGGAAGTGCTGGGAAGAGGAAGGGTGGGGAAGTGTTGGGGGAAGACAAGGGGAAGGAGGAACTGGACAGGGGGGCAGTATCAGGCCCAGGAGATGGCGGAGAGGGCAGCAGAGTCTGCTGCCATATCCTCCCTGCCCAGGAAGCTTA
This sequence comes from Tiliqua scincoides, assembly GCF_035046505.1. Taxonomy (NCBI): domain Eukaryota; kingdom Metazoa; phylum Chordata; class Lepidosauria; order Squamata; family Scincidae; genus Tiliqua; species Tiliqua scincoides. The sequence goes on along the minus strand of NC_089821.1, from coordinate 191,934,840 downwards.
CATGGACTTCCTCAGTCCTGTGCCTGCTCAACAGCTGACACAGATCCAAGGAGACCTATTGCCACCGGCTGCATGCTACACGGGATAAGGGAGAAAACACTTTCTTACCCCATGGAAACTCTGGCAGCTGCCTCCGCGTCCATAGGATACAGAGGCAGCCATGTTGGCACCAGTGTTCCTCTGGGTGCTGGGGTGGATAGGATTGGGCTACCTGTCTTCTCCAGGCTAAACATACCAAGTTCTTTGAATGGTTCCTCACAGAACTTGGTTTCCAGCCCCTCCTCATCTTTCTTGTCCTCCCTATCTCAAATAGCAGAGTTTGGAAGGACCGTTTTCTTTGGACCTGACTGGATTTGCAAGGAAAGAAGGATGTACATACTACTAAACACATATTTTCCCCATTTGTGTGAGTGGAGAGCATGTGGGGGAATGAGGCAAAATCTCCTGCTACTCCACCCAACCTTACTGTACTAGTAAGTGTAAGAAATTTTCTGCCTAGTTCATGTCAGGTATTATAATAACACTGTAAACCTCCAATAGAACAGATCCAGCAGCTGCATTTTGGCTGCATCGGCATTGGAAAGTTGTTTAGGATGGGACTGTTAGCCAATGCAATGCCAGAGCCAACCTAAGGGAAGGAAAAAAAAAATGCTTAAAAGGCTTCTCTTTGACTTTCCAGTCTTAAGAAGCGACTTCAGAATATCAGAGCAGTTTTTGGATGCAAATATTGTCAGAGGGAGGGAAATCTAGCAATATAAAATGCTATTAATTAACAGACGGATGTCATGCTCCAAAGCATATGAAATTAATTTGTTTCATATATAAGCCCGTGGATTTGTGATAAGGGATGAGTGATTGGCAGAGAAGTTGCCAACATGAAGAACTCAAGCACAGTTATCAACAGAAGGCAGTGCACATGGCTGCTTGGCTGCAGAATTTTTGAGCTCTGGGGTAATATGGAAAATCTTCTGAGTTGATGTAGTCCACGCCACTCACCTACCCCCTCCTCCGCAGAGTGCAAGCCACTTGGCTAATACTGGTGACCCACTGCCAGTCAATGTAGATGGTACTGAGCCAGAAGGACCAGTGGTCTGACTTCATAGAAGTTAACTTCCTGTGTCCATCTGAGATGTGGTTGCAGTTCTACACAGACAAACACACGCATGCATGCATGCATACGCGCGCACACACACACACACACACACACACACACACAGAGAGAGAGAGAGAGAGAGAGAGAGAGAGAGAGAGAGAGAGAGAGGTGTTCCTTGTTGCAGCCCCCATTCCCCTTACTCCACCCAAGTGTTGAAAATGCACCCTTCTATACAATTGGGAAGATTCATCCTTCAGGATAAAACACAATTCCTTCCACTTCCACTATACACACACACACTACAGTAAGATACATGTACAGCAGTACCTCCCATTACACCAATTCCTTCAGCACGGTTTCATTCATGCTTTGAGGGCTCTGATGTACAACTGAATGCGGCCCAAACAAACGAACAAACACTAACCTTGCCTCCTTATCCTACTTCTTTGTTGTAAGGTTCTTTTTCCAAAAAAGAAAAGTTCAGGTCTTCCTGTTTTATTTAAAGGGACCACAGAAGGAAGAAGTGAGGTGATCAGGTAAGGAAGCAGATCACCAGTTTCTTCAGGGTTTGTTCAGGCACAGGCAGTAGTGATCCACTTCCGTAAACATTCAGCTCATTCCTTCGTTGTGCAATCCCTTTGAATGAAATATTAAGTTCTGCACTTCCCGTTTTGGCATAGAACTTCACAAAAAAGGAGCAAGGTAAGGAAGTGGATCTGCGCAATTCCATCCACAACAGGCTGGAGGGAGGTAGCAGCAAACTTGGGTTGAGGAGCATCCCACATTTCCCACTCCCCAGCCAGTTGATACGAGTCTCATCATCCGCTTCAGGGAGAGGCTGGCTTTGTGCTACAGCGTGTTTCATCCAGGGTGTTATTGACAACTGCTCTAGCCAATGACAGTCATGTGTTCTCAAAAGCATGGAGCCAATCCATGGCAGTGTCCTACCTCATCAGCAGTGATTTCTCCTTTAGCCCTGTTTCCTGCAATGTTATTCAGGTCAATATGTTGCCATAGTTTGAAACAATCCATTCACAGTTTGTTACAGGTCACGCTGAACATAATACCATTCAAAGGAAGGATATTTGTGATAGGTTAATTCTAATTTAGGAAGAAGAAGTCAAATTGATATGTATGATCAGTGCTAAGCTACAAGAAGGCTTCACTGTGTGCTAACACAGAGGAAGCAGACTTTGTCTGCCAATTCAATATTTTTTTCTCCAGACCAGTGGCCCCCAAACTTGCTGGGATCCCTGCAGCCTCTTCTTCCTGGCTCAGCTGGATGCTGTCATCTTGGATCACACAAGATCACATCTGGGATCGCACAGTTCAAGATGGCAGTACCCAAATCTCATGAGATTACATGTGATCCAAGATGGTAAACCTACTGGGAGAATGGGGAGATCCAGTAGGAGGGGCTAGTAGGGACATCCTGCAGTACCTCTGTGAATGCTCCATAGTGCCCTAAGACTCCACAGTGCATAGTTTGGGAACCACTGCCCTAAATCAGGGATCTCAAAACCCTGGCCCAGGGGCCAGATGTGATCTGCAACATGAAATGAGTTTGACACCCCTGCTCACCATGCAAGATATGTAATGTGACCCTCTGGCCTAAAAGTTTAGAGACTCCTGCCCTAAACCATGATTCTATCTTGTTGGGAATTAAAGCCTGACAATTGGTTCTTTCTTTCTTTCTTTCTTTCTTTCTTTCACTCACTCACTCACTCACTCACTCACTCACTCACTCACTCACTCACTCACTCACAAAGCATGGTTATATCGAAGTGTATGTGACACTTTATTTTAAGCTAGATCTGTCAAAAGGATATATTTTAAAGGGAAAATCTTACAATAATTCTGATGTCACACAAGCAGGGTAAATGTGCTTGCCTCCACATGTTCTTGCTGTGATTCTTCTATAGAGAGGTCATGTGAGTCAGGAAAACTAATTAGCAAGAGGCTATTACAGGTTACTGCAAAAATAAGTTTACTTTAATCTCCGGCAAAGGCTTAGTATATAGTTGCAGAGCTCAGGGATCAGCATAAAAAATTATAGTGAATAAAATGATTGAAAAGAAGGCTTATTTTCCAACTCTGCCTGTCTAGTGGTTTCAGCTAATTGGTGTGATGATAAACATTATTAGTCATATTGTCCTTATTGTATCACTGCTCATTGCTCCAGCCTCCATTATATCTGAAGATTAATGCAAAAGTAGCTAATTGCAGATTGTGAAAGACAGTCATTCATCATGGGTGATCTCACCTAAATATACCAGCAAAGTGGAGTTAACACTGTAACCACGTCATCAGAAATTTATTATCAGAGCTTGCAAATTGCTTGATGGTTCTTCTCATTTCAAAAGATTAAAGCTATTAAATACCTTCCCGAAAGGTGAAAGGTTTGATCAGATTGGATGGGCCCACAGAAGCAATTTTGAAAGGGTACTCTTTCCCATAATTGAAGAAAACCAAAGACAAAAATTGTACATGCCATTTATCTGCGACACCTTGACAAATCACACACACACAAAAACTGGGTCATCTCCTTTGGTTGATTTAAAATGGTGTTTACAATTGTTTTGTAATAATTGTAACATGTATTTGTAACATGTTACAATCATAACAAGGATATATTTATAACAAGGCTATATATTATGATTAATCACTGGCTGGGGATTAATCAAGGGCCCATGCCCATCAGAAGTCCCATCCAGTTAGGCCAACCCCCTGCTCCCTTCAGAACCCCTTGGCTGCCTTTCCCTTTTGCTGATGCCTCGGCCTGTAAGCTTAGGGGGGGCTGGGCGTTGCAGCACTTTGCCCCAAGGTCTGTAGCAATCTGGTACCAGTACACACACTCTCTCTCTCTCTTGTGTGTGTGTGTGTGTGTGTGTGTGTGTGTGTGTGTGTGTGTGTGTGTGTGTGTATTTAATTCAGGTTCATTTGGAAAAAATATGCAAATCCTATTTCAGGATTTCTTGGAAACAGGTTGGTTCATTTTGGACCCATTCCAAAGTGAACGTGTGAGCAAGAATTCGTTCATTTCAACAAAGTGCTTTCTGCCAGAAAATAAATGCTATTTATTTTTCTGTCACAACATCAGATCTGAAACCTGGTGTGGGGAGAAAGGAGGAGGGGTTCACAAGGACTGATGATAAGTGAACCAGTGCACCCTCTGCTAGCAGTTGTGCAGTCCCAGCACTGCTGTGCAAAGTTGGATTGGTGGCTTGGGTTCAAAAGGTAGAGGGTTGTGGGTTGTAGTGCAGATAGAAGATAGAGCTCTGCCCTCAGGATAGCACAAAACAAGTGCTAGGATGAAAGAACACAAGAAAGCCAAACTGCAGGGTGCAGCAACCTCAGAAACATTTGGGAAAACTCCAAGATTTTGACTTGAAACCAAGATCAGCAGACCCGGTGTCACAAAGGACACATTGTGGATGACAAACACCCATCGTTTGGGCCTTCTCCTTAGTGATATACAGAGGAAAGCAGCCACCTTCAATCAAGTGCTGTATATTTCATAAGTCTGGAGCCATGGTGGTGTCATGAACAAGGATTTCTCATTGTGACACCCAGTTGCATTTTGCATTACTATTAGCAACAAGAGCTTTGACCTGTCAGATCAAAGGAACTGAGGCATATGAAAGAGTCAGGTTTACTGAGCGCTGAATTGTTTACATAGCGCTCGTGTTCCTTGTCAGTTTGTATTCTGCCTTGTCATTTCAGCAAAGGAATGGATGGAATAAGTTTTCTTTTGCCTTATGCATTATGAACCAAAGTTCGCTCTGATGTTGTATATTATGTACACTGCAGAGGGTTTCAGAACAGCTGCATGTGGTAGAAAACCAAGGCATATTTTGATCTTTTGATACAAATACTAACCAAGGCATGCTGAGGAATTCATTCATCATTAACACACTGAAGCAAAATTAACATAGATGCCTTGGGCATGCAAGCTCATCCGAAGAGTGACAATGACTGCAATCTGGTGGCACTCAGAGACATTGTTTGTGTCATGTTCGAGAGAGAAAGCAATTGACCAACTACTTGCACTAGTATCATCCTGCAGAGGAGAAGTGCCAGTGCAAATATGAAGTCAATCTACCCCTTAGGCTGCAGACTTTAAGCTGTTTTCTGCGCAGCAAGCACTCCCATTGACCTCAATGACTCTGCCTTGAAATGTGCGGTTAGAGAATTGGAGCCTAATGACCTGACCCTTTAAGCCACTTGCATTAGAGAACCCAGCGGGAACCTCACTATCCATGCAACAGTTCCTTTGGGCACTGCTCTACTACAGTGTCTCCCAAAGCTCATTGTGACACTCATTTGCTGAGGGGAGAAAGGGAAAGCAAAGTGCTCCATGGGACATCCAGTTGGCCTGTTGGTATCACAGGAGCCATTGAAGTCCAGGTTGCATGAGACATTTGGGAGCTTGTGGCTGTCACTCCAAATAGCATCCCATGGGGCACAAGGGACACAGTCGACCTGGAAGAGATTCTCCTGAACAAACCCAGTTCAAATGAGGGAAGTACAGAAATGGACAACAGTGGGTCAGATCTGTGTCTCATGCTTTATTTAAACCTTTTTGGTTATTAACAGTTTTACATGTTCATCTAAAAGCCCACAAAGCATATCCATTATAAAAAAGCAATGCTGAGCAGTCTTTGCAGATGCTTGTCTCTATTTTTAACAGGAAACAACAATGATTACAAACGGAACTTGCCTGCATGATTCTGCAGCTTGTTTATCAAAGAAAATGACATTCAGTATCATCCAACAACTGTGTAGCAGGAGTAAGTGTAATTATTTGGCACTCTCTCTCCCCCCCAACAGATGTTGTCGGTTAACCCTTGCAAGCTGACACATGCTTTTAAGTGAGCATCAGAGAGCTATATTGCTGTGGTTTGCCTCTCACTCTGCTACTCTGAATAGCAGAAAAATCTGTTTCCAGATTTGTCAGCTAAGGCAGGAGCCACACACTGCCGCATTGTAGGAGCGCCTGTCAGAGATGCCAAGGCCTACTGTGGTGGACAAAACAGGTGTTAAGAAAGTCTCTCTCTCTCTCTCTCTCTCTCTCTCTGCCATGTCCCCACAACTCAACTCCATTCTCAGAAATCCTGTGGAGGTCAAAAACAGTGGATAATAAAATCTGTGGTCTGATATGTTTCCTGAGGTGCGGGGAGGGCTCAGGACCAGAAGTGTCTGCCAAAAGATTCCAGTTGTGTCCCAGAAGTTCTCTGTGGATCCTCCAGCTGTGGGTTCGGAACCTGTAGTGAGTCAAATCCACAAGTTCTGAATCTGTGGATAAGGAGGACCCACCGTACGTTCCAAAAATGTATACAAGGTATATAATTTCTAAAAGGAGCATTAAGAAAAGTTTTCTTATGTTTTCTACTTTGTCAAATGTTTTCCAATTTGCGATTGAAACCAAATCTAAATCCAAATCTGTTTTGTAATTTAACAAAATGCTTGCTTTGTCCATCTACCAAAACTTTAATTAAAAAAAACAAAAACAAATGAAAGCTAAATCATGAACAAAGTAGTACTTTCTTTTTGAGTGGGAAGGATCTGGTTTGGAGTTATGATAAAATAGATAAAAGGTGGTTTATGTTACAAAGAATTGCCAAATATTAAGAGAACCTCCTATCTTTCTAAAAAAAAAAAAACTTCTTATCTCAATAAACCCATCAACATGTTAAAAAAAAAAAAGCCAAACGTGAAGCGCTTTTTCAGGATTCACAGCTGAATAAGAGCTGCTGGATCATAAAGCTGCACAACTGATGGTTCTTTTTTGGCACTCACTACATTTTGTTTGTCCAGAGAGTGCCAGAAACAATTTGCATTTCCATGAGAATAAAAGCTGTCTCACTTTAGCAGCTCAAGCAGTAGAAAGCTATTCCCATGGCAACATGTAGAAGGCCACTTGTTAAAGTCATATTCATATTGGTTTGATGACCTTCAGCACTGCTATTTTTCATAAGGATATTGATCTGTCCTATGAAAAATCTAAGTATAAAGGTCTACATGAGTTTTCTTTTTCAAAGAACTTGAGACATTTATGAAAGATGTTGTCATCCTCAATGTGATGTCTTCTGGGCCCAGTTTCCACCTTCACCTTGACATCATGTGTGTGTGTTTTCTCTGATGTTTCTCTGAAGTATCAAAAATGGGTGCAACGAAGGGAATATATATATTTTTCCTTTTCTACACCCATTTATGATACAGATATATATTCCTCTTTGGAAAGAATCTGCATATTGGAGATTCAGAATCTGCAGATTGCAGATGGAGATAGAGAAGCTGCCTTGCTCCAAGGCCAGCTATTGGTCTGTCCAATGCCATGGTCCAGTTCAGTTGATACATTCATCAGCCCCCAGCTCTGTTCTGGGTGCAGTGCAGGCCAGCTGGCCTGCATGCTTCAGGGCATGTTAGGATTGGGCTGTAAATACTATTTTTAAATACTGATTTTTTGGTGGTGGGATGACACACCAAAGTCTCTACCCTTATGGATATCAGCATTCCAAAGACTGCCCTCACCCAGTTCACCAAAATTCTTTACGAGATATTACAGAGATTGACCCCAAAATGTTATACAGTGTTGTATAACTGACATATAACCAGTCCTCAACATTTAAGAAGTTGCCTTAAACCACATCAATTTAATGGTAGAACAGCACTGGTGTGCCAGTTAATTTCAAAATGTTTCACTGGGCAATCCTCCACAGCCTTCCAAGGACCCAAGAGTTCCCTGGAAAATAGCTTGAAAACCAATAGTCCAGCATATTTGAGAGGATCTGGCAACTGTCATGCAACAGTATTTTTTATCAGCTAATATTTGCTAGTTGACATGATGTAATAGTATTTTTAGCATTTTATAGGTACCATTTTTGTACAGTTGCAAGAGATCATTTCCTATTACAATTTAAATATGTGCTTGCTTTTTTGTTGTTTTTTCTCTTCTCTTCAGGCAAGATAGATACAGAAAAAGATTGATTGATTGACTGATTGATTGATTGATTGACACAGGGCACAATCCTAACCCCTTATGTCACTGCTTTCCAGCACTTGCATAGCAGTGCCAATGGGACATGTGCTGCATCCTGCAGTTGGGTGTCACTCATGGAGGCCATTTGTTCCCTTACATCGGACCTGCATTGCCCTTATGTCAGTGCTTTCCAGCACTGACATAAGGGTTTAGGATTGTGCCCATAGGCTTTTCCACTGAGTTTGTCTCTCTTCCTGAGCAGATGGCATGCCAGAGGAACTACAGCGTCTAAGCAAAAGAGGGAAGGTCACCATAGCTCACATTCTGGGACATTTGATATGCTAGTGACACCAAGATTGTAACCTGAATTATAGTGTTTAAATAAACCCAGTTGCATAATGTCTACCATGCCACATTTATAGAGATATCACATGTATCTATATCTCCAAGTCATGACGAATTACTGGAATTTGGGAAACTATTCCAACTCATTTGCTCTGTTGTAAGTTGATCTGCTGTTGCTGGAAGTTTTTGAAACAGAGAGCAGCACATTAAGAGGTCAACAGGAAATTATACAAGGTCGCTTGAAAGACTTTGGGTCAGCTATGATGAATGCCACAGGGAGAGCCAAAATCAAATGCAATTATGGCAAACAATAATCTGAAAGCAAGAGGTTGATTGCTACCAATTTTAAGCACTGCCGTTTCAGCAGGACGGCAGACCAAGGATTCAGTTAGAATTCACTGAAACCTGTTATCAGTGAGGTGAGCTTTAAATTGGAAAGCAATAACTTGTTTCCAAATGTTCTAGACTCTCTAGGACCTAGAGTTTTATTGTACAGAAATAAAAGATATGAACCTGTTCTGTTTCAGACAAACATCTAATGCGTTGTGCATGGCTTGACTCTTAATATAACTGTTATAAATGAAATATAAAAGTACTATTGTATGGGTGTCTAAAATTAGGGTGTGTTTTATCATTTACATCAAGTTATCATAGCAATCTATTGAACTAAAGCAGAGAGACTGGTACAGAATTACTGATGCCCAAGCAGCCTTGTAGACTAAAAGGAATGTGTGCACACATTTTAGTTTTCATCCAGGATCCAAATGAACTTCATACACACAGATGATGATGCACATTGCCAGCTGTGACCCTCTGTTGTGTGCATTATATCAGAACAATTGTATAAGAACTAATAAGCATGGATAAAACATTCAAGCACCTTGAAGGAAGGAGAACATGGAGATGGAAGAACACTGGCAGCTCAACATGTGAACTTGGAAATAAACAGTCCAATCCTAGTCCAAGATGGGCTGCCGAGAAGAGATTGGATATGACAGCGGAAGACAGTGTGCCATTGGCAGCCATTCTGCAAATGCTGCCTCAAGAGGTGGTAGCACTGCAGCATCCCTGCAGATTCCACCACACCTGGTAAGTCAGCAGTAGGGGGAGGAGGTAGAGAGGGAGGGAGTGGGAGGACTAGGGACATAATTGGGAGGAGGGGGGAGGACGTATGTCCAAGTGGCCCCTTAGGTCTTACCCAGAGGTATGTAAAAATGTTTTTTACTTACCTCCTGTTTGTCCTCAGATTGCCCCCCCCGCGCTGGATGCAGTACATGCCTTATGTGTGCTGCATCATCATGTGCAGTACATGTGGCTGCATCATCACTGCTGGCAGAGGATAGGATGGCGGCCTGAGTCACTTACCCACAATGCAGCTGTGCCACCAGAGCACAAGCTGCATCCTGTGAGGGGGCAGCCTCCGAGGTCTCTTCCGCTTAAGGGAACATTTGCTCCCTTGCCTAGGATTAAGCCCTCACTGCCCTGCTGGGTCTACTTGGACCTGCACCGGTAATTTTGCTGGTGCAAATCTGACTGGACCCTGGAAGGCAGATTGAGGCCAGGAAGGGCGATAGTGTATTGGCAGTGCTGCTCTCCCTGATACTGCCCCCTTCTTGGCCTTGATATTCCTCAATCTGCACTGGTCTCCACACTGCCCCATTGCTTACCCTAGCAGGACTAATAGCAATTTCAGTTAGGACAATATATAGAGAGAAAACGGAACCTAGAACACTATCTACAGCACCACTGTTCTCATCCAGGTCACCTACCCACTCACATCATCTTTAGACAGAACATAAAGGCATTAGGAAAGCAATTATGAACCTGCTACCTTAATGTCCTTACACCCGAATCCTATCCACTCCCCCCCAATGCAGCACCATTGGGGTGCGTGCTGCATCCTGCAGAGAAGGGGGTGGAGTCTCAGAGGTCTCCTCCAGCTAAGGGAATATTTGTTCCCTTGCTGGGGGTAAGCCTCTGCTACTATGATGAGACTACCTGGACCTTTGCCAGTGATTTAGCTGGCACAAGTCTGAGTGGTCTCAGGAAGATGGATTGAGGTCAGGAAGGGGGATAGGATATCAATGGAGCTGTTGCTGCTGATACTGTTCCCTTACCAGCCTTGACATACTCTCTCCCTGCCCTGGTCTCTGCCCCATACCTCCTCCTCCTTGCCCCATTCTGCCCACTGGCTCAGTGGCTTTTCAGGTGGGCTCTGGTGTGTGGCCATGCGCTACCTGCAGCAATGACCTGGTTGGCAACCTTCAGTCTCAAAAGACTATGGTATAAGCCTACAGCACCTGGTATTCGCAGGTGGTCTCCCATCCAAGTACTAACCAGACCTGACCTTGCTTAGCTTCCGAGATCAGATGAGATCAGGCATGTGCAGGGTAACAGTTGCTGAATGGCAAGTTAAGCTTTGCAACTGCCATGAAGCATGCTATGCCACTGGAATACAAGTTGCGTCGGCACAGGATTGGGTCATTAATTCCTAGGTGATAACAACTGTTGAACAGCCAATAGATGACTTCACCTATTCTTGCAGTGTCAGACAAAGAACCGATGGTTTCTACGAATTAGCCCAGATATCTTGATGAGTATAATACACAAGGCATATGTGCTAACACAGAGAAATGAAAGTGAGCAGTAATTTAAAAAGTAAACCTTATTCCAAGTTATGTCTCTCAGTCATCCACAGAGATTTGAATTCCCCTTGATATATATTCACATTCACCCTTAACAGATAGTTTTAATGCAGAGTTTGAGTGGCATCTTAATTTCTTTTTGCAATGTTCACTGATGTACAGAAAAACTGAAATGAAGATTTTATGTGATCATTAGTATCTCATTTTATAATTAGAGTGCAGGAGTAAGATTGCAAAAAAAAAAACCTAAACTAACCTGCATTGGAATGCCAAAAATTTTCTCTGCAGAGATCATTTTAACATTTGATTGCAGAATCAATGGGCTATATTTTTAAAACCCAGCTCCACATCAGATTTTGGAGGGTACTTTTCCTTTGGAAGCTCCTGGAAGAAAAAAGGAGAGAGAAAGAAGAAATTTGTGCTTTTACCATCCTTCTAAATGGGCTTTTGCCACTACTTCTGCGTGCCAATTACATTATTATGCCTATTCTAGAGCATATGGACTGTGAGTATAAGTTAGAATCAATGGAGTACCTAGTTAAAAAGACTACTGAATTCACTTCAGCCATGCATTCACTCCAGTGATGCTGTTACTGACATTGTGTGAAACTAAAGTATTGTATGGAATGCCTAGATATTCTATAGCATGCCAAAAACTTCAAGACAATGTATAAAATAAAATCATCTGTGCTCAATTCCTAGGTATTCTGTAGGTTACTGAGTTCATTCCTGGCATTCTGTGAAACTAAGGTATTGTGTAGAATACTTTGCCAAAAACATGGTAGACAGTCTATAGAATACCTAAGCATTGTATTAAAATCTCTAGGTAACATATATGAGGGCGGGACAAGATAAGCTGATTTCACACTGTGCCCCAAAGGGCTGCATACTCTATAGAATATCTAGGCTTTCTGTTAAAATCCCTAGGTAACATAGATCAGACTGAAACACGTTTGTTTTGCACTTTACTGAAAACATGCTAGGCTCTGTATAAAATACCTAGGCATTCTCTTAAAATCCCTAGGTATACAAGGTCAGAATGAAACAAGCTTATTTCAAATTTTGCCAAAATATGGTAGGCATTCTATCCAATACCTGGGCATTATATACAATACCCTAGCGCAGTGGTTCCCAAAGTATGAGCTGTGAAAAACTGCCAGAGGAGCTGCAGGATCCTCATGAAAAACCCACCACCCTATATCAGATAGGATTAACATAAGAACATAAGAACAGCCCCACTGGATCAGGCCATAGGCCCATCTAGTCCAGCTTCCTGTTTCTCACAGTGGCCCCACCAAATGCCCCAGGGAGCACACCAGATAACAAGAGACCTCATCCTGGTGCCCTCCCTTGCATATGACAGAGTCCATTTCTAAAATCAGGAGGTTGCACATACACATCATGGCCTGTAACCCGTAAAGGACGTTTCCTCCAGAAACTTGTCCAATCCCCTTTTAAAGGCATCCAGGCCAGACGCCATCACCACATCCTGTGGCAAGGAGTTCCACAGACCAACCACACGCTGAGTAAAGAAATATTTTATTTTGTCTGTCCTAACTCTCCCAACACTCAATTTTAGTGGATGTCCCCTGGTTCTGGTGTTATGTGAGAGAGTAAAGAGCATCTCTCGAACCACTTTATCCTTCCCATGCATAATTTTCTAGCCCTAATGGGGAGCTGTGGCCAACAGCCCAGTAGGTCAAGGGAGTCACCAGTCAAAAAAATTTGGAAACCACTGCACTAGTTTCACACAATGCCAATAACAACACTGCTGCTTGTGAGTTGGAGAAACAGGCTCACACTTCTCAAGTCATATAGAGTGAAGTGGTTGCTTTGTTCAAGCACCCCATCCACAAATCCCATCCACATTATTCCCTACTCATTTTGGATGGGGAAGAAGCTGACTAACAGCCCAATCCTGAGCTGCCCGGGGCACCCAGGCTTGGCGGCACCGAGAAGGGCTGCCGCTGGAACCTACGTCTCCTGAGCTACCGCAGGAGGTGCCTCAGGAGAAGGGTCTTTCGCCCCCTTCCACCAAGTAAGGTAAGCAGCCCCACAATAGGGCTACTCAATTTACCGCCGACCTTTTGGTTGCCGACTTTTTGGCCGTGCAGCCCTACACGAGTGCCCTGGATCCTGAGGAGCTCCGTGGACCCGCCTCCCATCCCTCCCCCAGGCACGCCTCCAGCCCACCCCCCTCCCCACGTCACACCTCCCCATCACGCCTCCCGCCCGCCCTCTCTCAGCCCCCGCCGGCCTCCCCCCTCCCTGAAACATCTCCTCCCTGTCCCTATCTACCGTTCTGCAGCTCGGCGGTCTCCCACAGAAGCCGAGTGACTGCCCCACGCTAGCCTAGCACTGGCCGGTGCTGGGCTAGCACCAGTGGGAGCCTGGCAGTGAGGCTGGCAAAAGATTGGGCGCTAAGGCTGCAGTCCTAATCACACTTTACTGAGAGTAAGCCCCATTAAACAAAATAGGACTTACGTCTGAGTAGGCCTGGTTAGGCTTGTGCCCTAGGTCTTCAGGCAATTATATATTTGCATGCTGCAGCTGATTCACACTAGATGTGATTTGCAGGGTACTGAAGAGATATCTCCACATGAGCACATGTATTAAACAGGAGCTAAGATGCAAGTCATCCATTTATTTATTTATGTATTTATTTATTTAAGATATTTTTAGCCTACTTGGCAATCTGTAAACATGTTTCCAAAGTAACAGAAGAAAAACAACAACTAAACAACAAATAATTACAGGCAATATTATTATAAGAAACAGTAGATTAAAATAGCTAAAAGTAGGATAGGAGCCACACTTAAAAGCAGTGGAATCAAGTCACACAGGGCCCAATCCTCTCCAATTTTGCAGTGCTGATGCAGCCATGCCAATGAGGCATGCACTAATCCTGCAGGGGGAGGGCAATCACAGAGGCCTCCTCAAGGTAAGGGAACATTTATTCCCTTACCTTGGGGCTGCATTGCAGCTGCATCGGTGCTGGAAAGTTGGATAGGGTTGGGCCCTCAGTTCCAAAACTTTCTACGCACTGTCCTCAAACCAGCTCAGAAGCCTTGATTGAATAAAAAGGACTTGAGCTGGAACTTGAAACTTCAGAATGAAGGAGGCTCTCCTTGGGGAGAGCATTCTGTAAGTGAGCACCACCATCTAGAAGACCCTTGCTGCAGTTAGCACTTCTGAAGACTGGACATGGAAAAGAGTTTTTTATGCTAACAGGGTGTGTCTACAGATGGGATGTGGTGGAATGCATGCTGGGAGTCCATGACCAGACAAGAGCCCACAGCTGTGCCCAGGCAACCTGCAAAGCGGCTGCTGCTTTGTTCCAACACCAGGTAAGTCAGTTGCGGGGGGACAACAACTGCAGCAGACAAGCTTTGTCCTCCACTACTACTCTGTAGCTGTGCAGGGTAGTTACTCTGCTACCCTGGAAATCCTGACCTGGAGCTGCATTGGAGACCAGGGCACTTGGTCCCTGTCCAGAACCACCCCCATTCCTCCCCCTCCCCACCCATTCTTTCCACCGTCCTTCCATGCCAGCTTACCTGTGTTCCTATGGGTAGCTGGCTGTGGCAGCAGACCACCAACACCACTACCATTTGCATTGGTGCTTCCAAAATGGCCACGGGGGGGGCGGGTTCTGCATGTGCCATCATAAATATATATATAATAATAATAATATACAGTATTTATATACCGCCTTTCTTGGTCTTTATTCAAGACTTTATTCAAGGCGGTTTACACAGGCAGGCTTATTAAATCCACGCAGGGATTTTTACAAATTGAAAGAAGGTTCTCTCTTTCAAGAACCACCACATTCAAGATGTTACACTCCGATCTGGTTTTAACATTCTGGCCTCCATCCTCCCACGCTCCGAGCAGATGGAACAGCTCAGCTGCAGCTTGCCGGCTGCTTCAAGGTCGCACGGTGCCGGTGGCCTCAAACTGGCGACCTTGTGGATGTTAATCTTCAGGCAAATGGAGGCTCTACCCTCTAGACCAGACCTCCTGCCCTGTATAAAACCACATACAAGAGTGTATGCCAATAAAGGTATCTATCTATCTATCTATCTATCTATCTATCTATCTATCTATCTATCTATCTATCTATCTATCTATCTATCTATCTATCTATCTATCACATACAACAGCAGAACCTCTATTCGGCTGTCATAAAACTTAATTAGGATTGGGCTGTAAAATATTGTCTGTACTCAGCAATATCCACTGCAGGGATAACTTTATTCACTGTGGCAAAAATACATCTTTGTTAACTTTTTAGAGACAATTGTTAATGCAAGTATTGAGCTTGAAAGGGTAAGAGAATAGTTGTCTATCCTCTCCATCAGCATCTAGGACTCTATGCAGTCTTTGTCCTCTAACCTGACCTTAACCACAGTATTTTTATGTGAAAATCTTTGGAGAAATAAGGCTTTCATTAAAGTTCACATTAATTTGTGCTTATGGGGGAGAAATAAAACCAAAAGCAACTTCAAGATTAACTAAAATGTCAGTCCTGTCTTTGAGTTATGCTATTGCAAGAAAATTAGGACATTGTTATGATTATGTAACTTTAACATGGGCTGAAATCCTATACACAATTTCCTGGGAGTAAGCCTCATTAAACAAAATAGAACTTACTTCTAAGTAAACATGTATAGGCTTGTCTGCCCAATCCTATGGGCATGATATGCTGGTGTCCCAGCCTTTCCTCCATTCTGAAGCTCTCTATCAATAGCGTGGCAGCCAGGAAGCCCCATACTGCCCGTGGTAGGCTGCAGTCACCTGTGGGAGGAGGTAAGGTGTCAGCAGAGGGGTGGATTGCGGTGGGATTTGGGATCTTGGCAGCACCCATGCACACTGAGATCCTATTGACCTTTCCCTGCCCAAAGTCACCCTCTGAGGCCACAATCCTAACCAATTTTCCAGCACTGACATAAGGGCAATGCAATTCTGAGGTAAGGGAACAAACATTGCCTTACCTTGAGGAGCCCTCCATGATGGCCTCCCAACTGCTGGATGCAGCACATGCCCCACTGGCACAGCTATGCCAGTGCTAGAAAGTTGGTTAGGATTGCGCCCTGAATATCTTTGATGTACGCCAGCTAAATAGCTCATGTAGGTCCAAGGAGACACTTTAGAGGCCAGATGGCCTACAGGGAGTCTTTCCTGGACTGCCTGGTCGCCACCCCTCCCCACAGCATGCAGTGCATGCTCTTTCAGCGGTGCTGAATGGTTTGGGCTAGCCAGGGATGAGATTAGGGATGCAATCCTAACTTCCGCTGGAACAGAGAAGCTAAGAGGCTTGCACTGTATCCAGCACAGGATAGGTGCCCAAAGTGGCTCAGCCAGAGGTAAGGGAAAACTTTCCCCCTTACCTCCAGGTAAGCCACGTTGGCCCCAATGGGTCTCCTTGGACTTGCGCCACTTCCTGTGGTAGCACAAGTCCAAGGAGAGTGGAGCGGCTTAAAGCTGCTCGGGGAACGGGGTGGGGATCCAGCATAACTGCCAGGTCCCAGCCCCTCCTCCCGCTCCCCTCTTCGCCCCCTCCCACTCCCCCATCCGCCTCCTCCCGCTTCCTCCCGCCGCCTCCCTGTCCAAGGCTCGCCCCGCAAGCCACCATGGAGGCTGGATTCAGTGTCCATGTGCCAGAGCACCTCCGTGTGCTGGGATGGCTTGCTTGTGAGGAGGCGCAAATGTGCTCTACAGCATGTTTGCAACCCTCCAAGGCTGGTGCAAGGGACTTACCCAAGCTTAATGTGCAGTTAGGCTTGCGCTGCATGCTGTCTGCTATCATTACAAGTCTTATACAGTCATAGCTGAATCAGCAGAAGTGCAAGGAAATTGATGATTCTGAATGCACTGGGTGGGGTGGGGAAAGAGACCCTCACATAGGGCAAAGTCCTTCTTCTCCCATTAGCATAAAGATGTAACAAGAGTTGTCATGATGAAATGCACACCTCTTGACCCAGTGGGGTCCAAGGTGCTTGTCCCCCATTCTGCTCCCCCCACAGTGAAACAGCATGTGCAACATTCACTAATTACACAGGCCTACAAAACTGAGGGTCAGAAGAGTTTTTCCCAAACTTTATGGTGGTTTGATATGAATTTGGGGTGCTGATTCCAAAAATGGCATCCGTTTTGCCCTGTCACGTCTAGTTTTGGAGACACAGCATAGCCTCTTTAGTGAATGGTTCAAGCAGCTTCCTCGTGAAGAAGCCATGGTGTAGGCTTCCTCATGAGGAAGTTGCTTGAACCATACACTAAAGAGGCTATGCCGTGTCTCCAAAACTAGACGCGATAGGGCAAAACAGATGCCATTTTTTGGAATCAGCACCCCAAATATACTCAGGAATTGGTATAACGTTTAAGGAAGCAAAATGTGTGTTGGCCTTTGTTATACCAGCCCATCATTTCAGCAACCCATCTTGGGTTGGACCCTCTGTAATAAACATTGCTTGTTATTTGTAGACAGTAGAGATCGAGAGCAATCTTTCCACTTTGCAATTGCAGCAATAATTTGCTTTTTCTGCTTGAACTAGTTAAAGACTTGTATTCACCTACACAAAGCCTGTTTCTCAGGAACATTCCCAATAGCATTTTTTAAACCGCAGAAAGATTTTTTTAAAACCCCTAAAACAAGCAAAGAAAGCCCTTACCTCACCCGAAGATAAGTGATCAGCCTGTGGCTGGATAAAATGTATTTGCTGGGATAAACATTCCTCCTGGGACCTTATTACTTTTTGTGCAGCGATGACAGGCTTCCCTTCCAGAACAGAAACTTGTGTCCAGTTAATCAATATGGATTCTGATAAATCCAAAGAAAGGGGGGAATGAGAACAATTTCAAAGTAACAAGCATCTGCAAAGAAAGTATTAGGCTACTTCAGTCAGTCCCCTTTTCAACTGTGTTATAACTGCTGAATCCTAAAACTATCAAAGATTTCATGTACCATCTCACACTGGCACCTCCAGTGTTCTTGCATGCTTTGAAAATATAACGTAGATAGAGAATATATCTATGTGAAAAGGAATAAAAATAAATACATTATTTTGGAAAAAAAATTAGAATTTTTTATCTGGTGGAAATATATGTAGCAAGTACTAAATTTTGAAATGACTTCAGGTTGTCTTTTAATCCTTAGATATAATTTTATAATCTGTGAGCCCCCAAATTGTTCACACTTAAGGCTCCAGTTAGAACATAACGCTATTGGCACAGATGATGGAGCCAGGCTTAATCTAACAACATAGGGTACATACGTATTAAGATTGGTGTTGAATTTCAGATTATCTGGTTCAGTTATGTTTTGGGTACCTGGTGCTTGAAGGAGCCTGAAGGTTTCCTGGCACCGTTACCCTTCTTGGCTGGCCTTCATAAGGCCTACTTATCAGTCTAATGAAGATATTTCAAGGCTTCATGCACATACAAATGAATGTTTGACACTGGGCCACACAATTGTGCATATCATTAGGTTTCACTGGCATCACAAGGCTGAAGTTGTTGGCAGAAGCACCAAGATAAATATTTGGGCTGAGAGCATTAATGAAAGCATCTAATAATGGATGAGAAGACTTCTAGGGGGAAAAGCATCAAGATTAAAATGTTCACGCAGTGATAGGCCCACAACTAAGAGTACAGGAAAAAACCGATGGCCCATTCCTATTCAGGGTGTGTGCTGGCAGACTATGTATTCCGCAGATGTGTGTAAAGTGCTTTGTGACAGTTTTAGTAATGGACATGTTGGCAGTAAGGCTGGGGACTTCCTGTGCACTCCATCAGCCATTGGGGTGCCCACCAGACCAGATACATCCAGCACAGGAGAAGGGGAAGGGAGGAGGAAGAGATGGAGGTGGGGTAGGCAGTTCAAGCCCAGAAGGGAGGTGGGACTGATGATACCAGTGCATGCCATACCCTAACTTCTTGGACTCAATCCGCCTGCATGAATCAACTCAGACTTGCGATATCACTGGCACAGGTCTGAGTTGACCCATAATGGCTGCTGGCTTCAAGTCGCTCCGTTCTTCCCGGGAATGGGGGTTGGGATCCGGCATTCACCCCTGTTATCAGGGTGAGAGTCACTTTTTCAAGCAGGTGCTCCTCTTTTATTTAGCAGGAGGAGAGTAACTGGCCCTCCTCACCCCAGCAGTGTCTTTTCTAGTGGCTGTCTGCTGGTGTTTTGCATCTTTTAGATTGTGAGCCCTTTTGGGACAGGGAGCCATTTAGTTATTTGATTTTTCTCTGTAAACCGCTTTGTGAACTTTTGTTGAAAAGCAGTATATAAATACTGATAATAATTAATAACTGATAATAACTGCTGGATCCCAGCCCCACCTTCCGCTCCCCACCCACCTGCCCCTGAGGCTGCCCACCTCCCGCCCTCCCCCCACCCAAGAATGCCTTCCTCCTGCCTGCTTCCCTGCCTACCTCAGAGCCTTGCGTTGGCCCAGCGAGGCCAACACAAGGCAAATGGAGGAAGCCGGTACAGAGGCTTGCATCAGTCTCTGCAGGCTGGCGCTTCGCTGAGAGCCGGCCTGGCTTCCCCCTGAGGAGGTGCAAACGTGCCTTATGGCATGTTTGCAACCCTTCTGGGCCGGCGCAAGGGACTGGATTGCGCCCTATGATATGCAAACATAAAATTGTCTTTCTTGGTATCATGTTGAGTGATTTAGGCCCAAATCCTAACCAACTTTCCAGCGCTGCCATAGCTGTGCCAATGGAACATGTGCTGCGTCCTGCAGTTGGGTGGCACTCGCAGAGACCTCCTCAAACTTAGGGATGTTTGTTCCCTTACCCTTCCCTCAGAGCTGCATTGCCGTTATGTCAGATATGGAAAGTAGATTAGGACAGCACCCCTAATCTTTTTGCAGATATTTTTATAAGGAGCATTCAGAGATGACTGCAAATAACCTGGGGAAGAAAAAGTGGAAGAGTGAAGTGGAAGTATATACTAGCAGCAGGCAGTTGACTTTTTAAAAAAATAAGGTGTAATGGTGGTAGCAAGAGCAAATTGTCTGAAGATAATTATCTCCATTTCAGAATGTTGATCTAAAAGTTGCCACTCTTTTCAGGAAGACTTGAGAAGCTGTTAGACTTTAAGGTACAGAAATAATGGAAATGCAGGTATGTTCCTGCAGCATATCTGCTACGTGCTACAATGTGCCTCCGTGTGTGCACATGGGTACATGTGTATAGAATGGAAATTATAAAAGTTATTACTAAGATAGTACAAATTATAAATACAGTTCCCATTAGTTCCTCGCTAAGGCGAAGATTTATAAATTTATTCTGAAATGCAGAAGACTTGGTGCTTGATTAAAATGAGTTTTATCTCTGTAAGGAACAGATATATCCTAGCTTGTTATTGGACTTTAATTTGCTCAGTTTAAAATACATTTTTAAAGAGACTAAAATGCTGCCTAAATATTTGTTATTTTTATTCAGTGTCTTGCTTGCAACTGCAATACATCTTTCAAGAATCTAGTTATACCTTCCTACAAATAGATGCATAAATATATGCTTTCATTTTTTTCTACTGCTGGTTTTACATCTAAGGTAAAGCATTCAAAAACAACTCACTCACTCACTCACTCACTCACTCACTCAGCTTCATTTTTAACCTGCATTGCAGTTCTTTTGCCTGCACAGCAGTTATCTGTAGATTCTTTGAACTTGTAGAATAATTAAAATAGACTACACAATAGAGGTAACTTTTCTTCAACATAAGGCAGAGATATAATGCCCTTATACAAATCTATGGTGTGGACACAATTTACAGTTCTGGTTATCACACCTCAAGATAGATATTGTAGAGTTGGAAAATGCACAATAGAGGGCAATCAAAATGATCAGAGGCTGGAGCATTCATCGGAGGAGGTAAGGTTACCGTGTCTGGGGCTTTTTAGCTTGGAAAAAAGATGATTGGGGAGGGTGGACATGACAGAAACATACAAAATTTTGCACAGTGAGGAAGGAGGAGGGGAAAGAAAGAGAGAGTGTTACAAGGATCAAATGGAGGGGAATATATTACCATCTTACAACCCATTGCTATCCTTTTCCCCCACTGGTGAAGCTGTACCAAAAAATCTGAGTTGATCCAGTGGGGCAGATCAAGAGGCACCAGATGCGAAAGGGAATTTAAATTCCTTCACACCTCTACAAGTTTCCCACTCTGCAATAGGTCTCCTTGGACCTATGCTACCTAGGAGAGAAAGGCGCAGAAGGCTGCTGGAAAAAGGGATAGGATCTACTGTGAGCCGTCGTCTGTCTCCCACTCCCCATTCCCAGCTGTTTCTGCTGGGAGCTGATGAATACTCACCTCACCATCCATCAGCTGTGCTGCAGAGGTAAGTGATGTTTGCATCACTGCCAAGCAGCTCCATGGAAGCTCTGAGCAAACTGAAGCAAGCCGGGCCCACCCAGAGCCATGACAATCTCTGATTTGCCACACGATCCTTGAAAACATCTTTCCTTCTTGATGAGATATCTTTGAGTGAATGGGATTGAATGGCAGAAGAGTGAATGGGCTTTGACCTTAAATGGAGCCACCACTATCCTTTTATATACTTGGGTGGACATGAGTATAGGAATATTTCAGCATGCAGTAGGAATGCAGCAATAAGGATGTGATACGATGTAACCCCAAATGCAAACTCTGGATGCTTTTCACCTAGTGAAAGGAAAATGACTTGTAGCAATTAATGTTCTTCCTAATTAAATAAAAAAAATAAAATTTGTTCACTGAGTAGGCACGAGATGCAAGTATGCATGACTCATTTGTGTCATAATTTCCCAGAATTCCCTGGTGAGTTCTCTGAACCATATGGAATGCCTTCAGATTCACCATTCAGTATGGAAAGGTCATGAAAATTATTGTCATGCTTAAACCGTACATATGAATAACTATGTAGCAAGTGAATTGACTGGAAAGATTTGCTTGAAGGGTTCAAGCAACCTTTAAAATTGCTGAAAACTTTTTCAATTATTTACAACTACTCATTTTCTTCCATGCTGCAATGCACAATTTTCTGGTGCCTTTCTAAACTCTGCTTCTGAAAATTCCTGACCCCACTTCTAGTAGTCTGTATCATCTAAGAAGACAAAAAAAAAAGCCCCAGGGCCATAAAATGGAGACAATACGGCACCAATATTTAGGTTATGGGTAGCTCAATCCGCTGCAACTCCTTGTATCGTTATGTGGTGGCACCAACGTGGCCCCTGCTAAATCCTGGAGGGGAATTTTGGTCTTTTGAGGCCTCTTCAGGGGAAAGGAACATTTGTTCCCTTGCCCCAGGTAAGCCCCCCGCTGCTGCCATTGGTCAACTTGGATCTGTACTAGCAAGATCACTTGTGCAAGTCCGCGTTGACCCATGAAGGTGGATAAGGCTTGGGACAGGGGTCAGGATTGGGTGGGTGTCACTGCTGCGGATCCCTCCCCCTTTCTGGATTCACCTCCCCCATCCCAACTCCTTTCTATTCTGCCCACCCTGCTCTACTCCACTCCACCCACCTCCCTCCCAAACACCCTTATTGGCTTGCCGGAACCAAAGGGAGTCCTTGGTCCATCTTTGTGTGGACCTGGCAGCTTGTCACTTGCAACAGCAGCCGGGCTCCATGCTCTGGTGGTATTGCAATGTGCCTTATGCCTTATGCCAGCAGAACATGCATAAAAAAGGATCCTTTTATCAATGGCTGCTGCTTTAATGCCACTGCTTTTATGCTGTTGTTGTGGCTATATTTTTATCCCCATCATTTGACTTTGTATTTTTTAATTGCTTTTAGTGTTTTTTACTCATGTTTTTATGGTTGCATTTTTATTTTAATGGTTTTTATTATTTACACTGCCTTGAACATAGGAAGGCAGCATATACATATTTTAAATAAATAAATAACGCACCCACAGGACTGGGCCCTCATTTTGTTACTGCTGATTCCAAGTAATGCACATGATTGGGTCACCATATGGAAAATATTACAATAGCATTGCGGCTGTTTCCAGCTAGTGAACTATTCATGTCTAGTAGTTTCCCATGAGGACTACCACTATGGAGAATCATGTTACCACTACAGACATAACAAATGAAAACTATGCAGTGTGGACAAAATGAAATGGGACCTATATACCAATTTTTCATGGGTTTTCATGGCCATCAATAATCCAACAATTTAATGTATCTTTATTAGAGTGAGAAGACCATGGTTGTGTCAAAGAATTAGAATCCATGTTGTTAAAAAGTCCAACGTTTCATAATCTTCTTTCAACTGGATGTTCTCCTCCCTGGATGTTCTCCTCCCTTCTCCTCCCTTAACTTCTCCTCCTTTGTGTGTTCCTCTTCCTCCCTCTGGTGTCTCAAGGCTCCCTCCTTCTTGAGGAAATTAAGCTCTCCTCCCCGTCCTGCCATAGCTGAGTCAGACCATTGAACCATCTAGCTCCCCTATTCTACTCGGCAAATAATGCCAGTTAGAGTTTGCCTGAAAGAATGCATGTGCTGGCTAGATAAATTCCTCCTAGTGTAAATTTATCCCCACTCTAAATTGAATGCATTGCACCTACATACATTACTTTCTCTTATCCTTACTACATACCAAATTCCACTGAACTATGAGTCAATTACATAAAGGTCTTTGCACACACTCCCATATGCATATGTAACATGTGTCCCAGAGCCCACTAGTAATACTTAGGAAACTGCCATAGCTGAGGGCCCAATCCTATCCAATTTTCCAGCACCGGTATAGCCACAATGCAGCCCCAAAGTACGGCAACAAATGTTCCCATTCCTTAAGGAGGCCTCTGTGATTGCCTCTCCACCACAGGATGTATTGCATGCCCCATTGACATGGCTGCACGGGCACTGCAGAATTGTATAGGATTGGACCCTGAGTCAGCTGTGGACCATTGGTCCATCTAGTTAGCATTGTTGAAACTGAGTGGCAGCATCTCTCCAGGGTTTCAGACAGGGGTCTTTTTCAGCCAGCCCTGGAAATGTCAAGGATTGGACGTGGAACCTTCTACATGCAAACAGATGCTCTGCCACTGAGCCATGGTCTTTCCCCCATTCCTTGCACGTTTTGGTGAAATTGAACATATGTTGGATGCATTTAAAATGGCCTTCCTATCACAGCTATTTTGTGAGCATTGTTTTTTGCAACACATCAGCATAATGAAAATTTCTTAAACAAAGCACTATGTTGTAAAATGTAGCACTACAATATTAGCTTTACAAAATAACCTTCAGGAAGACTTTAGTCTCTTTATATGCAGAAAAATAGGAGTAGATAAATGTAAAAACCAGGCTTCTTTCAATAGGTAGCAATCATTTTTTTTTTAGGTTGAATTTTTTTTCCAGACATTAACTATGCTCTGCAGCATCTTTCTTTTGCATATTATAGATCTGGTGTTGTGTGTATGTGTATTATATTCAATGTGGATTTGAAAAGATGAACCAAGCAAGCATTTTTTAAAAATGGTGTGCACCCTATATTCTTTCCACAGTGTGGTTTCACAGGAATAATATTGGACAAGACCAAAGCTTTGAATGTGTTTCTCCCAATAAACTGAGAATGCAGGGAGAAGAATTACAAGAATCTTTTAAGGTAGGAGGGTAAACTAAGATCTCAACACAGACCAATATCCAAACTCAACAGCATTGTTACATCATAAATAGGTAACTCACAGCACAATCCTATGCAAGTCTACTGGGAAGTAAGCTCCATTATGTTAAATTGGGCTGACTTCCAAAAAGTGTTCATAGGATTGCAGCCACAATTGTCCTCACAGCCATCAACAGCATGATAAGGATCAAAATACATTTTATGTTGCTTGGCCTAGAAACACAGCTGAAAAAGCAATGCACTGTGCCACCTTCATCTTATCATTTGCTAACAGAAAATCAATTTTTTGCAAATTGGACCAATACACTTGATCCTTAAATAAAGAGCAAAGTTAGTTTCTTTGTGTGTTTTCATGGTGCAGTTTTAGTACTAAATTAACTAAACAAGTAATGCAGTACATCCTCTGGGATTCCTTCTCCACAAATACAACACTAATTTAATATACGTAAGATTTTCCTTTGTCTCTCATCAAGGATTACAGAAGGAATTCATTGCAGTTTTAATGAAGTACATGCTTTTAAAAAAAAATGAAAATCTAGTTACTGAATCCAAATATTTCTAATAGTCATGTTGATGATTGGATATGGTATACCAAATTATTCTGCATTGAAAGGTCAGAAAGGTTCCATTGATTGGAGCTCTTTCTCCATCCTACAAATTTAGACATGGAAGCCATGTGCTCCAGTATTGTTGCATTTGTGACAACTGCAAAGCATGTTATGCTAGAAGAATGTGCATTCAACTGGCATAATGTGCTCATAGGATTGGACTATTAACAGCCAAAATATCTGCTTGTCAGAATTCAACAGCAATTGTTCATTTATTCAATTCCTTCTTTCTTTGATGAGTTTGCTCATTGCCACTCCAGTAATGACAGAAATATTGGCAAACTGTCTCTGCAATAGGCAAAACACAAAGTGGCAGACCTAGAGGGGGGCAAGCGGGCAAATGCCCCAAGTGCCAACCCTCCAGGATCGCCATCGCCAGCCTCGCACCCGCCCGCCACCCATTTCTCTCTCTCTCTTTTTTTTTTAGGGAAAGAAACCAGCCTCTTCTTTCCTCCTTTATAGGAGGAGACAAGAGGGCTCCCTAGAGTGTCACTGCACTGGGAGTCACAACTCCAGCATGCTGCCTCTCTAGGGATCCTCTTGTCTCCTCGTTAGCCTGGGAAGGCAGCTCATCTGAGAGAAGGAAAACTCTGATCCCAAACCTCCACTGCCTCGTGGCTACATCCAGTTATGGAAAAGGCTTCAGGAGTCAACCTCGAGGCAAAATCCGGAGCCGGAGTCCCTGAGGCAGTTCATGGCTGAACACAGTCACGTTCTGGCAACTCCTGCGACGCCGCTGGAACCAACCGTATTGGCCTCTGCCTTTCCATTGGACCATTTCAGCGACGTGAAGAGGGGGGATTTGCTGCATGGGTAACAGCCTATCCTCCATACCTACTTTACGCAGGCTTCGCGCACTGGAGAGGA
This sequence comes from Tiliqua scincoides, assembly GCF_035046505.1. Lineage (NCBI taxonomy): Eukaryota > Metazoa > Chordata > Lepidosauria > Squamata > Scincidae > Tiliqua > Tiliqua scincoides. Next base: position 191,908,674 of record NC_089821.1, on the reverse strand, counting down.
CACTCTGTTCCAGAACCACCATTCAGAGCGTGATACCATAGTCTTCTGAGACTGAAGGATGCCAACAAGTAGGGGAAAGGGGCACTTTAGTGCAGGGAGGTGCAACTCCTGCACGCAAACACTCTAGAGCTCCACCTTCCTCTTCTCTGATAGAGGAGGAGGGGAGAGGGCACTGCCTGGTGACAGTGCACTGGGAGTAGTGCAGCTCTGAGGCCTACCCTCTCCCCTTCAAGGAGAAAAGAGGAAGGCAGCGCTCAGAGCAATGGGGAACCGCGCTGAGAGTGGCTGTGCTCCTGCAGCCACTCTTGGCGCTGTTCCTGGCTGCATCTGACCACCACTCCTGTTCTCCTCCCCTTTAATGCAAGGGGAGGAGGAGGAGGGGCAGACCTCAGGGCAGTGGGAAACAGCACACGCCTTCTCTGATTTCGGAGGAGACATGCCCCACTTCTCCGGCTTTGAGGAGCCTTCTGCACCACTTCTGAATGGTGCAAAAGGCTCTCTTAGAGTGCTTTGGGGTCTCTCAGAAGCAGCACCCAGGAGGGGAGCGCTGCCCACCTCCTGGAAGTGATGCTCGCCTGTCCTGGGTGGTGCTTCCAGGAGCCCCAATGCACTCCATGGAAGCCTTTCATGCCCCTCAGAAGCGGCACGGAAGGCTCCTCAGATTCTGGGGTGTCTTCTTCTTTCTCCTTTTTTTTTCAAAGGGGGAACAGTGGAGCGGCTGCACAGAAGCAATTGCAGCAGCAATGACATCACCACAATTACTTCTGGGTTGGGATGGAGGGGTGCAAATGCAGAGCTGGACCCGGGCTCCAGAAAGCCAAGGTCTACCTCTGAAAACACACATTTTACCTCTTCCTTTACCTCCTGAAGGCCTTAGGAGTGGACCTCAACAAGTGGGAAACCATGGCCTCTGAGCGGCCTGCTTGGAGGCAGGCTATACAGCATGGCCTTTCCCAGTTTGAAAAGACACTTGGCCAACAGTCTGAGGCAAAGAGGAAAAGAAGGAAGGCCCATAGCCAGGGAGGCAGACCAGGGACAGACTGCACTTGCTCCCGGTGTGGAAAGGATTGTCACTCCCGAATCGGCCTTTTCAGCCACACTAGACGCTGTTCCAGAACCACCATTCAGAACACGATATCATAGTCTTTCGAGACTGAAGGCTGCCAACAGAATACCTCCTTCCCACTTTTCTTCCATGAAACTCAAGGCAGCGTAAATAGCATCCCAAGCAGACCTTAACTTCATTCCCCCTAAAATGGGAAACATATGAAGGCCAGTAGAAGTTTCTAAACAACTTCTTTTCTCCAGAAAGTGATGTCGTACTCACACTGAGTGTTTCAACAACATTACCCTTGGACCTCCAAAATGAGCATGCCAGACAAAGTCTTGGGATAAAGGGTCACTACTATTAGTAAAATCAGAAGACCTGTAGCAGGGCATAAACAATCTAAAATACCCCCCATGTGTGGGCTACTAATTTGGGCAAAATGATGCTAGCTGTCTACCTCTCCTGGGCTACATAGGTATCACATCCTGGATCCAAGCCCCCTCAGTCATTACCCAAGAGAGCTTATCACCACCAACTCCTGGGGTTGAGGCAGCTGGATGAGCAGAGACCTTAGAGGCCACACCTACTGCCAAATCCAGCCTGGGGGCTTGCCAACCAGCCTCAGCAACCCGGACAAGTATCACCTGAGCAATCCTAGCTCACCCCCCAACTTTGCTGACCTCTGAATGCTGGACTCCCTACAGTTCATGCTGGACTCCTGACAGTCCTGGATATCCTGTCTGCATGTTAAGTGCTACATGGGAGGGAAGGTGTCTAGTTAGCCTAGCTCTTAAACCCTATTGCTCCACACAAAGCCAAAAGGCTCTGTAAACCCGTCTGAAGATCTGTAAGAAAATAGTCAATCTCAATTGGGGAGAGTTGAACCCCATCCCACACACCCCTAAACAGAGCTGGTGAAGTGTACACAATGCTCAGGTGTGCAATAAAGGCACCACCCATCACACAGACAACCCCTCTTCTTCCTAGCCATATCAATGTGCCAGGGGTTAACAGACCCTAGTTACACCCTATGGGGGAGCATTTCTGACCACAGGATAATTATCCCGGATACATAAACCCAACTCCTGATAAATGCAGTGTCCTTACGAACCTAAAGCCTCAAGGACACCAAGAACCTCTGGCTAGGTCATTCTCCCCCAGGAATATGAAAAGTACCTGAGGAGGTGGCCTGGCATTCAGAAACTCACTGAATGGTAGAAGAAGCTGGCCACAGAGCATGCCCCTCTTGGCTACCTACTCTATTTCTGCCACATCACCAAGCCCAAGCTGGGTCCCAAAACTGGAGGTCACCGCTCTCTACCATGCCCAAAATTGACAGAATGGCCATCAGCAAGGACCCTCATAGGGACATCTACCAGTGCCATGTTGAAGTAAACACAAACACTAAGAACACATGACTCTAACGAAGCCCATCTAACTGGATTCCTAATACCACAAACCTGCGCTGAGTGATAAATGGGAGGCTAAATAGGTCACTGGCCAATTGGAAGCCCACACTGGGCAAAATAAAGCCAGTAACCCTGGCAACTCCAAGTCCACACTGGGCAGTGTTCACCTGGCCACACTGGCCAGCATCCGTTAATTAGTGTGAGCGAAAGCTCATAAGTTTCCAAACAACTTCTTTTCTCAAGAAAGTGATGAGATTTTCAAAAAGATTTTCATGCTTATGAACTTAGTAGGATAACATACAGCAACCAACACCTCCACTGTTCCTGCTAACACTTGCTGGGAATATTGCTGTATACTGTGATGCTGCATTTATAGCCCATGCACTAATGATCAGAAAACCAAAGTTCTATCCTTTGCCAAGAGACCTAAGAGTAGGATTTGGAGTATTATTAACCAGAGGATAGACCAGGCGACTACTTACAAATACCTGGGGGTAAGGCAGCACTCTACCGGAATCAGAACTGCTCATCTTGAGCATGTGGCTAAGGCAGGCCAGAAGTCCGCACGAGCAATAGTTAAGTTTCTACACATTAAAGGTGGCCATTATATGCCAGCAGCAATCAAACTATACCAAGCAAAAACTTTGTCCCAACTTTTATATGGGACAATTGTAGGCCCTCCGTCCTCTAGCTTTGCCCCCCTAGAGCGTGTCCAATCCAAATTTCTAAGATCAATATTTCAAGCTATATTTCCAATGCAAGTTTGCATTTGGATTTGGGCCTGCTAAAGGTTGAGGCCAGGGTTTCTTTAACTTCTACCCACCTCTGGCTCAACTTAAACTTTAATGCCCAGGGTTTAACATCTTTAATTCTATGTGACAACTTTCAATCGACCTGGCTCAAGGCAGTTTACACCTAGGATTTTCTCCAGAGGTTGTACTGGCTATGGATTTGAATCAAGCAAGAGCAACCATAAAGCAGAGGTTGTTGGACATTGAGCAGATATACCTGCACCAGCCACCTACCTTTCGCTTCTTGAGCTTCCAGGGCATAAGAGAGCTTTCTTTTTAGCTAGATGGAGAGCTCTCCCCTCAGCATGTTGAGGGTTGGGTACTGAAAGTTCCCTATCCCTGAAAGGATTTGCCCTTGTGGCTCAGGTGAGGTGGAAACAATTGAACACGTTTTGTTCCACTGCTCATTTTATCACGGAATACATGCTATGTTTATTACTCCCCTGACTAGGAAATTTTCAGGCCTGCTCGATGAGGAGAAAGCCAAGGAACTTCTTAAGGGAGCTAACCCGCACTACACAAGGAGGAGTGCTAGTTTCTTGGCAGCCGCCTGCAAAACCTGCAAGGGTATCATTTGTTATGAGAAAAAATTCGAATGATTATCTTCTCTGTTTTCCTGTTTTTAGTATGATGTGCATTTAACTGTTAAAATTTTTTAAATTTTGTTGTACAGGCAATTTTGTTACATTTTGTTTATGCTGGTCTTTGACCGTATTAATAAATTGACTAACTGAATTATAATTATATAGTTATTTTTTAATAACCACAAATTAAAAATCAATTCAAAATTTGATCCTCTCATAGCAGTTATGAATCTGGATCATGTCTTTTAACCCGTAATGGATTTTTCTTCCAGAAATTTGTCCAATTCCCTTTTAAAGGCATCTAGGCCAGATGCCATCACCACATCCTGTGGCAAGGAGATCCACAGACCAACCACACACTGAGTAAAGAAATATTTTCATTTGTCTGTCGTAACTCTCCCAACACTCATTTTTAATGGATGTCCCCTGGTTCTGGTGTTATGTGAGATTGTAAAGAGCATCTCTCTATCCACTCTATCCTTCCCCTGCATAATTTTGTATGTCTCAATCATGTCCCCCCTCAGGCGTCTCTTTTCTAGGCTGAAGAGGTCCAAACGCTGTAGCCTTTCCTCATAAGGAAGGTGCCCCAGCCCCGTAATCATCTTAGTCGCTCTCTTTTGCACCTTTTCCATTTCCACTATGTCTTTTTTGAGATGCGGCGACCAGAACTGGACACAATACTCCAGGTGTGGCCTTACCATAGATTTGTAATAGATATACTATTCATTGTATGACCTCTTTTCTGCCTGCATGGCTTTGTTCTATAAATTGTTAATTCCTTGGAACATGTCTCACACTATACTGAGTGAGCCTGCCTCTGGGAGGCTCAGACAACCCTCTGGAGGGAAGGGGAGCAGAGCATCCCCTTTCCTGCGAAGGGGTCAGATAGCGTCAAGCACCACTTGATGACAGGGATCGCAGTCCGGATCCCTGTCATTAACTGGCACATGACTGTACATTCTTTCCTGGGAATCAGTTCCACTGAACCATAAGACTTACTTTTAACTCCAAGTGCATGTCACTAAAAGATTAATTCCGTTCAATTTTCAGTATCTTATGGAAGTGCTTAAAAGGAGAAAAATAACTTCATTATTCTGCCAACTCTTTGCCCAGGTAAAGGAAAATATATGAGCTAAGAAAAATGATTATCCCCCAGTAGAAAATAAACTGATTGATTTAGCAATGTATTTCCAGAATTCTGCACACAGATCCAAATTATTTTGTGTGCAGAAGCATAAATAACCTTCAACAACTTGAAAATGCTAACCTTTAAGTGATTTAATTTACACCTGCTGTAACTATCATGTCTGGAGGCCCAACCCAAGATTTAATCTAATTCAAACACAACATTCATTACCAATTATATAATCCAGTGGTCCCCAAAGTCCTACTTGGACTGTGGAACTGCAGGTACGGATGTGCGGGGGTGGGGCCTGAGGCAGAGGAGTTGTGTCCCCATGGCACCACAGCGATTGTGGTGCGTTGGGGACCTTGGGGTTTTCCCCCTTACCTGCAGTGTCTTGCTGGCCTTGAGGAGGGTCCAGGAGGGCCACAGCCCCCCGATGCTAGAAACCACTCCAATTCCCAAATGGTGTGTTTATTAGCATTGGGGAGGCCCGCGAAGGGGGCTTTGAACCTCCCGGAACCTTCCCAAGGCTAGTGGGACCCTGCAGGTAAGGGGAAAAACTCTAGGCCCCAATGGAATTGAGATTGCTGTGGCGCTATCGGTGGTCCAGCTTTGATTTCCCGTGGTGGGTCGCAACCCACCACTTTGGGAACCACTGATATAATCAAAGGTGTTTTTTTTTTTACATGCTTGGGAGGAATATTGTATGTGTGTGTCAGCTGGCTGAAGAACAGTTTCAGCAAATATATGTTGCATAAATAGTCTAACCACAACTAATGAAGGTTGAATTTTTTTATAGTATTTACCATTAGTGCCTCCCCATTCCCATATGAACATATACTTCCTACTGAACAGCTAATATATATGCTCTCTTTAATTGATTACACAGACCTACACACATTTTGTTGTTGTAAAATTTAGATCTGTTCTTGAGTATATTTGGTGTACTGAATCCAAAAATGGCATTGGTTTTGCCTAATTGGCTCTAGTTTTGGGGCTATGGCATAGCCACCTTATATGCTGATTCAAGCTGTTTCCTTATGAGGAAGCCATGGTGCTGGCTTCCTCAAGAGGAAGCAGCTTGGATCAGCATATAAGGTGGCTATGTCGTATCCCCCATACTACAACCAATGGGACAAAAACAAAGTCATTTTTGGATTCAGCATCAAACGTATCCTAAATTCATTCAAACATCATTGGAAACTAAAAAAAGGTTTTTCTTTATGTGCCTGTGTTATCTGTTCAGAAATATGAGTGCGGGCAAATAATTTGGGAAGATTGTCCACTACCATAGATAACAATACTGCACAGCTATATGTTGTATTCCAAGCAAACATTTCACATACATTTTCATAGTATGTTTCACATTTACTATTCATTTAAGAGATGAAAAAAGAGTGAAGTTTTTTCATAAAAATGCAAGTGATTTACATGGGAATTTCTAAGTGAGATTTCATCACAGAAGTGTCATTACAGGCTCATGAAGTGTAATTCTGTACGGAGAAACTGAAACGTAGAAGTTTCAACATTTGCTTTTGGTTCAGAATGGTATTTCTTCCTAACATAAAAAGAAATACTGGGAGCTTTGTGTTACATAAGAACATAACAGAACACACATAAGAACATACATAAGAACACAACATGGGCAGGAGGTCTGGTCTAGAGGGTAGAGCCTCCATTTGCCTGAAGATAACATCCGAAGGTCGCCAGTTCGAGGCCACCGGCACCGTGCGACCTTGAAGCAGCTGACTAGCTGAGCAGAGCTATTTCCATCTGCTCTGAGCGTGGGAGGATGGAGGCCAGGATGGAGGCCAGATCAGAATGAAACATCTGAATTGTTGTGGCTCTTGAAAGATAGAGCCTTCTTTCAATTGTAAAAATCCCTACGGGGATTTAAATTAGCCTGCCTATGTAAACCGCCTTGAATAAAGTCTTGAATAAAGACCAAGAAAGGCGGTATATAAATACCTGTATTATTATTATTATTATTATTATTATTATTATTATTATTATTATAAGAACAGCCCCACTGGATCAGGCCATAGGCCCATCTAGTCCAGCTTCCTGTATCTGCGATCCGTTTTGACGTGCACGTTGGGGGAAGAATACCAGGCAAATCTCTCACAAAAACCCTTGACTTCCGACGGGCGGACTTCCCTCAAATGAGGAGGCTGGTTAGGAGGAGGTTGAAAGGGAGGGTAAAAAGAGTCCAGTCTCTCCAGAGTGCATGGAGGCTGCTTAAAACAACAGTAATAGAGGCCCAGCAGAGGTGTATACCGCAAAGAAAGAAGGGTTCCACTAAATCCAGGAGAGTGCCCGCATGGCTAACCAGCCAAGTTAGAGAGGCTGTGAAGGGCAAGGAAGCTTCCTTCCGTAAATGGAAGTCTTGCCCTAATGAAGAGAATAAAAAGGAACATAAACTGTGGCAAAAGAAATGTAAGAAGGTGATAGGGGAGGCCAAGCGAGACTATGAGGAACGCATGGCCAGCAACATTAAGGGGAATAATAAAAGCTTCTTCAAATACGTTAGAAGCAGGAAACCCGCCAGAGAAGCGGTTGGCCCTCTGGATGGTGAGGGAGGGAAAGGGGAGATAAAAGGAGACTTAGAGATGGCAGAGAAATTAAATGAGTTCTTTGCATCTGTCTTCACGGCAGAAGACCTCGGGCAGATACCGCTGCCCGAACGGCCCCTCCTGACCGAGGAGTTAAGTCAGATAGAGGTTAAAAGAGAAGATGTTTCAGACCTCATTGATAAATTAAAGATCAATAAGTCACCGGGCCCTGATGGCATACACCCAAGGGTTATTAAGGAATTGAAGAATGAAGTTGCAGATCTCTTGACTAAGGTATGCAACTTGTCCCTCAAAACAGCCACGGTACCAGAGGATTGGAGGATAGCAAATGTCACGCCTATTTTTAAAAAGGGAAAGAGGGGGGACCCGGGAAACTATAGGCCGGTCAGCCTAACATCCATACCGGGTAAGATGGTGGAATGCCTCATCAAAGATAGGATCTCAAAACACATAGACGAACAGGCCTTGCTGAGGGAGAGTCAGCATGGCTTCTGTAAGGGTAAGTCTTGCCTCACGAACCTTATAGAATTCTTTGAAAAGGTCAACAGGCATGTGGATGCGGGAGAACCCGTGGACATTATATATCTGGACTTTCAGAAGGCATTTGACACGGTCCCTCACCAAAGGCTACTGAAAAAACTCCACAGTCAGGGAATTAGAGGACAGGTCCTCTCGTGGATTGAGAACTGGTTGGAGGCCAGGAAGCAGAGAGTGGGTGTCAATGGGCAATTTTCACAATGGAGAGAGGTGAAAAGCGGTGTGCCCCAAGGATCTGTCCTGGGACCGGTGCTTTTCAACCTCTTCATAAATGACCTGGAGACAGGGTTGAGCAGTGAAGTGGCTAAGTTTGCAGACGACACCAAACTTTTCCGAGTGGTAAAGACCAGAAGTGATTGTGAGGAGCTCCAGAAGGATCTCTCCAGACTGGCAGAATGGGCAGCAAAATGGCAGATGCGCTTCAATGTCAGTAAGTGTAAAGTCATGCACATTGGGGCAAAAAATCAAAACTTTAGATATAGGCTGATGGGTTCTGAGCTGTCTGTGACAGATCAGGAGAGAGATCTTGGGGTGGTGGTGGACAGGTCGATGAAAGTGTCGACCCAATGTGCGGCGGCAGTGAAGAAGGCCAATTCTATGCTTGGGATCATTAGGAAGGGTATTGAGAACAAAACGGCTAATATTATAATGCCGTTGTACAAATCGATGGTAAGGCCACACCTGGAGTATTGTGTCCAGTTCTGGTCGCCGCATCTCAAAAAAGACATAGTGGAAATGGAGAAGGTGCAAAAGAGAGCGACTAAGCTGATTACGGGGCTGGGGCACCTTCCTTATGAGGAAAGGCTACGGCGTTTGGGCCTCTTCAGCCTAGAAAAGAGACGCTTGAGGGGGGACATGATTGAGACATACAAAATTATGCAGGGGATGGACAGAGTGGATAGGGAGATGCTCTTTACACTCTCACATAATACCAGAACCAGGGGACATCCACTAAAATTGAGTGTTGGGCGGGTTAGGACAGACAAAAGAAAATATTTCTTTACTCAGCGCGTGGTCAGTCTGTGGAACTCCTTGCCACAGGATGTGGTGCTGGCGTCTAGCCTGGACGCCTTTAAAAGGGGATTGGACGAGTTTCTGGAGGAAAAATCCATTATGGGGTACAAGCCATGATGTGTATGCGCAACCTCCTGATTTTAGGAATGGGTTAAGTCAGAATGCCAGATGTAGGGGAGAGCACCAGGACGAGGTCTCTTGTTATCTGGTGCGCTCCCTGGGGCATTTGGTGGGCCGCTGTGAGATACAGGAAGCTGGACTAGATGGGCCTATGGCCTGATCCAGTGGGGCTGTTCTTATGTTCTTATGTTCTTATCTCACAGCAGCCCACCAAATGCCCCAGGGAGCACACCAGATAACAAGAGACCTGGATCCTGGTGCCCTCCCTTGCAACTGGCATTCTGACATAGCCCATTTCTAAAATCAGGAGGTTGTACATACACAATGTGGCGTTACAAAATGCCACATTGCCATAAGGAGTCGTGGTGTTGGTCTTCTAATTGGAAATATAAAGGAGTTAGTTACTGCCACCCGAAACATTGAGTTACATTGACTAGGGCATACCTACCATCAGCCAAGCTGATACGGTAAGGTTAGAAACCGCAGTTGTTTGGTTCTATTAATCTGGGGCCACAAACACAATTTATGGAAAAGTGCATTCATGTGTCTACTAGCAGCAGCGTTGGACCTCCCCAGCCCTGCACCTGGGGCAAAGATCTGCAATGGCACCCCCCCGCAGGCTGTCACCACCCCACTTGCACAAAAATCCACCCCTCTCACCTGAAGCTGATGGAGCCTCATGCGACCTTAGACAATGTTGGGGAAGGTTCTCCGAGGTTCCCTGATGCTATTAATTGTGCTTCCAGAAAACCGGAAACACAGTTTCCAACCCCATCATGAGCTTCAGAGAGGCTTCCGTGGAGTCCTAGAGCCTCACGCCTGTAGCATTTGCCCCATCTGACCTAATAGTAGGTCTGCAACTGGCTAGCAGTAGGTTTCTTTTGTTCTTGATTTTTTAAAAATAGAGCTGTTTTGTTTGTTTGCAAGTCCAGTGATACAATTTTTGTTTTTCTGATTGGGAACAGGAATGTGAAAAACCCACCTGAGAAAACTCTCTAGCATAATCAAACTCTTTTGCTTTTCCTCAAAATTTCTTCGATACATCATAAAAGCAGCTGCAAATTCATTTTCCTTTTCTTTAAGGTGGAATCTTGCAGAAGGCTAGGAAGGTGTAAAAAGCCACTGAGGAATTTTGCTAGTGGTCACAGTCCTTTAAGTCACTCAGGCGTTTTGCCCATGAAGAAAATCTTGGATTCAAAATTTCAGTTTTGCTGCAGGCAAAATTTCTGTTGCAATTAGAACTGCTACTAATTAGAAGGATATTCTGATAAATCAACTATACTTCCATTTTGAGAAATTAACATATGTTCTGATGATAATGCCAAAAGACTATTAACAACATTACTGGATTCAGTAATTAACGATACCAGCCAATTTTATACATTTTGTCTCAGTTTGGGTCAAATCTAGGAATATAAGCTCTCAATTCTTTAATATAAATTCAAGAGAAACATTTATCAGCATGACAATAGTAAGTTGGGCTGAAATGATTATGAACTGTTAGTGAGAAATATTACACATTTTGACAAGCACCAGGCAATCTGACCAACATCCCAATCCTAAACTGAGCTGGAAAAGGTAGGCAGGCAGGTTGGCCTGCACTGTATCCAGAAAAGGGTTTGAGGTAGATCCCATGCAATTCAGAATGAAGTGATTTATTTCCCCTTACCTTGTGTTGCACAGCAGCTACTTCAATGAGGAAACTCAGATCTGCACCAGTGAATTTGCTGGTACAGATTTGAGAAGCCAAGTGTAACACCAGGCTGCTCAGGATGGGGGTTAGGATGTGGCCTAAGTACTGGAGGCTGGTCCCCCTCCCCTCCTGGTCCCAGTCCACCCACCAGTCCACTGGCCCACCCAGTAAAGCTTCCATTCTGCCTTCCCTAAACCCTTACACCAACTTCCCCAGGCTGGCGCAAACTCACCATTTTGGGGCAGCGCAGAGGCTGGATGCAGGCAACTCTAAAGAACATTTGTGACACTCCTGAGCTGGAATGAGGGACTTGTGCCAGCCCTCCAAGTCATCCTGCTGTTATGTCAGATACACTGGCTGTCATCTCACTTGCTCAACGCCCATTAAATTTGGCAAGCGAGATGGAAGTGTGCAACAGGGTCTCACCTGGTTGATTGCACTCACAATTTGGAATGCTCACCAGACAAGGTGGACTGGCTCCTTTTTTTTTTTTTTTTTTAACTCAAGAGGACAATTTTATTTCCAAAGGGGTTCCTTGACTACTGAATTATTTGATTTACTGGTTCTTCTATGACGACTTGTTTTAGTGTTGACGTTTTGTTTTCACTAGAGATTATTTTAATTTTGACATTCATGTGTAATGCAGATTGCCTTGTATATCATTGAAGAGAAAACAATTCATAAGATTCATAACAACAAAAATATGTGAAAAGTTGCATGTAGTGGATTTGTAGAGCTTTCTGAATGAATGTGGCCCAAATCCTAACCAACTTTCTAGCGCTGGCATAGCTGTCCCAGTGGGACATGTGCTGCATCCTGCAGTTGCGTGGCACTCATGAAATCCTCCTCAAAATAAGGGAATGTTTGTTCTCTTACCTTGGAGCTCTGTCGCCCTTATGTCGGTGCTGGAATGTGGGTTAGAACTGAGCCCTGTGTCAATTAAATAACCTTATCTACTATCCCAGCCCAATGGCTTTGGAATTTCTATCCCTTTGGCCCATATAAAAATTGCAAACTGGATCTCTGACAATAAGATTTTTTTAAAATCAAAGTTGAAATCAATGGTGTGCTAGCTAATGAGCTTATTAAAATCAAATGTAAGACATAATTTGCTTCTTAATGACATAAGAATAATAATAAGTAATTTAGCTGAATATGAACCTCTGTCCTATTTGCAGACAAAGTATTCCTTGGTGCTGAGCTTGCTGGAAGAAGAAAATCTATATTTGCATGGCGAACAAGACCACCTCCACATAAAAATTCACAATACAAATTGCTTGATAATATTGATGGCAAGATAAAATATACATTATTATTGTATTAACCTGCAGTTGTTGATTTCATTAGCATGTTACTGGCCAAAGCACATGCAATGCCAGTAAAGGTTTAGTCAGAGTTGAAAATCACCTGGGAGCAAAAGCCTTTTTCCCTATCCTAAATCACAATTAGGCAGGAAGATTAGATATTCTAGGATATTTTTTTTTTAATTCATGAGTAACAGATGGCAAAGTTAGCAAACCACTGAGTGGGCAGAAGAGTTGATTAGCAAGATGGACTGAATACATACATCTACAAATTGGCATCATGCCCAGTACAAGCTGCAAATCATCCCCCCCCCCTTTTTTTGGTCTTTATTATATTGACAATCCTCTATAGACACTAAATATCCAACTTTGTCTTCATGGGAAAGGAGGGCATTGAATAAGATAGATACATGATTAATACATGATTACCGTATTTTTCGGTCCATAAGACTCACCTGACCATAAGACACACCTAGTTTTTAGAGGAGGAAAACAAGGAAAAAAATATTCTGAACCAAATAGTGTAATAAAATATTTAATAAACTATATAACAGAATAACATTTGAACCATGTAAAGTGAACAGCAATCAACAGTGGCATTAAGAACCATTATCACTGTCATTAACAAATGGAGAGACTTAAAGGTTTGAGTACTCTAGTTTTCTGGAAACCCCAAGAACTCATCATCGCTAGAGTCAGAATTTATGAAGCTCACAAAAGCAGGTGCACACAAATAGGGGATCACATTATCTTTCTGCTACAATGATGTTCTGCCAAATTCCAAACCACTGGGCCTCATGCCCACTTAAGGCTGATCAGTCCCCCTTGTGCAACTCACCAGTGCAGCAAGCAAAAGTGAGTCCAGTTCCAGTCCACAGATGCCAAGTAAATCAGTCCCATCAATCAGAGTTACTAAATCAGAGTCCAGAGCCAATAAGCCAAATTACAGTCCAAGGTCAGGTTCCAGGTAGGTCAGTCAAATCCATCAGGGTATTCAAGTCCAGTCACAATCCACAGTCAGATTCCAAATTCAATAAACCCAGTCAGTCTCCTCTCCTACCTCCAACCTGCACTCCTTCAAAACCCACAAACCCTTTCTGCCTCTGGTACTCCTTATATCCCTGAGGGCCCTATTGCCTTCCAGTGGCTGCAGCTGTGCAGCACACTCTGCTGGATGCCCAGGCCTTACCCTTAAAGGGGCCACTGCTGACACCACATCTACCTCCTCACCAGATCTTCCTGGATTCCAATACAAGGGGGGGGGGAAGCAGATCTCTATACAGACCAGTGCAAAAACAGGGAAAAGGTGTGGGGAAGGGAAGATCCCCTTGCACACAGAACCAGTGCAAAACCCCTTGCACACAGAACCAACAGATGGAAGTTGGGGGGGGGGGCAGATCTCCATACATACCAGTGCAAAAACAAGGGAAAGGTGTGGGGGAGGGAAGATCTCTGTATAGACATCACAGCAAGACCAGTGCAAAACCCCTTGCACACAGAACCAACAGATGGAAGTTGGGGGGGGGGGCAGATCTCCATACATACCAGTGCAAAAACAAGGGAAAGGTGTGGGGGAGGGAAGATCTCTGTATAGACATCACAGCAAGACCAGTGCAAAACCCCTTGCACACAGAACCAACAGATGGAAGTGGGGGGGGCGCAGATCTCCATACATACCAGTGCAAAAGCAGGGGAAAGGTGTGGGGAAGGGAAGATCTCTGTATAGACATCACAGCAAGACCAGTGCAAAACCCCTTGCACACAGAACCACACAGAACCGTCAGGTGCTCACTGCCTGGGCTCCCTGGTCTCACTCCCTAGGCTCCCTCCCTGGGCTCACAAGCCTGCCAGGGGCTCACTCCTAGGGCTGCTTGGACGGGAGAGAAGCCTGCGATTGACTCATTTCGCCTGGAGATCGACTGGTAGCTCTCAATCGACATAATGAGCACCCCTGCTCTAGGGGCTTGCTCAGCAAGACTGCCACCCCACCCACGCTTTCCTGGGAGTGAGCCCCAGTGACTCTGAGACTTACTTCTGAGTAGACAGGAGGGCTTGCTCAGCAAGACTGCCATCGCACCCACACTTTCCTGGGAAGGCGAGCAGAGCAGAGCGGGCAGGGGGCAGGGCCGTAGGGTTTTTTTTTTTTTTTTTGCAGTATTTGCTCCATAAGACGCACACACTTTCCCCCCACTTTTTTTTGGGGGGGGGAAAGTGCGTCTTATGGAGCGAAAAATACGGTAATACCCATGTATTTAATGTTAGTATCAATATTATTCCTCTACAAACAGTTGAGAGGGGGAGTATTCATTTTATTTACTTATACTTCACATTTTTATACCACCCTTCCTCCAAGGAGCTCGGGGCAGTGTACATAATTCCTTCCCTTCCTTTTGTTCTCGCAACCACCCTGTGGGGTAGGCGAGGCTGAGAGTTAGCGACTGGCCTAAGGTCAGTCAGGAGGTTTCATGGTTGAGTGGAGATTTGAGCCTGGATCTTCCAAGTCAACTACCACAACCACTACATCATCCTGGCTCCTTTTTTAATCAGGTAACAATAGCAAGACAGGTAAGGTGAGGAAAGTGTTGTTCAGAGAGGGCAGATGGCATTGAGAAGGGATTCAAGGGTGTCAAGGAAATGCTGTCTGTTGAATACCAGTTCCAGAATACATGGCTTGAATTTTGTAAGATACAGTTCTTATAGAATAGAATCTCTACTACTCAATTTCAATCAAATCTAGAAGTCAGATTACGTGTTGCATGGGATTCATAGGTAGATCTCCCAATAAAATAATTATTTCTGCTGCCCATCTCTGACTTCCCCTCACAGGTTTAACTCCCTTTTGCAGCTTCAATCACAAAGCAAGGATTCTGAGGAAATGTAGTCTCTAGTCTCCAAAGTATTACTACATGACCATCCTCAGTCATCTGCCACCTCCTGGAGCAGGTAAGTCAGCAGCATAGGAGAGGCAAAACAGGGGCAGGGATGGCCAGGTATGGCCAGATCAGATCCAAGAAGATGTGGCAGTCGCTGAATGTTAACCCCATTCCCAGACCTTATTCTGAAGCACAGGTCCACACAGACCTGCACCAGTTATTTAGGTAGTGCAGGTCTGAGTAGATCCTCTGTGCCATGGAGACAACTACTGGGTAAGGGAATGATTGCAGCAGTAGCCATTTTGGTGCTTCTGCATCAGTGGGGGTGGGGGGGACTAAGATTGGGTTCTTAAGCACTGTAACAAAGAAGCCTGTAGGTTCTAAAAGTTTCATCATGTAGGAAAATTGGTGTAATTCAGTTAAAAGGATGGAGTAGGGAGTGTTTGCCCTGCATATGAAAATGAATTAATACTTACCCATCCCCAGGCTTTGGTAATACCAGAGCAATTTACTTGTAATTTTGACAATTGTAATGAATTAATTTTGGATGAAAATTGCTGATAAAATAACTTTGAGTAGTAATTCAGCCTTTCTTGTCCATTGTCAAAACAGAAAGATTTTTTTTTTGTAGAACATGTCATTTCAAAAAAGCAGCACTTATTTTTTCAATAGCATAATAGTTGTTTCAATTCCTTCAATTGCAGCAACCAATTTATACATCTTAAAAAAAAAAATTTTTCCCTAAGAATGCATGCAGTCATTATGAAAGAAATGGATAATGTCCACGACATACTAGAGATACAGAAGTCCTTATCTTAAAGATTGTGCTATCATTTTTTCGTATGTGTCATCTCAATATGTGCAAAGGCACAATTAGTCTTAACAGTATTCAGAAATCTGGGGCAAGTGATCACTTCTTCAGAATGCCAAACTTCACTGGCTGTAACTTACTATATACCAGGTTTGCATAACCTGTGAGCCATTTGTGGCAGCCCATGGTGAGGGCTTGCCAAGTCTTCTGTTATGGCTTTCTGTCTCAGACCAGAAGCACAGAAGCAATGTCAAGCACCTAGCAGGCCAAGTCTATAGAGAGCTTTTTTTGACTTACTGTTAAGTCTTATAGAGGGCCTCCTGACCTGCTGGCTGTAAGCCCTCTTACAATGTCATAAATGTTGTTCTGCCACTGTACACATCGGAACTGCCAGCACAAATGACTACAGAATCCATGCACCTGCAAGCCCTAGTTGGAGCAAGTAAGGTGCCAATGGGGACAGCTCATGAGCAGTTCAGGGAAGGTTCAATGTGGAGAGTGGGCCACGCAGGAGGTTTCTCAGGAGCACCAGTACATACCAAAATCCTTTCCACATTTTCTAATACTAATCACATTCCCTGCCTCTACTCAGACTTATGCTAGCAAAATAGCTGGCATAAGTGCAGAAAATGACCCACTGAATGTAGATAGTCTTGCTTACTCTCCCACTTTCTCAGGTCATGCCTCCCACACACACAACACAGCATGCTGCATGGACTCCAGTAGCATGGCTGTGTGGTTTAAAACGGAAGGGGATAGGATTAGAAGGTCAGTGGATCAAAAGTTGTGCCTTTACCAATGGGCTCCACCTCAGTACTGGTTCCCTCTCCACATTTTCCAACATCTGGCTGTCTCATGCCAAACACTAAGCCCCACCTTGTGATATCACCAGAACCTGCCTCAGAAATCTCAGTTTTCTGGATGCATCTGACCTGGGAATCCAACTGTGTAAATCTTTCTTATGGGATGATATATAAAAACCCCAACCTATCACTAGAGTTTCAGTAGAGCCCATTTTTTGGGAAAGGGCAGACATCAGTCTGAAGAGAGTTTGCTTGATGCAATCAAGAGGTTGGAAGGAGGGAAAGATAACTTTAAGATTATTTACGTTGGCTGGCAGCCACCCAGAGGGGAAAGCAGCGAACTTGGATGTAAAGAAGCCCCTGCTGGAGCATTTTTTTTCTTTTTGTAATAAGGGTGATTGGAAGAAAAGATCACCCTGTTGTAATGGTATGCATGGAAAAGGAGTAAACAACTAACTTTAAACAGTTGAAATAATTCTACTTTCGTTTTTGTTGCAAAAGGCTTGGAACTGGATTTAAGCCTGTTGTTGCAAGAAGCTTGAAGCTGGATTCAGGACTGAGTATTTAAAGAGATATTAACTTGATCTGACAGTGTTGTTGACTTGAATTGGACTACTGATCCACCCTTTTTGGATATAAGACTTGGATGACTTGGATTATAAAACTTGGGGATTAGCCTTATAAGAAGGTTTTGCTGCAATACTAAGAAGAAATAGTGTGAAATATAGTTGGCAAATTCCGGAAGGCCTTCTGTTTGTTTATAAAGAGAAAAGATTTAATATAAATTCAATGATGAAAGCTCAACAATTTTTATCAAAATATGGAGAAAGCGTAGGAGAACAAAACACATATTAGAAAAAATGTTAGATTTCTCAATAATAGAAAAATGGGAACATTATTTTTTGCCTCAGACCCACACCAAAAGAAAAGGGGGGTAGCTACATATGTTAACCCCAAATTGGAACCTGAATTGAAGTGGCAATCGGAAGATGGGAGAATTCTGATTTTGGATATAATATGTTGATGGATGACTGGAAACAAATTTGGAATATAAATATTAAGATAACTAAAGCAGTGTCTTTTAAAGAGAATTTATATAAAATGTTTTATAGATGGTATTTAATTCCAGAGAAATTAGCAAAAATGTATTCTGGGTCATCAAATAAGTGTTGGAAATGTAAAGAGGTTGAAGGAACCTTTTATCATATGTGGTGGACATGCGAAAAAGCAAAGAAATACTGGAAAATGATACATAAATTCTTGCAAGAGATATTGAATCGTGTATTACCATTCAAACCAGAAATATTCCTCCTAAATGTGACATCAGAAATTAAAGACCAATATGGAAAATACCTTATTGTACATATTGTTACAGCGGCAAGAATACTGTTTGCGCAAAACTGGAAATCTACAGTTTTTTTTTTTTTTTCCCCCTGGTTTTGGGCTCAGTGAGCTAAAGGGTCAGCTACCAGGAGGGTGGAGGAAGGAGCTGTGATTGGGAACACCTGTGTCTGGTCTCGGGACTGACGAGTGGCTGCTTTCTCCCTGCAGGTAACCTGCATAAGCCTTTTTTTCCCCTGGTTTTGGGCTCAGTGAGCTAAAGGGTCAGCTACCAGGAGGGTGGAGGAAGGAGCTGTGATTGGGAACACCTGTGTCTGGTCTCGGGACTGACGAGTGGCTGCTTTCTCCCTGCAGGTAACCTGCATAAGCCTCTGGCGTGCCAGAGGCGCGAGCCTTTGGCGCGAGCCGAAGGGCAAGAGCCAAAGGGCTCTTGGCCCGTGGCTCTTAGCCTGGGGCTCGTGCCCTGAAGACCAAGGCTCCCTTCCTGGCTGACGAACTGAAGCAGTGGTCGGATTATTCCTCCCCTCCTGTTTAAGGCAGGGGAGAGAGGAGCAACTGAAATCTTTAGGGCAGCACAGTCTTTTTGCAGCAGAGGATTGGCCTGTGAGACACCCAGTGCTAGGCCTGCCTTGTTTTTATCTTTTTGTAAGCAGTCCTGCTGGGTGTCTCTCTCTGTATAGGCCAGTCTCAGAAGGTGGGCCTTGCCACATGTGTTTCTTTTTAGGAGGGAGCTCAGGGGAGGGGAGGGGTGCCACTATCAAGAGAGTGACGGGCCACGGGAGATATGGCGGTGGGAGTTGGACAGGCCGTTACAGGAGAAGGAGAGTTCATCATAGGCAGATCATCTCTCCTTCTGGTCCTTCCCCTAATTCTCGGATGCCTGGTGGTCTTGGCGGTGAGTCCCTGGATCTGAAGCTGCTGCTTTTGAATGCCAGGTCGGTGAATAATAAAACCTGCATCATCCGGGATTTAATCCTGGATGAGAAAGCCGACCTGGTATGTATTACGGAGACCTGGTTGGACATGGCAGGAGGAGTTAGTCTCTCTGAACTCTGTCCTCCAGGTTTTCAGGTGTTGCAGCAGCCAAGATTGCAGGGACGGGGAGGGGGAGTTGCAATGGTCTATCGTGAGTCCATCTCCCTTGCCAGGTGCCCTGTCCAGCAGTTTGCTGGGTTCGAGTGCCTGCATGTTGTGTTGAGAGGACCGGACAGGATTGGGATTCTGTTGGTGTACCGTCCGCCCTGCTGCCCAACAGTCTCCCTGCCTGAGCTGACTGGGGTGATCTCGGGGGTGGCATTGGAGGCCCCCCGCCTATTAGTGCTGGGGGACTTCAATGTGCATGCCGAGGCACCTGCGTCAGGTGCAGCTCAGGATTTCATGGCCGCCATGACAACCATGGGCCTGTCCCAGAAGATCTTGGCCCCAACACATACTGCAGGTCACGTGCTGGACCTGGTGTTTACAGCTGGGCATGGGGGCAGTGATCTGGACGTAGAGGAGATCAAGATCACTCCGTTGTCATGGACAGATCACTTCCTGGTAAGGTTTAGGCTTGTTGCGACTTCCTACCTCCGCAGAGGCGGGGGACCGTTTTCTATGGTCCGCCCCCGGAGGCTAATGGATCCTGAAGGTTTCCTGAGGGCTCTGGGGGATTTCCCCACTGCCAAGACTGGCGTCTCATCTGAGGCCCTGGTTGACCTCTGGAATGGGGAAATGACCAGGGCAGTGGATGAGATTGCTCCGGAGCGACCTCTGCCACGTCGCAGACTCGGAGCGGCTCCTTGGTTCACTGAGGAGCTGCGAAGGATGAAGCGGCAGGGCAGGCGTCTAGAGCGACGGTGGCAGAAAACTCGGGATGAATCCGACCGGACACGGAGTAGAGCCCATTACAGAGCCTATTCCGTGGCGGTGGTAGCAGCGAAGAGATCGTTCTTCTCTGCTACCATTGCGTCTGCTGACAACCGTCCGGCAGAGCTGTTCCGTGTGGTGCGGGGCCTCCTCCATCAGGCCCCCCCAGTAGACCAGGAGGAATACACGGTCAGCCGCTGTGACGTGTTTGCGCAACATTTTGCAGATAAAATCGATCGTATTCGTCACAACTTGGATGCCACATTGACAGTGTCTGACGATGTCCCCTTGGCAACTGCTTGTCCTGTGTTGTGGGATTCTTTTCAGCTTGTACAGCCTGAGGATGTGGACAGACTCCTTTGGAGTGTGAGGCCATCTGCCTGCCTGCTCGACCCTTGCCCAGCTTGGTTGATAAGAGCTGCCCGGGGTGGGCTGGCTGAGTGGACAGGGAGGGTGGTCAACTCTTCCTTGATGGAGGGGACGTTACCACTCGCTTTGAAACGGGCGGTGGTTCGCCCCCTCCTGAAGAAGCCCTCCCTGGATTCCACTGTGTTGGATAACTACCGGCCAGTCTCCAACATCCCGTTTCTGGGCAAGGTAATTGAGCGGGTGGTGGCATCCCAACTCCAGAGGGTCTTGGATGAAGCGGATTATCTGGATCCTTTTCAATCTGGCTTCAGGCCGGGCTTTGGGACGGAAACCGCCTTGGTCGCCTTGGTGGATGACCTACGCCGGGGACTGGACAGGGGGAGTGCGTCCCTGTTGGTCCTGCTGGACCTCTCAGCGGCTTTCGATACCATCGACCATGGTATCCTTCTGGGCCGATTGGCCGAGTTGGGAGCTGGAGGCACTGTTTTGCGGTGGTTCCGCTCCTACTTGGAGGGTCGATCCCAGATGGTGGTGCTGGGGGATGCCTGTTCGACACCCTGGCCCTTGAGATGCGGGGTGCCACAGGGCTCAATTCTGTCCCCCATGCTATTTAACATCTACATGAAACCGCTGGGAGAGGTCATCCGGGGGTTTGGAGTGGGGTGCCATCAATATGCTGATGACACCCAACTCTATCTCTCCTTTCCTCCAGACTCCAGGGTGGCGGTTGAGGACCTGGAGCGCTGTCTGGAGGCAGTGAGGATCTGGATGGGGGCTAACAAGCTGAAATTAAATCCGGATAAGACAGAGGCTCTCCTGGTTCGGAAATCCTCGATGCAGGTGCTGGACTATCGGCTTGCCCTGAATGGGGTTGCACTCCCTCTGAAGGAGCAGGTCCGCAGCTTGGGGGTCCACCTGGACTCGCAGCTGCTCCTGGATTCCCAGGTGGCGGCTGTGGCTAGGGGGGCCTTCGCTCAGCTTCGGCTGGTGCGCCAGCTGCGGCCGTACTTGGATCGTGCAGACCTGGCCACGGTGATCCATGCCTCAGTGACATCGAGATTAGATTACTGTAACGCACTCTATGTGGGGCTGCCCTTGAAGACGGTTCGGAAATTGCAACTAGTGCAGAATGCGGCGGCCCGTGTGGTTACTGGAGGTAGGCGGTTCGACCCTGTCAGTCCGCTTCTCCAGCGGCTGCACTGGCTGCCCATTTGTTTCCGGGCCCAATTCAAGGTGCTGGTATTGACCTTTAAAGCCCTATACTGCTCTGGACCAGGGTATCTTAGAGATCGCCTGCTCCCGTACAATCCGGCTCGCCCTCTCAGGTCATCAGAGAAGGCCTTTTTACAAGTGCCGCCGCCTAGGGAGGTACGTGGGGCGGCTGCAAGAAATAGGGCCTTCTCAGTAGTGGCACCAACGCTATGGAACTCCCTTCCCCTTGACTTAAGAATGGCTCCCTCTCTTGAGACCTTTTGGCAAGGCCTGAAGACCCTTCTGTTTAAACAGGCCTTCTGAGTTCTTGGCCTTTTAACATCTTTTTAACATCTTTTAATATTTTTTTACAGGCCTGATTCTTTTATGACTTGCTGCTGCTCTATGCTCTTTTTACCTATTTTTACTCTGACTGCTGTTTTTAGTATGTGTTAATATGTTTTTATTTGCTTTTAAATTGTTTTTAATATGTTGTAAGCCGCCTTGAGTCCCTTCGGGGAGAAAGGCGGGGTAGAAATAAAGTTATTATTATTATTATTATTATTATTACAGACATGCCAACTAGAGAAAATTTAATAGACAAAATTTATGAAATAGCAGAAATAGAAGTTTTAACAGAAAGAATGAAAGAGAGAGATTTAGGCAGAGTAAGAAAATATTGGAAGCCTTTTTATGATTGGATATATAGTTTTAGTTAAACAATATTGAGTGTTTAGATAAATTTAAATTTTTATGACAAATATGATAGCTTTTGTATTGAAGATTATTGTGTTTTTTTCAGTTTTTTGATTACTTTTCTTTTTTTTTTCTGAATAATGCATGTTGTAATCTAGGGCCATATCCTCATGTGTAGTACCTGCCCAAAGTCTAACCCATTTTCCTCACCAGTATCTGTAACAAATAAATAAAATACTTAATTATGAAGAGAGTTTGCTTGCACTCACTGTGAACCCAATGTCAGCATGTCTTTACATCCCTAAACTGGTATCAGACCACCAAGTCCCAGCCCCTTCCATCACACCCATGCTTGCCTTCTTCACCTCCTCAATGCCTTCTTCACCTCCTCCTGTTTCAGCTGATGAAAATTAACACTACTTCCTGCAAGGGAGTGCTTGAGTCAACAAGCTTCCTATCGACATCCTGCTGAGAACAATTTTCTCTGGATGGAGAAGGATGAGGCGCTGATAGTGTTGATATACAATGGGATATTATATGGGGGGATAGAGGACAGGGAGGGGTACAACTGACAACTGGGACCAGTTTTTGATTTGTTGGCCTGCTTGTCCACAACTGTGAACTGTGAAGACAGGCCGACGGCACATTTGAAAAAGCACTATGAGCTCTCTTTGTATATTTATGTCTATATTCTCCCTTTGAGCAACTCACACACAGTTTTGCTTTGACAGATAACAAAAGGCACCAACTGGACTGAAACCTGTCTCAGAACGTTCTCTTTCATTCTTCCATATAGATGAACGGAAAGCATCTTTCTCTTCAGTTTTGTTCCATTTCCGATATTCAAAGTGAAAGACTGTCCTTTCTCTGCTGCTTTAAGTTTATTTACCATTTGCCTTCTCTTTCTGCTTCAGCATCCATTTAAATATTTCTTTCAAGACATCTGCTGAATTGGCAACTGAAGAGGAAGTGATTGTCTAAAATATTTCCCATGTACGAGGGTCGCCCAGAAAGTAATGCACCACATTTTTTTTCTCAGCCTACAGTAATGGTACAAATGCAAAACTTTAGATATACATTATTTGAATTTTCTGGAGTGTGCACACAAATTTTTGGTTTCTTCAGACAGATAGCATAGCTGCAGCAGTGTTTCAAAATGGCGTCTGTAAGTGATGTGTTACAAGCAGCGTGTCATTGAATTTCTCACTGCGGAGAAAGAAACTGTTGGGAGCATTCACAAACATTTGTGTACAGTTTATGGAGAATCTGCAGTCGACAGAAGTACGGTTAGTCGCTGGGCACAGAGGGTGAGGCCATTAGATGGCGGTTCGGCAGAGCTCCAAGATTTGCAGCGTTTGGGGCGACCATCCACGTCTGTCACACCTGACAAGACGCAGCTTGCTGATGTGCTCATTCGCGAGGACCGACGCATAACGACTAGGCAGTTGGCGCTGAAGCTGTCAATCAGCAAAGGAAGTGTGGATGCAATCATCCGTGCTCTTGATTACTCAAAAGTGTGTGCACAATGGGTTCCGCGCTGTCTTACGGTGGACCACAAATCTCTCAGAAAAAACATTTCTTCTGAGTTGCTGAAACGTTTTGAAGATGAGGGGGAAGCGTTCTTGTCCAGGATTGTGACAGGTGATGAAACCTGGGTTCACCATTTTGAGCCCGAAACAAAATGACAGTCGATGGAATGGCGCCATCCTCAATCTCCACAGAAGAAAAAATTCAAAGCAACTGCTTCCGCCGGTAAGGTCATGATCACTGTGTTTTGGGACTGTGAGGGCGTCATACTCATTGATGTGATGCCAAGAGGCAGCACCATTAATTCTGAAGCTTATGTGAAGACATTAACCAAACTCAAGAAGCACTTCCAGCGACTTCGGCGCCATAACAACTCAGGTGAATGTTTGATTCAACATGATAATGCTCGGCCTCACACAAGTTTGAGGACTTCGGAACACATCACTAAACAGAGTTGGACTGTGTTACCCCATCCACCCTACAGCCCTGACCTAGCTCCCTCAGACTTCCACTTGTTTGGGCCATTAAAGGATGCCATTCGCGGAAGACATTTTGAGGATGACGAAGAGGTGATTCGCACAGTGCAGAAATGGCTTCGTGACTAGAACAAGGAGTGGTACCGACAGGGCATACATGCCCTTGTGTCTCGCTGGAGGAAGGCCATAGAACTGGATGGAGATTACGTGGAAAAATAGGGAGTGTAGAAGAAACATCATTCTTTCTTGTGTGTAAGTTTCATTGTGTTCAATAAATAATTGTTGAAGAAAAAAAATGTGGTGCATTACTTTCTGGGCGACTCTCGTATTATTACTAACAGGACTGTACAGGATTACAAGAACAAAAATTTAGGTCCTGTTTCTTGTGAATTTACAAAACAGAGGCTGCGGTGATGAGTGTTGAGTGCACTTAGGCTTCCAACTATACTTCATATTAAAGTATATGTTTAATGCTGATGGGTTAGTTACGAGTATTTCTTAACTAAATAGCACCTAGATTGAATGGGTACTTCCCTTCTGAGGTAATAGGAGGTATGCGGGCAGCCCAGTCCTACCTAACTCCCTGTGTGGTGATGCAACACTGCCAGCATGGCTTCTGCTGCACCCTGCAAGGGGATTTTGAACTGCTGGAGGTCTCCTCAAAGTAAGGGAGCATTCGTCCTTTGCTCTGGGGTAACCCACAGCAGCCATTATAGGTCAACTGGTGCAAGTTGGCACAGGTCTGAGTTGATCCATGTCAGCAGATCAGGCCTAGGAAAGAGGTTGGGATTCAGCATGTACCACCACTGCCAAGCCCACCTCCTCCCATGCTCAATCCACCCTCCCCAGACCCATCACCTTGCTGTTCTTCCCACCCTCACCCCCTTTATCCCCCACCTGTTCTCTTTCTGCCATCCCCCTCCTTGTCCCACCCCATGCACAGGCTTACCTCTGCCAGGAGGTTTCTGTCAGACCACTGGCATGTGCAGGAAGGCTCTGGGCTGCTTTGAGGCAGTATGTGCCAGGGAACACACATTCAGTCAGCACACATTTTAGATAGGATTGATCTGTGACTCAGATAAACTATAGACAGTACTGGCCCACTCATGAGACAGCAGCTTTGATTAGTACTCTGAGGGAGAAGGATGGGGGATCCCCACATCCCATGCCTACCCTCTGCCTCCCTTGGCTCACTGCCTGACCAGTCTCTCCACCCAGTCACATCCTCTTCTTCCTCATTCTCTAAGAGGAGGATGGAAGGGGGCAGCATCCAGCACTACTATCAAAAGTTGCTGCAGTGGTGCTGGAGGAGGAAGCAAGGGCCTATGTGATCTTTTTCCTAATTGATCTTGGAAAGAAGATAATCTCCTTCTTACCTCCACTTATGGCCAGTATTTCTGGTCTGGCACAGAGTATTCTAGAAGTCCCAGGATTCTTCCTGCCCATCCAGTTATGAAGAAGTGCCAGGCAGAGAAGGTAAGGAATTGGTGGTGGTAGTGATGGAGGAGGGAGCTGAAGGAAGATCACTGCCTTCACTTACCTGCTTATCAACACTTCTTCAAAGCAGGCCAGGAGTGGAGGAGCATGGGATTGGAAAAGAACCTTCTTCGGCTCTCTGCATACACCCTGCCTGGCCAGAAAAGGGAGAGAATTGGAGGTGGCAGCAGTGGGGATGTGGGGCCCAAGAAGAGGGGGTTGGCAGAATATGTGTGCTGCTTCAGGCACTGGTTTAACTTCCACCAGACTGAGTTAAATAATTGCAAGCCATGTCTGAGTAAGTAAACACATTGTTGATACAGAGTAAACACTGTGCAGTACTTGAAAGTGTATTCCAAGTACATTTCTTGTTTAAAATACAGGCACCTTTCCTTTGCTTCTATGTAAGTGTGGATAGGATTGTAGCCTTAGTATCCTTAGTTCCTTAAGGACAAGGAACTGTGTCTCCACGTTCCCAAAAACAGATGGTTTGGACAGAGATTAATGTCAATCTGGATGATGCTTGTAAGAACACTAAGGCTGCAATCCTATCCAGACTTTCCTAGGAGTAAGCCCCATTGACTATAATGGGACTTACTTCTAAGTAGATATGCATAGGATTGGGCTCTTACACAGTAATTGATGAGGATCTAAAGAAGCTCATACAGCAATTAACCTTTAGGGGATTTGCAAGTGGGTTGTGCATTGTGTTTATGTCGTGTATAGCGAAAGAAGGTTTTCCAATCAAGAGGGCAGTGATAGCAAAAATGTGTACTGTATACTTTTTCTTATTTGCATCTTCTGCAATTGACCGAAATAAAGAAACTGCACATATAAACAGCAAAATGAGAGTAACACAGGCAAGAAGTTGCAGTGAAGGAAGATCAGAGTATTAGGGAAGTGCAGTGTGGTTGCTGCTACAACAGAAGCAGCCTTCTTGTTGCTTATTACCAAGTGAATCAGGAGTTGTGTATATAGGTAGGGGTCGGCAAGGATCCAGTTCTTGG
Source organism: Tiliqua scincoides (assembly GCF_035046505.1). NCBI lineage: Eukaryota > Metazoa > Chordata > Lepidosauria > Squamata > Scincidae > Tiliqua > Tiliqua scincoides. The sequence goes on along the minus strand of NC_089821.1, from coordinate 191,882,057 downwards.
CCAGATCCAGCAGACAGGGCTACCCATGCATGGTGTTGGTTCGTTTATCTGCTGGGACAAGATCAGGAGTTCAATCTCTTATATTCCTCTATCCCCCTGCAGCAGATAATTTATGCTATTGCTAATTTATCTGACTGAAGCTACACATAAACAGGCCCAGCTGTTGCCATTGTGTAGTGCTGGATCTGAGCCATCATCTTATGACTTGGCCTTATAGGAGATTTTTATTTCGACAGAAACAAAAGAAAAAAGAAGCGCGAAAGGAATAAACCCTTGGGTAAAAACACACCAACAGAAACCCACACTGCAGTTTCCATGGCAACTTGTCTAAACTAATGAAGGCCTGTGGAATGTCATGTTCAGAGTAGAGAACACTCTTAGCAAAGTTTTCATGGATAATCCAGAACTGAATCTAAACTACACACATTGAGATTTAGCTACAGAATTGTTATGCTTGGAGGAAAAAAAAATAGTTCAAACAGAGAATGTTCTTTCAGTCATGGTTATTTAATAACTGTTTTGACATGCAGAAATATAAAATTCTAAAATTCAGTCTCATTTTGGAGGAATTTATTTTTCATCACGGATTGAATTATTAATCTTGCACTAGGAACTATACGGCAAAGCTGTGAAGACAGACTTTCAGAATTAAATTTTCTTCTTCTTCTTCTTCTTCGTCTTCTTCGTAGTAGTAGTAGTAGTAGTAGTAGTAGTAGTAGTAGTATTTTGCCTCTAATGCACATTGTGCTTACGCAGACAGGTCTTTGCCTCAGAGGCTTTACAAATCTAGAAAGTGACACAAGGGAGACAAGGGAAGGTGGACAGAGGAATAAACAGGAGAAGCATATAAGACTAATGGCCCAATACTATCCATGGCTGGCAAATAGTGTGCAGAGGTGCCAGCATGGGAACACTTTAGGCCAGCCAGGAATCGTGACATTATGGAGAGGTAAGTAAAAGAAATATTTACTCATCTATTCCATTGTCCCCAATTGGACTCCGTAGATTTGGCTGGCACAAGTATGAGTGGGCCCAAGGGAGCATGTTTAGGCCTAGAAGCAGGCATGGGATATTGGCACCACAGCCTCCACCGCCCTCCCCCAACACCCTCTGTGGGCTCCAGTTCCTGCCCCAATCCTCCCTTTCTCTGCCCAAGGTTCATTGCAGCCAACTTACCAGCACTGGTGATGGCTAGGTGCTCCAGTGGTGCATACATGGGCACCAGCCATCCATTGTTTATGCCACTGTGTGATTGCAGCACCAGCAGCACAGGCCTTTTATTGACAGTATATGAGTTTTGTCATCGGAAGGTCTGCATGGGATTGGGATTACATATACTGTATTTAAATTTAGTTATAGGAGAGAATGAGGAATTTTGAAGATTTCTGTTTAGAACTAATTTTCCCAAGCTTTGTGTTGATTCAAGAGAAAGTAGACCGATTGCTATACAAATATAATTGTCCAAAAATATCATTAACATACACGTGTCTTCACATTTCCTGTTAATGATACTTTCTGTAATGGTCTTTCTAGCTGTTTGTCTATGGGAGGTGTCAGGAATTGGTCAGGACTGGTTTGTAGAGGTTATGACTAACATAACATGGCTAATTAAAATTTCACACTATTAAATGGGAAGATGATGCAGAGTAGCTGCGAGGAGAATATTTATGGAAGAGTGATGGAGGGCTGTGGATCTGAGGGGACCAAACATCGCTAGTCAACCAACAGCAGGCATAAAGGCATTTTTTTTGGATTCCTATCCATTAGGAATTTCCCACTTTACTAAAGCAGACATAAATCTACATTACCAGGAAATGCTCTTATCCTTCCCTTTCCTCTGATTAGCTTATCGGCAGCCAAGTCCTATGCTTCCCGGAATCCGCTGGAGCCATGGCACCAAAGTGGCTACAGCTGTATCCAGCAGGTGCTGGGAAGCTGCTGGGAGTTTCCTCGGATGAAAGTCCCCTTCCCCCAAGGAAAGCCCTGGCCCCGGTAATGGGTCTCCTCGCATCTGCACCAGCTATTTTGCTGGTGCAGAAGCGAGAGTCTCCGTGTTGGGCCTTCCAGCCCGACATAGAGTTCAGGATCCCCCTCCTGCCCCAATTCCACCTGCCACTGCACCCTTGTTCCCTGCTCCTTGTTCCACCTTCCTCCACCATCTGGAGGCCACACCGCTGCCCAGCAGTCTCACCACCAGTGGCAGCACGTCCTTCTCCTGTCAGCACAGGCCCAGCGCGAACACTCCCTACTCTCCAGGTGCCGTGAACTTATTTTACAGCATATTTATGGCACCCAAGGCCAGTGTTGAAGCTCAGCGCCCTCGCTAGGAGGGTTTAGGATTAGGCCCTTAGTCTCACGTAAGACTGTAGGTGGGAAATGGGTGGAGTATCTCAGACACCCTACCTACTACCCTACCTACTACATCATCTCATTATTACCCCTTCCCCACATTTGACTGGGAGTGCACCTATTACTGAGAAGTAATTAGACACGCTGCCCAAACAGGTCACTTTGTCGGCATATTTACCTTGATTATTCTATTCCCTGAGGAAGAAGGGAAAAAATTGATTTAAGTCTTGGAAGATATCTGATTAAAAATCAGTGAACGTAATCTAATTATAGGGAACATTTTATAATTAGCAAATTACACTCATTCTGCATGTTGCTTGCTTTATTAATTACAGTAAGTGATTTGGGAAAGATTTAGCTTGAATCATGTGTTCAGTTGCAAGGATATGAGCAATCTCAAGTCAATGTTACCTTTAGGAAAGTGTGAAGCAAAATAAGCATGCATGCGACCTTGGTGAATGCAATTCATTGGTATCAGTGCTTTTATTTACCTTGTAAATGTGGCATTTTCTGCAAATGTGTGATTCATTGTTTATTCATTATATGAGATATTTTTCCCCCCAGACACCTACGGCAACATTTCTAAAACAGAACTTAAAGCCTTTTCTGAGCTTGCTCTTCATTCTTCAGTTGATGTCATAATCAGTTCTCGTAATCCAGTTTACATTTTTTTACCAGCCAATACATGTATGAAATTGTCAGCACAATCTAATGTGTCTACTCAGATGTAAGTCCCATTGTGTTCAGCAAAACTTGCATCCCCTGTTGTGTACATCTATTGGTGTTAATTTCAACCAGGTTTATTATGTCCCTTAGCCATAATTAATACAGCCATGTCTAAGAGAAATAATAATTTTCAAAATATGGTAATTCAAGATTTTAAAGAAGACTGTTGCCTCCAGAATAATGCACACCTTGCTGAAGTTGATAGAAAACACTGATAATAAGGCCAATCACAAGATGCTTGGAAAAAGGACGGAAGGCAGGCAGTTGTATACCTCCCATAGACTTCCCTGGGGCAAATGCCTCAGGCATTGGCTGCTAGGACCCCATGGAAGCTTCTTTGAAGCTCCCGATGCGGGAGGAAACTGTGCTTTTGGTTTGCTGGAAGCACATTTTATAGCATCAGGGAAACTCACAGACCTTTTCCCAATGCAGGAGAAGGTCTTGTGAGGCTCTGTGGGGGGGGGGGCGGATTTCTGCACCAGGGGGGCGGCGATATCCCATGGGGGGTGCCATCTTGGAGCTTTGCTCCGGGCACAAGGCTGCGGAGGTCTGTGGCTGAAGGCAGCCTTGGAGCTGCCATGGCAACAGGGGTGAAGCTTAGGTGGCATTAATGACTGCCAGACCAATTATTGATTGATTGATTGATTTGATTTGTAATCTGCCTTTCTTCCTGAAGGGCACCCAGTCCTATCCGCACTTTCCTGGGAGTAAGCCCCATTGACTCTAAGGGGACTTGCTTCTGAGTAGACATGCATAGGATTGGGCTGCGTTTCAGCGTCCTTCACCCGCTTAGGCATTGGCCCTCCCACTCACCCAGGAGGTCAATCTGGGATTAGTTGGTTTTCAGTTTGGGGCCAAGTAGGAATGTTGCCTTGGTAGGGGCATTTATTTTTCCCATAGTTCAGATTTGCCAAGTGAGTTGGTTGTAGGTTAGCCTGGTGGTCACAACTGGCAGATAGGTGTGGGTTGGGATTCGGGACTGGTGTGCATCCAGGGGGGAGCAGAGTGAGCAAATTGGGTAAATTCCAATAGGCTGCTCAGCTTGGGGGTGTTGTCTAGGAACCCTTTGACTATGGTTTGTAAAGTCAGCCTGATTGACTGGGGGAAGGTGGCATGATCCAGATCTTCCTGAAGCCTCCTTAAAGGGGATGGCATTGAAAAACAGCAATAATCAAGGGTGATCATTAGCTTTAATCAAGGAGGGGTGCCCATAGGTGGAATATACTGTTGCTGACTGTCTCTGCTGACTGTTCCAAGGAAGGGAACCAACACTAAAGGGAGTGGATTTTTAGTATTGTTGGGCTGCTGCAAGTCTTTCTATATGATATATAATTGGCAGTCTGTTTAAACATAAACTCATTTAACGTGTGCCTTATTTGGGGGTGGGGGTGGTATGGAAGCAATAGCATTGGATTGAAAACAATGTACAAGGGAGCAGGAGATAGAAAAATGAAGGCAGAGCTTGCGTGCTATTTTTGGTTTGTTTCTGTTACTGATTAATGGCCCCTACTACACTTATGAGTGCTAGAGAAGCAAAAATGGCAAAATATTTTAGGGTGGTGTTTTATATACTACACTGCTTCTCTAGGGGATACATTAGTGCAGCGTGCTCCAAACTATGGCCTGCAGGCCAGATCCGATGCCCTCGCTAATCCCTTCCCTTTGTGAACGGATCTTATTGTTTTGCGGGCGAGGCTGCCATCGCTACCGCCCAATCTCCCCCCATGTTCGCTACACCCTGCTGCTTCTGCATTCTTCTGCCCCAGCAGGCTCTGCATCAGAATTTCTTGGAGACACGGCAGGGCAGAGCTAACATGGAATTCCCGACGGAATGGTAAACTCCAATCGTGCCAGGGATACTGTTTATAGCAGACAGTGGTCTCCAGTTTGGAGACTGCTGCATTAGTGCATTAGGACTAGCAGTAAAATAAAAACAGGTCTTTTCAATAAGATAGTAGCCAAGGCACACAGAATAGATTGCCCTGATATAGCAAGCTGTGTCTTTGCACAGTTCCAATCTGGCTTCCAGCCTGTACAGAGACGGTTTTGATGGTTTTGGTGGACCATCTGTATTTAGAAATTGAAGGGGAAATTCACCTCTGTGGAACTCTAGGACCACTGAGTGGCACCATAGATCATGATATTTTATTATATCAGTTTCAATATTTACAGCCAATTCTTTTTATTTAATCATGGATGGAACATAGGGCCCTTTGTCCTGAAGACTGAACCATTGACCTCAGATGAAGATTCCTTCCTTTTGCATGTGTTTTAACAATTGGATAAAATTGAAAGCCAAAAGTTAAACATTAACTATGAGCAGATCAGTTTCTGCATTTATTTTATAACTTGTTTTAATGGGCACTGTGCGCAATATCTAACTGAAGCAACATATTCTCAGTTGACCCAGAAGTTCCTTTCTTGTACTTGAAGTTATTTCCTTGTATCAATATGCATACTGAAGTGTGCTTTGTGCTAAGCTGAAATGCCATGAGCTCAAAATTAAGAGTCATCTTTAGAATGCAAAATCCAAAGTTTTTATCACTCCTTGATGATCTGTGACAAAATAAGCAAACTAAAGCAATTCAGTAAAGTCACTAAACATCACCATATACTACTGAGCTATCCTTTACCCACTCTCAGTTAGCCTGTCAGGAAGGGTGATGTTTATTTGGATGGGAGAAGAAGGAGCTGGTACATGGCGGCCTTCATTGGAGGACATATTCTAAAAAACTATATTTTCTAAGAGGGGCATGTGGGCAAGGGTTCACTGGAAAAAAGGTCGACCAGCGGGTTTCGGTATATCATTCTCTTTTATACGACTGCCCACTCAGAAGCAGTAAGGCAAGCATTGCTGTTGGTCTTTTTCAAAGAAGGACAAGACTAAGAGCCACACGTAAAGTACCACTCTTCAGCACTTCAAATTTATCAGTCCTCCTGGAAACCACTGCATTATTTATCCCTCTGTGGGGACAGGCTGTAGTTGAGTGGAAGAACACCTGCTTTACATCTGCAGAAGGCCCCAGGCTCAATCCCTGGGAAGGAGAGAACAATTCCTGACTAGGTTCACCCAGGGTCTTGATGCATTCACTGACCTCTAGTTGCTTATTTGTGAATTGGAATATGCCACCATATCCTATACCCTCAGCACTGATGCTGAGCTTATATTTTTGTTGGAAAGGAGCCAAGAAGGTTGGCATTTTTTTCTCCAATCCCTTGCTATTTTTCCTCCAGGGATAGAGAAGATGTTCAGAAATGGGGGTTTTCAAACACCTGAAATCCTTGCTTAATTAGATTCCTTTGAATTTTGGCAAGGCATGTAAATAAGCTTGGCCGCAATCTGAACTATATTTGTTTTCCTTTTCCCAAAACTTGCCTCCCAGCAGCTATAAGCACTAGGTCTAAAGGTGTCACTAACAGGAACTTAGCAGATCTGTCAGCTACAGATCAGACTTTGGTTATTTCCAGTGTTTCTAGCTAGAATCCTATTTTTATTTGTAAGTCAAACTAATTTGAGCAGAACATTATTGGTGTGCCAGCATGAAGTGTGGGTTTTGTGAGGGACATTTTATGAGAATAACCCCCTCACATTTTATTTCCCTGATTTGCAGATTCAGTGCTATTAAAGGGAGGGGAACAGACTAAATCTGACTTTTAGATCAAATTTGGATAGATGATGACATCATAAAGTCAAATCTAACAGAGGGCAGGCGGTGTTGTTATGCTGAACAGCCTTTCTGATGATGTCATGTAGCAAAACAGATTTTGCTATAGCTGGTGATGAAGTAAAAGCAAAATTAATGGTGAGGGTGCTTAATCTGAATGGTCCAACACTTTTTGTCACATTTGTGAGATGACAAGCTGCACCTGCTGAAACTCCTTCTTCTACACAATTGTTAATGGTCCAGGAGCCCTAAAGTTGAAAGGTTGGCCACCCCTGCCCTACAACATTAGAATCTGTTTTTCATTTCTGAACTATCCTTTCAGACCCTGGTGCTTATTTCTTTTTTGAAGGCAAAATGCTCCTTATTTAACCTGAAAATAATTAAAAATCTATGTGTATCCTTAGTACACTTGTTCTGTAAGTAAGTATACTTACTCTGTGTATACTTTGGGTTACCGGATACAAAGGGGCAAAGAGTGCCTATACCTTTAACCTTTGTATAGAAGAGGGAATTTTAGCAGGTGCAGCTCAACATGGAAGTATTTAAAAAACTGCACCTGCCAAAACTCTCTATTTTATACAATAGTTAAAGGTATAGGCACTCTAACCCTTTGTATCTGATAAACCTGTCTATTCTGCTGTCTGCCATATCAATGTTTGCTACTAGTCATCCTTGAACAGTGAATCACTGAGCCCACTGATCAGCAGAAGCTGTTTAACAGCCATTACTTTCTTTTACAGCATTGCCTTCTCACTGCATCTGAAATACATTCGCCTGTGAACCAAAGGCTTACAAGAGCAGCATCTCAGCAATTATTCTGCAACTGAATTTCTCTCTTGAGAATTCCCAGTGACTTTAACACTGCTAGACACATGTAAAACTGCACAGTGGCTTCATTCAGTGAAATAATTACAAAAATATATTTTGTATGGGATACTTCAACATGCTCAGACTAGTTGAGCAAACACCAAAATCATAAATTGCCACAGTAATGATCATATGGACGTTGAAACAAGAAAGAAATGGGAAAAGGTAATTTCATGCATTGTTGTTGGCAACCTTCAGTCTCCAGAGACTATAGTATCGCGCTCTGAAAGGTGGTTTAGGAACATCGTCTAGTGTGGCTGAAAAGGCCAATTCGGGAGTGACAATCCCTTCCACACCGGGAGCAAGTGCAGTCTGTCCCTGGTCTGTCTCCCTGGCTATGGGCCTTCCTTCTTTGCCTCTTTGCCTCAGACTGTTGGCCAAGTGTCTCTTCAAACTGGGAAAGGCCATGCTGAGCGGGTCGCTCAGAGGCCAGGGTTTCCCACTTGTTGAGGTCCACTCCTAAGGCCTTCAGATCCCTCTTGCAGATGTCCTTGTATCGCAGCTGTGGTCTACCTGTAGGGCGCTTTCCTTGCACGAGTTCTCCATAGAGGAGATCCTTTGGGATCCGGCCATCATCCATTCTCACGACATGACCGAGCCAACGCAGGCGTCTCTGTTTCAGCAGTGCATACATGCTAGGGATTCCAGCTCGTTCCAGGACTGTGTTGTTTGGAACTTTGTCCTGCCAGGTGATGCCGAGAATGCGTCGGAGGCAGCGCATGTGGAAAGCGTTCAGTTTCCTCTCCTGTTGTGAGCGAAGAGTCCATGACTCGCTGCAGTACAGAAGTGTACTCAGGACGCAAGCTCTGTAGACCTGGATCTTGGTATGTTCCATCAGCTTCTTGTTGGACCAGACTCTCTATGTGAGTCTGGAAAACGTGGCAGCTGCTTTACCGATGCGTTTATTTAGTTCGGTATCGAGAGAAAGAGTGTCAGAGATCGTTGAGCCAAGGTACACAAAGTCATGGACAACCTCCAGTTCACGGGCAGAGATTGTAATGCAGGGAGGTGAGTCCACATCCTGAACCATGACCTGTGTTTTCTTGACCTATGTTTTCTTAAGGCTGATCGTCAGTCCAAAATCTTGCATTTTCATGCAATCTTTGCATTTTCATGCAAATTTCATGCATAACATCTCACATTCATGCAAGCCCCTTTTGGTGAACTTGGAGGCCCAGAAGGGTTTCAGAATGAAATGTGGTGATTTTGGAGGCAGAAATTCTTGTAAATATTCATATAACATTTCTAAGGGAGTGTCTTACTACTGTTTAATGGTAATCGCAGAGGTTGCCTTTTTTAATTTGTTTACAGTTTACGCTGTGCGTCTGGTGGTGGTCAGAGCATAGTGTTAGGAGCATAGCATGTCGGGTAGCCTAATCCTAACAGCCCAATTCTGAGCTGCCTGGTGCATGGGGCTGTCAGGGTGCCAAATGGCTGCCAAAATGGCTGAGTGCATCATGCAGCTGGCGACTGCTCCTTAGAGGAAGGGACATTTGTTTCCTTCCTCTGAGTAAGGGAAGCAGCCCCATAATGGGGCTACTTGACTCTGCATTGGCTATTTAGCCAGCGCAGAGTAAGGACACCTTGTGTTGGGTTGCGCGGCCCAACACGGGGCTCTGGATCATGTGGAGCTGAACTCTGCCAATCCTGCCCCCCTTCCGCACCACTCCCTCCCCCCACCACACCTTCTGCCTGCCCTAGAACACCCTCTCCCCACCCAGGCTTACTTCTCTGCCGCCCGGCGTTCTGAGTGAGCACCAGGTAGCAGACCGCTGGCCACCTACCAGTGCTTTCCCAGTGCAGGTTCACGCTGGGCCAGCTCCGGTGCTGGGCCAGTGCTAATGCCTGCAAACGTGACTTATGGCACATTTGCAACAGTGCACACTGATGATAAGCTGGCGCACACTGCTCTGGATTGGGCCCTAAATCCCCATACACCAATGCAGTGGCACCAGCATAGCTTCTGGTGTATTCCACAGGGGATTTTTGGCCACTGGAGGCCTTCTTGTGGTAAGGGAACATTGGTTCCCTTGTCCTGGGCTAACTCCTCGCAGCCACAATGTGAGAAAGTGAAGACCCTCAGCAGAGTAGTTTGTTTTATTTTAATAAACATAGAGCCCAATCTTTTCCTTTCCCCCAGCTGATGCAGCTGCACCAAAAAGGCAAGAGCTGTATTTAGTGGGGCAGGGGAGAGATTGGGAGGCATGGGAGGATAAAGGGGAATTATTTCCTCTTCCCTTCTGTAAGCTACCCCCCCCCCCCATAAATCTCTCACTCACCAGTTGGTCTCCTCAAACCTGCACCAACTCATTAACTGATGCAAGTCTGAGGAGAAGAGGCAGGAAGCCTCCAAATTCAGGAGATAGAATCCAGTGTATGACACCAGATCCACCCACTTCTGCCTCCTCCCCGATCCCCATTCATCCCCATCCCTTCCCAATTTTGCTCCCTCCCGGACTCCTCCCCACTCACTCCTGCCCCCACTGCTTGCTTACTGGTGACATATCTGCATCCTGCTGCTGTGTGTGACATCTCCACAGCCTCTCCAGTGGCGGGACAGAAGCATACAACCCTGTGCATTTCCATGAGACCATTTATGACAGCCTTAAAGTGAACCTGTTGCTGGAACACTGGGAGGGGGGAATAACGTTGAGCCATTATGGCCCATTTCATCCCAACTCCTCTTTGCATGCCCCGCATCCTGGGGCAAAGGTCCGTGATGGCACTCCCCCATGGGATGCTGCCACCCCCCGCGTGCAAATTCCCCCCACTTATCTGGAGCTCACAGAGCCTCACGTGACTCCAGGACATAGTGTGGAAGCCTCTCTGAGGTTCCTCGGCACTTTAAACTGTGCTTCCAGAAAACCAGAAGCACAGTTTCTGACCCTGTCGGGAGCTTCAGAGAGGGTTCTGCTGGGTCCAAAAGGCACGAGAGGCTCCACACCCGGGGCATTTGCCCCATACAATGAATGGGAGGTCTGTCACTGAGTGAATGTGAGGTACAGCTTTGTTCTAACTTTTGTTCCTTGTTGGCTTCATCTGCCAAGTAGTCCAGTATAACACACCTTTCTCCATTGTAGATCCAATGTTAATGTTCATAAATCTGCTACCCATTCAGGATACTTTTTTTAACACTACACATGCAAATTTTTGCAGGAAGTAGGGAAAAAAGCCATTAATATTCATATTCATAGATAGCATCTGCGGCATTTCTTTCCAAATGGCTGTTTCCACACGTTCAATATGTCTATTTGCTTCAAATTCCAAAAGTTGTTTTTCTATAAGTTAATCTAACATTTGGACCTGGTAGTACAAGTAAATCTGTTTTTGTTTTCAAAAGTTTGGGTGGGATACACTAGGTACCCAGAAGTGCAATCATATTGTGCTAGGCTTCTAGAGCTATTTTCATCAGTCACTTGAAGGAAAGATTAAATCACATCTGACAACCTTTCATTTATCCCTGCTGAACCATTTGAAGGGGACACATAGAGTGGCAGAAAGTGCCCATGCTCTGTGAATTTGTATGGACTTACACAGAAAGTTTCAGGGACGGTATTTGAAAAATTAATCAACAAAATTAATATATTTATCAACTATTTCATAACATTGTAGTCCAATAAATATTTAAACAGCCAACTATTACTTTAAAAGACTGAGTTATCCACAGTGAACAAAAATTGCTGAGTTCTGTTTTCGAAGTGTAGCATAAACATGTTTAGAATATTTCAAAACTCCTTGTGTACTTCTATTGGGCAGTCAAATCCACGGGTCGCCAAAGTGACATTTGCAGCCTAATCTTGACAGATGGAATGTGTATTGTACCAGCAGAAATGCTGCAGTGATAGCATGTGTGATAAGCCCACCAGAGTATGTGGCACATTGGCTCAAGCACCAACGAAGGAACCACCTACCACCAGCAAATGGTAGCTGGCACAGAACTGAGCAGACCTATTCAGACAGTGGAGGTTTGCCAAACTGTAAGGGAACAAAAGTTCCCTTTCCATAAGGAAACATCTGTGACTGTCTACCCCCCTCCCCCACAATAGGGCCAGTTCTGATATGTGATTCCATCCACACTCAATCAGAGAGAGAGATAGAGAGAGTGACAGACAGAGAGGGATGTGTGGAGCTCTGTGTGGGGAAGGTTTTGGAGAGGTTCAGACTGGCCCTATGTGTACTGCATCCTGAGATTCTAGTGGAGATAAATTGAGAGACCAAGACAAGGCCAACGTTACCCAATGAGGTTTCTTCCAGGGGGAGAACCTGAACACGGGTCCTTCAGAACCAAGGTCAGCAATTGATCCCCTACACACATTGGATCTCAGCACCAGTGGTTATTCAATGTGAAAGTAGCATGAATGGAGTCATAGAAAACAACTATTTTATCCCAGAGTAAATGTGTAATGTGCTCTAAGAAATATTGTTCTCAGAACAAACTTTTGAGCTAGCTGCTATAACTCCCCGCGTTCATTTACACTTAGAAGTCTGAACAGTTTGTCTACTGAGAATTCCGTGGACATACCTGATTATTAATAATTAGGGCTTCCCAGAATGAGAACTTGGTAAAATCTCCCCTGAGACAAATCCAGTCAGTGATGACAAGTTTGTTGGTACTGAGAACATTGCAAGTCATCTGCTTTTTCTAGGCATAGCATCAAGATGAGAAAATATGCTCTAGAGGAAAAACTCTATAAAAACTCTATAAAGTTGAACAGCCTTTTCTCTAAGAAGAATAAATTTCCCAAGCTGTAGGGCAGTCTCCACCAATTCAACGACCAGGGATTCTGCAATTAATCTTCTTTGAATTACTGAGAGGCAAAGGTTGGTAAAAAGCTGTTGTATATCATGGAAAATACAATTGTGTAGGAAAAATGATCGTTCTTATCTCTTGTGAGTTTGCTGTTTGCCAAAGCACTAAGAACAGTTAACCATGTGAAGAAGATCTGTTTGCTTGCAAGAGGGTAATAATATCTAGAAATAATATCCCCACCTGGAAAATATGCTGATGTTAAACAAATCAGCATCTCTTACTGAAAAAGCATCTTGATGTGCTGCAACATGAGCATTTGTTATTCTGGTAGTCACTGGAAAGGGTGAGAAACAAAACAGCATCAGATACAGGGCAATCATGCACACCACTCTTTGAAACCCAGAAATTTCTGTGGCAGCACATTTTTTTGTCTGTTTTGCTCTTTTTATAGGAAATATTCACCTTAATGATGTGTTTTCAGTTGATATAGAACTTGCAGCCCAATCCTAAGGGCTCCTAAGCTGAAGCTGAGTTTCATAAATGTGCTGAAAAGCATGTTTAGGGCACCTTCTGTGCCAGTGATGGCCCAGCACCAGTTGGTGCTGACCAGAACACGAGAACTCAGGGTGGCAGTAAGGACCTTGGGAGTGGGGGGGGGGGGTGTTCTGGGGTGTGGGAGTGCCGGGCAGAGGAGGAATTGGCCCAGGAGGGGGGTGGGACTGGCAGCGCGCTGCTCCATCATATCCTATTCTCCATGACTGGCTGCAAAGCCTGACACAGAGGTTCTCTCGTCTGCACCAGCAAAATAGCTGGCACAGACTTGAGAAGCCTCATTGTGGGGCCTGGGGTTTTCCCTGGAGGAAAGGTACAAAAGTTCCCTTCCCCCAGGAGACCTCTGGCAACCCTGGTGGTGCTGATAGATGCAAAATGGCAGTAGCCGTTTTGGTGCCGCTTTACCTGACGGAGCTGCCGGGGATAGAATTAGGCTGTTAATTGGTTGCATCTTATGAAATAATTCCATGAATCTCCCTAACGCTTCTCAGAAATTCATATTTCTTTTCCTTAGTGCAGGGGTGCTCAAACTTTCAACTTTAGGGATCCTGAACCTCTAAAATTGTGTAGGAGAGATAATTTCAGCAGGTGCAGCTTGTCATCTGTGGGATGACAAGTTGCACCTGCTGAAATTCTCTCTTCTATACACTTGTTAAATGTCCAGCATCCCTAAAGTTGAAAGTTTGAGCACCCCTGCCTTAGTGAATGGCAAGAATGTTCCTTGATACAAAACCATATTCTATGCTCTAGAGCTCCATGCACAATAAAATGTATATATGAAGTTTAAGTGCCTTTCTCATTCACAATAATATTGTGTTGTGCAGTGTTGGCTGGGGAGACTCCTCAATACCATACCGAATATAAAGAATATTAATTTTTTCTATGCACAAATGAACCTAACAATCTCAGCCCAGAAGTAGATGTGCCTTTGAAACCAGCAGGCCCACATCTTTCTCTTTTCTCTCTTCTAGTAATGTCTAACAATACAAAATGAATGATATCTGTAACCATACTGAGAATTTCCTATCCCCATGACCAGTTGCTAATGAAATGGAGTGGCAGTCCACCAGCTCTCCACATTGTGATGTCATCTGTTTTATATTGCTAGACTTTACCAAAGGAAAGAGGGGAAAGAGATATGTGCTTCTCTTGTTATGGTAACCAAGCATCTCCAGTCCTGTATAGTTCCAGTCTAAGATACTGGTGTTCCTTTAATGAGGATGATACTGCCAGTTAGGGATGGCAAATTGGGCTAGGATGCTGTTTAATGCAGCTTCATACATGTTGCTGTCTTCCATGATGTATCACATATCAATGTCAGTAGCATACCCGTGTGAGTACCTTAGCAGTGGTCAGCTATGGATGAAAAGTGGGTATACTAACTTAGCTACAGTGCTCTATAGTTAATGGTGATATAGATATGATAAGTGATATAGATATCAGAGTGTGGCAGAGTGTTCACCATAGTGGTCTTCACAATTTTAATTTCACCCCAACACTGTTTTTTGCCAAGGAGACAGTTTACATCAACTCATTAGCCCTCCTAAATGTGAATTGTTGTGACACTTTAAGGGAAGGCAATTCAGTAGTTATGAATTCAGTAGTTATGAGTTATACAGATCTGGTGAGATTTGCAGAGGTTATATACTCTTCTGCATTCACTTACAAAGTCTTGAACATAATTCTTTCAAAATCTAAGTGGACATATTTGAATCTCACAACTACCAACTCGTTGTGAACAACAATGAAAAATTCTGACCCATATATTCATGATGGTTGTGATTTCTTGATGATAAAAACAATGTCAATGCTATTTTCATTGTTAACCTCCCCCCCTTAACAGTTCTTCCTTTAATAGATATTCCTCAAATATGGAAACCTAGGGCAAACTTAATGCCAAGCAAAATCTCAGACACAGAACACATGAATTAAGCATTAATATGTTCAAATGTCTGGTGAATGGTTATGACTGCAACTCCAAATTATAGATGCTTTATAAGTGTCAGGAGATGAGTCCTGAGCAGGTTTTCTTCTGTATGTGGTTTATTTAACTATAGTGATTCTCGTTGCTGTGAATGATCTCTGTTTGCCAACAATCATATCGGAAACTCCATCCAGAAGAAGAGCCTGTTGGGCTGCAGAAGCAAAATGTCCAGTGCAGTAGCGTAGCTATATAAGTGCAGGGGGTAGCAAATGTACCGGGCTACAGCTGCTGAGAGGGGCAACATCAGGGGTTGGGGGGCAACATTGGGGTAAGTTGCCTTGGGCTGCTGCAGCCCCACCAGGTACATTGGCCAGAAGCCGAGTAGATATGCTTGTAAGGCAGCAGGGCAACACTGTTGTCCCCCCCCCCCCCGCAGGGGAGGTAAGTAAGCAGGAGGGAGTGGGGAAGCTCCTTGGAGGGGGGTTGGAAAAGCCCTGCCCTCGCTCTGCGTTTGGGCAAGAAGGAGGCGAGGCGATGCGCCACATGTCTGTTGCTGGCAGAGCCTGGACGGGAGTCGAGGCGGCGGCAGCAGCAGGCACTGAGTGGAGAAAGTTTGCAGCTCTGCTCTGCTGTACCTGAGATCTCGGCAGGGCTTTGGGAGACTTTCGTGGGGCACTTCAATGCGGGGAGAGGAGGTGCAGGAGGAGGTGGCGGCGGTGGGGCCTCTTCCCTCCCTCTGCTGAGAGCCAACAGCTGCAGGCGCTGAAGGTTTCGTTTGCCCCTATCCCATCAGAGCCAGCAGAGGGCTGCCTGCCTGCCTGCCAGAAGACCAGCCGCAGCAGGAAAGCCTTCCTTTCACTCACCCACTCAGAGTCTCTACTCAGAGGTAAGTCCCAGTGTAGCCAATGGGGCTTACTCCCAGGAAGGTGTGGATAGGATTGCAACTCAGAGCCCAAGCCTGTGTTGGTCTACTCAGAAGTAAGTCCCATTATAGCCAATGGGACTTACTCCCAGGAAAGTGGGGCTGGGACAGGAGCCTGAGAGCCCAGCCCAGCCCAGGCAGGTCTACTCAGAAGTGAGTCCCATTATACCCAATGGGGCTTACTCCCAGGTAAGTGCAGATAGGATTGGATGGGGCCTCAGTCAGTCAGGTGCGACTTCCTCCTCTGCCCTGAGTTCTCCTTCCCCCACAATCACTGTGAACCAGCGAGTGGGCTGGTGGCTTCTCCATAGCCTCCTCTTCCCCCCAGGCAACGGCGGGACCCAAGCTGTGCCACCAAACAAAACGGCGGTGGGGGGCATGCCCCAGCTCCCCTCACAAGCACAGGACTCTCCTCAATGTAGCCCATTTCCCCTTGTGGCCCAATGTGTCTGGCTGGTGGGGCGCGTGCCAGTGGTGGCAACTGCTTCTTCCCCCCCCCATGAGCCTGACGGGGCTGCAGGAGCAGCCCAATGTAAGACCTCAGAGGGAATGGAGGTGAAGTAGGAGGGAGCTGGTGCTGGGGGGAGGCAGCTTGGGGGATGTGGCCGATTTTATTTTCACCATTAAAAAAAAGTGGGTGTGAAATCAAAACCCGGGAGTGACGTCACTTCCGGATGTGACATCACTTCCAGGGCAACATCTTGAGCTTTGCACTGGGCAGCAGGATCATTAGCTACGCCACTGGTCCAATACCATCTTCCACCACACTACAGCATGTAGCTGCACAAAGGAGGCACATGCTGTGGTGGGAAGGGTGATCAGGAGGCTTAGGAGAGGTAAGGAGAAATATTTTCCCTTATCTCTCAGTAGGCTTCCTGGTGGCTCATGGATCTCCACGGACCTAACTGGCTGGTGTAAGTTCACAGAGATTCATATGCACACATATTGTTCCTGAGCACTGTTAATACAAAAGCCAAACACAAAAATTCATTATGACAAGTATAGGTACAACTACATAAACACTGCAGTGGTTTGTCCATGAGTATCAGTGATGTATAGGGGGAGAAGCCATGAAGGAACTGAAAGCTGTAGAAAACTGTACCTGCACTGTTCTGTACAAACTGTAGAAATGAAATATGGAAATACTGATGATTCCTAAAGCTTCAGTTCTGCATCAGGAACAAGGGAGAAATTTGGAGAATATCAGTAGCATCCTTTGCCGAGTTTCACTGGAGGGTAAACCACATTAACAAGGTGAAATTAAACATAACAGGAATATAAAATATATCCTGTTTGCTATATGCCTAACAGTTACTTCCTATTTAATTATGCTGTATAGCATGTGTATTCATAATTACTGCCTCCGCAATCTGACAGGAAGCCAGGTGTTTGTACAGTTTTGGAAAGGAAATGCATGGCTCTGTCTCAAGAAACTTTGTTAGTCTCTTATCAAAACTCTTGTGACTGTCCTTGATATATCTGCAAGGTTTTTCCCCCGAGGAACCCCTAAATTCACTCCAAATTTCACGTCTGGCCAAGTTTTAGTGAAAACTAGTGCAGTCAGTTTTCCATTGCTACCAACTTGCCAGAATTTTCCCATCCTCTATGCCTTGTAATCCCTCTAGGCAAGTTCTGCATCATGTCTATGCAATTCCTGTCCCACTGGATGCTTACTGTTAATTAGCAGTTATAGCCTATCAACCTAATGAAAAAAGAACACTATGGAGAAATGTAATGATATATTTTCTTCTTGCAATATATGTCCTGTGCTATTAATATTGTAGCTCCTCACCTGTGACCTTCACAAAGTATAGGTACATAGAATAAAACATATCATGCAGCTCAGTGCATTTTGGATTTAGTGCATGGGGAACTAACCCATCTGTTTGTAAGTGTCTTTTTGTCCCAAGACAACACTTCATTCAAATACACATACTTTGACCTTCAGGATGAATTTCCTTTCACTTTGTAACGTTATAAGTGACTTATAAAATCCCCCAAGCAAATCAGTCCATGCATGAAAATTTAGGACTTCAGATTTGAGTTTCTTTTAATGATTACAGCAGTGATTTTCAACCTTTCTTCATCTCAGGGCACACTGACGCACTAAAATTGTCAAGGCACTCCATCAGGTTTTTGACAATTGATAAGGCACACCATGCTGCCAGTGGGGGCCTACAATCCCCATTGGCCCTACTAATAAATGACCTTCCCCCAAATTCCTGTGGCACACCTGTGGACCACTCGCGACACACCAATGTGCCACGGCACAGTGGCTGCTCTATTTAGTACTTGATTTATTCAGTACTTAAAACACAACACCTTTGAGGTATGGGGGGGAGGGGGAGCAGACAGTAAATGCTCTAAGAGTTTTACAAAATCAACTTGAAGAGCCACCAACAGCCCAATCCATGTTTATTCAGAAGTTAAGAAACACTGGGGCTTATTCTCAGGTTAAATGTGGATAGGACTGCAGCCCAATACTGAAATTAAGAACAGATTACTTTTCCACTTAAAAATAATACTGTGGCTGCATCTGCTGACACTATATCACCTAGTGTGCTTTTAAAATGTTTAAAATTAATAAAAATGACAACTTGGAATGAGGACTTGAAATAAAAACACACAACACCTCTTTCTGCCTTTTTTATTTTATTTTTTTTTCAAATCACAAAATCTTCTAAAACATAAAACCATTTTCAAACACCCCTATTTATATCTAATTTCTTCCACTGCTTGGGCTAACCACCCTTTTCTATCAGTGAAGTCAACATCATGAACTTAATTGAGTTTTAGGAGCCCTATAGGATATTCTGAAATGTGGGGGAGGCACTACTCAGAGGAGCCTTAAACACTTTTTTAGGAAGTCAAGGGGGACTCACTTTCCACAACCAATGGAACCCCTGAAAAGCTTAAGGAGTGTTGAGCAATTGGAAAATAAGGACAAGAGTTAATTCAGACAGTCCTATTCATGTTACATTTGACACGCATACGCAGACACATGACTGTTGATCTGTACACACATACAGTTATTTACACATGTTTAACATGCGTACAATAGCCCATGCAATGATACTCTATATCAGGGGTGTCAGACATAAGGCCCACGGGCCGAATGCAGCTCTCGGAAGCTATTTATCTGGCCCCCTTTACCATTGGGCTCTCCCAGCATAATAATTGGGCTGAGTTACATCTTGAAAATATGAATAAGGTTTGTACATTTTCTCTTCAGTCATTTGCAGCTCATGAGTTTCTATGTAAGAACAAAGTGCTTTTTTCTGGCCATCATCGGCTTTATGATGTCACTTCCTGCTTAATGATGTAACTTCTGGCCCTCAGCAGGCACCATGAATGCTAACTCCAGCCCTCTGTATGAAATGAGTGTGACATCACTGTGGCACACTGACAAGGTACTAAAATTGTCAAGGCACACCATTAGTTTTTTGACAATTGACAAGGCACACCGTGCTGTTGGTGGGGAGCTGACATCCCCATTGGCCCTATTAACACAGCCCCCCCAAAACTCTCGCGGCACACCTGCAGACCATTCACGGCACACCAGTGTTCCATGGCACAGTGGTTGAAAATGGCTGGATTACAGGAATGTCACTAAAGGCTACAATTTACAAGTATTTGCTTCAAAACAATTGTGTAAACATATATCGGGGTGGGTCCAGATAAAGTGGGTTATATATGCAGCCAAACATAACCGGTCTGGTATTTCTAACATGGGTGTTATCCTTTTATTGCCAAATCCTCAATTTTGCAGACAAACTACATTTGATTTGAACTCCAGTTCTAAGCAATTCCACAGAACTGCTAAATTGTCATAGGAATTGCACCAATTATTCTCCAGATTCAGTTTTTAAGAACTAGCTTTTCACTTGGGCAAATGTTCCCCAGTCTTGTTCAGGGCCATTCTTTCCTTTGTCCTCTCTAGATTAATCACATGTGTGGACCCACCCAATCCCACAGTGGATGGCATGACATCACAGAGCACTGGAACCTGGGTGGGGGCATCTTTAAGGGCAAATGAGACCAAATAGAAGTGAGGGCAATAAATAAGCAAACACCATTTCAAGGAATGACAACAAGTAACCCCAAAAGGGGGTATTATTTTGTGACAGCTGAAAATCTTCATGAGGAACTGTAAGAAGATTTGTTTCAGCTTTAAAGGAGAACAGAACTGCAACGACAAGCTAATCCCCTTTGTTCATATTGGCATGGGCACCTGGCAGTATTCACTCATACTTACATCACATGAACAAGGATATAATCTTCTAACTGTTCCCAGTGCCAGGAGAAGTTATGTATAGAGTAGGTGAAGCAGAGCTGAATATCTTGGACAAGCCATCGTTGCCATTGAAGCAGATAAAACCAATATAAAAGTCTTCGGCATCACTTGTTGAATCCAGCTTAGCATGTGACAGGAAAACTTGAAACATTCCCATTCTTGCTGCCCTCTTTCCCAAATGAGTACCTTCCCAGTTTATCATCTGACGTGACAAGTGCTGGTCTTGTGCAGTTGCTGCACTGATTCAGAAGGAAGTGAGAATATCCATTTCATTGGCCTTACCCATTGGATTTAGCGGGTCAGAATCCAACATCATGTCCTCTTTCTCAAGAAGGTCATGAGCTACTTGTCTTCAAATTATGATTTGGCCAAATTTGGGGACCACCTGGAGCTCCTCCTCCTCACCTCTTTTAGTACCTACCCCCTCAGCCTTCAAATCACTGCCTGGTTCAAGTTCCTTACAGTAATCCTTCTTTTAATGACTTGAGGGTTAGACGCTAGAGAAACATTCCACCTGATCAGCTCCTCAGAACTTGAAAAATGCCAAGATGGTCTTCAGGCACACGGATTAATGCTAATGAAATAGCTGGCATAACTTTTGGAACATACTCCATTATCTTTCGATATGATGTTAATATAATAATCCATGTTAGGTGAGTGATGCAGCTCTCCTTTCCAGTCCCAATTTGTCTTTTTTTCTTTTGGAGCACAGTACCTAATATTTTAATTTTCCATGTTGGCCATTTTTCATTCTTCTCCTTCTATCTCCAGCACTAACAGAACATAAGATTCACTGCTTCCTTTGCATAGGATGGCTCGTGAATCTGGTACAAGCAAGTAGAGATATAAAATTGCTGTTCCTTTAAAAGAAGCAACACCTAGTGAAGTGGCTATAAAATTGAGTTTAATAAGAGCAGTAGCATTTGGTGACATAAATTTTCATCCCCCACAGGAATCAAGAATATTTATAGAGAACGTTGCACACTGCTTAAAAGGTATTCCATCTGTGGGATTGATGTGAAACTCACAAACACCATGGGAGCTTTGGGATGGGTACAAATGGGCTCTGTCTTAGCCTCTGACAACTGTGTGAAAAGGTGGCCATTTTAGCGAACAGAGGAAGTGCACAGCTCCTATGCAATCCTACCATTTTGGGAAGGGGCAAGCCTGTTGGGTCAGAGTGACCCTAGCACTTGGATGGGTTGCAGCACCTTTTGAAAAGCCAATAGGCAGTTGAAACTAATAATAATAATAATAACAACAACAACAACAACAACAACAACAACAACAACAACAACAACAACAACAACAACAACAACAACAACAACAACAACTCGGTATTTATATACTGCCTTTCTGGTCATTGGATTACTCCTCTGACTTTATTCAAGGCAGTTTACATAGGCAGGCATTTCTAAATCCCTCAAGGGGATTTTTACAAACATAGAGGTTCTCTCTTTCAAGAACCAACAACATTTCAGAATGGATCTTCCTGGTTTGGTCTCACTTCTGGCCTCCAGTTCTCCCACGCAGGCTGACAAGCAGCTCCATCTCTCAGGGAGGTCAGCCAAGATGCTTCTTGCTCACACCAAGAGCAGGTGGAATCGCTCAGCTTGTCAGCTGCTTCAAAGTCTCATTCTCAGCCGTTCAGGGAACTGCCGGTGTCCTCGAACTGGCGACCTTCTGATGTTATCTTTGGGCTAACGGAGGCTCTACCCTCTAGACCAGACCTGCTGCCCACCAGACCTCCTGCCCCAAATGTTTCATTCATCCAGTGGAAAAGTCCAGTTTGCAGATAAGTTCGCTAAAGAAGAAGTCCTCAAGACCAGCACAACCTGAAGCACAGAGATGATACCATGAGCCAAGAGCTCTCACTAAACTCTGGCCAAAGTAATGCCATTTTAACCAGTTCTGACTCTGGCCTTAAAGATGCTTGTTAGCAAGAAGCTGCAAGCCACCCTTCACCCAGTGTCTTGTCCTCAAGATAGCGAGGCCTCAAGAGTCAGTCTGCAACAACAATACCTCAGAGCAAGAGCAACCTACATTATAGTGCCTGTGGTCTCTTATCTCTCCAGTATGGTCCAGCTCAATGGAGGGATAGGCGGGGGGGGGGGTAACTGGGCAGTGAAAGTGGAAAGTTACTGGACCCTTGTCCCCTTAGCTTTGCTAGCCACGCCTATGAGTTGAAATGTAAAGTATGAGTATAAAACTTATGAGTATAAAAAGCTAGCTGCGTCTAGCTACACTTGCGCATGATCTGAGGCAACTGGCCTCCTCGCTGCCTTGCTTTGGTATCAGCAGTAAACAAGCTGTTTTCTGCTGTACCTTCCCTCAGAGTGCTATTTGGATGTAGCACTCCAGGTCACGAACCTCACACTGCGTTTCAAGGGCAATGGAGACAAAAGATGTATCTGAAAGAAACAGAAACGACATTCCAGATTATGAAGCATTTTCAATGCTGTTACAGTTAGGAACCAGGAATATGTTTTGTCTCAGTTTGGCTAGTGTTTCTTTTTCCAGTAGCATAGCCAGAGAGGAGGCACAGTGCTAGGTTTTGCAGGGAACCTCAACGCATCATGTAAGCTGCCCCCCTCTTCAATAATGAGCCATTCCTAGTGGCGAGAGCAATGCTGAGGAGACACTTTCACTGCTGGGAATGGTTGCAATGGTGAGGAGGAGGGGCAGCTTACGTGGTGCATTGAGGCGCCCTGCAAAACTTAGTGCTGTGCCCCCCCAAGCCATACTGCTGCCTTTTTCCTTTCTTTCTTGCTGTTTTGTCTTTGGCATGCATCTTGGATCACTTGCTTCAGTCATTTCAAACTATTCTGCAGGACTTGATGCACACTGCATTAAATTCTCTCTGCCAGTGAGGCCCAATCTGGTGAGGTGCTAAATCAGAAGATAATCAGTTCTTAGGTGAGGGGTTACACTTGATTACCTTCTATTATTTTTGAATCTATGCAGTGATGGAGCTCTGAAAAGAGCAATATCAGGGTTCATGGCAGGCATCCTGACCTAAATCCCAGATATATGAGATGCTGACTGTCCTATAAATGGTAGGAAGCCTGGGTCCTGCATATGCTACAAGGCACACTGACACTTTTTTATATGCCATGTGAAAAGAGTGACTTCTCGCACTTGTTGTCAATGGCTTCACTTTCCAAAACATGTGCGGTCTCTCCTAATTCCATTTTAGTCCCTTAGCTGACAATTCTGAGAGTCAACCAGGAGTTGACCCTGGAGAGCATGAAGCATGAAGCATGGCTGCCTCTAATCAAGATCATGCTAATAAAGGACCATTGATTGGAATGGAAAGCTGTAGCACTGTGGGAGATCTGTGTAATATCTTTCACTAACGACTGCAAATTTGGGCTCCCTATTTTGGGCTCCCTATTTTGGGCTTCCCACTTTGAGATACAGTCCAGTTGGATTTGGT
This sequence comes from Tiliqua scincoides, assembly GCF_035046505.1. NCBI lineage: Eukaryota > Metazoa > Chordata > Lepidosauria > Squamata > Scincidae > Tiliqua > Tiliqua scincoides. The sequence goes on along the minus strand of NC_089821.1, from coordinate 191,858,572 downwards.
GACTGTCACTGCCATTGAACCTCTTTCCAGACCCAATCTGCCCTCATCCTGGTTCTGTTGCTGCCCCCTTCTTCCCTCCCCCATCCCATCTCGCCTTCTCTTACCTGAGTCGGTGAGCCAGTCCAGTGCTGTCACTGCATGTGAGGCTGCTGTGGCCTCCCCACTAGTACTTCCACAGCACTTGGTTTTGCGCACTGTTAGAGGCTCTTTGGTGATTGCCATAAGGCAGTTGCCACTGGCTGAATGCTTATTCTATCAGTGCTAGTGTCCAATAGGATTGGGTTTGTCTCATCTGCAAGCAGTTTACAGTCTAAAGCAGCCATATGCTGCATTTTGGCCTTTCATTATAAATTCCTCCTATTTAGTTTAATTCAGGGCGAAGCAGAACTGGACCGGAGACTGGATATGTGGGTATGAGAGCAGTGTTGGAAACACTCAAAAGAATGTCAATGAATGACTTTTGCTGAACTTTATTCATACTAATCCCTAATTCTGAGCTTTAATAAACATAGGTCACAATCCTAACCCCTTATGTCAGTGTTTTCCAGAACTGGCATAGCGGTACCAATGGGACATGTGCTGCATTCTGCAGATGGGTGTCACTCATGGAGGCCTCCTCAAAGTAAGGGAATGTTTGTTCCCTTCCCTCAGAGCTGCATTGCCCTTATGTTAGTGCCAGAAAGCACTGACATAAGGGGTTAGGATTGCGCCCTTAATATCTTAATATCTGATATCTTCTTGATATCACTCATGAGGTAGCCTTATAAATACTCACATTTTCTCAATGCTCACCCCTTTATTGACCCATTAATGGGGTGACCCTCAATGCTCACCCCATTATTGACCAATGATAAAAATGAGACACAGCTTCATGCGACTCTCTGGAAATCAATTTTTTTTTAATGCTCAGTAACATTGCCTAGATATTCAGTGCACCTAAACAAAAAGCATTTTCATACCAGAAAAATACTCTAAAAGACTGGCTGCAAATTTACTGCCATCCACTGCCTATTTTGCACACCTGAGACTAACGTGATACATATGCAGGGTGTACCGCATTGACTGCCACGCATGTCAGGAGGAAATGACAGTTTCAAGTGTAATTGGAAGGAGCCGTGATGCTTTTGCTGATTTACAGTTCAGAAAAAGGAAAGAAATAATATTGAAATCGGAGAACAGCCGTAGAAACAGGATATGATGGGATTCTTTTCGACCTTGTTAATGTTATTGTTTTATGTTATTTCCTATGGGGAATTGACAGTACTAATTGGCATAAATAGTTCTTTCCTTTTTGTTTCATTTGGAGCTGTCTTGACATATGTGTTATAGAATTTCTGGTTCTCTGGTTGCTGTGTGGAATGCTAAACTGAAGCTGAAGAGATACAGCCATGGTTTTCACAGCAACATGGGGTTTTTAACCACTCTGCAGTCTGTACAAAAAGCAACAAATGACAACAGGTAAAGCCAACAGGCTTTTTAACCCAATGTCTATATAAATATGTGTAAATCCTGCTGTAAGTGATGTTGGGGAAGGTTCTGTATTTAACAGAAACAACATGGCTGAAATAGAGGCACAATGAAAGATCTCTGTGCAAACAAGAGGAGATGAACAAAATCAGTGGCGTATCCAGAGGGGGACACAGTGCTACGGTTTGTAGGGTGCCTCAACACACCATGGAAGCGGCCCCCTCCCCTTCACCTTCAGAGCCAATCTAGGTGGCTAAAACCACGCAGAGGAAAAGCCTCTATATTGTTCTCCAAGGACCCAATCCTATCCAACTTTCCAGCACCTATGCAGCCATTCCAGTGGGATGTGCACAGCATCCTGCAGTGGGGCTGTAGTCATGGAGGCCTCCTTAAGGTAAAGAAATGCTCGTTCCCTTTCCTCAGGGCTGCATTGTGGCTCATCAGCACTGGAAAGTTGGATAGGATTGGGCCCCAACTCCAGAATGGCTACAACGGCAAGGGGGCAGGGCAGTTTACATGGTGCGTTGAGGCACCTTGCAAAACTTAGTGCTGTATCCCCGCTGTATCTACGCCACTGAACACTGTACCGGAAGTGTGTGGATTTCTGTTGTATGACTTTCAGCCTTCACATACATTTGCAGAGGGAATACAACAGGCCTAAGAAAGAAAACCAATGGAAAAGGAGAAAAGAACGGACACATTCTACTGGGTTGTCAGCTCTGCAGAGAGTCTGAAAAGTAGCTTTAGAAGGTGCCAATCAACATTTGGGAATATTTTGGAGTAAGAATTCCTCTTGAACATCTCATTTAAGGAGGAAGTGTCACATAGTCGCAAATGGTTTTCCAGAAACGACTACTGCCTTCTTCAATGGTTGTCTATTGATTGCGAATTCCATAAGCACTGTTCGAGCTCTCTTTGACAGCATCGGTAATGAAAAGTCCTCTTCTTAAAGATGCTGAGCATGTCACTTCTCTGAAAATTAATTTGAAAAACTTTCTGAGATCTCCACGTTCACCTTTTTTTTTTCTTATTATTTTCCCTGAAGAAGAGGTGAAGGAGACAATCCTAATGAGCAGCTCAAATGCATTCTGACTTGCGGAATAACAACTGTCAAAGCCCCAATCATATTACTGTACGTAACTCTTAAGTGCTCAGGACAGTACAAGACATTTCTGGTCCTTTTTACATGTATAGGAATCCATTATAATATTTTATTCAAAGCTTGGATTAATTATGTTGCTACTCTATCTTATTTCAATAACCCTTCCTTGATCAAGTGACAGATAACAGCCTGGGAATAGGATTTTCAATGGGTTGGTTTACATTTCTGCCACGGATTGGCAGTCCGTGGATCTTTTAAGTTGTACACGCAAATAATTTTTACTTTCTTAAAGGTGCTAGTTCCTAAAATGTTGTACACCTACTGAAAGTTTAAAGTTGTATTGACTTTGTTATTAACTTGAAACACCATTTTCATTCCTGATTTGGAGCTTTAAAAAAAAAAAAAAACAACCCTGAAAGCACAGTAAGGTAGCACAGATAAGAGTTCTCTAATGATAGCACTCCCTCCTGCTGATTTCAAAGTGAGTCTGAACATGAGAAGTCCAATTACATAGAATTCCATTTCATTGCTAAGACATCATACCAGTCCTCGAACATGCAACATTTATAGGTTTCAACTATGCACATTTTGAGATATATCAATTTTATAGTAATTTAAAAAAAAAAAAAAAGAATGTGGTCAGTTCCAGCTTCTGTTAAGCTGAGGGTAAAGGCAGTCCTGAGCCAAAAAGACTGCAGTCCTATGCAAGTCTACTCACAAGTAAGAGCCATTGACTTCAATGGGATTAACAACTCAATCCTATTGAGCTTTAGCTTTGATGGACTGAACTCCATAAGCACCTTAAAGAGATTCCTGGCAGCACATTCAGTAGCCTTCCCACGTGTGTTGTTGGCTCTCCTGCCACCCACCAGAGCAGGTAAGGCAATAGGAATGGGGGGGGGGAGGGAGTGAGAGGAGGACAGAACAGGAGCAAGGAGGGGAAGAAACTGGGCAGGGAAGAGACATAATGGGACAGGGAGGCTGTGTATGAGGCTGGATCAAGCAGCAATGGCACATGCCAGATCCTGTCCCCTTTCCTGCAGCTTTCCTCCTTTCTCTCGTCAGACTTGCACTAGCAAAATCATGAGTGTAAGTCCCATTGTGGGTCAGTAGGCTTACAGAGGTGTAGGGGATTAAAATCGCCTTTCACCTCTGAAGCCTCCTAATCTGCCCCTCCCACTGGATAAAGCATGCCCATTTAGTGTGGCCACACCAGGGTGAGGAGGATAGGCTATGGCTTTTAACTCCATGCATATGTCTATAGCAGGGTGGGCAAATCCTGGCCCAGGGGCCATTTGCAGCCTTTGGGGACCTCCAATCTGGCCCGTAGGGAGCCCCCAGTGTCCAATGAGTCTCTGACCCATTAGAGACTGTTGGAGCCCACGCTGGCCCATGACTGCCAGTCACGACTGCCAGACACGAGCTGCGGGCCGAATTAGAGCAACATCTTTTATAGTCTCTATGTGTTTTCCGCTTTTCCCTATGCATTATTTTACCACACACACACCCCGCCATTGCCTCTGAACAACTTATGTCTCCATGTGTTTCTGACTTAGTCTGGCTTGGTCTGTATGTTTTCACTGTGCAAGAGGTGTGTAGCAAACAATTCATCGTTTTCATGTGGTTCTACATGCCTGTAATATAGTGTTCATGTGTATTATAAATAAGCTCAGTAAAATTCATTCATTCCTATGAGTTGCATCTCTAATGTATTCATTTATGTAAATTTATTCAAATTTGAAATGTAAATTAATTATTTTTACCCAGCCCCTGACAGAAAGATGACAGAAAGATGATGTGGCCCTCTTGCCAAAATGTTTGCCCACCCCTGGTCTATAGGTTTGTAGCCCTATTTGTTCAAACCAGTAGGAAGCTCTTATAGTGACACAGAGTTTGCAGTTGCAATCCTAAACACCCTTACTTAAGAGTAAATCCCATTGAAGTCAAGGGTGCTTACTTCTGTCTAGACATGTAGAGGCTTGCCCTATGACATTATTGGTTAGGAGGGCTGGCTTTTCTGTAATTCCCACTTTTTGCTAGAGGTAGATGTTTATTTTATTGATTGCTTTTGAGTTATATCCCACTGTAGCCCCTGGGCTCAGAGCAGCCTACAGCAGCTTTTTGCTTCATGTTAATAGTCCTCTTCTCAAGGGGCTCAAAGTTTAAACTGTAAGGTGTTGACACAGGGGCTGAATTCTTTGCCTGACCTTCATCAGGTCATCACTTTGAGACTTGCTGTTGATTCAAGTTCTGAAACGACATTGAAATTATAGCTATGTTTTATGAGTTCAAGAAAAACTCCACACTAAAACTTCAGCTCTAATTTTAACATTTTTTAGAGGGAAATGTGATTGTCTTCATTGCACTGGCATAGCTGGGGGGGGAGCACTACGTTTTGCAGGGAGCCTCCCCGCAGCATGCAAGCAGCCTCTCCCCCTCCCCTTGGGAGCCATTGGGGGGGCAAAACAGAGGCGAATGGCTCCCAAGGGGAGGGAGAGGGGCTGCATGCACGCTGCAGGGAGGCTCCCTGCAAAACTTAGTGCCCCACCCCCCTCTAGCTACGCCAGTGTTTCAGTGCATTGGCATAAGTGAAGGAAACTACAGATCCAACTGAACATAGTTTAGAATCCATTTTTGGTGTAAAATTTATAGTGGTGGTAGAGGATTTTCTGTTTTCTGGCTGAACCCTGATGGCAATCCTGGTAGTTAGTCTAACCTTTTTTCAACACTTAGAAAGACCATGTTTCATGTTTGCATGAGATATTTTCTTACTAGATGATTTGAAACCTTACATCCTTTGAAAATTATGGTCTCAAAATTACAGGTGTGCGCCACTTAACAACCGTTTGCTTAACAATGGACCGCATATATGAAGGTGATCAAAGCACAATAAAGATGCTCTTAATGAGGCAATCACATCTCCCATAGCCTGCAGCAGAGTGACTGTTTACACAACAGAGAGGCTCTTAATACAAAGAAGAGGCAATCTATCTCCAGTAGCCTGTGCAGCCAGCTAGTGTCTGGCAGGGAGTGTCTGTTTACACAACAAAGGCAATAGATTGGACTGAATGTTCACTTAATGACCTAATCGCATAACAGGGATCGGAGAACATATTTCCATCATTAAGTGGTGCACACTTGTATGGTTTTGAATTAAAAGTTTGTTTGGAGTTTTACCATCTTAATAAATAGATGGTGAGGTCAGATTCAAAAGAACAAGGTAGTTTGAAACTTTTTTTCCAGTATATAAAGTGGGAAAAGAGAATCTGAAAAATTCTATTTCATGTTGACTACAGCTGCCATGTTAAAAGTATTTAAAGATGCAACTCAGGGAGTTCCACATCTTTCGCAAGACCTTGAGGTCAAGCTAATCTAGTCTGCTGTTCAACACAATCGGGACCATTCAGACAGTGCGCACTCAGCACATCACAGTACTAATTTTGATGTCTGTTGCTTATCCAGAAGGAAGAACAATCAGAAAGCTTTTGCCTCCATGGTGACCCAGAATAGGTCGGTGTGAGTTACTATAGTGGTGCACAGTGTACACCATAGTGCACAGCTCTCTGTTCTCCCCTGAAGGTGAAAAACCGAGCTGAACTGAATTTGCTCTCAGAAATTACTCTCACAATGCTCCTTTGAGCACTTCAATGTTTCATTTTTTTCCAGCTGGTCTCTTACTATGTGACTAAAGATTTGTTACCTGGACTTAATTTCCAGTATTTTTTAAATTCCATATTCAGTCTTGATTTTTGATTGTATTTGCTTGTTGATAAAGCAATGCTATTTAGCAATAGTATTAAATGCAACTTTAATGAGAAAGCATAATCAGTGATTCAGTGGCTAATTATAGGGGTATTTTCATAATTACTGTGACAGAAGTTGGTACCTCATCTGGAACCAGGCCTTCTCACTGCTACTTATGGAAGGCATCAAAGTTTTATGTGCTTGGAAATCTCCATTTATCAGCAACAGAAGCTCTGAAGACACCTGAGTTTCTGGTATTATAATCAAGAGCTCTAATGAAATATATTGGAGTAGTTTAATTGCATACTTATAATTATGATAATAGCCAAGTGCTTATCCTTGTAACATCTTTTTCAGATTCTAGTTGTTGTTGTACACAGAACTAACATTGACACTGAAGTGAAGAATGTGACTCAGAATTTGTACTAGAGGAAATTCATGAGTGTGCTCCAACATAGCTGCTCCTTTACAGGACTCTATACAGTATGTCCAGCAAACCCAGACACTGCAGAGAAAAAGATATAGTTTGATCCATGCTTGTGCAAGAGCTTCTAGAGCAATGTTTCTCAACCAGTGGTATGGGTACCACCAGTAGTACTTGAGGTGATGTCTGATGGTACTCACGGACCCCTGGACACCTGCCGCCCAGCAGTAAGACCAGGAACGTGACACAGCTAACAGCAGTAGGAGGCTCCAAAGAATGCTTTTCTGCACTTGAAAAAGCCCTCCCTTCCACCTGAGCCTCTTACTGGTGTCTGTTGTATCGCATCTGGCCTCTCAACACAAGTAACTCTCAAGTAACTGGCAATGATGTCATCATCAGTTACTTCCAGTGGTACTTTGAATGGGTGGATCGTGTGAAGTGGTACTGTGGAGAACAAATGTTTAGAAACACTGTTCTAGAGGCTACCTACTTCTGTACGCAGCTGAGTTTGTCAGTTCAGCAACTGTCACAGGCCAATAACATAAACAGCTTGCACTAGTGACTAGAACACTATTTCAGATGCCATTGGTAAGAAGAGTTGAGGCCTTCCTTTCCAAAGGTTGCTCAAAGGCCTCTAATACCAGTGTAGGCTGTTAACATTATTAGTTCACACTTTAGGTGTCTTGGCAGACTCAGGACCCAGTCCTATCCAACTTTCCAGCACCGATGCAGCCACAATACAGCCCTGAGGTAAAGGAACAAATGTTCCCATACCTTGAGGAGCCCTCTGTGACTGCCTGCCCACCAAAGGATGCAGTTCATGCACCATTGGCACAGCTACACAGGCCCTGGAAAATTGGATAGGATTGGGCCCTCAGTTGCTACTGCTGCAGAACAAAAGGGAAATGCAGAAGTTTTTCGGTATCACTACATCTGTGGTTTCCAAACTCTCTGGGAGTTTGAAACCCACAGTAAGTCTTTGTGGGGGTGGAGGGGGGAGGCAGCAGGGGGAAGGCAGCGATGTGATCCCCAGGATCCCGTCGCTCAGGGGGCTGCAGGGACTGGGATGCACTCATCAGTCCCTGCAGCAGCCATTCCTGTGTGCGGGGAGCCCTGCGCGATCGCATGCAGGGCGCCCCAGGTCAGGGAATGGGAGAGTGGAGCGATCTGCTCTGCCTCCGCAAAAGTGGAAGCGGAGCATGATAGCCCCGCTCTCCCTTTCCCTGACCTTTGGCACCCTGCAGGTGCTCGCACAGGGCTCCCCGCACACAGGGACGGCTGCTGCAGGGACTGGAGGGTGTACTCCAGTCCCTGCAGCCCTGTCAGAAGGGAAAGTGGAGCAATCATGCTCCGCTTCCGGTTTTGCAGAGCGGGGCACAATCGCTCCGCTTTCACTTTTCCTGACCTGGGAAGCCCTGCTGAAGGTTTCGCAGGCCTCCCCGCACTCCGGGGAGGCTGCAGGAGGCTTGTGCAAGTGCACCCAAGCCCCTGCAGCCCCCCTGAGCGGCACGATCCACAGGATCGCGCTGCTGCCTTCCCCCGTCTCCTGGCTGCCCCCGCCCCTTAAGGGGGCAGAGACCAGGACTCACAGGCTGGGGCATCGCGACACCCCAGTTTGAATACCACTGCACTACATCATAGGCATCCAATCAGAATAACAACTGCCATCAGGCAAGACTGCATAACAACTCAGAAAGAGGGCTGGCCAAAGGACAGGTGCTAAAATACAAATGTAATTATTTGTTGGAAACCTGTTCCATCACGTGCCCAAAACTTTAAAGTGATTCACAGTCATGTATTAAAATCTCAACAGCACAACCACCTCATAATCAAAGAGAAATCAAAACAAAGTCGAAGAAGCAGTAAAACCAGTTCAAAACATTCTGCCTGCCACTCATAGGCAGCCAAAAAATGGAATTGTTCTTCTGATGCTCAAAGTCTTTTCTGACTATATTGGCTAAGCATAATGATCAGGGGAGGAAAAAGTGATCACATCTCCCACAAAAGGTCATTCCAAAACCGGAAGCCACTTTTGGAGACTTCTGTGGGTCACCAGCTTGGCATGACTGGGAAGAGGACTCCAGGGCCTCCCAATAAGACCTTTATGTCACCCCTTTCTAGAATGGCTCCGATTTGGAGCCAAACACCAGCAACTGTGGGTGGGAGGGCAGGGCCCAGCTGCAACCCACCACACGTGGGCTAGTGATTCACCAGCGGATTATGACCCACACTTTGGGAAATTCTGTTCTAATTGTTGCTGCCATGGACCTTACTTCCCCTATATAGAATGTGAAGCCAGATCAGAATGAAACACCTTGAATGTAGTCATTCTTGAAAGAAAGAACCTTCTTTGAAATTGTAAAAATCCCTATTTAATAGGGATTTAATAAAGCCTTCCTATGTAAACCGCCTTGAATAAAGTCTTGAATAAAGACCAAGAAAGGCGGTATATAAATACCTGTTATTATTATTATTATTATTATTATTATTATTATTATTATAGATGGGACATAAAGCATGGATTTTGAGGATGATTTCAACATAGCGAAAGATACTCGGGAAGATATGTACTCAGATATGTACTCAGATATGAGATATGTACAGATATGAGATATGTACTCAGGGGAAGGGAAGGGTGTCACTATCAAGAGTGTGACGGGCCAGGGGAGATATGGTGGTGGGGGTTGGACAGACCGTTATAGGAGAAGGAGAGTTCATCGCAGACAGATCATCTCCCCTTCTGGTCCTTCCCCCAGTTCTCGGATACGTGGTGGTCCTGGCGGTGAGTCCCTGGATCTGAAGCTGCTGCTTTTGAATGCCAAGTCAGTGAATAACAAGACCTGTGTCATCCGGGATGTGATCCTGGATGAGAAAGCCGACCTGGTATGCATTACGGAGACCTGGTTGGACGTGGAGGGAGGCGTTAGTCTCTCTGAACTTTGTCCGCCAGGTTTCCAGGTGTTGCAGCAGCCAAGATTGCAGGGACGGGGAGGGGGAGTTGCAGTGGTCTATCGTGAGTCCATCTCCCTTACCAGGTGCCCTGTCCAGCAGTCTCCTGGGTTCGAGTGCTTGCATGTTGTGTTGAGAGGGCCGGAGAGGATTGGGATTCTGTTGGTGTACCGCCCGCCCTGCTGCCCAACAGTCTCCCTGCCTGAGCTGACTGGGGTGATCTTGGAGGTGGCATTGAAGGCCCCCCGCCTGTTAGTGCTGGGGGACTTCAATGTTCATGCCAAGGCCCCTGCGGCAGGTGCAGCTCAGGATTTCATGGCTGCCATGACAACCATGGGCCTGTCCCAGAAGATCTGGACCCCACTACATACAGCAGGACACGTATTGGACCTGGTGTTCACAGCTGGGCACGGGGGCAGTGATCTGGATGTGGAGGAGATCAAGATCACTCCGTTGTCATGGACAGATCACTTCCTGGTAGGGTTTAGGCTTGTTGCGACTTCCTACCTCCGCAGAGGCGGGGGACCGTTTTCTATGGTCCGCCCCCGGAGGCTAATGGATCCTGAAGGTTTCCTGAGGGCCCTGGGGGATTTTCCCACTGCCAAGACTGACACCTCATCTGTGGCCCTGGTCGACCTCTGGAACGGGAAAATGGCCAGGGCTCTGGATGAGATTGCTCCGGAGCGACCTCTGCCACGTCGCAGACTCGGAGCGGCTCCTTGGTTCACTGAGGAGCTGCGAATGATGAAGCGGCAGGGCAGGTGTCTAGAGCGACAGTGGCAGAAAACTCGCGATGAATCTGATCGGACACGGAGTAGAGCTCATTATAGAGCCTACTCCGTGGCGGTGGTAGCAGCGAAGAGATAGTTCTTCTCTGCTACCATTGCATCTGCTGATAGCCGTCCGGCAGAGCTGTTCCGTGTGGTGCAGGGCCTCCTTCATCAGGCCCCTCCGGTAGTCCAGGAGGAATACATGGTCAGCCACTGCGACGTGTTTGCCCAACATTTTGCAGATAAAATCGATCGTATTCGTCGCGACTTGGATGCCACATTGACAATGTCTGATGATGTCCCCTTGGCAACTGCTTGTCCAGTGTTGTGGGATTCTTTTCAGCTTGTGCAGCCTGAGGATGTGGACAAACTCCTTTGGAGTGTGAGGCCGTCTGCCTGCCTGTTTGACCCTTGCCCAGCTTGGCTGATTAGAGCTGCCCGGGGGGGGACTGGCTGAGTGGACGGGGAGGGTGATCAATTCTTCCTTGGTGGAGGGGACGTTGCCGCTCGCCTTGAAGCGGGCGGTGGTTCGCCCCCTCCTGAAAAAGCCCTCCCTGGATTCTACTGTGTTGAATAACTACTGGCCAGTCTCCAACATCCCGTTTCTGGGCAAGGTAATTGAGCGGGTGGTGGTGACCCAACTCCAGAGGGTCTTGGATGAAGCGGATTATCTGGATCCTTTTCAATCTGGTTTCAGGCCGGGCTTCGGAACAGGAACTGCCTTGGTTGCCTTGGTGGATGACCTACGCCGGGGACTGGACAGGGGGAGTGTGTCCCTGTTGGTCCTGCTGGACCTCTCAGTGGCTTTCGATACCATCGACCATGGTATCCTTCTGGGCCGACTGGCCGAGTTGGGAGTTGGAGGCACTGTTTTGCAGTGGTTCCGCTCCTACTTGGAGGGTTGGTCCCAAATGGTGGTGCTGGGGGATGCCTGTTCGACACCCTGGCCTTTGAGGTGCGGGGTGCCGCAGGGTTCAATTCTGTCCCCCTTGCTATTTAATATCTACATGAAACCGCTGGGAGAGGTCCTCCAGGGGTTTGGAGTGAGGTGCCATCAATATGCTGATGACACCCAGCTCTATCTCTCCTTTCCTCCAGATTCCAGGGTGGCGGTTGAGGGCCTGGAGCGCTGTCTGGAAGCAGTAAGGATCTGGATGGGGGCTAACAAGCTGAAATTAAATCCAGATAAGACAGAGACTCTCCTGGTTCGGAAATCCTTGATGCAGGTGCTGGATTATCGGCTTGCTCTGAATGGGGTTGCACTCCCTCTGAAGGAGCAGGTTCGCAGCTTGGGGGTCCTCCTGGACTCGCAGCTGCTCCTGGATTCCCAGGTGGCAGTTGTGGCTAGGGGTGCCTTCGCTCAGCTTCGGCTGGTGCACCAGCTGCGGCCGTACTTGGATCGCGCAGACCTGGCCACGGTGACATCGAGATTTATTTATATATATTTATATATGTAGGCACTAAACCTGAATAGATCTGAAAGCCTGGATGATTGGTAGGATTGTAGCCTGAAGTTATAATATAGTTGACCAGAAAATAATGAATTAAAACAAGAGCGATAAAGGTCGGAGGACTATTCAGTAGAAACAGAAAAAAAAATATGCATAGTCATTGAAGGATGTCAAAACATGAAGTCAACCCTTCATACAAATCTCAGCTTTGTTACTTCATCAGCTTGTCTAACTGATTCTGAAGTCATGCTAGATGCTCCAAAGCTCTTAAAACACTGTAGTTACTGTTTTCATTCACTCATATCTTCACGGCTGTTGTGATTTCTTGATGAAGCAAAATCTAATAATTTATTTAGAAAACATTGCTTTGAAGAAAAAAAAGGTCTCTTATTTGCAAGGTGCCAGAATTTGAGGTGTATTTGCATGTGAGTGAGTGAGTGAGTGAGTGAGTGAAGTTTTTTTTTTTTTTTTTTTTTTCCAGAAAGGGATTTAAGTTACTGTTCTGCCAGATTCCCAGTCCAAGCACCACCTGGAAAATTATGCCCATTATTAGCTAATTAGCTCCCTTTCTTTCCTCAAAAGTCACCCTGGTTCTGCACTGCAGTCCTGCTGGACCCCACCACCAGGGTAGCTCATCTGTTTGACCTACAGAGGTCCTCCTTCCTGCCAGCAGCCTTCCGCCACTACAGCAGCCCCTTGGTCCTCGCAGGTCTTGGGCACAGCAGCCAAACACCAGTCTTAGTGTCTCCAGTAGTTTCTGCTCCAGCAGCTTCCAAAGTCCAGTCACACATCAGTCCATCAGCAGTTCATCAGCAGTCCATCAGCAGTTCCAGCAGGCCTCCAGCCTGTCCTTCCTCAAGCTTTCCTCCTTCTGCTACCCACAAACCCTTTCTGCCTCAGGAGCTCCTTATATCCCTAAGGGCCCTATTTTGAAGGCAATAGCAGTAGCTCTAGCTGTGGCTGTAGCTGTGCAGCACACTCTTTGCTGAAAGCCCAGGCCTTAACTCTTAAAGGGGCCACTGCAGACACCACATTCTATCTCCTCACCAGATCTTCCGCTATTCCACTACAGTTACCATTTTTTCCATGATTGTTTGTACAGTATTTAAAGCTCAGTCTTCAATATTGGAATACCTGCAGTTTGGATTGTATACCTTTGTTACTATCAAACAGTTGCAAGGGCTATTCAAGTGGTATGTGACTACATGAATGCCTTTTTTGTGACAAAGTTGCAGTCAACCCCTCAGTTATAAATGTGTGACAAGTACTGGTTCTAATATAGTTGCCACCCTCTGTAGAACTTTGTGATTGAGTACTGTTTTCTATCCTTTTCCTTATCAGACTGTGGTATAATTTCTTTTCCTCTGATATACTAAATTCTCTTATAAAGAGAGTGGCTGCTCTGTCTGGTACAGAAGCACACAGAAAGGGACCTTTTAAAATTCATTTTCTTTATCTCAGTAGGCAAGCTCAGCATTTACTCTTGAATCCCATCATGTCAAGCAGCAAAATAAAATGAGAGCATTAACATGACCTAAGAAAAAGAATATTAAAGATGGGAGGTGAAATGCATGTGGGTGTATGTGAGGTCCTACCTGATCCAAAGAAACAAATCAAACTGCCCATCCTTCATCCAATGATCATCAAAGGAAAAGAAAGCCCGCTCCTATCTCCCTCCTTCCTTCTCCGATGCAAAAGCAAACATTAACCATTCTCTGCCTCCTGGCTGGAACTTCCCTGCTGCTCATCTGGTCTGAATGATGGCCCCATGAGGTTTTTCATGCCACAAAAACGTAAGCAAGTACACCCAGACACAAACAGACTCAAGTCTGCATGTGAGGAGACCGAGTGTCAAGTCAGAGGCCTTTGACTTGAGCATTTTGCCAAGTTTTCTACACACATGACTCGAGTGGACATGAGTCAGAAGAAAACTCTAATTTTTGCAATTTGGACTCAAGTCACCTGACTTGAGTTCCCATCCCTGTTAAGAATACAGGCACATTTACCTTTTGTCAAGAGCAAAACATCTTCAAGAGAACAAAAAAGCTGCAACCCATAAAGGATACATTCATACACCAACATACATTCATATCTCTCTGTTTATGTGCATCATACATTTGTATACCTCTGTTTATAAGCCTCTGTTGTGGGTATCTACTCTCATCTGTAGTGATATACCCCAATCCTATCATTGGCACCAATACAGCCATATGCTGCATCCAGTGGCAGGAGGAGGGTGATCTGGAGGCCTTCTCAAGGTTACAGAAGTTTTGTTCTCCTACCTCCAGGTAAGGCCCTTGATGCCCTATGGTTGTCCTTGTACCTAATTTGTTCTATTGCTGGTATAAGTCTGAGGAAAAAATGTGGAAGGAACAGGGATAGGATCAAGGTATTTCCAGTGCTGCCAGGATCTGCCCTGCCTTCCCCTGTCCACCTCTGCGCAGTCCCTGATCTACCCTGAAACTCTCTCTGCCCTCCCCTTCTCTGTTCATGGCACACCCCCTCCAGTATCTTACTGGTGCCAGTGGAGCTCTAGCAGCTGCTGCCATGCACACCTCACTGCTTGCCTTTTTTGGCAGCAGCCCAGCACATCATGTTTTGCAATGTCGAAAACCAAACCATAGGATTGGGCTTCTAGTCTGGCTTCTGTTTGAAGTAGCTGGATCCCTCTTTCCAGATGGGCAGGGATCTGGAAGTCCTCATCTCAGGCCGCTAGTTTTGCCCTTGTCTTTACAAAAAAAAGTCAGGTTTCTCCTTGAGTCAAGCAAAGATCTCTCATTTAAATTCATGGTAGCCACATCAGGCACATGAGACTCTCCATGATGGACATGTAATTTGTTTACCTTATCAGTTAGTGTGGCTCCTGATGTGATAGTTGAATTTTGCTGGAAAAAAAGAAACAAAAGAGTGCGCTGTGTGAATGATAAGAAAACTGGCATGTGTACATTTCAGGATAATTATGCTATTGCTTAGGATTATACTGTTTGGCAGAAAGATGACAAAATGAGAGCCAAAGGCTGACAGAGTTTGTAATTCCTTCTTTGTCATAAGACTTCACTCACTAGGCAAAGCTATTATTTGTCTCAGTAGCTGCAATCAAAAACAATCACTGCCAGTGGCGGAAGAGGGTCATGAAACAGTGGGTACCAATATTTGCAGTACCTTGTGAGATAAAGTGATGTGCAGTGCAAACCTAACTTGCACTGGAACAGGCAGGCCAGCAGGCCTGTGCTGTATCCAGTGCAAGGTTTGGGCACTTAGTTGCTCAGCCTGGGGCAAAAGGAATTGCTTTCCCTTACCTCAGGGAGAGCCACTGCAGCCCCAATAGAGCTACTCGGATCTGTGCCACCTCCGGAGGGAGCACAAATCCAAGCAGCCTGGGGCTGGCCCAGGCTGCCTGGGAATGGGGTTAGGATCTGGCATAACTGCTGGATCCTGGCCCTGTCTCCTGCTCCCAGCCAACTGACCTGCCCAAGAACACCTGCCGCCTACCCCCCACCCCAGAATGACACTCTCCGCCCCATCCTCCCCAAACCCCTGCACTGGCTGAGCTTGGCCAGCCCAAACTCACCTTCCCAGGGCCCGCAATGCCTAACTGTGCCTAACTGCCTCCAGAGTGACACAAAAGTGCAAAGGACTAACAACTACACACCATCCTGCTGCTTAACCTATATTCTGCTCTTAACCTCATTTATAATGTCTTCCCTAAATTCTTCTGTTTTCCATACAGAATGCTTTCTATTGTGTTCCTTCCATATGAGTAAGATTTGCAGCGTGCGGCTGAAAATGCTCATTTGGGGAGTTTCCATTGATATGGTAACACAAAAATGGCAACATTGCCTTTGGCAACGAGACCTGCACTCTGAACCTCCTCTTGAGGAATGTCATTTGTGTTACCGAAACTCCTTTGGGTTGCCATGAAAAGTCTTGAGATGTTTCTCCTTGGGAGGACCCATAAAATTCGTCTTCAATTTTAGTTTTTTTAAAAATTCACTGCCAATCCTGAGGAATGTGTCGAAAACTCCTGAGAAATGTTCATTTGAAATTGTCAGCTTTGGCAGGGTTGTTGTCTCTTTTTGTTTTGTTTTTTAAGAGTCCTTCCTGAATCCTGCTGTGCACTATTTCTCTGTTTTTCTTATTTGCTTTGCCTAGTAACCTTGAAGCAAGCAGAGTAATTGATCATTTATCATTCTGCTTTAATGAATGACTTGTTATGCTCTAGAAGTGACAACTTCCTTGGCCACCCATTCTTTTCTTCCATCCCACAGTCCTTAGTTACTGGAATTTGGATCTATGCCCTCAGTCGCATCTGTCAAATTCTTCATTCAATACTTGATCATTGTCTGGAAACATTTTGTGATTAAAGGATCATTTATTAGTGATGACTCATTTTATTTTTTGTCTCAGACATTTGGCTGTCACTCTCTGGAACATTTATTGGTAGGGTAATTAATCCAATGGGCTAGCTTGCCTCTCACTTCCACTTTCTTCTCAGTTCAAGAAACCCTTTTCATCATGATTGTTGAGGGCTATAACGCTTTGGATACAGTCCTATAGTACATCTGGCAGACCGCAATGTGTGCCACCACCCCCCTCTGGGTTTTTTATAGTTTCTGTAGCTTGGGTTTTATTGCTCATTTGCCATCCTTCAGATACACCTGCTTGTTCTCTCTTCCCTCAAGTCTGCCTCTCAGAATGTCATTCAAAGGCTCTATGGCATCTAATGGAGTCATAATAAATTGGTGACTTTAATTGTCAGTGTTATTCTCTCATGTAAAACATTATTCAGAAGTCTTAAATTATTCTGATTTTTATTTAGATCAGGGGTGCTCAATAGGTGGATCGCGATCTACCGGTAGATCGCGAGGCAAAATGAGTAGATCGCGGAGTGCCGACCCCCCCCTTCAGGTGCCTCTGGGAGGAAACGCTGGGAGTAAGGCCCATTGTACTCAATGGGGCTTACTCCCAGGTAAGTGTGGCTAGGATTGCAGCCTCACAGCCTAATCCTAGGCACGTATACTCAGGAGTAAGTCCTGTTATACTCAGTGGGGCTCAAGGTACACCAACATACATTGTACACATAAATGTTATATGTTATGATGGTGCAAACATTGTAAAAAAAACTGTGGTAGATCTCTGGGCCTTGCTGGGTTTCAAAGTAGCTCTCGAGCCAAAAAAGTGTGAGCACCCCTGATTTAGATGGTCATCTGTTGTTCTAAGGATTCTATTTATAAGAGAATTGATTGTATCCCCTTCTGTTCATTCAAACTGAAGGGAAAGGAAGAGAAGGCTTCCTTTCTAGATCTAGAGCTCTAGGTCTAGATCTTTCTAGAGCTCTAGATCACCTCTGCCTGTTCATTTGGTGCTTTCTAAGCAACAGATGGTGGTAGAGGCTATCTGGAACTGTGGTAGATCCCCCCCCTTCTCACTTTTTCTTCCAGCAGAATTGGATGGAGAAGAGGGCTGTTCCTGCCACAATACCCTTCCAATTTGCAGAGGATCAGGGCACCCACCAGAGCAACAGGATGGAGAGGGAGGAAACAGAGTGCTTCCTAAGCAATCCTTTTCTTCTTCCACCCAAAGGCACAAGGAGAATATGTTCACTACATGGCAATTTCTCTACACCTTTTTATTTAGTGGCACTGTGGCAAAAAGAGGAAGAGTCCCATTTTTGGGGGGGAGTGGAGTCCCTCTAGCATCAGGAAGGAAGAAAAAAAATACACTGGAAAGGAATCCTGGTAGAGTGAAAGATGAATCCTTTCCTTGAGATGCACGAGTGCATCTCCATGTACGGAAACATAATAACTGCTCCACCAGTGCAGAAGCCTGCCTGTCTGCCTGCCAGCAGATACGTGATGGACACTGGCCCAATGCTGGAAAAACACCACACCAGTGTAGCTTGGATGCCACTGGGATGCCAGTGCAACTCTGCTAGTGGAGAAACCCTCAGGATTGGGGACATACTGATGTAGGAGAGTTGAGGGAGGGATGAATAGGAATCTACACCATATCCTAACCCCCTTTAGATAATGGACACACCCCTAATGCCAAGAAAATGTTCTACCAATGACAGAGCTGGCATAGGTAGGAGTAACCTTCCTACCTTACAGGTCCATGAAGGGGGCAGGTTTGGCGGCAGCAAGGCACACCAAATCCTAGCCACCTTTGTGGGCTCAGTCTGCCTTTTTGGGTCAAAGCCTCCAGCCATTTGTACCGGTGGCTTCAGAAAGCACAATGGCAGAGCAGCTTTTGCACCACTGTTAGGGGACTTGTAGCAGCAGATCAGGAGATCCACTTTGTAGGCCCTGCATAGGACTGGGCTGCCCATTGAACTGTAGCTTAAATTTGTTGGACAATTCCATCACAACCTAGAAAGGTGCAATATATCTACTTTTACTTATTCTTGGCAAAAGTTTTTCTTTGCATATTATAGTGCTGTGGACTACCCTAAAGGACATGCATTTCTTTCTGACAGATGGTCTTCTATTGGTGATTGCCCTCCTTCCTTTGAGTTGAGACACGCATATAATTAATGTTGGTTCCCTGGCTGCTAAGATGATTGTGCCATTATGTTCAAACTACCTATTCAAATGCTTCATGTTTTGGACAGCTGAGGGTACAGAGCTTCTACTTCTACCTGCAATTTTCCTGCTATGAAGACTAGGGCTTACTGTAAAAGAGACACATAGTTAATGCATTGTTGGCCATTCATCCCTCATTACCCCTGCCTACACATTGTCTTTATAAACCGTTGATGATCAACAATAAACCTTGAGTGTTTCTCTCTCTTTGTCCAGAAGACATTTTTTTTTTCTCGAGGAAAAAGATGTTAAAATGTAACATTTTAAAATATCATGTATTTATTAAAAATATTCTTCCAACTGGTCATTAAGAAATGACATTCCATTGTGCTGTAGCTGCTTGCAGCTTGTGAATCACAGGATCTTCAAGTCACCAAATACAGTGAGAATTAAAAAAAAAACCCAGCTCACTTTGCATGTGTGATTTTGTATTAGTCTCAAAGCATTTGTATGGAGGAATTTAGCTATTCACTTTGTCTGCCAAACTGTCACTGACTCGACAAGGAAAACTACTGAAGAAGTCCCAAATGTTATTTTGTGAACACTTGTTTTATCAGCTGAACTTTTCATTTCCTGGTTATGTCCTTAATAAAACAAAACTGAAAAATCAAAGCTAGAGGCTCTCTCTCTCTCTCTCTCTCTCTCTCTCTCTCTCTCTCTCTCTCTGTGTGTGTGTGTGTGTGTGTGTGTGTGTGTGTGTTCCAACACTGCAGGCTACTACTGGGATGCTAAAGGCCCATGTATCACCACCAGTGTCCTGAAAAACAGCACCTCTTGTCTTTTACTTTGCTTTGCAAGCCTGAGGGATGCAACCACATGTAAATATCTTACACACACTCCATCCTACACATGCTTTCCCTTTCCCACTTTCAACTGGGAATCATCTGGTGCATGACATGCTTTATCACTGATAACCTGTCTTGTGAAGTAGCTCAGGCTGACAGGTGGTAGGTTACCCACTGTGCTGGATGGCTCAAGAGTAGTCTGAAATGGTGCTTTCTCACACACAAGTCCAGTCTTTGACACACCTCTGCATACTGGACTGACAAGCTTGTATTTGACATACTGTAGTTCACCAGACATTACAGCACCTTTTCCTCTCCCTAGATAGGCTTCAAACCTGCTTCAACCGCACAAAAAACCTTCTCATCAAGCTTCATTAACCTTTACTCCTGCCCATTTTATGTCCTCTTACTCTCAGATTGAGCTGCCCTTACCCTGCCTCTATTTCTTGCTCTCAAATATCCATAGTACCTTGTGGTTCAATTCCTGACCTTTCCCCTTGAAAACCTGCCATACTAGTTTGACAAGAGACCTCCATGGGGCTGCAAAGATGAATACATAGTGAATGACATTATCATCACCTGAGTAAATATAGTCTGTAATACACCCCAAGACACTTTCAGCCCAGTTCAATGCAACTACCTGCATGGCAATGCAGTGGTGGCAGTGTGGGCACTTGCTGCATCCCACAGGAGAGTTTCAGCCTCCAGATGTTTCCTCAGGGTAAGGGAACATTTGTTCACTTCACCCCAGATAAGCCTATGCCAGCTAACGGGATTTATTTGGGCCTGCACCAGCACTACAGCTGGATCAACTCCACATTGACCCAGACTGGAAGATCAAGGCCAAGATAGGGATTAGGTTTTGGTGTGTGCCACTGCCACCAAAACTGCCCCCTTTCTGGTTCCACTTTGCCCTTCTCTCCACCTCTGTCACCTCCTCCTTTGCTGTCCCATTATGCCTCCTGCTGCTGGCAGGTGTCCATTTTCCACTGGTGTGCAGAGCCAGCTACTCATTGCTTACCATAGCAGTCTGACTACGTACATTTCGTGACAGCCCGAGAGCGTCCTATGCCACCAGGATGTTCTAGCAGTATAAAGTCTGGCTAGGATTGGGCCATGTGGCTAGAATTCTATACAGACTTGCCTGGGAGTATGCCCCATTGAACATAATGAACCCAATCCTATGCAAGTCTACTCAGAAGTGTTCCATTATAGTCAATGGGAATTACTCCCAGGTAAGCGTGGATATGATTGTAGCCTCAGTTCTGGGATCGTGCCATGCATCTTTTTTTTTTTTTTTTAATTTCAAATCTTTCTAATTAGACATAACCAAAGACATCCAGCAACTTTGCTAATCATAAACAGCTTGAAAGGCCAAACTCACATAATTCTCAGCTAGGCTCAAAATAAAAGCATGTGGCTCCATGCTCATGTGAAGGAGCAATTATTCTTCCTTTGCTAAATATGTTTGATGCTTTTACCATTTAATCACACATCTAAATCTGGCCCTTTACAAAGCCAGATCAAGTATTAAATGCAGCAGATTAGATTTAAAAAGAGATACTGTGAAAGTTAAATGTCAGCAAGAGGCTTATCAAAACCCAAGAGAGTATTAAGTATCCAAATCCACGACTCTACATGAATGTGTTGAAAGCTCTAGGAAAAAAGTCAAAAATCAAAGACTCCCAGTCATGCAAGTAATAATGAAGTAGTGTTGCTGAACAAGTAAAGGGTGTTTGTAAAGGTGTACAGTGGAGGACCTCTGGAAACTCTCTCTTGGCATGCAGTTCTTGTTATGTTTAGTTTGGTTTGTCACTTGACAATGTTCAGTTATTGTACAATTTAATTTATTCAAAGATTCAGTGGACAAGTAAACAAACAAGCCAAAAGCATGGTAAAGGTCATGAACAGAACAAGTGTAGCATAGTTTATTATACTGGCACCCCGCAAAGAAGCATGGGAGACATAGGCTTGGAATGATTTAAACTTAATTAATAAACAACATGGCATCTAGCAACTTGGGGGATATGGTGCTGGCCATGTACCTCCCCCTGATCACAATCGGGAGTCACATTCTTGCTCAAGGTATCACTCAATCGAGGACTGAGTTATCTTATCATAGCCAACCCCAAAGGGTCAAGGAAGCCAGCCAGCACAGACTCGCACCAGAAAATTTTGTGTAAGCCTTTGCTCAAACCAGCCAAGGGACTTGCCAGCCAGCCTCAACAACCCAGACATGTGTTGTCACAGCTGTTCCGGCTTACCCCTTGGCCTTGCTAACCTCAGCATGTATGCCAGCCTCCACTCCTGGCGTCCCAGCCAGCACGCCATCTGCCTAACTGAACATACTTGCAAAAAACTCCCAGTTCAACCACATCCAAATGCCAGTCTGGGGTAGGCGAAAAAAACTGCCAACCAACAGCCAATCAGGTTAGCAGCAAAAAATTCCTACGCAGCCCCTTAAAAGGTGACCAGGTAACCTCAGACTGAACGTAGGGCAGACTGGCTTGCCAGATTGGTGCAGATTGAAGCTGGGCAGCCTGCCAGCCCCAGTAACAGCCATGTAACTCCCCTCAGCTCCAATAGGCAGCCAATCTCCTGCCTGTATTTGCCCACCTCTGCCTGTGTGCTAAGCAGGAGGGGCAGTGCAAATGGCAGTGGGGCTGCAAGCGCCCCACTGGAACTGTTTTACTGATCAGTCTTGAATTAAAACCATCAAAATATAAATTAGGTTGCACCCAAAAATTACTTCCTGCCAATTGAATAGACTCCATTGGAGGAAAAAGTCTTCCTCCTCAAGAAGAAATCCTTCTAGAAGAAGGAGACTCCTTCCTCCTGGGGAAGTTCTTTCTGCTGGAGGAAGGAAAGCTTTGGATGCAATCTTTTTGTTTCTAAACTTGAATGCATGAGAGTTATTTATTCAGTGAATTCCTACCCCACCTTTCTCTCAATAAAGGCACTCAAGGCAGCTTACGACATTTAAAACAATAACAAAACAATAAAATAGGAACAACAATTAAATCAAAGAAGCCCAGTGGATTGCATATTAATTATACAATTAAAAATTGCATTCAATTAAACTGCCAATCACATCAGCCATTGAAAGCTATCCTAAACAGAAATGTCTTAAGGCCCTGCCGAAAGGTCTCCAGAGAGGGAGCAGTTCTTTGTTCCAAGGGAAAGGAACTCCACAATTGGGAAGCAACCACCAAAAAGGCCCTATTCCTTGCCCTATAAAGGCCCTATTCACCTCCATCAACGGTAGCACAGTTAAAAAGGCCCCCTCTGATGACCGCAGAGGATGGGTCAGGTTGTATAGAAGGAGAGAGTCCCTGAAATACCCTGGTCCTGAGTTGTAACCATGCTAAAAATCAAACTAGCACCTTGAATTGTGCCCAGAAATGAACTGGCAGCCAATGAACTGCAGCCCAACTCCATGGCCAGTCATATTCCGCAGTAACCGCAGTTTCCAAACAGTCTTCAAGACAGCCCTATGGAGAGCATGTTACAGTAATTTAATCTAGATGCAACTAAGGCATGCCACTAAGGAATGGGTCACCATTGCCAGGTCTGAGCAATTCAGGTGAGGTTGCAGCTGTTGGATCAGCTGGAGCTGAGCAAAAGCCCCCCTTCCCACAGCCACCCCTTGGGAATTAATTGACATTATTAATAAATGGTTTCCAGTCATTTTGTGACAGACACTTCCACCACTCTCACCTAGAACCAAGCTCTTTTTCAATCTTTGAAAGTAGATTTTATGTTCATGGCAGAGTCCTTGTATGCAAACCATAGGTTTGTATGCAAACTATATATGCAAACCTTGTATGCAAACTAGGGGACTGGAACAAGCCTCTTTACCTCCTACATAGGAGTGAATGGCTTGTACTCCCTTTTCCAATGAGGAGAAATGAAGGGCTGTGCTTGGGGTCAATATTGTCACGGAAGCAGTGTCGTCGCTAGGGGTGTGTGGGCTGTACCGCGTGACGTGCACTGGGGGGGTGACGCACACTGGGGAGGTGAAGCACTAAAATTGGGGTGGTTAGGAGTAACTCCATCATGTTATATACCGTCGGATGCAGAATTTCCAGCGGAACGCAATGCACAAAAACCAGAGTGAAATACCTCCTTTCTATGAAAAGTTACGGCCAAAAAACCAGAGAACAAAAAATGCATGGAGCCCTATGGAAAGTGAAACCAAGCTGTATTGCACGTTTACTCATGAGTAGGTGAACATGCCTTAGTCTGTCGGAAAGAGCAGGCTGAAAGGAATCCAACGACACCAGAATGGTCCTGATCCAATAAATGTAGCCCCCCAAAAACACCCGAGAAGGAGGTCCCTCCCTCCAGGCTGACGAATGTATTGAGCCCTATGGAAAGTGAAACTAAGCCACATGGTCGCATTTAATTGGGAGTAAGCAAACATGCCTTTGCTCCTGGGCAGGCCAGGCAAAGGGAAATGCGAGGCCACCAGAATGGTCCTGATTTGATGCAACTGGAACTCAACAAATGCTCCAGTAGGCAGCCCCCCCCTCCCATAAAAAGAATGAAACAGAAGCTTGACAGAATAAGGTGAATCTTTTTCTGTTTTAGGCTGCAATCCTATCCACTTTCCTGGGAGTAAGCCCCACTGACTATAATGGGACTTACTTCTGAGTAGACAGGCATAGGCTTGGGCTCTCAGACTTGTAAAGCCAGGTGGGTCCTGATAGTGATATGCTTGAAATATAAAAACTTAAATTGAACTTGGTACTGGGTAGGGGTGAAAATCCTACTCAATCTTTGGGGGGGTGTTATTGCAGGCAGGCTACAGAGAAAATTCACTTGGTGGAACAGGGCTGGCTTCCCCTTATTTAATTATTTGTTTTACTTTAATTATTTATAACTATTTATTTTAATTTGCTTTGTGATGGGTTCTGTCATTCTAAAAAGATTGTCATTCTAAAAAGTGGGTCCCAGTGCTAAAAGTATGAGAATTGCTCCAATAAGATGTTAGTAAGTTGACACCCTGGGGAGAGGTGACACCACTAATGAGCAAAATCACTAAAATCACAGTTTGTAAAATATGTTATATTTTACATCATGTTATATATCAATCAACATGTAATTTCATGCAGAATGCAATGAAACAAACTGTGTTGAAATATCTTTATTCTATCAAAAGGTAGAGTCAAAAAACCAGTGGGGGCAGGGCAATGGTAGACCACCATGCCCACCATCTGAAGTGTTGCCCCGCCCACTGCATGGGGGTGACGCACTGACCTCTCGCAGACCAGGAGGTCAGTGCGGTCATTTAAGACCGAGTGACGCAAACTCTAGTGACGCCACTGCATGGAAGCAAAACTTCTGTTTCTAGGAGGATGACCTGACATGTATACATGAGGGGGAGGCAACATGTCAAAGTTGAATTGCTTTCCTCCTCCTCCTCCTCCTCCTCCTCTAGTAACACAGAAAGAAATGTGTGTCTCCCATCTCTCAAAATGCAAGTTGTATTTAGGAGGTGGAAAAGAAAAAGGCGGGGGTGTAAAGTGGTCCTGACCTTCATTTTAGAACCTGGGGAATGCGTGTGAGAGAGAAGGGGCAAGGACAGGGCTCGACTGTGTTCATAGTACACAAAGAGTTAATATTCTGATACTTTTATAATAAATGTGATTTGTTAAAAGCCTTTTTGGCATATAAATCTATTTCGCTACTGCTTAGGCATTTTAATTTGGCATAAGAAATAACATTTGTGCATGGAATTTTGGAGTCCTTTGTTTTGTGTTAATGTTAGATTTAAGACCATCAATGAAATGGAGGCTGCTATTTATGAGTTTGCTCATTAATGCCTAGGAAGATAGAATGTGAGCAGCATGCTGATCACATACTTGACTTTGAGACCAAATAAACAAGAATGGGGTCTATATTCTCTGAAATTCCAAGGCAGAAACCTGGTGTATTACAGATTTCTAGTTGCACTATGGAAAACAATTGTGGCACAATAAACAGTATAGCACAAACATATATTATGTATGTAGACTCTAAATACTGTACTCTTGTGTAGGTTGTAAAATCTGACATATCTCATAAGGGAGAAAATAAACTGTCATATCACCCATGTGATTTGGGCTGCAATCCTAACCACACTTTCCTGAGAGTAAGTCCCATTGAACAAAATACGACTTACTTATGAGTAGAGCTGTTGAGGATTGTGCCTTTGGTATTGTAACCCAGTAGCAAAACATTCCCTACAAGCTACCTTTTTATAACATTCACCACATCTGTTCGACTAAAACTGCGCTCCTATACACATTTTCCTGGGAGTAAACCCTATTGAAAAAAATTGGACTTACTTACATGCATAGACTTGCAATGTAAATGAGTTCAAGATATCCTATTCATTATTTTTTCCCTGTTCTTCCTCCTTAGAGATTCTTCCTCCAAGAAAGTACATGATTCTTTCTCTATTTTTATTATACAACCTTTTGTATTATATTATATACAGTCTTTTCCTCCAAGGAGCTCAGGAGGCTGTACATGGTTCCTCCCTTTGAGCCTCACGACTACCCTGTGAGGTACATTAGACTGAGAAAGAATAACTAACCTAGGTCACTGGATGGGTGGGAATTTGAACCTGGTCTCTCTGCTCTGAATGCAATACTGTCGGTGATGTGCAGTGCAGACATTAGATCTGTGTAAGCACTTGGCCAGATACGGTCGGGGAAGCCTACTTAGTGGTAGGTTAACCACTGTGCTGATATCTGATCTTTGTTTGCAATGCAGCCCTTTCTTCCTTATCCCTGGCCATGAGCAATGTGTGGCAATATAACATTGAACATTGCTCATTGAGATCATATCTGTCTGCAGTATCATCATAATATTTCTGTGACACAATGGTTTCAGTTAATGGCACAGTAACTGCCATGTCCCATGCTATATATGATATGTGCTTTGGCCTGCGGGGAGACCCTTATTGCCATTCAACAAGCATGTCTAACCACAAGACGAGTAAATTATATCCAAACAAGAGGGTAACAGTTTACTGTTTATCCAACAATGAAACTGTAGTGAGTTTAATTTGTTTCTCTTCCATCAAGTCAAAGGACTTGTGCACATGGCTCACATTATGGTCCTAATTTAAAGTGTTGCCGCCTTTTACATCTGCTATGTGACACTCTAGACTTTTGACAGAGAAGACACAGAGGAGATATGTATCTTGCCATGTTTGATTTCTGTCAGAAACCCACTGACACAACTCCAGCTGCCTGGTGCTGTCATCTCCCCTGAAGCCTGCAGTAGGCTCACTGAAAAGTGACATGTGGCGATATTTACATGTCCCTAGGCCGCATTCTTCTGCTGTCATTGGCCTGCTACATATAAACTTTGAGACACTTTTTTTCCTCCAGAGTGACTCCCTGCCTTCTAGATAGACATGATACTGATAGGAAATGCGTTTTCATAATTTAATACATATGTGTGTTTATTCTGTTCCTGTATGGTTGTTGAATATTTGATGATAGGGTCTATTTTTAATAGATTATACAACTTTTAGAAGTCATGCTCCTTCAGCTGAAGGGGAACCTTCACAATTTGGATCTGCCAAGGACCAGACATTGTGTATGACATTCTTCAACTGCTCATTATAAAGTGGAAAATATATTTATTTATATGTTTATTTATTTACTGACATAGTCTAATACATGCCTTTGTTATATACTCCTCTTGAATTTTATTCGAAGCAATTCTTTCTTTTTAAAAGTTTTTTAATAGAAAATGTGACTTAAGAATAGACAAACCCTCAAGAAATCAACAGACAGATGAATCTGTTTCTGTTTAAAATCAAACCTATAGAAAAATAGATAAAAAGATTATACCTTTTCTTTCCTAGATTCTAATGTGTTTTGTAGTGTGTAGAGAAAACCTTTTTGCTCATTTTTATTATTAAACCTTCACTGTTGTCAATGCTCATTTGTTATTTACATTCATTACTGAGTCTGAAATGTGACATGAGTTTCATTAATAACATTCATTTTGGTGGGAGTGAGCTTACCTTATAGCAGGGTTGAGTGAAGGCCTGAAAATGTAGAACGAGCCTCTACATTTCTTTCTGTAGAAAATGTTCATTTTGATAGCATTCTGGTGGTCACTATATTGTTCTCCCACAATGCCTGTGACATGGTTACCAGCACAAAAACATGGTGGACCCTGTTAAGGATTGGAGTGTGTTCCAGGGTAGAGCAGGGTGCACAAAGACCAGCAGACACAGCAGAGTCCTTGAATTAGCTGATGTATATTAGAGCAAGGGGTTCACACAAAGAGTAGCCAAAATACAGTCCAGGTCATACACTTAGAGTACAGCAGTCCAGTTTTACCTTATCCAAATCAGTATCCACAAAACACAGTCAGCTGGTCAGTCCAAGGTCTTTCACAGCATGCACGCGCATGCACACGCAGTTATCAATTCATCAAAGTCTCCAGCAGCAGCATCACAATTTAACACCTACTGCACTGGTGGAGCTGCAGATTGGGGTTTAAGTAGTCTGAGCACCCAATCAGATTCTGCTCTGTTAACTAGGGTGTGGCAGGCTCAGGTGCAGAGTAATTCTGCTGACTCAGTGTGACTCAGCTGCCTGCAACTTTCCATGAACCAACTAGTTAGCTTTGTCTCTGGCTCTGCCTGCGCAGAGAGCTAACAGACCCCACTGGCAGCAGTAATGTGAATTGTTATATGATGTAACATACTTACAAGTTACTTACAAGTAACTTACATCCAAGGTATTATGGAGAAAAATGTGGCAAGTACCAGGAGGCTGCCAAAGAGAAGAGATTTGATGCTTCTTCTACACTTTAAAAATAGTGTTCGAAGAAAATAAAAGCTTGCCAGGTAGCCTCAGCCCACCATAGGCTAAGGCCGACAAAAGCTGTTCAGAACATGAATGAGGATAATAAATGAAAAGGGGGAGTCACAAATGACACAGGTGCCATTTGTTCACATTTGTTATCTTTAGTATTAATTTTGCAATGAAAGAAAAAGATAATGGATTGACTCCATTTTTAAGGTGTTCTCAGATTAATGTACTCCTCTCTTGTGTCTACATATGGTGCAACTACATTTTTTCTGACTAAAATTGAACTAGGTACAGTGATGCCTTGCAAGATGAAATTAATTCGTTCTGCGAGTCGTTTCGTATTGCGAAAATTTCGTCTTGCAAAGCGTGATTTAAAACAAACCAAAAAAAATGCAAAAAAATTCATCTTGCAAACCACGGCCATAGAAAAATTCATCTTACGAGTCACCAAAAAAATCGCAAAACGCTTTCGTCTTGCAAGTTTTTCGTTGCGTGAGGCATTTGTCTTGCGAGGCATCACTGTACTGCATTACTTTTATTGATAAAACATTAAGAACAACTATTATTTCAAGTACATGAGGATGCTTTTTTTCCTATCCTTATTTTAAATATGGAGGTATTATTTGAGAGAACTGAATAGAGATGAATGAGATTGTGGTCTACCTGTCTGGAATCTTAATCACTGTGAAATATATGAGAGCTGATACAGAGTAGTGGATAAAAGACTGTAACTCACAATGTCCTGATTTCAATCTTGCCACTGCCCTAAGTTCAGTAGGGGACCTTAGGCAAGCTTCTGCCTCACAGTTCCAGTTGCGATCATGTTGGCAACCTTCAGTCTCAAAAGACTATGGTTACGCGCTCTGAATGGTGGTTCTGGAACAGCGTCTAGTGTGGCTGAAAAGGCCGATTCAGGAGTGACAATCCCTTCCACACTGGGAGCAAGTGCAGTCTGTCCCTGGTCTGTCTCCCTGCCTATGTGCCTTCCTTCTTTGCCTCTTTGCCTCAGACTGTTGGCCAAGTGTCTCTTCAAACTGGGAAAGGCCATGCTGCACAGCCTGCCTCCAAGTGGGCCACTCAGAGGCCAGGGTTTCCCACCTGTTGAGGTCCACTCCTAAGGCCTTCAGATACCTCTTGCAGATGTCCTTGTATCACAGCTGTGATCTACCTGTAGGGCACTTTCCTTGCACAAGTTCTCCATAGAGGAGATCCTTTGGGATCCAGCCATCGTCCATTCTCACAACATGACCGAGCCAATGCAGGTGTCTCTGTTTCAGCAGTGCATACATGGTAGGGATTCCAGAATGTTCCAGGACTGTGTTGTTTGGAACTTTGTCCTGCCAGGTGATGCCGAGAATGTGTTGGAGGCAGCGACGGAGAATGCGTTGGCCCAGTTGCATTATAGGGATGATAATACGTCCCTTATAGCAGTGGTTCCCAAACTTTGTCCTGCCAGGTGATGCCGAGAATGCGTCGGAGGCAGCGACGGAGAATGCGTCAGCCCAGTTGCGATATAGGGATGATAATACATCCCTTATAGCAGTGGTTCCCAAACTTATTGGGGTCACAGCACATTTTTTTGTATGATCCAAGATGATGGTGCCTGGGAGAGCTGGAAGAAGAGACCACCAGGGACATTTCATGGTGCCCCTATGAATTTGCCACTGTACCCTCAAGCACCGTGGTGGAGAGTTTGGGAACCATTACCTTATAGTTTGTTTGTTTGTTTTTTGTAAAAGAAAACATTTGGAAGACTACCTCAGGCAGCATGAGGTTTGGGGTCTAAAACATTTTCAAAGCAGTGTGAAGGACATACTGGCTATGTCCTAGCTCAAGACAGCAGAAAATAATAAAAAAACACGAACTATTCAATTATACCTCTTCTGGCCTGTTAATTGAATGCAGTCGTGCAAATACCTACATTTTTGTGGTGTTAACCGCAAACATCTGTTTGATGGTCATGCCCAGATATTTGTTTTCAGGTTCATATCTTCTCTGTTGTTAAATGTCCTGAGCCCAATAAATATACCAGACCCTCGATGAAGAGTAAGTTTCCAGTGCTATACCGATATAAATTAGTTACAAAAATAACTTTGACGGGAACAGGAAGTTCCTCATGGTGGATACATTTAATGATAGTAGTTTTGAAGTTTTTTTTTTCCCTTTGGTCCACCATTCTGGAATGAACTAGTTCACCTTTGGATTAGGAATGTATAAGAATGGCCCTGTTGGATTGGGCCAAAGACCCATCTAGGCCGGCATTCTGTCTCCTACATTGGCTCACTAGTTGCCTCTGGGAAGCTCCACCAAACCAAATAAAATCATAGATGCTAACAATGTAAGTTTTAAACTAACGACAGTCCTGTCCCATCCGTCCCATCTACTCAGTTACTTCAGGTATCCGCAGTTCACAAATTCCCACATCACACTCATATGATCTGCTTTTTGTTTGTTTGTTTGTCCATTTGTTGCCGTCCAACCTGCTTCTTTGCACCTGCTTATTAGCACTAACAAGCAGGTCCAAAGAGGAAACAGGTTGGAGGGCTTGTGTGGAGCAACCCTAAGTATAGGGTTCATTGTGTGCTATCCATGGTTTTGAGTATCTGGTGTAGCAGCTGTAACAGATCCTCAATGGATACAGTGGGGATAACTGTAGTAGTAAAAATAGTGTCGCTTGAATTCTGGCTCCAATTAGATTACTCCTGGGCTACGATAGTGAGTCAGCCATGTAGTTTCTGAAGCTTCATGTCTGTACGAGATTAACCCTCTCTTTGCTGAAAAATCAGTGACAACCCAATCCTATGATCCCTCCTCCATGCATCTGCATCAAAACAGGCTGTGCAGCATGCTACAGTGGGGGAAGGAGATTGGGAAGGGGAAATTATTTGCCCTTATTTGCGAAGTACCCTGTGACCACCAATGGGTCTCCATGGACCCAAGTTTGAGGAGACAAGGAGGGTGTGTCAACTCAGTTTGGGAGAGGATAGCATCTGATGCAAGTTGCCAGCATCAGGTGCCACTCCTTCCACCTCTGACACTCCCCAGCCTTCCCTGTTACCCTGGTGCACCAACCCCCACTCTGTTACATCTACTCCACCAACTTACTGGCATCAGCGGGCCTTCTTCACCCCCCACCGCTCATGACTCCTCCACAGGATGTCCAATGGCTGTAAAATGTGTATCACTACCAGAAAGCCAGATCTGATAATGGTACGTACATAGGATTGGGCTGTGAGTGACTTAGAAGACCTATGAACATGGGGAAGGGGGATTGCATTATGGGAACATTTTACCAGTTTATTGGGCATATCTGCAATTTGGCACAGGAGTTCCTTAAAAGTCAGGAGAAAAAACCAAGCATTCACTGGCAGCAGTGGCATCACTAGGATTTGCATCACCCAGTGCAGGAGGCCTGCACATCACCCCATGCAGTGGGCAGGGCAACGCCCCAGGTGGTGGGCGTGGTGATGTACCATCGCCCCACCCCCACTGGTTTTTTTGGCTCTATCTTTTGTTAGAACACAGATATTTCAATGTGGTTTGTTTCATTGCATTCTGCATGAAATTACGCATTGATTGATATATAACATGATGGTATTATTCCTCCAAATTCTGATTTTAGTGATTTTGAAAACTTGTAGAGTCACACACACACACACACACACACACACACACACACACACACACACACACACAGTGTCAACTTACTAACACCTTATTGCAGCAGTTCTCAAACCTTTAGCACTGGGACCCACTTTTTAGAATGACAATCTGTCCAGGACCCATTGGAAGTGATGTCATGGCCAGAAGTGACATCATCAAGCAAATTAAAATAAATAATTATAAGTAATTAAAATAAAATAACTAAATAAGGGGGAGCCAGTCCTGTTCCACCAAGTGAATCTACTCTGAATCTACTCTACTCCTATTATGGCTAATGGGGCTTACTCTCAGGAAAGTGTGGGTAGGATTGCAGCCTGTGAGCCCAAACCTATGCATTACTCTGAAGTAAGTTCCATAGTGGTCAATGGAGCTTACTCTGTAGTCTGCCTGGAATAACACCCCCCAAAAAGAATCATTTAGATCTTCAGCCCTCCCCACTGCCCAGTTTAAAGTTCTTCTATTTCAAGCATATCAAGATAAAGATCCACCTTTACAAGTGCAAAATAGAAAACATGCCCTTTACCAGTTGAAGCCTCTTTTTTTGTCCTTTTTAGGTGGGGGGGGGGAGGCTGCCTTCTGGAGCATTTGTTGCTCTCCAGCTCCATTGGATTGGGACCATTCTGGTGTCCTCACATTCTGGCATGTCTGCCTACTCATGAGTAAATGCAACCGTGAGGCTGCTTCGCTTTCCATAGGGCCCAATAGACTACAACTGGGAGGGAGGAAGGGCGGGAGGGACCTCCTTCTCCCTTTTGTTTTTGGGGACTGCATTCATTGGATCAGGACCACTCTGATGTCCTTGGAGTCCTCTCAGCCTGCCCTTTCTGGACTAAGGCAAGTTTGCCTACTCGTAAGTAAACACAGCCACGTGGCTTCGGGGGACCTCCTTCTTGGGTGTTTTTTTGGGGCTGCATTCATTGGATCGGGACCATTCTCATGTTGTTGGATTCCTCTCAGCCTGCCCTTTCCAATGGACTATGGCAAGTACACCTACTTGCGAGTAAACGGGTGTTACAGCTCACTTTCACTTTCCATAGGACTCCATGCATTTTTTTCTTTCTGGTTTTTTGGCCATAACTTTTGAACGAAATGAGCTATTTTGCTCTGGTATTTTGCATTGCACTCCACTGGAAATTCTGAATCCAATGGTGTATGGCATGACAGATTAGCTCCTAAAGCTGTGAAGTTAACACATCACCCCCTGGCGCGTCACCTCCCCGGCACATCAGCCGGTGTGGCCCGCACCCCCGTAGCGACTCCAGTGACTGGCAGCAGATAAACTTGCTACAGATCCCAAAATGACATTTTACATTTAGAGGCAGTTGAAAAGATCTTTGATGGTGCAATGAGGACAGCACCTAAGAAGGACAACCATGCAGAAAATCTGGATACCAACAGGGTTACTGTGTGAGAGCTCCATTGGGTTGTCTCCTGTGCCCACTCCATTGTTTCAAAATGATTTCATTACAGTTGCCTTCACTGTTATTATAGCTTTAGATCTACAAAACCATTAAAAGATCAGGTAAAAAAAGGTGAAAAAACCAGTTTCAATGGAAACTTGCAGTCTGGTGTAGCTGTTAGTAATTAGGCTTTGTTGCCTGGGCCACGTTCTTATTTGACTTTGCACGTCTCCATTTGAACACCAACTGTTACAAAGCATATGGACTGCTATAGTAATCCCATATGTCAAATGATAGCTGGCAGTTATCCATGCGGACTCTGAGAATGATGAGATTACAGGATGATTAAATTGTGGAGAAGATACCTTTAAATTATACCTCTCTAGTTTAATATGCTTCCCAGAAAATCTAAAAGCCTGGCTACCTTTGAAGCGCATTACCTCCTTTCCTCTACCAGAGCCTTAACACTATCTCTGAATATTTATATACATTCCCAGCTGGGTAGAAGTCTCTAAATACTTTTTGAAAACCCACAAGGCACCATATCATTAATGATAAATGACTGCAATGTTCCTCTGTCTCTTTCAGAATAAATAATAGCATTATTTTTTCATTACCTATCCCTGAGTTTATATTTCTGTCCAGATGTGCGAGGACAAGCTACAAATTAGCTTAAACATCACCATTCATTCAGATTAGAATGTTTTGAAGTAGCTTGTTGGGGAAAAGAAATGGCCTGTGCTTCATCCATTCTTGGCGGGGATGGGACATAAAACAAGTTTCCCTAGAGGATAAAAAGTCTTGAAAAAAGTAATGACAGAGCTTAGCAGCTGGGCATTATAATTTGCATCCTAAGGCTGAAATCCTATATATGCTTTCCTGGGAGTAAGCCCCATTGAACACAGTGAGACTTACTTCTTAGTAGAAGAGCCGTAGGCTTTCACTGTAAGTAGCTGTTGAGCAAATAGAAGGCTGTTCCATGTGAGAGGGGCAAATTCTTGCCAGTTTCAGGCCATCTTATTCTAAAGTGATGGCACCTATCTTTCTGGAGAAGGCAATGCTATATTTTGGTTACCTGAAGTGGGGTTTCCATTCCCTAGTGGGGAATGTTGGGGACTGGGAATGGGCACCAGGGTAGCCTCCCCCCCCCCCCCGTTGTATAGTGCAGAATAGGGTTAGAAGTAGGTTTAGAAAAACAGTGTACACCCTAAGGTAAGCAAGAGTCAGACGGGAAATAAGAACAGATCTGAAGAGGCTGTCTGGCTTGGGATGCAGGCTGGTGGCCCCTTGGGCTTGAATTATAGTGGTTGTCAGGCTTGGCATGGGTGGAGTAATTCAGCTGTATTGACCTCTTTCCAGGGGTAGGTGCCAAAAACCTATGGTTTTTGAAAGGTGACCCTGGGGTCAAGCAAGAGCATTAACTGAGGGGGAAATGACAGTGGTGTCCTTGAGGGTTGGTACCTGCAATAAAGAGGGAAGGAGTTGTGTTGAGTGAGGATCTGCTGGCAGGATATGTCCCGTTATCAACTGTAAACAATTGCACATCTCCTCTATGGAAAACTCGTGCAAGGAAAGCGCCCTACAGGTAGACCACAGCTACGATACAAGGACATCTGCAAGAGGGATCTGAAGGCCTTAGGAGTGGACCTCAACAGGTGGGAAACCCTGGCCTCTGAGCGGCCCGCTTGGAGGCAAGCTGTGCAGCATGGCCGTTCCCAGTTTGAAGAGACACTTTGCCAACAGTCTGAGTCAAAGAGGCAAAGAAGGAAGGCCCATAGCCAGGGAGACAGGCCAGGGACAGACTGCACTTGCTCCCAGTGTGGAAGGGATTGTCACTCCCGAATCGGCCTTTTCAGCCACACTAGATGCTATTCCAGAACCACCATTCAGAGCACGATACCATAGTCTTTCAAGACTGAAGGTTGCCAACTACTACTACTAATTGTAAAAATGTAATCAATTGACAGTGTAATTCTATTGCCCACCAGCCCACAGCATACAGAGCCATGAGAGGACAGAAATTGGGGCAGAAGTGGGCAATAGAACTGGCAGTTCTGGAGAGGGGCAAAACACTAAATTTCTTCGGGTTCTAATTGTAGTTGCAAAAACAGTAAGTCACATTTGTGCTGACTCGAGAGCCAGCCGCACTGGCACAATGGTTTGGACCAGTCTGCTGGCACTGGCTCTGATCCCTACACAGGCCAGTGCAAGTGAGTGTAGTGCTGGGTGTTGCAGGGGTTGGAGAGGGTGGAGGGAGGACATCCCGGGGGATGGGAAGGGGGTGTTCCTGGGCAGGGGGAGGGCAAAATGGGGGAAGGATTGGGTCCAGGAGGGGGGCAAAAACAGCAATGACAGTACCCACTCCCATGCGTCAGAGCCCTACACAGGCTGCTTGTATTTGTGCCAGCTGAATAGCTGGCAGAGATCCAAGTAGCCCCATAGGGCAGGTTGGAGTGTTACATGGGGTGTTACATTTACAGAGTAAAATATCCCCTTACCCTGAAATGACCTCCAGCAGCCATGTGGCCTGGCTGTACCACCACAGGGTTAGGTTTGTTCCCTCAGTCAGTTATTTTTATGGTGTAGTTGAAACAAACAAAAAAAAACAACAACCCAGAGACAGTCATCCATGATTACAATTATTACCATTAACATGATTATAGGTTATACTATTACAGTAATTACAGAGAAGTGGTCAAAAAAATGTTCTAGTTTAAAAATACCCCACCCCTCACACACATAGCTGGATAATTAAAGGCCCGCTTGCCTATAAAAAACACATGGGTTATAAGTCATGTTGCCAGAGTTCCTTTAGTCTTATCCAGCCATTTTCAACCACTGTGCCATGGCACACTGGTGTGCCGCGAGTGGTCCTCAGGTGTGCCACAGGAATTTGGGGGAAGCTTATTTATTTATTTATTTATTTATTTATTTATTATTATTATTATTATTATTATTATTATTATTATTATTATTATTATTATTATTATTATTATTATTATTTTACTTTATACCCCGCCTTTTTGCCCAACGGGCACACAAGGTGGCTTACAAACACTTCAAAAATACAACATTAAAAACAATCATTAAAAACAATTTACAATAATTAAAAGATCTAAAAACAAACAAACCCCGTGGATTTTCATATGAAAAGCAAGAAGCAAGAACGCCAGTCAGCCTGTCAACAATTAAAAGCTTTTTGAAATAAAAATAAATAAAATAATAGGGCCAATGGGAGATGTGAGCCCCCACTGGCAGCATGGTGTGCCTTGTCAATTGTCAAAAACCTGGTGGTGTGCCTTGTCAGTGTGCCGTGAGATGAAAAAGATTGAAAATCACTGGTCTAATCTTTTTTGCCAAGTTGGAAAGATGATGAAATGTACGACAACCACCCGAATGCTTACACACCTGTTAAGATGTCCTTATGGTATTCAAATCCCTTCTCTAGGAGACAGAAAAGAAATAATTCCTAGTAGTTAATGTGTTGGAAACAAAAGCAGCTATCAGCTATATTGCCTGGAGCCTCAAATAAACTATGGTCACAATGCAATCGTAATTTTCCCCCCTATACTAATTACAGTATTAATAATTAATCTAGCAATAACATATTAGACGAGCCCCAGATATTGGTAGAAAAGCTAACTAGAAGATATTTCCATATAATACGGAAGATGCTATTGACATCTCCGTTTAATAGTGATGGAATTAATGATCCTTTGAAAATGGCCAGAGCCAGAGCAAGTTCTTAATTTAAGAAGAAGAAAATGTGGTTTAGAGAATGGAACTAAGTAGTTCCGTTGAGAGGGAATAAGTCAGTGATGTTGTTGTTGTTAATGTAGAATACTTATGTAAAATGAATTCACATTGGTACTATATGTGGATTTCTGAAATGAGATGATTTTGTTCATTTTGTTCATTCATAGTAATTTAAAGGAAATTCAAATGATGTTTTGACCTCCTGTTGTTATGATAGCATTTCTTATGAGAAAGTGAAAGAAAAGATACACTACATGCTAAAAATCCCAGATTCAAAGGCCATGTCTCCATGTGGGGGTTGCAAACACCCCTGTCTGCAACCTTGGAAAGCCACTGCCAGTACAGACAATACCAACAAGATGGACCAATAGATGGATTCCTATGTTCATCATCATCAATTAAGGGCAAATGAAGGTGGTTGAGTGTGTATTCCCAAAACTTGAGTGTGTATTCCCAAAATGGGAATTCCCATTCCCAAAAGTGGTTCCCAAACTTTTTAGCACTGGGACTCACTCTGTTGGGACCCACCTAAGTTTATGAGACTTAAAAAAATCTAGAATTTTTTTTTTTAAAATTTACATGTAGTAATAACCAGGAAAAAGATGCTCCAACATTTATCTCCTTATATTTACAACTGCTTATAAACTGCAGGAGCTGTTTGGAGGGCAGTTAGCAGCTATCTGGTTTTTGAAAAGCCTTAAGACTGATCCTTCTATCCAGCTTCATTGGAAGCTCTGCTTGGCTGCTATGGAACTCACCAAAATTCAGGTTGCGACCCACCGGTGGGTCCTGACCTACAGTTACCACTGCGTTAGACTAATAGCCCAATGCTATGTGACCACTGCAGTGAAAACTCAGGAATGCCACGTGATGTTCGCCTGATCCTATGTCCCATCATGGTGAAGAGGTGGTTGAGGGGAGTGAGACGTTACGGTTATGTGCTTGTTCTGACTGCTATATTGCTCCCTATGGGACTCTTCTAATCTGGGCCAGCTCTGTTGCTGGAGCAGCACTTTGCAGCCATTGGGACATATCCATCTTGGGAAAGGGGGTCTGGATCTGTTGTCAACTGACTGTGACTCATCTCATCCCCCCCCCCATCCCACTCCTCTTTCATCTTGTTGCAGCCTCTGTACTGGCAGGATTGCACTGGCAGCTGGTCTGTACCCTGTTAATGTTGTCACACATCTTTCTGGCTGTTCCACGGGCATCTGTATATAGTAAGTGCCTGCTAGTGGAGGGGCTTCAGTGTTGGTGGGACTGTCTTTGGGCTGGCTTATGTGGAGTTACATTGGCTTTTCCCATGATTTAGGATTGGACTTTAATAGTCATTAGGAATAATAAATACTGGATGTGTATGAGTGTTGAATTCTTGGGACTGAAAGTGCTTGAATATTTGGTAATCTTTGTCAACTAGAAAGCCAGTCCATTTGGAAGGTCGCTCTATCAAACATCTTTAAATGCCAAGGTGTATTTCATTGACAATAACATATCAAAGAAGTTGCAGGACAAAAATTATGTCCATAAGCCGTGAAATGTCACCCAGTCTATTCAGAAGTGAATAGACAGAGCAAATATCTTTACAGGATTATCACAGGTGCTGAATACCCACTGAAAACAGCACTGTTGCACCTTGCTTTGAATTTGGCACTTTTAATGAGGATAACACTGAAAATTTTTGAAAAAAACACAACAGTTTTTATATTTTAATATTGCTGCTGAAAGGGGCTGATCTGGTGAAGGGTATGGAACCTATATAAAGTTCAGTGTGGCTTAAGACTTGATCATGACTAGTGAATATTGAACAACATGCTATAGAGGTAACAATCATAACTCACAATTTTAGGGCACTGGCAGCCCAATCCTGAGGTTCCATGGTGCATGGCTGCAGCAGCACTGAAAATGGCTATCACCACATCCTGCGTGCCAATGGCAGCCATGGGCGGCACCTCCCCTTCTTTTGTCCCCTTCATCTGGGTAAGGGAAGTAGCCTTGCAATGGAGCTACTTGATTCACTGCCAACCAAAAGGTCAGCAGTGAAGTAAGAGCATTCATGTTGGGTACTGAGCCGCACACAAATGCACAGGATCTAGTGGAACAGAACTCCACCGGTCCCGCCTCCCTCCCTCCCCCTGCAATGCCTCCTGCCCGCCCTCTCCCCACCTCCCGCCTCCCTGTCATGCCTCCTCCCCACCCTCTCCCCGCCTTCCCCCCTTCCTGGAGCGTCTCCTCCCCACCTCCCCCCCCGCCTCCGCTTTCCTCTCCACATTTTGGGAGTCTATGCAGCCACCAAGTGGCAGAGGCCAGGCACCAGCCCAGTGCTAGCCCAGCATTGGCCAGCACTGGGCTAGCACGGGCACTGGCCCAGCGTTAGGCCGTGCAAATGTGCCTTACGGCATGTTTGCGACAGTGCGCACTGGCAGTAAGCTGGTGCATCGAGCCCTGGATTGGGCTCTTACTCATTACATTACATCTATTATCACTTGTCTTTTTGTTTGTTTTGGGTTCCAAAATAGTGGCTCTAAGGTTATCATACCTGGGTCTTCCACATTAACAATTTGCCCCAGTGTGGCCCAAATCAAGATTGCTCCAACACTTGCTATTTGTACCAGGAGGGTCTTCAGTATCAATGAATAATGAAGGTCAATTATATCAACAGTATCAATGTTCAGTGTGAAGTTAATGGGTTAACCCATTAATGGGTTTTTAACTTGGTAGTGGATTTATCTGGCTATTTTTGATGTAGTCCTTGTTCAGTGTGAAATGAAGAAACATTGAGTTAATTTAGTTATGGAAATTGGCCCAATTCTATTATATCCTCATGGCTGGCTGGTGTACAGTGAGGTCTGCCATCACAGCAGGATCTCTGCTGGTCCGTTCAGCACTGCCATCAGTGCAAAGTCCAGAAAGCCCGGCATTGCCATTAGCATGGTGCAAACCCTCTGATAGAGGGGCCCTGATTGGGATGGATTGGGGCATATCATGGTGGCCCCAGCATCCAGCATATCAGTGGGTGTCACTCCCAACTCAGCAAACAGTCCAAATGCATGTTGGAGGCACCATATGTGCAAAGAAGCCTTTGAACTAGGGAGGGAGTACACTTGCAGCAAAAGTCCATAGAAGGAGGCACTTTTAAAAACATTTTCTCTAAACCAGATGGGTCGTGAGCCAATTTCAAGTGGGTCCCTATTCATTTCAATGTTGTTGTTTTTTAATATATTAGACTTGATACTATCATGATATGTGACTGCACTGGGGAAATGTTGGAGATCAGTACTTTTAACAGGCTACTTTGTATATGCTTTAACAATGATAGTCAATGGGACTTATTCCTGGGTAAGTGTGGGTAGGATCGCAACCTAAAATTGTTAAAAACTTACCTGCTTATTGATGTCACTTCTGGTCACAGCATCACTTTTGGTGGGTCCCAACAGATTCTCATTCTAAAAAGTAGATCCCAGTGCTAAACGTTTGAGAACCACTGCTCTAAACCTTGTGATTGGAAGGATGTTTTTCTATCATTTATACCAATGTACAGATGTTATACCAATGCTACTATAACATTTTGCTTAATAAAATCCATCTTTCCCCTCCAGTTACTCTTAAACCATTTCCCTAGCAGTGGTGGTTGCCTGCATCTCTACAAATAGAATAAGGAGATGGACAAGGAACGTCAATATCAGGGGTTTTAAAAATCTTGTGATAAGATAAAATGTCTTACTTTATTACCCATGGGAAAGCTTAATTAAAATCAATAAAGAAAACCCTGGAGTGGAGAAGAGCTTTAAATACATCTGATAATCTCCTTTCCCCCCAGAAGAATGTCTATATTTTCTTTACCGCTGATAGGCTTGAAAAGATAAATACTTGTGGGGAAAATAAAGAGGCAAGACACAGACACTGGAATAAAATAGGCCACAACTTTATTCAACAAACAACAGCAAATCTTCCAGGAACGTGGAGAGCAGAGCTCTAACCCTAATTCTGGAGCAAGGACTGGTGTGGATCCCCATCTTTTTCCTCTTGCTGAAACTGAGCTACCTTCCTAACTGGGTACCAAAATCATGCTGGGTAGAGCTCCAACAGCCGCACTAGTTTGTTGAAGATCACCCATTTCCACTGAGAGGTTGTAAAGAAGGCCAATTCTATGTTCAAGATAATTAAAAAGGGATTGAGAATAAAAAAAAGCCAGTATTATTATGCCACTGTGCAAATCAGTGGTATGGTCACATCTTGAGTTTTGTTTTGCCACATCTCCAAAAAGATATAGTGGAACTGGAAAAGGTGCAAAAGTGAGCAATGATTAGTGTTCTGGGGCACATCCCTTATGAGGAAAGGGTACAATGTTTGGGGTTGTTCAGTCTAGAAAGAAGATGCCTGAAGGGGGACATGATTGAGACATATAACATTATGCAAGGGATGGCTAGGGGGAAGTTTTTTCCCCCTATTGCGCAATACCCAAACCAGGGGACATCCACTAAAATGCACTGGCGGGAGAGTGAGAACAGACACAAGGAAATATTTTTTCACCCATTGTATAATTAATCTGTGTGTAAATTGCTACGACAGGGACACACTCTGATTTTTCTTGGTATCCTGATCCTTCTTGGCCCCAGGGTAAAGAGAGGTTAGGAAAAAGTGGGTTGCTGACTGAGCAAGCAACCAAGACCCCAACCAGGCCTCAGAGTTCAGCAGTGGGAATGGAGTCGCTTCACCCTCCTTCCTTCTCCACTTGTCTCCTGGCTACCTTCCTGTGCTTCCTCAGCCCCAGGGAAGCAGAAACGGAATAGCCGTTAGGAAGTCTGTCCAAAGACTGTCTCATTATCAGCCCTTATGTAGCTCAGCATATCCAGGCAGATCTGGGAAACACCCTTGTTTGAAATCCTGGAAAATGACTTCTAGAAAGTGTAGACCAGGGTGGTTGAACTTTAAACAGCTGGCGGGGGGGGGGGCACACAATCCTGTGTTACCTCCCCTGAGTGCACAAAGGTGGAAGTAATTGGTGATGACATCATCACCAATTACTTCTGGGTTCTGAGCTGCTGAAGCAAGCAAAGGAGAAGGCATGGGATATGGTGGCACTTTTCAGACTCCCTGCCACACTGTTCTCTAAAGAAGACACACTCTTCTAAAGAAGAAGCTGGAACTGTGCAGCAGGGAGATTGAAAAACCACTGAAGCAGGAGAAGCCGGCAGTGGGTGGTGGCTGTGGTAAGGCTTCTGAGGGCTTAAAAAAAGGGAATGCAGTTCATGTGTTGGACCATCCTTGGGTAGACATTCCTGAACAAGCAGTCTGTAGTCTGATCCAGTAAAGCTCTCTCTCTCTCTCTCTCTCTCTCTCTCTTTGTGTGTGTGTGTGTGTGTGTGTGTGTGTGTATGTGTGTGTGTGTGTGTGACAAATGATTGTGTTCAAATGAATACCAGAACTTTGACTTACATTTAAAAACTTTTCTGCAGTAATGAGTAGTCTGATGCCTTGTCAATCACTAACCAGGCTCAGAGCTGAGAGAGTTGCAACTCTACTTACCTGTTTGGGTTCACTCAAGGTCAGGCATCCCGTGGAAAGCTAAATGGGCGATAGGGACAACAGGCATTCTGATTTCCTATTGTCAATTTGTCTAAGCTCAGCTGGCTTCAAGAAAGGTGAAATCATCCCAGCACTTCAAAAAAAAAAATCTATGAATGCCACCAAAATTTGGTTGAGCTTCCTGCAGAGAGTTCCCACACAACATTTGCGGCTTCTCAGTTGGAAGTCAAGTGAGTGAAAAATTGCAATATAGCAAAAGTAAATATAGTATTTTTTCAATAAGCTGTATAAACAAATTTCACGCAGAGTGAGGCTGTGTTATTTCAAAAATATGATTGAGATACTGAAGGGACACCTTTTCATCAAAGCACTGTTTATCCTGTGTTACAGACTTCTAGTGGTGTCATTTATTCAGTATCTCGGGGGGGGGGAAGAAGAGTGTTTTGGATATGTGTGTGTGTTTTCTTCAAATTAACAAATTATTCCCTCAGTTAATATTTTGTCTAATGTCATTTTTATGCTTAAAGAAAAATATACTGGGAAATCTATAGAGCTGTAAGCCTATTCAGGCCAATCTTCATCCTTGCCTGTGTTAGTATTTGAAAATGCTTGTGAAAATGTGAAACGAAAATCACTATGAAAACACGGGTAACAGGGGTGACCAAGAAATTATTTTCATTTTTATTTCTTAAATTTACAGCCCACTTTTCTACCACAGTGGAACTAAAGTCCATTATACATGAGGCTCCCAGGCATTGAGCAGCCACAGACCTACTTCAGGTTCAACACAATGCCCTCATCCATGACTTGGGACCATTTCATTATTCCAGTGGTACTCAAAGTGGTGGGTCACAACCCACCAGTTAGTTGAAAGGTTCCCCCATCCCCTTTAAGGGATGGGGGAAGGGAAGAAGTAGCAATGTAATCCCCAGGATGGCGTCGCTAAAGGGGGTGCTTGTACTCAGGGCTGCAGCAGGCTCCATAAGGTGTGGAGAACCCCGTGCAGCCATCCGCAGGGCTCCCTGAGGCTTGGAATGTTGAGGAAAAAGTAAGCGCAAACCAGTTTGCAAATGCAAGCAGGAGGTCCCCGCGACTGTCACAGCCCTACGTGAGGAAAAGCACCCCCTTTGCTCCCCCTTAGCAATGTGATCCTGGGGATTGCGTAGCTGTCCTTGCCCCTCCCCCGCAAAGTAAATCTCCTGAAAAGTTTGAGAATCACTGCATTATTTTATTGATTTTTGTTATGGAAACCTTCACTTTGCCATTCAGTAAATCACGTGTATCTTGTAAAAAGTGGCGTCATGCTTTTTATCCCCATTTGTGTTTGTACAGGACAGCTGGAGAGCCTGACTATAACGTGTCATCTTCTTTTTAATATCATATTTAACATTCAAGAACAGTGGAAAAGCTTTTTTGGTTGTCTGACATGCAGTGCCATCATTTTTCTCCTCTTTTTTTGGGGGGGGGGGGCTAGAATACCTTCATCATTGTGTCATTGGACATTCTGAAGGGAAAAAAAATGGTG
This sequence comes from Tiliqua scincoides, assembly GCF_035046505.1. Taxonomy (NCBI): domain Eukaryota; kingdom Metazoa; phylum Chordata; class Lepidosauria; order Squamata; family Scincidae; genus Tiliqua; species Tiliqua scincoides. The sequence continues at coordinate 191,814,604 of NC_089821.1, read as the reverse complement.
GTTGCCATGAACACAGGAATGCCTCCACAGGGGACCATCGATTTTCCACAATACCCTGTAATGATATAATCAACAGGACATTTTGAGGGGGAAAAAGGTGGTGGATAACAGGAATTGGACATGTTGCCTGTTAAGCTTTTTATTTCTGTTTTTCATTATGCTGGTTCACACATGTATGTGGCACTGAGTGTCGACAAGAAGAGCATGAACCAGGCCAGTCTCGTGGTATTTAAACTGGACAGATCGCAACTGGCCTCAGATTCCACAGGCCTCAAATTTTGGTCTGTGATCCCCCCCCCCAAGTCATACCTTGCATGCACAGCCAGCACTTTTAAACCTGTGAACAAAAATCACATCCTGGGGGCTTCTGGACTTTTAAGCAAAACTGCTCATAACACAAAAGAAGGGACCCCAACCCTGGCTGTCCTCACCAACTCCTTGGCCCAATCTAATCAAGAGATAATGTACATGAAAGTACGTTAAGTGAGGTCCTGGCCTTCAGAGCAAGTCAAAAGTTTGTTGCTGCACCCAATAGAAACATTGATCCTGAAATGAAGAGGAGAAATCAAGGATCATTAAGGCACCAAAGAAAGGTCCTTGACAGCTCACTCCACACAAGTGTCACATGCTTTGCTAAGAGACTTTAGGGTATAAAATGTTGAGTCACAGATCCCTTGTGTTCTTCATTATTTCATTGGTCTCTATGTGCAAATCTCTCACTTCTGTGTTTACCTTCTACTGCCACGTCAACCCCCTGGACTCCATCCACTGCCCAAGGATCACCAAGCCAGCTGGCACCCATGACAGGTATCAGACAGCTCTCTTCCTTTCCAACCTTTCTTTTCCCCTGCTTTCCTTTCCCGAATGCTACTGAAAAGCTGCTTCGTTTACTGAGCTTTGTAAGTTGCCACTGAAGCACCTGCTGAGCTGCCTTGCAATGCAGTCCTTCGTCAGGAAACACTCTTGGTTTCTTTGTCTTGCTTCCTCTTATCTGTCTAACTAGCTGCTACCTTGCAATGCTTTGAAATCAAACTAAACATAGATAACTTTGGTCTTTGGCAACCCCCCTTTGGCAAACTCCTGTTGCATACGCATGAAATGGATGAGGTACCTTACACCACTCTCCTTTCCTCCTTCATGTGAGTGCTGTGTGTTTGTGCTCTAGGAGTCTTCGGTCCCAATTCAATCCTTTAGCAGTCTATAACATGCTGTTCCACCAACAGAGCATGCGTTACATGCTATGGTGGGGGGAGGGAGGGTGACTGAATGGCCTGGGGAGGTAAGCAAAATCAGTTTTACTTATTTCTCTGTAGGCCCCTTGGCTGTCAATGGGTTTCCTTGGACCTATGCCAAGGAAACCCAGCTGATTTGCTGGTATACATCCAAGGAGAGGCAGGGGATATCAGGCCGTAAAAATGAGGATAGAATTCTAGCATACGCTGCTGCTGCCAAGATCTATGTGCATATGTTACAGGTGTCTTTACAAAGCACATCTAGTAAGAGCTATGAAAAGTATTCCTACGGCTGTTTTAAAATGTAACCATTTTTTTTTTAAACAGGAGGGAATAGCACACCACTCTGCACATCTACAGCTCATTGTTCCCACTATGAAATAAACAGGGGCTTCCTGATGAAATAAGTGCCATATATCCAAAATGTCATTTGGGGCCTCTCTACATTCATAATGAATGGGGGGGGGGGAAATGTGATGGGCCTGATTTGTTGCTTTTTCTCCTTTTTTAAAAAATACTGTATGTACTCCCAAACAAATACATATTACAAATGGGCATTCTTGTCAAAGGCTGAACCACCAGGAGGCGACTGAACGCAACTGAATTGAGGGACCAGACTGAAAAAAATTGAATGCATCTCCTAGTACCAAACTCTTATTTTGTGCTGTTATTAAGCTTCCTCTGCCCTCACTCTGTAAACACTGTTTCAGAACCATCACATATAGAAGTATTAAAAGTGTGGAAACAATACCTCCACTTAGGTTAGCTTACTTTTGCAGCCTTCCATCACAATGAACAGAGGTTTGAAACAGAGGTTTTCTTTTGTAACACATACCAGGTCTTTGGAAATGCATTTACTGTTGTTCTCTTTGCTGACAAAATGCTGCTTCTATGTGGCCACCTGCAAAGTTAACAACATAATGTTGATTGCATTAGTTCACACCGAAGCGCATAATCACATAAACACTCCATTGTCACAACACATCTAGCTCAGTGAACTACAGATTACTGCAAACATGTGTCAAATGCCTTCAAAGAACCCCCAAGTCAAGCGACACTCCCTTGAAAATTAATTAACACAGAGAAACAAATGTTTCAGATGTTTCTCTGTGCCAGGGCTGGAAATAATGGAGGACCTTTTGCATCCAAGGAAACAAATGTCTCTCTGAGTATCACACAGACGAAAATAAATAGCACAGCAGTTGTATGCGAGAAGATAATGGCCACACTCCAACATAAACTTCAGCACATTTATTAGCCAATCCTATCCTCTACCATGCTGAAATATGCAGCCATGCCATGGAGTCATGTGCTGCATGCTATTGTGGGGAGGGTGAACAGGAGGCCTCCAAGAGGCATGCCCCAGTATCCATGTGGGTTCCGTTTTGGAACCCCCACAGTTAACCGAAACCATGGATACCAGTGAATGCCCCCCCCCCCCTTGGAGGCGAGGGATGCTCTGCTATCCTTGCCTCCGAAGGGTCCTATGAGTCCTGGTGAGCTCAGACTGAGCCTCTCAATGAAAAACATCACTTTCATTTTTGTGTGTTTGTTTTTTTTGTCAAACCAGAAGTGGCAAATTTAATGCCTTACAAGGCATTAAAATGTCAGTCTGAGTTTTATGAAATAAAGGAAGTGACTTTTTTTCATTGAGAGGTTCAGTCTGAGCCCACCAGAGGCTGTGGACAGATGTCTGTGGTCTCTCCTGGGCTCAGAAGATTCTCCGGAGGTGAGAGGAACAGAGTTCCCCTCACCTCCGGAGGGGGCGTATGGACTCGAAGCCCGTGGACTCGATCCATGGATCAATGAATTCGTGGATATGAGATCTGCAGATATGCCCCCCCCCCCATATTTTTCCTTAACTCTGTGTAGGCCTGCTAATGGCCAGTGGGTCTCCTCAGACTTACTGCAGCTATATAGCTGGTGCAAGTCCACAGAAAGCAGGGATAGTGTTGGTAGAAAAATGGAGAAAAAGATGCAGCATGCATGACTGCCACAGGATCCATTCTGACTTCCCCTGGTCCCTCCCATGTCTTTGGTCACTCCCACAAAAAGCCCTGCTACTCCTCCTCTCTGCCCACCCCACCACCAACATACCTTCTCTGCCAGTGGCTGGTGGTGTGCATGAGCATTTTCCAGTTATTTATGCTGGTGGTTGCTTTGTGCACATTGACCCTACATCTACAGTGCTGATGAAGAGAACCTTTAATTAGTGCCCATAGGACTGAGGCCTCAGAGCAGAAACCTATGCTTGTCTATGTAGAAGAAAGTCCCATTGTCTTCAATAGGGCTTACAGCACAATCCTATCTTGCACTGGAACAGGCAAGCCTGGAGAACCTGCACTGCATCCAGCGCAAGACAGGAACCCAAAGTGGCTCAGCTGGAGGTAAGGGGAAACTTTCCCCCTTACCCCCTGGTAAGCCACTATAGCCCCAATGGGTCTCCTCAGACTTGTGCCACCTCTGGAGGTTGTATAAATCCGAGGATAGCGGAGCGGCTTGAAGCCACTCAGAGTTGCTCAGGAACAGGGGCTAGGATAGGAACATAGGAACAGCCCCACTGGATCAGGCCATAGGCCCATCTAGTCCAGCTTCCTGTATCTCACAGCGGCCCACCAAATGCCCCAGGGAGCACACCAGATAACAAGAGACCTCATTCTAATGTCCTCCCTTACATTGGCATTCTGACATAGCCCATTTCTAAAATCAGGAGGTTGCACATACACATCATAGCTTGTAACCCGTAATGGATTTTTCCTCCAGAAACTTGTCCAATCCCCTTTTAAAGGCGTCCAGGCCAGACGCCATCACCACATCCGGTGGCAAGGATCCGGCATATCTGCCAGGTCTCAGCCCTGCCTCCTGCTCCCTGCTTGCCCGCCCCCAGAACCCACCACCCTCCCAAATCATTTGGCAGAAGAAATGCATGCATGTGCGTAACAACTACATATGCACTTGGACTCTTCAATAATGTTGTTGCAGCAATTCTCATTGCCTTAGAGAAAACTCTCTCTCTCTCTCTCTCTCTCTCTCTCTCTCTCAGTGGCTTATCTTTTCAGCTTTTGTTCCATGTGCAGCCCTTGCATTCCTGCAAGTGTATTTTACATCACAGCCATATATTGCATAATTCATTTCATATACAGCAAAGCACATGATAAGCTTGATTATTTTGAAGGGTTTATTTATATTTATATCATACATAGGAATTCCAGCAGGAATGTTCAAATTGTCCCTAACTTTATTATCTGTTTTCTTCATAAAGTGATGTATCACAGTCCTACATTTTTATGAATGCATAATCACCTTTTTTTCCTACATGGGGAGTAGAAAATAAAACAATCATTAATTGCATTGTCCTTTAAAAAGTCCAATAATCCATTGCTTTTTAAAGTTGTTTTGTTTACATTTTTTAATTCCATTCTCTGCAACTTTCATTTCTCTTTCAGCATAGCTTTCCGTGTACTGAAATTACCATGCGCATGCATAATAAACTGGCCAACTCCTTAAGAATAATTGAAGTACGTTTAATGGCTTGAAACGCAGCTTTACAGCATCATTAAACTTTGGTTTTATCAAGTGGAGACTTGATTTGTCAAAATGAACCTTCTTTGTGGTTCTCATGAGTTCCAAAGAGTGGTGATGCTGGGCAGTGCAAAAAACAAAAACAACAATTTGTAGATTTGATTGGCACCTGTCAACTGTATCTCAAGGGAAACTGAAAGCAGAGTATACAGCCAGAATAGATCATTTCAGATATTTCTTTTGGTTTGGAAATGGAAAGAATTGAATCAGCTGCTTTTTTCTTTTTTCTTTTTTAATCCTGATGAGCTGATTAGTGCCCTTATTTAAAAAGTCAAGCAAAATGAGTTTTCACTAAGAACTAAAATAGATTTGATGAAGCCAATCAGTGTAGTCTCTCATAGGCATCAGGGATTCATTAATCAAAGAAAAATTTAGTGTTGCTGTACAAGATCTTGCCAAGATCCATAATACACATATAACTACTGTAGTTTGTAAATAATGAGAAACCAGTAATACAGTAGATGGCAGATGCAATTTTTATAAGTTATTGCTTAAAAAAACATACATATCAAGTTTCCAATTTCTGAATAGCCTTACTATATAAAGCGTAATTGCTTATATGTCTGTAGCGTAGGAGGCATCAAAATATTTTGATGTTCAGAAATTCTGTTTTGATGTGAGGCTTCATAAAGCAGACAGTAAATTCAAATAGAAGATTTTGGGCATTCAGCCACTGTCTACAAGATGGTGTAGTTGCTTCTGAAGATTTTATTTTATAGGATGCATTTTGAGCCCTACCATGAGAAAGTGCTGAACTGATCAATACAAAGCAATGTCCTCTTTTGAATAGTCAACATGATAGTCAACAACTATCATGTCCAATGCAAAACCAGTGGCTGAGACAAGGCTAGAAATCATATCTCTTGCTCCAAAGCTTCCTAACCACACAACCACTGAAAACAATATATCCATTTGGGATCCCTTTGTAACCCTAGTGGGTTATAGAGCAAGGGTAGCACAGTGATTCTGGTGCTGAACTTAGATCTGGAAAATCCAGGTTCAAATTCCTGCTTAGCCATGAAGCTCCCTGGATGACCTTGGAAGTTACTATCGATCAACCTTATATATGTGTCTTCCCACATGAAATTGTCATCCTCTGCCAGTCACCTTAGGGTACGATCCTAACCAGGTCTACTCAGAAGTAAGACTGGCAGAGGATGAAGATGCATAAGGCTGAGATATAGTAACTTCCAAGGTCACCCAGGAAACTGTCATGTGTTAGACCTGGATAATCCAGTTTCAAATCCCTGTTCAGACATGAAGCTTGGGTCAGTCACTACCTATCAGCCTAACCTACCTCACAGGGTCGTTGTAGAGACAAAATCAGGGAAGAAACCATGTACACCACCCTGATCTCCTTGGAGAAGGGGTGCCATAAAAATATGAAAAATAAACTAACCAACCAACCAACCCATGGGGTTCAGTGCTTTCCTGTGAGGGGAGGGGGCTTCTCAGGTGGATCTTCTCTGCCTGGTCTCTATAGCCTGGGATGGTGGCAGTAGGTACAAACTAGAAGGTTTTTTAGTTGCTGATCCAGTAAAGGGAAAGCAGGGAACAGTAGCAGTAAAGGGAAAGCAGACACAGTCACTACTAGACGCTACTCCCCTTGGTCAGCCTGCTTTCCCCAGGGCTCAGGGCCTGATCTTATTGGGCCAGCGCCACCCCAGCATGGGGGCCACCTAACCCCCATAAGCATAAGCATAAGCTCCCTAACCCCAAGGAGACCTGGCACTGCTTCCCAGCCCCACTGGATGCAGCGGTCGCCATATCGGCCTTGCTGCAGCCCTGGCACTGGGAAGTATAGGATTGGGCTGCCTCTCTCTTCTCTTTTCCTGGACAACCACAAACTAAAATTCTAAGACACAAAACTGGAAATGTGGACTATCGTTCCTGGGCATGTCACAAGAATATGGCAAGGGTTTCTTTCAAAACCTGAGTTGATGTGAATTAAAAATTAGGAAAAGTACCCTCCTCGTTTGTGACTTATCAATTTCCTTAAATTGTTTGCACATTTTAACCATATTTTTTACCATATGTTTACTACTTTGCAACTTTAAAAAGAAAAACCTTTCACTTTTTTCAGTTTCTTTGACACACTGAAATGTCAAAGGAAGCCTCTTATATTCGCAGTTGCTAATTGTGAATATACCTCATTTCTAGCATGCAGCAATGGAAATGTTTCTGTTATGACCCAGGTAATTTGCGCTTGCAATTGTTATAACACAGTATTTGCATATTCATGCCGTGGAAATTGTTACTGTTTCCAAACATTTTCTCATTGTCTAGCGCTGAAACAATAGGTGCGCGAGTAGAGTTAATGATTCTGAATACATCTGGGAATCTAACCATGTCATTTTCTCTGCCTGTCTGTCAATGATGTGTCCTTGAAACACAGTGAATGCTGATATGCTTTCAGCAGAATGCCTGTGGATGGGACTTGCATCCAACACAGCAGGAGAATAATTCAATTATTTGAGCAACTGGATATCTATTGCAACATTTTGTGGCTGACAGTCAGTGCTAGAATTAGCAAAAGTTGAACTTCTTACAGCACGAATTCCATGCATTTCTATTCAGAACCCATTAAATTATGTGGATTTATTCCCAGAGAAATTTGTATAGGATTGTGGCAGGTTGCAACCCTATAATACTTTCATGGAAGTAGGACCCATTGGATATTTACTTATGAGTAGACATGCATTGGGCTGCACTCTTAGGGCCCAGTCCTGTCCAGCTTTCCAACACTGGTGCACTCCTCCCATATAGTAGCACACCCTCATGATCACATCACCAGCAGCGGAGATTTTACTGTATTTTCAATCCCAATTTTCCCATTACAGGGATCATTTCTTCCCAATGGGAACCATGCATTTCATAATATAATTCATTAAGACATGTTAACTAACAGTCTTCTTTCTCCTGCAGTTATTGAAACTAAATTAAGTCAGTTGTACTTTTCTAACCTCTATTTTAGAGGGGAGCAAGTATTAGGTTAAAAAAAAAAAGCGATGAAAAGTTTGTCTGGACCAAGAGGAGCATTGCTTATATTGGAGAATAAAATTGGTTAAGAGTCAAAATGACACAAAGATTCCTGAATATATTTGGCACAAACATTCCTTCTCTGCCCTATCCCTGAACATTCTTTTTTTTTTTCTTTCCTAAAAGGAGTTTGCCTTAGTGAAAGGACAGCCTTGGAGGTTAGTACACTGACTTCAGTACAATTACTTTCAAAACAGACCTTATGCAGACAGAATATTTAGCTTAGGTTATATGTTACAGTTCATATGAACAAAGCTTGTTGGAAGCAGTAGCCTGATTCAGATACATTGCTAACCATTGTTAGCTCACATGCACAATCCATTGAAAGGCTTGAGCTCATGTGCTCCCCTTTCCATTCTGCTCTCCATGAATGAGGGCAAGGCATTTAAAACTGCTTGTGCTTTGAAACAAACCACAGTTTCGCATTTCATCCAAATATAGGAAACTGATTTGTGAGAGCCACAACTGGTTAACAAGAGAGGATCTCTAACCACACTTTGATCATAGTTCCTATCCTGATTCATTAAGTGGTTTGTGCAATCAATTTCTTGTATTTAGATGAAAGTGAAAACTGTTCCAAGTCACAAACCAAAGTTTTAAGACTCTCTTCTCACACACAAAAGGCAGAAAGGTTAGTATCTGAGCTTGATGGCGATCACACCACATGCATGTTAACACTAATAGCCCAATCTTATCTTCTATCAGCCCATAGCATACAGTACAGATCCAAACTTGTTATACATTGATTTTTTTATACAGTGATTTGACTCAACATGAATGGCCACTGCAAATGAGAAGGAATGTGCTGATTCCTGGAAGAGGGGAAAAATGCATCTCTTAAAATCATAGTTTAAAAAAACAAAACTGCTTTTCTTACTGTTGTAGAGAGACAGTCATACAAGCAATCATTCCATTCTTCAGCTGAGCCAGGCAAAGGGAGGGGGTCCTTTGCATTTCTAACTGCTGACTGCCTCTCTACAACAGTAAGAATAGCTGTTTTTAAACCACAATTGTAAAGGGACGCACTTTTTAATTTTTTAAAACTGCTTTTATTTAACACATTTTACGGTATCAGCAGGGAGTCCCAGAATCAAACCCCTGCGGATGTCGGGGCACGACCTTATTCCATTAAGAGCAATGGAGGGACAAGAAACCTGGAAGTGGGTCTTTAAATCTACTTTTCCATTGTTTTTTTATCCACGGATTTTTTTAGGGGTTCTGGAACGGAACCCTAGTGGATAACGAGGGACAACCTGTACTGCCAATGGAACGAACACTGCATGCTAGGGGCGTGGATGACTAGACAGCCTGGGTGATGTAAGTATTGTGGTGAAGTTTATCACTCCATAGACTACCTGGCTAGTTCTTTCTCCAGCAGAAGTCTGGACTGGGAAAGACTGGAAAAGGGAGGTAGGAAAGAGGGATAGGATCCACTGCTGCCACTAAGATCCACCCTTCTCTTACCTGAACTACCCAAAACCTCTCCAAAGCACTCAGGGCCTGCCTCTACTACCACCTTCCCTACTCCAGTGTGGCCTAGACGGACTATTGTCAGGTGTACAAAACCTTTAGCCATTTGTAGCAGTCACTCAAGAGCACTTGATGGCAGCACGCCTTTTGTGCCACAGCAACTGGACTTAGGGCAGTGGATTGTGAGAGCTGCTGCTGTAGGCCCAGGATAAGACTGAGCCATAAATCATGGTTTAGTGTCATGGTTAAACCAGGACACTTTCTCCATTTCACCAGCTTCTCTGTTTGCAGGGTGGCAAGCAAGTTTCTATGGTGTCTCACTAGTCATACTCTCCAAGGATTAGACTCTTATTTCACTGTCCATTTGGCATCTTAACCAAACCTAATTCAAAACATGTTGCAGATTCTCATTTGTAGCCAGTTCTTAATGACTGTTTAAGTATTCAGATGTAATGTTTAAACACTAAGGAAATCAACGAACCATAGGGAGCTGTTCTGGCTGCATAGACCCATAGTATTGTTAAGCTATTTTGCACCGTTTGCGCCAAAAACAGAAAGTTATCTGAGACTCTAATGTAACCAGTGGGTCAAGTTTGAATTAAAAAAAAAATACAGAAAGATAATATTCAGAGAACTGTTGATGTCATGGAACTGTAACCACTTAGCTTTAATTAAAATAAATGATTCAGAGATATCATTATACATGTGCTATTTGTACTCTTATTTTATTACACTTGCATTGATTGCATTTCATTACTTTGCTAGTGATTTAATCTTGCAGCAGGCATTCTTCAAAACAATGGGATTAATCCTATTTTTTCCCCCAGGACAATATGGTATTTTCTAAAAATTTAAATATTAACGGAATTAAGTAAAAGCCCTAAAGTACTGTAGAATATTGGCAATATTATCAAGGATTGTATTTAGGCTTTGAATATTTACAGATGCATGTCAATCAATATTCCACATTCTCTAATCATCTAGCAGTTTTTCTCAAACAGTGGGTTGGGACCCACTAAGTGGGTTGCAAGCCAATTTCAGGTGGGTCGCTCAGCTGCCACTGAAAATATAGAGCTGGAAATACAGGGTACAGAGGTGCTGACCAGGGCGGGCTCCCAGTGGGAGAGAGGTATAGTGCTTTGCCCTGAATAGGTGGGAAGATGGGGTGCTAGAAAGAGAGAAGGGCTGTGTGGTTGATCTACTTTGACTTTGAATGCATGGCCGCATTCTACTTTGACTTCCAAGCTGGAATGCTTGAATTCCAGATAATGCAAAATAACACCAAGCATGCTGTGTAATGGGACCCTTAATTGATCACAGCTTAGATGTGAAGCCTAAATCAATAATGTCACTTCCGGTCACATCACTTCCAGGTTACTGACATCCCTTCTGGTGGGTCCCAACAGACTGTCATTCTAAAAAGTGGATCCTGGTGCTAAAAGGTTTGAGAAACAGTGATCTACAGTACATTCAAAAAGAAACAAAGCTTAAAATATTTTACTGGCTGTAGTGTTTTCCCCAAGATACTCTACAAGTCAAACATGGATTGTGGTGCTTCCAAGCCTAAAGCATTCTGAGCCCACAAAAATAACTAGACATCCCATTCTACCACACAGTTTACAACACATTTCCTCCAGATTTGTACTCAAATTAGATCTGTCATTGAGCTTTTTCATTTCTTGGGTTGAGCTCTCACCTTGTAGTGCTTACCTCAAACATAAGGTCAAACAAGTTCTTTCTTCCCTTTCTCCTTTCCAACCAGAAAGTTCATCTGTATATTGGGATTCACAGGATCAATCAGAAGATTGTCATAATAGTGGTTTTGAGACACTGATTCAGGAATCCTGGAAATAGTAACATAAGAAGATCCCTGCTGGATCAGGCCAAAGTCCAGCTTCCTGTATCTCACAGTGGCCCACCAGATGCTTCAGGGAGCACAAAAGGCAACAAGAGACCTACATCCTGGTGCCCTCCCTTAGACAAAATGCCACTACCTGCCAACAGGTATATGGTTACAAAAGTGGAAGAGAAGCATGACTGTCTGCTAAGATTCAGCTATCAGCCCAATTCATACAAAGAGTTATGACATATTATGAAATGACTGTCATAAATGACCATTTGGGAGCCATTGCTACAAATTGTGGCAGTGTCAGCAGCCTACTGCTGCTACAGGCTACTTGCAGGCAGGGCCTAGGAGAGGGGGGTTATCCAAGTTGTATGAATGGGCTGCTATGTGTTTGTGTGTGTATTCAGAGCACATGAATGCATGTTCTGTGCCTAGTGTTTATGTGTGCACTCCTCTTTGATTGCATTTAAAAACATACTCCATGGCCCACAGCCTTTCCAGCAGAGATCCAAAATCAAATCCATATTTTTTAACCTCCAAGGTGTAAAAGATACCATCTTGCCAGAATCTTATAATGAGTTTGTCTCTGATTAATGAAGAGAGAGAAGGCTAGGCCTGCAGACTGTTCTCTAGCAGGTCTTTTAGCAGAATACATAATATCTTATGAGACAAAAAGGGATACTTGATCTACAGATTGTTTTTTCCTAAGAAAGAAACAAATAGTGAGCTCTTAGTCTCATAAGACTTCAGATTCCTTCTAGCTCTTTGCTTTTATTTCTCCTTAGACAAAGCTGCAATACATCCATCTTTCTTTGACATGTGGCACAAAAGTGTTCAACAACCATCAGGTATTTTATTTTCCACTGAAATGGTTCTCTGTTTTCTTCCTTTGAAGAATAAAGAGATGCTGTTGTGGAAAAGGCAACAGCAAGTCACGGAAAGTAAAAGTAACAACCAATTCATGTCTGAGCATCCTCTAAGTCACAATCTTATAGCGATTCTGGTATTCACAGTAGACTGAACATCTCTGCACATTAGGACATACGTGATTGAATAGGTGGCAGAAGGCACTCTACTGCTGATAAAATCTGCTGAGATCCTAATTGAAGCATGACTGGATTAAGCATTGTATATAGTTATTTGTGTTCTTGTATACTGCTCCAATAAATATAAAAAGCAATTTGGCATAATAATTAAAAAAAGCATCATAAACTGTCTGAGAGAATTGTGATATCAGCCACACATGAACATCAGAAGAAAGGAACTGTGTCAACAGGGAGCTCCAGCAGACAATTTTGCATTCTAGCGATACTTATAAATGAGGCAGAGGCTTGGCACCCTATTGGGTACTGAGTCTGCTGTGGGTGGGCCTTGGACAGCCATACTCCTGGGAGCCTCAGCCCCAGCATTCTGTGTTTGGGAGAGCTTTGAATTCCATTGCAGCCACCTGTTAGGATAGTCTGAAGGCCCAGTCCTATCCTTAAGATACACCTGTGTATCTCTACATATGCTGATGACAGCCCTGCCAATGGACCACAGATGCTAGAGCAATGAAAAATGCCATGTTGGTGTAGCTCAGACACCACAAAGATGTCAGTGCTGCCAGTCAGCAGAGAAATCAAAACAGGGAGGAGATTGGGGTGTGATGTTGGAGGGACAAGGAGGAATTGACATACATCATTTCCTAACCTTTCTGCAGACAATGGACATGGCCCTGAGGCCAGAAAAATGTTGATGTATGAGCAACTCCATAAGGAACAATGGGGAAAGGGAAATGGCAGTACAGGGGAGACCCCATATCTGTGGATCCTGTATCCACGGTTTCACTTAACCATGGATTGATTCCGCAGGGCCTTCTTGCTTGTGGCCCCCATGTGTGCCACCTCCAGAGGGTCTTCTGAGTCCAGCAGAAGCTGTGCACTTGCAGCCTCTGTCGGGCTCAGAATGACGATTATAGACCAAACAATGTCACTTCTGCTTTTCGGTCCAAAACTGGAACAGATGGTTTTATGCCTTTAATAGACATTATAGGAGGGTTGGGGTGCCTGCTCCCTTTTGGTGAATGCCAGCGCTCCAACCATTGCTACTGCTGGCCAAACACTCATCTGAATCCTTTTTGTTTTCAGCACTGCACCATTGCACAGAGGGCTGAACACTGATCAGCTTCAAATTCATATTTGAAGCTAGTGGTGACTTCATCAGATAAACAGACTTGCTTGTTTAGAAACCTGTGAGTTGATTACATACAGCATTGCGTGAAAACCTGAGATTCCTATCTAGCAAAATGGTCGGGACTTGTTTATTTTTAATTAAAATGTATCACACACACACTCAGGGGATATATTAATCATAATCTGTTGTATGTTAAGCAGGTTAAAAAAAGAAAGAAAAACCCTGTACAATTAGTGCTCTCTATTTACATTCATTTGGTGAATTAATGCTTTTGAAAGAGCCCCAAGCCAGAAATGAAGTCTACATAAAATAATAATAAATTTGACTTATAACTGACTCAATTTTTTTTAAAGTATTAAGAGTATTGGTGCAGAAAATACAGAAACAAACACTAGCAGAAAATAATTGAGATTGACTAATCAATAGCATAATGGCTTTTTATAGCAACAATTTTCTTTTTTGCATAAATAGCTCATTTTTCCTTCCACAAAGGGCACAAATAGCAAGATTTCTTTGGTGACTGAAATGGAATGTGGGGGGGGGGGGGGAGCTTGTCCAATGAAGTTGATCTTGGACTATTTCCTTGGGTATACCCTGCACGTGCCTGATCTCATCTGATCTTGGAAGCTAAGCAGGGTCAGGCCTGGCTAGTACTTGGATGGGAGACCGCCTGGGAATACCGGGTGCTGTAGGCTTATACCATAGCCTTTCGAGACTGAAGGTTGCCAACCGATGCAGTTCTCAACAGTTGATGGGAACCTGCCTACACATAATGTGCTCTGGATATTCTCTTTAAGGACCTGATAAAGGGCATGATGCTACCATGATGCATAACTGGAACAACATGAGTTCAGACTATATGTTACAATCACCTCAGACAGACCATTAAAGCTTTGTACTTACTGGATCAAGGCCTGATAAGGAGCAGAGAAAAACCAGGGGAGTTAGCAAGCCAGTTGGGCTTACCAGAGTCCAGCATAGGACCCTGAAAAATGCTTCACAACTCCCTCTGCCTGCTCCTTAAAAGTTCCCAGGACATAGTGCTGTAAAGGCATGACTCAGGTCATGACACTTTCATGAATCAGAAGGACTTCTGGGAACACCAGCATTGCATGACTCCCAGACTGGCCTGGGACCTCCATGTACAGGAACAGCATGTACACAAGGACTTTTTCAGGATTTCCTGAGAGAAGAATTTCCTGTTAGGATGTGACACGAGAAGTGCCTGCCACTGTCATACCATGGTTTGTAGTCATAGTAGTAGTAGTAGTAGTAGTAGTAGTAGTAGTAGTATATGCCTGGTACACTCTTCACATAAAAGGATTAGTTTCTCATGTGCCTTTTATAGCTGGATGAGGAAGGGGGAATCATCACTCCATACCAATCTAAAAGATTCATCTGACTACACTAGATGGGCATTCCTGGGGGTGGGTGAGAAGAAACAAGGAGTGGGATACTGGCCCCATTCTGGGTGGTCTGGGGCAGTCCTGGGCTGCTTGGATTTCCGCCACCTCTTTAGGGTGCGCAGATCTGAGTAGTCCTATTGGGGCTGCTGTGGCTTTCCCAGAGGTAAGGGGAAAGCCTCCCCTTGCCTCAGGCTGATGTATGAGTAGCCCAAAACTTCCGCTGGACACAGTGCAGGCCCACCAGCCAGCCTGTTCCAGTGCAAGTTAGGGTTTGGCTGTAAAAAGACTATTATGCTGGCAAAATTCAAAATCTAAACAAATATGATTTCTTCAGGCATGGCATATATTTAAGGCATTTCAACTCAAAGGGCAATTCCCTCCCTCCTCCGTCCTTAGAAACATAAGTATATAAACACAAAGCCTTATAATAGAAGTGCCTCCTCAACCATATCTATAGTGTTACCAATGTGATTCTATAATAAATTGAAATTACTGAACCATATTTGAAATGTGGTGGAGATAAGATGCTGTATAACATTTGAATTAGAGCTGGGAAAACCTAGGGAAAACACTCACCAGACAGAATAACCTTTTGTGTCTTTTTCTTTTTTTAAACTTCCGTGGTCTAAAGCTTGGGTAAGTCCTTACTATTGTCCCCCCCCCAAAAAAAAAAAAAAAATTCCAACTGGGTCTGTCCTGAATTTTCATCAATTTAGGGGGCAGAAATGAGATCGAAGGGAGGAAATTTCATTAACACCTTCCTGGCTTACATTCTGTCATATGTTCTTTGTCACCTGTTGATTCATTATCCATTTTGTAACTTTGTTGATTCATTATCCATTCTGTAATTATTTTATAATTACAAAATAATGGAGCTTGTAAAGTCAACTCCTCCCTGCAACCCAACAGGAAAGACAAACGTCTTGTATTCTCCTAAGTATTCTCCTGTGCTCAAAAACAAAACAAACAAAAAGAAGCCTCCAAGAAATTCTCCTCTTCCTCCCTGCCAACCCTCCTCCCTCTCCTCATGTTTTCATGGCAGCAGAAAATTCACTTTGGTCCAGCAGGAGCAGAATAACGGTCAATAGAGACTTCCTTTTCTGTTGCCCCTTTGCAGATTATCAAAGTGACACAGAGATAGGAAGGGGGGAGAAGGAAGAGACACATGTTTATTTAGTTTAGCCTCCTCCCACCCCTGGCTGTTCCTGCTGGTTCATATTGTGACAATGAGGAAGAGAAGGAGGAAAAAGCCCACATGGACAATCTTTCACCCTGCTCCCATGCAAAAAAGTTAAGTATAAGGAGGAATGGGGGATTTACAAACCAATTGCAACTGGTGTAGTTAATTATCCAGGTTCTTCTGCTTTGAGAAGAAGAACTTGTATCATTATTGAGCTCTCAACAGTTCACCCGACTTTAGTCTATAAATGCTATAAATACTGTGCAAGAAAGGAAATCTCTATTTGCTCAAACATTTTTCACTGAAATTCACAGTTTTGTATATTTGAAATAATTCATTGGGATGATGGGCCATAGCTCAGAGTCACGCCATCGGTCAATCACACGTTACTTCGACGGCTTCCTTAAGCGCTAAACATTTCCATGTACAACAGTAAACTATAAAACTAGCAACAGCAAACAGAGAATTACAGCTTTATACACTCCATAAAAGTAGCAAATTCATGAGTACCAGATGATGACAAATCCCTCCCTGAATTTCGAATGTGTTTCAGACATTATTTTTCATTCCCACATTTTCATGGTTCTTTTGTTTTTGAAAAGCAAGGGACGAAGACTGCCCTCTTTGAAAACTATCCAACATTTGAAGAAAAGATACTTAGTTCCACTACACTGAAAAGCGTCCTCCCTGTGTTTCCCAAAGATTAGCTAATGTTCTAGTACGCTAGAGTCCCTGGAGTTAATCTTGAACACAATTATTCAGTGAAGAAACAAGGACAAGATTTACATAGTTTGGGCCGACCTCTGGGAGAAAAAATAAAGTCTGTTTTGTTAACCTTTCCAGGATCCTTTGTCAAGTAAAGATTTTAGAATTAGCTGGTGGAATACTAGAGCATTCCGAGAATACAATCATCATTCTTTGGCGAATGCTATTCAGCGTTAATAAGCTGTTTGAGATAACTGTTCTGATGAAAAAGAAAAACAAGAAATACGCACTGTGTTTGGAAAAAAAACTGAGGGAAACTCAAGTAATTCACAGCTAAAATGATTGCCAAAGCTGAACATGCATCAAGCTAGACCTTGAATAATTTGTGAATAACAGATGTTGAACTTTAGGGTGGAGAGATACAACAGATTGGGGCCGTTCTCATGGTGTTGCACTCCTCTCAGCCTGCCCTTTGAAATGGACAGAGGCATGCTTTCTTACTCATGAGTAAACACACAGTGCAGACCAATTTCACTTCCCATAGGGCTCCATGCATTTTCCTTGGCAGCTCCTGAGCATACTCAGCAGACTCTACAGTCAGAAGAAAGCAGCAGAACTGTGTATGGAGTTAGGGGCTTTAAAATACAGTGAGAAGCATTCAGAATGCTTCACAGATGGTCCGCAGTCACTCTAATAGGTACATTTTGGTGTTATTTTGTTAATTGAGCAGGATACTGGGTTTTATCATTTTATAAGCCCAATTACGGTGTTGTTTCATGCTATTTTGTTTTTACCAGTTTAGACAGCTCCTAATTGTTATCATTATTAAAAACATTTATATACCTTTTGCCTAGAGCCTTAGGTATTTCAAGAACAGACCAAGCCCAGTGTGAAAATAACCAGAGCTTCAACTATGAAAGACAGTGACCAAATGGGGCTTAAAGAAATTCTGAAGCTAACAAGTTTCATGTCTAGTAGGCTCTGGCTGGGGGTGGAGGGCAGAGGGCAGTGAAAATATTGATATTAAGGACAGCAGATGCTAGCTAAAATTCTTAACTAATTAATGCTGACGTACTGTTTTGTTCCATATTGAGGAGATAAGCATCCTCCTTTAAAAAAAAAATTGCTCCTCTAAACTTGTGTTTGGAGGAGGTTAAAGTACATAAAAGGGTCCCCGTAGGTATGATGAGAAGCTTGTTTGCTCTGGACTGGCTCACATGGCTGTGATGAAGTCTGCAAAATCTGGCCCTTAATGAGCAAAGCTCAAGCACACCTCCAGGAATGATATATCTTGGAGGCATTTCTTTCTTGAAATACCTCCACATTCTCCAATAGTTAAAGTCTTGTTATAGCTGGAGAACTGTGAGATGTTATTGATTTTTCGATGTCAAAAAAGACCTCTGCCTCTAGGCAAAGGGTGCATATTGGATTACTGTATCTTTTGCTTCTAATTTCCACTTTTTATATCCCAAACACACTAGGTTTGTTTTACTTTAAATTGTTTATGCTCGATGTAGCCACCAGAGAGATATATAGACTGATGCAGCTTTTGCTTTCATTGGTCAAAACACACACACACACACACACACACACACACACACACACACAGAGAGAGAGAGAGAGAGAGAGAGAGAGAGAGAGAGAGAGAAATATAATCCAGTGCTTTTGTATCAGGTTTTGCAATGGTCCAATAAAACCAATAATCCACGTTTACATTTTAATTTATAGATGAATCACAGCATAAAAACTCAAAAATAAACTGCTGCAATTTCCCTTGCTTCAAGGCTGCACAGCACAGAAGCATCTAGGGAAATAGGCTGAAAATGGTATTTTAATAACAGAAGCATAGTGTAATTTTTAGTTCTTCAAAATCTCAGGTGTGTAGCTCCTGGCTTAAGAGCTGTGTGCAATTCTTTAGAAGTTTCTCCTCTGTTCTTCAAAAGCAATAGTTTGAAAAAGGCTTAGCATATTCCTCTTGAAGACCAGTAACGTAGTATCCTTGTTCAGAGGGAGAGAGGAGTGCTAAGAGGACTGCAGATGGTACTTTAATTTCAGATCATCACTGCATTTCTCATAGTTCTGTTTGAGAAGTACCTGAATGCTGTTTGTTCTGGGCACTAGTAATGACAGGTTCACTGTTTGCATTATCAACTGTCATCATCTCACACTCTAATCCTAACCCGGACAGGCACAGCTGGGTTGAGTGACCTACACCATATCCAGTACAGATTAGATGCAGGCTGGAGGACTCCTTGGTATAAGGGGATATTAGACAGTATAATGCTCCATCCTGCCCAATGGAGCTAATCAGATCTGCACCAGCTAAATAACTCGCGCAGATTCGAGCAGCTCCATGTAAAGCTGCCAGGCATGGGAAGGAGGTTAGGATACAGCAGAAGCTTCCTTCACCAATCCTGCCCCATCCTGGGCATACCTCACTCTGTTCCCCATTCCTTTATGCTGCCGCCTCCTCTGTGCCACACCTGCATAGTTTGGTAGAGTACTCACTGTCCCTTGATTCCAGCACCTCATCTATAATATGGATCTGCAGGGTTCTGGTGAGGATTTATTTATTTATTTATTTATTTATTTATTTATTTATTAGCACACACAGACATACAAACATATAACATACATTTAGGAGTGCTAAATACTGTATACCATTACTGTACCATAAGAACATAAGAACAGCCCCACTGGATCAGGCCATAGGCCCATCTAGTCCAGCTTCCTGTATCTCACAGCGGCCCACCAAATGCCCCAGGGAGCACACCAGATAACAAGAGACCTCATCCTGGTGCTCTCCCCTACATCTGGCATTCTGACTTAACCCATTCCTAAAATCAGGAGGTTGCGCATACACATCATGGCTTGTACCCCATAATGGATTTTTCCTCCAGAAACTCGTCCAATCCCCTTTTAAAGGCGTCTAGGCTAGACGCCATCACCACATCCTGTGGCAAGGAGTTCCACAGACCGACCACGCGCTGAGTAAAGAAATATTTTCTTTTGTCTGTCCTAACCCGCCCAACACTCAATTTTAGTGGATGTCCCCTGGTTCTGGTATTATGTGAGAGTGTAAAGAGCATCTCCCTATCCACTCTGTCCATCCCCTGCATAATTTTGTATGTCTCAATCATGTCCCCCCTCAAGCGTCTCTTTTCTAGGCTGAAGAGGCCCAAACGCCGTAGCCTTTCCTCATAAGGAAGGTGCCCCAGCCCCGTAATCATCTTAGTCGCTCTCTTTTGCACCTTTTCCATTTCCACTATGTCTTTTTTGAGATGCGGCGACCAGAACTGGACACAATACTCCAGGTGTGGCCTTACCATCGATTTGTACAACGGCATTATAATACTAACCGTTTTGTTCTCAATACCCTTCCTAATGATCCCAAGCATAGAATTGGCCTTCTTCACTGCCGCCGCACATTGTGTCGACACTTTCACCATATACCATATTGTAATGGTATTACCATTACAATACCAATACCAAATACCATTATAATCTTACTATATCTCCTAATCTACTTACTCATCTATTTCTAACTCTTATTAATTTATCCATTTATTTATATAATATACAATAAATTTTCCCTAATGCCCTATACTATATTTTCTAAATATTCATTTTCTACCAAGCATAAACTAACTTGAATTGCTCATTAAAACAAAATAATCTAATTACCAAAATTATCACCTCAGCTATATCAATTCCAATATAATTCTCCAATCTAATTACACTTTTTTCTTTGACATAATAACCACATATAAAACAATTCTTCCACACGTTTACATTTCCAGCTATATTTTTAATACATTCTAATTCATATTTATCAATTTAATACATATTCTTTTTTTCTTTTCTTCAAATAAATTTGGACCATTGTTATTAGCTGAATAAATTCTCCAATTTCCTTTAACCCTCAGATTACCCCTCAGGGTTCTTTTTCTTTCGTACTTTCCATTTTTTCTCCTGTAATATCTTTAATAATTTATCTCTATAACAGAATCTGATAGATCCACACTTTCTTATATAGGGTGTGTTCATTCTTCCAGTTAACTGGGATATATTTTCTCCTTCTTGTTCCAACAAATTTTGTGATTTGTGTACTCCTGTTACTCTGTCCATCTTATCTTTCTTGATCTCCATCAGCGCCTCTTCTTCGTCCTGTTGATCATTCTGTTGATTTTCCTCCTTGTCCGCTTTTTCACTCCCTTGTTTATCTTCTGCTTGTTTCTTCACATCTTCCAATTGTTCCTTACACACATCTATCTGTTGGGAAAGAGTCTCCAGACTGGCTTGAATCTGCGAAGAGCAACTTGACTGTTGTCGCTCCATAAAAAGCAATCGCTCCATATTAATCAAGATTTTCTGTACCCACATTTCTGAAACAGAATCCATTTTGCAATTTCTCTCTAGTCCACTAGATGTCCACAACGTGTTATTCTCCTTACTTCCACCACATCATTACTACTCTGCCATCCGCATTCCTTACATACCTCTTGCAGTTAACAGTCCAGTGCAGTTAACGGAGAGAGAAACAAAACGAAAGAAAACAGTCTCACCGTCTCTAGTGCAGAGAAAACAAAGCTCTTTCAAATCTAATGAGAATTATATTTATATCCAATTATGTCCAAGAATAATTCTGGATTTTAGTTCATACTCAAGTTATAGTTGTAATTAAAATCCACCACCAATTTATTCCACGACAGAGAAAAAGAGCACTTTCAACCTCCTTAAAAAGTCTCTCGTTAATGCCTCCAATATATCCAGGGCTTTTAGCCAAATCAGTCAATCAGAGCCGGGGACAATATTAACACTTACTTATCTTAAATTTCCAGCTTAAACTTTACACTTCGTGCTTTTTTCCCCCCCTCCATATGGCATCTCAGCACAGAGCCGGCAGCTTGATTGCAGATCACTGCACCTCCCCCAATACTGTCACAAATGGTTAGATTTTTCTGAGAAGAAAGCCCACCACCACCACCCCCCAGTCGGACTGCCAGGCAACAAAGAGGTGAATGGAGGGCATGGGAGGAGGTGTGTGGAGGCATTGTGGGACGAGGGGAGGGAGGGAAGAGGGTGGGGAGGAGGCATGGTGGGGGAGGGAGTGGGGTGGGACCAGTGGAGCTTGGCTCCACCAGATCCTGAGCCATGTGTTGGGTTGCATGGCCCAACACGGAACTCTCCAATTCTGTGCTTCCTCAAGAGCCACTGCAGTAGCCCCATTACTGGGCTACCTCCCTTACTCGAGGGAAGGGGATGAAAATTCCCTTCTCCGAAGGAGGTAGCGGCAGCTGCCTGGGGTGTGTTGGATGCTGTGGCAGCCCTGTGCTCCAGGCAGCTCAGAAATGGGCTGCCTACAGCTAATATAGCATCTACATAAGCCCTGTGTAACTGAGTTGTAAAATCTCTAGGCATGAATCAGGTTCCTAGCCTGATCCCATTCCTCCTGCAGGGTGGGACCAGGCAGAGGACAGGAACTCAGAAATGTGGGTGGGGTGGTGATAGTGGCATTGCTTTGATTGTGCATTCCTTTATATTCCTAGATAGAACTCTTTTTAGAGACTTTAGGATGAAAATGCCGCACCTGACCTGTTAGGACCAGTTCTATGTGAAGAATTTGACAATTGATGGTGTTTTAATTTTTAAATATGTTTTTATTGTAAGCTGCCTGGTGAAGTTTTTTAGGTGGAGTATAATTCATTAAACAAACTCAAAATGACCATAGGGTGATGTGAGTGTTGGTGGTATTGACTGGATGTTTGAATCCTTTGCCATGTCACAGGCACAGGGGAAGATTCAAGGCTCAATTTATCCCAAAAGTCAAATGAAGTCTATACTGAGTCAAACTAACTTGTCAGAATCCACCTGGGCATGACTCTTTCTATGGTTTTCTTGTGCTGAAGTGTACAAATGTTATGACATTGGTTAATAGGAAACCTACCTAAATACAAATGTGTGTTTAAGCAAGCTCAAATAAAGTCCAAACACAAGAGGTTTGATCTGTGATGGCACTCTATGCTGTCGGTTTGTCATTCTAGAGACAATCAGCAGCACAGAAGGTCTTACTCCCAAACCTTGAAACTTGGAAAGGTATCCAATTAAAAACACCTGTTACCTTTGGTGTTGACTTCAACAGCGTGAAAGCTCAGTCAATACGTTTGAAAGAAACGCTGTAACAAGAAATGGAAAATAATATGTCATGCAGCTCCTGGCATTCTCGTCTGTTTCCTGGTGTGTTCAAGTATTTTTTTTTTCCTGTTCTTTGTGGAAACAATGAAAGTCTTTGAGAATAACTCCTGACCTCGAATTGTATGTGCTACATAATAACAAACACTAAATTCCAACTGCTTGTACAGGGTAAAAAATAAATATATATTTATTGCATTGTGACTGAGGCTCCAATCTTGAACATAATTCATCCTGGTTAGAAGTGATGAGATTTTTCCTCAAAGTAAATGACCCCCAAACTAGCTAATGTCACGCATAACTAAATCCCACTGAATTAGTAATGGCCAGGGGCCCAGTCCTACACTGGAGATACACCAGCGTATCCGCACACATGCTGGTGCAATGATGGCCTTGCTGGTTCAGAAGTCTGCCCATCAATGGATCTGCCATGGATGTTGGAGCCAATGTGCCAATGTACGTCAGATGCTGGTGCAACTTCACCAGTAGAGAAGCCAAAATGGGAAAGCTGGGTTGTAACATAGGAGGGACATGGAGCAGATGTGTGAAGGATGACAGTCAAGTCTGTTTTCCC
Source organism: Tiliqua scincoides (assembly GCF_035046505.1). NCBI lineage: Eukaryota > Metazoa > Chordata > Lepidosauria > Squamata > Scincidae > Tiliqua > Tiliqua scincoides. The sequence goes on along the minus strand of NC_089821.1, from coordinate 191,791,206 downwards.
CCCTGCTCACCGCAGGCAGGTGTCCCACAGGTGAAGACACTGTGCAAACCCTATAGTAAACCTGTAGCCTGCCTGCCTGGAGTGGCCAACGTGATTCCAGCTGCTGTTCAGCAAGGTTTCTGGCATAATTGATACAGTCAGGCCCCTGTGGCTTTACAAACTTCCTGGCAGACAGTGAACCAAATGGTGCAAGCCAGGCCTCACAGGCACCTATTACTTGGCTGCCTGTTGGATAATTTGCAATGGCACAACAGCCCTGCCTGAAAAAGGTGATTGAGATTGAGAATCCTGCTTGTGTGTTTCTTTTTCAGATGCTGCTCTATTGCTGATACAGCTCCGTAAGAACGTTGTCTGGATCACATCTGTTGTCTCCTTCTTAGCAGGCAGGCCGCTTCTAGTTGTTCTTTACCTTGGCTGGCTTCAGAGTGGGACTCTGCAAGGAGGAAGGAACTGTCTGTTCTCAGGGTCTGCATCATCCTTACACTGTGACTTCTTGGGTTCCAAGGGGGAGGGGTACTCCTTGGTTGTCATGCCTGTCTCCTGCTGAGGCTGGGTAGGGAAGGGAGCACAGGTCCAAGGGACACAGTTCCCAGCAGCCACCCTAATGTCCCCTTACCCTGAGGAAACCTCCAGCAACTGAATATCCCCTACAGGATGCAGTAGAAGCCACACTGACACCACCCCAGGAATTTAGTTAGGATTGGGGTGCCTGTGATTTGAGGGGCTTTTTTGTGATTGATTTTTAATAGTTTTATGATGAATTGTTACATTTTATGTATTTTATTTCTGCAACTGTTTTTATTCCTTTTCTTTGAGTAGTCCTAAGTGGCATTTGGGTCTGAAAACAGAGTACACAGCACTGAATAAAATATATACATATTATGAGACCAGAAGATGGTGCGTTTTGAAGGTGGATGCTGGTGGCCATGCAAAGAAGATGCTCCTGCTCTCAAACACTTTGGTACTATTTCATCACCTACCCAGATCACAAAATATGGTGGTTTTTACAGGGGGTAAAAATATTTCTGAAAAAAAACAACCTTGTTTTAACTTAGTCCCAAGTCATATATCCACAAACATATAAGCAATGAGCAATAGAATTTAGGATAGATTATATGTTACTGAAATGTCTTATAAACTACATACTTGTGGTTTTATACTATGATGCTCCAGGAAACAAAGAACTTACACTGGAGGTGGACCTCTTGGGAGGTGGATCTTCTAGCAGCAGGCAACCTACTTTTAAAGTAGATTAAACCACCATCAGTCAGAAGCAGCAGCATTGATGTGCTCCTCTTCATTTGTTCTAGAGTAGTGTTGATGTACAACCATGGAGAAATGGAAGTCATGTCAAGTAATATTTATTTATTTATTTATTCGATTTATATTCCGCCTTTCTCCCCGAAGGGCACCTAAGGCGGCTAACAATCAGGTTAAAATACAAAGCAACAGATAAACATTAAAAACACAAAACACTAAAAAACAAGATAAAATACATAGATAAAATACATAGCAGCAAATTGAAAACACGCAGTAAAAGACATAATTTATAAATTTATTTAAAAAGCCCTTATAGTGCCTTGAAAGCTTTCCTGAATAAAAAAGTCTTCAGGCCCCACTGGAACCTTAATAATGAGGAAGCTGCTCTCAATTCAAAGGGGAGGGAATTCTATAGTGCAGGTGCCACCACCGAAAAGGCCCTGTTTCTGGCTGCCATTCCCTTCACCACTCTCAATGACGGCACAACCAACAGGGCCCCTTCTGATGACTTTAGAGAACGGACTGGATTATACAGAAGAAGGCAGTCTCTCAAATACGCTGGTCCCAAGCCATTTAGGGCTTTAAAGGTCATAACCAGCACCTTGAATTCAGCCCAGAAATGAATGGGCAGCCAGTGCAGCCGCCAGAGTAGCAGCGTGATGGAGTCAAACCACCGACCCCCAGCAACTACCCGAGCCGCCGCATTCTGCACTAGCTGTAGCTTCCGGACCTTCTTCAGGGGCAGCCCCACATAGAGTGCATTACAATAATCTAATCTTGATGTCACTATGGCATGGACCACTGTGGCCAGATCCACCCGAAACAGGTATGGCTGCAGCTGGCGCACCAGCCGAAGCTGGGCAAAGGCACCCCTGGCCACAGTCGACACCTGGACATCCAGGTGGAGCTGCGAGTCCAGGAGAACCCCCAAGCTGCGAACCTGCTCTTTGTGAATGTGGACCTAGAAGGAAAGAGTAATTCAGTCGGGTGCTTAGTCCTATTAGTTATTATGAAGTGTTACAATGACCACGTCCTGCAATACACACCAAAACCCCATTCCATTTTCATAAAAAACTACATTCAGAAATTACATTGCAAATATGCAGACGTTGACAATCCCAACCTTGCCAACAGAAAGACTCCTTTTGACATGCATACATACATGAAGTTCATTGTATTAGAAATGAAATAATCTGTCTAGGAAAATGTCAGATAGAAGTGGGGAGTGGTGGGGGACTGGGGAAGGTAAAATGTGATATTTCATAAACAAACTGTCCAATGGGCAGGCTATGGATACATAATTTATTACAGCTCGTTATGGATGACCTTCACTCTCCCACACATGGTTTCCTTTCCCTCTATCACTTATGAGTTAAAAGTCATCATCAATAACTTGTGACAATAAATAATGCATCTCCCTTCATTCCCTTGGCCAAACTTTCAGAGGTTGCAGCAGAGAAGATCTGAAAACAGGCCTGCCTTCTCTGGGGGAAGGGACATCTCATTGCCTTCAGCAACATTTCAAAATTCGATCCTAAACTTGTGTGAGTACAGCCAGCCTTGAGCCATAATTACTATTGAATTAATCCATTATACTGCTGTATAGATTCCTGCTGTGCTTTGTTCACCTCCTGTCTCCTTCTAGGAGTGACAGGCTGAGTGTTACATAGTAGGAAACCGATAATACCAAAGGATTTCCTCAACAAGAAAATGTCTATAAATAATCACCCTTACACTTTGCATTGTGAAAATTTAAAGAAAAAAAGCAGTGGAGGTGCCTCCACTCCTCACCCCACAAGAATTTGGTGCTTTGTTCTTTAAAGCATCGTTGGAAACATAACCCAGTGTAATTCTGTATGATAAAGAGGATAATTCTGGAGCCTTTCCGTGTTTTTATTCATCATTACAGCCATGTCTGTTTTCATCCAGAGGGCTGTCAGACTTCACAAATGCATAGTTTAGGACTCCAAGAACAACTAACATCCATTTATTACTATGTTTTCTTAACTACTAGAGGAAAAAAATGCCATAAGTTGAAAGTCTCTGCCTGGATTTCATCAGATGGATAACAGATAGCTAGGGCTGCAGACTTTAGCATACCATTACGTTCACCTGCTACAGAGCATTCATTTTAGAGGCCAATCCTATCCAAATTTCCAGTGCTGATGCATCCACCCCAATTGGGGGGGGGTATTTCAGGTAACTGAGGCACTGCAAGATTGATGAAAATTATTACTGCATGGAATTACTTTTGTGGACACAGCAATTTTTCTGTTATACTGATTGGGCATGATGAGCAATGTGCATATGAGTTGTGCACCTTCATCAATGCATATGAGTTGTACACCTTCATCAATTATATCATCAATTATAAGTATTTGACCACAGAAGAGCATCTTAACTAAACTCACCGCTCCTGCTCAGTATTGCTAGTGCATTGTCAGTACTTGGTAATATCAAATGTAACAACAAAATGATTCATCCACACTTGAGAAACTGTAACCTGTGGCTTGATTTTATGAACCTTTTATACCTCTCTTAGAGCCCTATCCTACCCTTTCCCTCACCATAGTGTGCAGCCAAGTCAAAACAAACTATACTGTATGCTATGTTGGGAGGGGCGCAGATTGGGAGGCTTGGGAGGGAAAGGGAAAATATTTTTCCTTACTCCTTCATAAGCCTACAGATCACCAAGGTCTCCTTGGACCTGAGCCAGATCTTTAGCTGGTCGAAGTCTGAGGAGACAAAGGGGACATGTCTGCTGCTCCTGCAGGGGATAACATCCAGTGCAAGTTGCCCAAGCTGGGGTGTCACCTCTTCCACCTCCAACATGCCTCCAACTCTCCCACCCTCCCTGCCAGTTCACCACTGTTGGCAGGCACTCCTTTCCCCACCTTTAGTCATGGGGCTGATCCAGCCTCTCCTCCAGTGTTCCCAAAGCGCATGGTTTTGCACACTGCCAGAGTCCATGTGCGACAGCCATAAAACAGCTACCGCTGCCGGAACACTAGAAATGGCAGCAGTGGAGCCCAATAAGATTGGGCTGTTAGACAAATACAGTCTGTATGAAGTTCATAATTTTGCCTGAATAAAAACATCTGAAGAGGTCCCACCCAAAATGATATTGTTGTTGGTCAAAGGAGCAAAACAGTTTTGCTCTCAAATATTTTCATTTCCTGTGAGAATCAAATAGCTGACAAAAGGCTAGACAAATGTCGACACCTGCTTTCCCATGAATTCACTCCCTTTCGGTTATTCCAATGTCATTGGTGTCTGAAATTTGTCATGCTTTGTTTGTGAGACAATGTATACCAAGTGTCTTGTTTATAAAGTGCAATCATTTTATTGCATTAAATTGTCTTTTCCCATTATGTTGCTGTCAACGGATGATGATAGATATAAGCCATCAAACAATGGCGAAATTTGTTTTCATTAGGAAGCATTTCAATTGTGTCTCTGTGTTGTTTCTTAATCTTCTTATGTGTAACCTCTAGGAGTTGCAGCAAGATGAGAAACAGTCTGATTGCCTGGCTGCTTTGTATTGCCTTCCCTTGAGATTTTTCAACTGCTTCTAGCCTGCTTAAAATAATCTTTAGACAAACAAATCTATTCTTTTGTTTTACTTGGGCTTATCTATCAAGTCCATTTCAAGAGCGGGGATATGAATAAAATAATGATATGCGTTTGAAGTTGTGGAAGGACTAGTTTGCGAGCATGTTCAATACAGACAGCAAACTGTTTTTCTCATTCAGAACCGTATCTATGTAACGAAGGAATCTGAAGCAATTAGTCATAGTAATGGAAAGTTTCTGTCCCTACTTCATCTCAGCACTACCCCCCTCTTCCCAGCCCCCAGCCCCCAGTCCTAGAAAGGGAGCCTATATTTTTAAAATTAAAGTTGACATCTTCATCTGAGAAAGTGTGTACATGTTCTGGATCCCCATATTCAAATTTTCCTATGATACATATCTTGTGACACACGACTGTTTGCATGCATTTCATGGGGGGGGAATAGTAATGTTGCAAGCATTCAATCAGGGGGAGTGACATAGCTAGTGGGGATCAAAACACTATTGATGGTGCTGCAACTCACCATGTCAGCACCCCCTCCCCCTCACTGCCGAAGCTATACTGGGCTGCAAAAGCAATGCTGAGGCATCTCCTTCATGTTGCCCTCATTGCCCTGAATGGCTCAGAAGGGGAGCGGGAGGGACCGCTAACATGGTGAGTTGTGGCACTGTCAATACTTAGCACTTTGACCCCCCTCTGGCTACACCACCCATCAGGGGGCCTTGCAAATACTGTATTTTGGACTCTTCTGCTTGAATGCTCCAAAGCAAAATCAAGACAAGCACAAATAAGCCCAGAGAAGTTTGAATATTTGTGAGCAAAGGGACCACTCCAAAGTTTCCTATCAATTGATCCTTGGTGAGAGCTTCATTTGTGGGTATGTTTGCACTTTTGGAAGGGATCCAATGGTTGATTTGGAAAGGCTTATGTTTTTATGGTCATTCCCTTGAAATTGTTCGCTCTTCTCTACCACAGAGTTTCCTTCACAGTGAATTAAATCCTCAAATCAATATAGGAAAGGCCTTCCCCCAATGTGTGCTGCTTTTTAATGAACTGGTGCACATGATCGGCCATTGCCCCGCCCCACCTCGTGTGGGCAGGCTGAGGAGGCAGGCTCCCATTGGGTCGGCAGCTTGGCGTGGTGGGGGCTGAGCTCATGTGGGCAATTCCCGCCCACAGGAGCTCAGTCCGGGGAGCAGCAGCAACCCCACCCGCCCTCCCTTTGCACAGTCTGAGATTAGCTGATCGCTCTTGCAGGGCCGGGTAGGAATTTTTTGCTGGCACCTTGATTGGCCGTAGGTGTCAGTTTATTCACCTACCCCAGACTGCTGTACTGGGAGGTGTGGTTCTGATAGGTTCTCTTTCCTCGGTCACTTGGCGTGATGTGTGCGGGGCGGGGTAGGTAGGGCAACTCGGTGTCCATCCAGGGCAGCAAGGTCAAGGGGGGGACGAGCCAGAACCGCCCACATGATGCCTAGCTGGCTCGAAGAGGTACGCTGGCAAACCCCCCTGACTGGTCTGGCTACGCTTGCATGGTTTGCCCAGCGAGCCAGCTGGCCAGCTCCCCTGCCCCCTTTGGGGGTGACGTAGACAAGCTGTACCCAGTCGATCGACTGGTGGCAGCCCGAGTCAGTTGGTTCGCCCTTGAGCCCTTGGGGAGGTAGACGGCTAGGTCCGTTTCCCCCAATTTTAGGCCCCAGCATGCCGGGGGGCTAGCCCCCTGGCCCCATCTAGCCCTGCTGCTGTTTTGTGTTGTTGTTGTTAATAAAGTGGCCCTAGTTCAACCCAAGAGACCTCAGCCTGGCATCTTATTTGGGGGGGGGGGTCAGGGGTAATTGGCACCCCCTTCCCTGCCTGTTTCGCAATAGGACTGTCTTTGGTTATGAACATATCAAATACTTTCTGCTGTATTTTGCTGGTTTTCAATGAAATGGCCTATGTTGGTATTTAACAGTTTCTTCCCAACTAACGTAGGTATATCCCTGCACCCATTTTACACAGTTCTTGGCAGCAAACTAGATTTAAGGAACACTGCAAACAGGTACATGTATATTCATGTAGAAATAAACTATATTTACATAGAGGAGAACCACATTTTTACTGCATATCACTCTCTTTGGGGGTTTGAGAGATTTTAGTGCTTATGAAAATGAGAGATTTACTGTCCTGGGTAGTTCAAAGCACAGTACTGACAGTTGCTGTGCTTCACCTAATCTTTACACCTTGGCAAACGCATTTTGCTTCTGACTTATGGCATCACTGGTGTTTTAGTTCTGGCTGCCTATGTCTCCCCTGAGCAGAACCTGTCAAGTTTGTGTTAGATTGTATGGTGGTTTGGGGAGCGAGATAGTAATGAGACCACCAAGCTGGGGACTCTAATTTGACCAGCAAAATAAATTTCCCTTCTCTGGTAATCTAAAAGGTAAAAACAATGTCCCAGGTGTGTAAATGCACACATACACTGGCTAAATCTATGACAGTCTCAGTACAATCATGCACTAAAAGAAACTTATGTTCACCAAAGGAAAATGTTCTATGGTCGCGGCCCGCTTTCTATACAGCTCCACTGTGTCATCGGCTGGGCTTCTTATGAGAAAGAGAGGAGAAAACAAATCCAGAAAGACACATTCATGATCGTCCTTACATTAATGAAAATTATGAGGGGAGCAAGTTGCTTTCAAATTTCAATTAAAGTGGAATTTGGTTCTGCTTAGCAACATGGAGAAATATTGAAGGGGATGGAGATTTTTGATAAGGTTAAAGTTATCTTTGGCAGACAAAGATAAGGTTAAAGTTATCATGGCAGACAAGTTACTCAGCATGGGGGTGGAATTTAGCATTTCAAGATGGAAAGACTTTTTCAGCCAAAGCCTTGTAAGCCACTGCTGCAAAATACTGCATTGATGTGCTAGGATGGTGCAATGGTTTGGGAGCTGGACTTAGACCTGGAAGAGCCCTGGTTCAAATCTCCGCTCAGTCATGAAGCTTCCTGGTTGACCTTGGGCCAGTCGTTATCTCTCAGCCTCACTTATCTCATGGGGTTGTTGTGAGGACGAAAGGAGGGGAGGAGCCATTTACACCATCCTGAGCTTCTTGGAGGCAGGGTGGGATACTAATTGGACATCAGTGCAAAAGATTGGACAGCAAATATTCTCTTTCTGTTTGTTTGAAGGCAAAACCGAAACATTAGAGACGTATTGCTGTGAACTAGGGGCCCAACCCTGTCCAATTTCCCAGTGCCTGTGCAACTGTGCCAATGGGGCGTGCACTGCATCCTGTGGTGGAAAGGCAGTCACAGAGGCCTCCTCAAAGTATGGGAACATTTGTTCCCTTATCTCAGGGCTGCATTGCAGCTGCACTGGTGCTGGAAAATTGGATAGGATGGGGCCCTAGGTTCTAAGCTGCCATTGCCCTGGTGAAAATCTATTGCTTCAGATCACTTTAAAGCCATCTGCTGACAAAGGGACTAATTGCAAGCTACAGTTCTGTAGCACATTTTGTTGAATGACATTTTAAAGTCGGTTTTGGGGATAACATTAAACAACAACAGATAGCAAGACAAGGAGCTAAATGTTGTCAGTCTTGTGGTCCTCTGCAGATATTGGCTACAAGGAAGGGTGATGCATATTCCTAGATAAACTGACAGCTGCATTCTCACACATCATTCAGTACTGAGTAGCATACAGCTACTTGTCAAAGCAGAAAATATCTTGTCTAGGTCTGCAAGATCTTGCCAAAAATTATCTGTTTCATGAATTTGAATGCTTCAAAGGCTAGTGAATGGCATGGCAGACAAAGACAGATGGATAGAAGAGGGGAACAGCCTGTTCACATCAACCGGGAGTCACAGCTCGGCTCAGTTCATTATTTCAAGTTGCCATTGAGAGTTTAGCCAGAGGAATTTATTTATTTATATAGTGCTTTCCAACTCAAAGCCGTTTGTAAAGTACGAGAAATGAAAAAAAGGAATTCAAAGCACATTTCGGGGATTCCTCCTCAAATAAACATAAAGCGTTTGAAAGGAGGATGAAAGAGTCTTGATGAAGCTTGACTTATTAGACATTTATCAGAGTGCTTTTTCACATATTCCTGTTTGATTGATGGTACTATACACATCATGATATATTGGCAGGAAGCCACAAGAAAGTACTTGACAAGAAACAATTTGTGGATTGCAGGCATTGCAACTGACCCAGAGTCCAGCATACATTATCACACATGCATGCAGAACTACACATTTAGGCTTCCCAACTCACTTCAATGGGCAGACTGGCTATTTTGTACATGGATCACTATGTACACAAAGAGCTTCCCCTTGCACTGAATAGTAAAGGTTTTATGGCCCAATTCTATTCAGGACCTACAGCAGCTGATCTTGAACCCCACTGCTATAAGCCCTGACTGGTGGTCCAAAAGTTGTGCCATCATTGTGTACTTGGAGCTTCCAATGCAATTGGCCATTGTCTCTGTGTATATGCCAGAGATTCCTGGACACCCCACCAGAACAGATGGTGGCAGTGGGGGAAGATCTGGAGGAAAATCAGGGCAGGGACTGGGCTGAACTGGGAATGGGGGTGGGTGGAAGTGGGAGGAGCTTGGCAGTAGCATTGCATGATAAAGATTTTATCCCCCCCCCTCCCCACCGACTTTTCCTGGCCTGTCATAGCCCCACAGGCTCCTCAGACCCACTGGACAGGCGGCTTACGGTGAGGTACGTCAAAACCTTTTTACTTACCTCTCACAAGCTGTCATCACCACTGGTCAGGCCCCCACCACTGAGGCAAGGTGAACTTTGACCCTAGACTGTAATGCCGCTGGATAGCCCAGGCCAGTATAAGCATAGCAACACATACGAAGGTAACAGAAGAAGCTGCTTGATGTTAAGAAAGAATCATTTTGCAAGTCTGATTGTTATTCACAGAAGTTTTACAGAAGCTTCATAGGCCTCACAGTCTGAAATGTAACTTAGATAAGCAAGTACCAGTTTTGGGCAGAGAAGGGCCTCACGCTCTTGGCAGAAAATACATGCCTTGGCAAAACTATTCGCTCTCTGATTTAGAGCAAAAAGTACATATATGCAATATAGGGACAAAGTAACCTGTAACTCACATATAAGGGGACATAATAATCATAGAAGAATGCCATAGGGAACCAAAAGTTGCTTGATTTTAGAAAAATCAAGACACTTAATAAACACTTAAAGACACTTAAAAAAAAGACAATAAAAGAAGTTTAGAAGTTAAAAAACTTTTGCTTTGCATAAGTTGGCAGAGGGCCCCACAGTGCTTTACTAACACATAGAAAAGGAGAAGATAAGATAGGGCACTTGAACAAGGCCACCCTAATGAAGGATGAGTACGGGTCTGAAGTTCTGCCAAGATGAAGTCTTCACACCTGTTCTTTTAATGAAGTTGGTAAGAAGACCTGCCAAAATAATTTTAATTGGATTGATAGATGTGAATAAGATCCAACACTGGATAGATGGTACTATAGCAAACCCTATTGGTCTTTGAAAACTTTTGGAAATTGTGTAATTTTGGCTAAGTTTTAAGGTGAAACCCCACCTGTATGTAAATCAAAGCCAATCAATTGTTTTGCCCTCTTATTGCCCACCTATTTTCCATCTTTTATGTAAATATATCTTATCTGTATCCTATTAGGAGTTAGCCCCATCTCTGATGTCAAATATCAGCCAATGGGAAGTCTAGATTTGAGGACAAAGGGCAGAGAATTGTATAAGGGTTCTGGACACCAACAAACCGGGTCCATGTTTTGTGACATGAGTCCCGTGGACCAATTGTATGCAATTCAAATAAAAGCTTGTGAACCTTCACTCCTGAGTACCGAGTAATTCTTGAGTTGCCTTTCAACCTTGCAACACCACCACTGCATGCAGCTCAGAGTACATTGGTGCAGTTGCATTGTGTAGGCTGGTGGGGGATAGAATTGGACTCCCCACAGCTTTAGAAGAGGACTAGACAAATTAATGGAGAAAAAATTGTATCAACAATTTCTGGTTATGATGGCTATATATGATCTCCAGGTCCTCCTGGCAATATGCCTCCGAGTACCAGTTGTGGGGAAGTCATGGTGGCAGTGGTGTAGCTAGGTCATTTAACACCAGGGGCCCATAAATTTTTGTCACCCCATACGACATAATTAATTAACATTTTTATACCACCCTTCCTCTAAGCAGCTCAGGGTGGTGTACTTGGTTCCTTCCCTTATTTTGTCCTCACAACAACCCTGTGAGGTAGGTGAGACTGAGAGATAGTAATAGTCATGACTTGAAATGAATAATAACAATGGCCAGAAAATAAATGCAGTGAATATTTCCTCACAAGCAATGGGTGAAATTCTGCATCAAGTGGTGTATAACATGATGGTATTATTCCTAAAAGCAATGATTACCAGCATTTTGGTCACTAGGGTGTCACCCTGCCCCCCCCCCCAGGATGTCTCATTGTCCTGTTTTGTTAAAGCAGTGGTTCTCAAACTTTTAACACTAGGACCCACTTTTTAGAATGACAATCTGTCCAGGAACCACTGGAAGTGATGTCATGGCTGGAAGTGACATCAGCAAGCAAAATAAAATAAATAACTATGAATAATTAAATTAAAGAAAAACAAATAATTAAATAAGGGGAAGCTAGCCCTGTTTCACCAAGTGAATTTTCTCTGTAGCCTGCCTGCAGGAATAGCCCCCCCCCCCCAAAAAAAAAAAAATAAAAATAGTGAGATTTTCAGCCCTCCCCAGTGGCCAGTTCAGTGTAATTTCTTATATTTCAAGCAGAGCACTATCAGGACTCACCCAGCTTTACAAGTCTAAAAACAAATAAAAATTCACCTTACCAGCTCAAGTCTGTTTTATTCTTTGGGGGAAGGGGCTGCCTTTTGGAGCATTTGTTGAGCTCCACTTTCATCAGATTGGGATCATGCAGCTAGCCTTGCATTCCCCTTTGCCTGACTTGACCAGGAGTCAAGGCACATTTGCTTACTTGCAAGTAAATGTGATAGTGTGGCTTACTTTTGCTTTCCATAGGGCTCAATACATTCGTCTGCCTGGAGGAAGGGACTTCCTTCTTGGGTGTTCTTTTGGGCGCTACTTTCATTGAATAGGAACCATTCTGGAGTTGTTGGATTCCTCTCAGCCTGCCTTTTCCAACAGACTAAGGCAGGTTCACCTACTCATGAGTAAATGCACGATATGACTCGGTTTCACTTTCCATAGAGCTCCTTGCCCTTTTTGTTTTCTGGTTTTTTGGTCATAAGTTTTGATAGAAAGGAGATATTTTACCATGGTTTTTTCCATTGCATTCTGCAGGAAATTCCACATCCAACGGTATATAACATGATGGGGTTATTCATAACCTCCGCGATGTTAGTGATGATGGGTCATTTGTGGAGTCACCCCCCATGGCTGGTACTTGGGGCGGACTTCCCCCCACCCCTTACTAGCTATGCCGCTGCATGGTTGCTGGGAGCTGCTTCTTCATACCCTACTTGTGAGCTTTCCAGAAGTACCTAGTTGCCTACTACGGGGAACACAGTGAGGATCCGGAGTTATTATTTGGGGGGGGGGGTTGTGTGTGGGCACGCTCTTGTGTGCACCCCTAATATCTACAGAGATGTACTTAATCATATAAGCTCCTGCTTCTAGTTTGAGATTACGCTGGCGGGAGAACTAGTTTACCAATGAGGACTTGGCTGCAGGGAAATGCTTGCCCTTGATTTTCCATCTTCTGGTCTGCAATTCATTTGCTCAAAGCCAATGTCAGTCGCTCCTGAAAAAGTGCCAGACTTCTTCTGTGTGTGTCTTCTGTGTGATATCTTAGTGCAGTTGAGATTGTTTAAGAAATGGCCTCATTGGGGAGCTGGATTTTAAGTGCTAATATTCTATCATTTGTAATTCATTATGAAAGGGGGGAGGACAAAATGACCATGGTTTCATAATAGCCTGTTTCAGTGTAATGTCCAGTGGGCGTTTAATATAATGAATGAGGATTCTTGGCATTTTTATAACAAAATGAGTGGTGCTAATGAGAGCTAATTGTGACCAATTATTAATATCAGTAGTTAATTATTTATTTTTCTTAGAAATATAACTAACAGGTTATTTTCTGCACTGTTTAATTAACAGACGAGGAAAAATAAATGTTCAACATGCTGCTAAAATAAGCCTCAGGCATGTCTGACACTATCAATTATCTGAACATTTCAAACATAAACAATGAGAGTTAGTAGGTTAAAGCACTACCCTGCTCCTAGAAACAGCAGGTGTACTCCTGAGCATGCCATGATAAATAAAACATGTGATTGACTGAGAACTAGTGTCACAGAGTGGCTAAAAAGCGGTGCTTTGAGTGAACACTTCTCTGTTTCGATTCTTGCCTCTGCCATGAACTCACCATGGCAAGAGTCCAATTCTCACCTCACAGATTCAATCTCTGAGTGCATTGTGGGGATGATAACACTGGCTTATCTTACGGTGTTGATATAGATACAAGATAATACAGGTGAGGTCCTTTACATTCATAGAAAGTGCAGAACAAGGTTACAACCCCTTAGACCAGGGGTCTCCAAAGTCTGGCCCGGGGACCTGATGTGGCCCGTGGAGAGCCTCTATCTGGCCTGTAGCTAGCCTCTAATCCCCTGAGAGCTTCTGGCCCAGTTGACCAAACACAACCAGAGTTGTGACTAAGGGGTGGGGGAATGGGGGTCCATTTAAGTGTGTGCTTTATTTCTTGGGCTGTGTTGGTGCTTGGGAAAACCCTAGACATTTGAGCCCATTCATTCATTCATTCATTCATTCATTCATTCATCTGAGAACGATCTCGAATGTATTTATTTAAATTTGACTACTCTGACACTGTGCCAGATATTTGATGCAGCCCTTTGGCCGTAAAGTTTAGAGACCCCTGACTTAGACTAGGAGAATCTCTTAGTGGGAAAGAGAGCAAGAGAGAAGAGAATTGCAGTGCGGGACCCACCTCCACCTCCATTCCAGCTACCATGATGCTCTTCCTGGGTCTGTTTACATTTAACAGCTTGAGCTGGAGGATGCTAGGAGCAGGCTATCTCCTCTCTCCAGTCACTGCCTTCTGCGCCCTTGAACTGAAGGGTGCATGAGCAGAATGCTTCAGTTGTCTCTGTGTCCAACAACCACAGGGCTGGGTCCAGGAAAGTTAAAATTGAGGTAGCTCAAGCCAGTGTTATCTCAGGGCTGCTGGGGTGCTGAGAAAGGTACAGCTGGCAACAACCCTTTTTTATCTTCTCTGGCCCTCAATGGATCTCTATAATCTAGTGTGGAGGCTGGTGCCAGATTATGCAAAACCAAAAGATGCAGATAATCTATAATGGGGAAAAAGAGAGTAAAACTTTCTTTAAACTGTCCACCATCTTTGTGTTACTTTTTTTAAAACTACAACCTGTTAGCAGATATGAATTCTCCTTCCACATGCTTCATCACAACATTTTGTCACAAAAAAAAAAAAAAGGAAAATCCCATAAAAAATGGTTGAGGGACAGATAGTGGCCTGGAAATCCAAGGGGACGATAAGTTAATAGAGGCAGAACAGAAGGCAAAGCTGCAATGATGTTATTCAGCTATTTTCAATCACTAGCTTATGTTCATGAGACCACAATGGGTAATCAAAGCTTCAGCAAGTAGCATAATTCCAAAAACTGTTAATTAATCACATCAATGTTATTACAGTTGGGAAAGTCAGCCTCCTTATATGGGTTTACTACATGCATTTTGATGAGAACGACAGTGAAGCGTTAGCTGTAGTTGCTAATTTGGGGGGGGGAAGTCCCTTTACAGATCATGTTAAGTCATTGTCTGCCCAGAAGCCCCGATGGCCAGACAGAATACAAAGTGGAGAATGTTACATTTAGGACATGAGCTGGCAAATGTGCAGTGCTTATGGAAGAAACTGGGATGCCCACATTTTCAAGTCTCATCACCAGATCGAGCTTGACTGTCTCGGCAAGTGGCAGTCACTGAAACGAAGCATGGATGGGAAAAAAAAATCCGCAATATAGTGATGATACTCTATGTTAGGGTGTCAAACTCATTTTACGCAGCAAGCCGTAGAGCATTCACGGCCCCTGCTGAGGACCAGAAGTGATGTCATTAAGCAGGAAGTGATACCATTAAACAGGTGATGATCCAAAATAAGCACTTTGTTCTCACCTAGTAACTCATTAGTAGCAAATGACAGAAGAGAAAATATGCAAATCTTGATCACATTTCAAGATATGGGTTAGCCCAATGCAGGGGGCCATTTCTACAGCACTGCTTCTGCCCAAGCCTCACTTTGCAGCTCAGCACAGCTCTGTGAGGTGATACTACTTTGCCACTGATGCCACAAAAGGGTGACCTGCATAATAATTGGGTCCTCCAGGGCTTCCTTGGGCCTCTCACTGCTTTAAAAGGCAATAAAAATGTCACAGTTTTTAAAAAACAAACAAACCTGGAAATCACATGTTTTTTAGTCTGAGCCCGACAGAGGCTGCAGACAGACATGCACAGCCTCTGCTAGGTTCAGAAGACCTCCAGATGGGGTACGCATGGGGAACGTGTGGCAGACCCCACGGAACCGATCCACAGATAAGTGAATCCACGAATATGGAATCCACAGATATGGGCCACCCTGTACATTTTTTGCTTTTCCACCAGTAGCAAAGCTCTAGCCAATATTCTTTTTTTTTTTTTTTTTTTTTTTTGGGGGGGGGGGGGAGGAAGATAGAATATTTCTGCTATTCAGCAACATCCCCAGTGGAGAGATTTGCCTAAATGCACAATTTGCCCCAGTGTAACTGTAAAGTTATCTTTACAAACCCATCGCCTGTTAGAGATAATTAATTATCTCCATGTTCTTGTCATTTTTATTATGTTTTAATGCTTCTTCAAGGAGGGGAAAAGTCCTGGTGTTTATTACGTCCTGGTGTTTCCATAATTACATTTTTTAAAAATTGCCAACAAAACTGTGTAATTTTTTTTTCCTTTCAATTACTGCACTGTATATCCATTTCAGAGGTTTAGGACGGATGGATGGATGGACAGATAGGCAGGAAGAAAGGTAGGCAAATCAAATCACCCATGATGAAAAAAGCTAGATAACAATGATAAATGATAAATAATGAACATAAATGTATTACCAGTAGCAGTAGCAGTAGCAGTAGTAATGTTCATACAGCCTAATCAAATGCACTATTAGGCCAGCATTCACAGGGGTTTACGTAGTTCCACTTTCATAAAATGTTTTTGGCGGCACACACTGTGTATTGACAGCAGCCATTTTAAAAGCACTACCACAATTAGTGGCAGCATGAGAGGACTGCTGCTAAACCCAGGAAGGTGAGTTTGGTGGGGTGGGGGTGAGCAGAATGGAGCAAGGGAAGGAGGAAGGTGGTGTGGAATGAGGGCTGGAAGGGGCTGTTTTGGTGGCAGTGGAACTGCCAATATCCTATTCCAGGTCTTGATCCACCTCCCTGCATGCCAGCTGTCTTGTACTGGCTGAATCGCTGGTGCAGGTCTCATTCCAATGCTGGATTCTTACTTTCAGATAAGGGAACAAATATTCCCTTACCTAGGACACCTCCAGGTCTGCCCCCCCCCCCCCAGGATGCAGTGCATAAGGGAATGGACACGATTAGGCATTTATTCTGGATGAAATGTAAGGCTATGCATGGCTTGGGGTCAAATTAGATGTGACCTGGAATATGTATCTTTCTCTTCCTTTGTTGTTGTTCTTGTTGAGTAACACATGCAGAGGGGCCAAAACAGAACAAACCAGTGGCATGGGCAGGGGAATTTTAGGACTTTGTCCCATCATAGTTTCAGAAATAGCAGTTGAGTGTTGCCATTGTTCTAGGTTGACTAAAGTGATTGTGTATGGACTGTTTCTATCACAATAACATTGTACATATTGTAGGCAAGTCAGGCTGGAGTTTTCACATTTTTCGCAGACTCTTGTTAGTTTGGGGGGAATGTGTCAAGTGTCTGGATTTCAGGGTTGTTGTATACAAAGGGGGGTTTGGGAGCTTAGGGATCTTGGTTTTTGAACCCTAAAACCCTCAAGGCCCCTTGCCCAGTAGTACTGCCAGCACCCTGTATGTGCCAGTGCCTCAGTCCAGGGACACTGAGACCCTCTAGGCTTAAAACTATCCCTTGCAGGCGCTGAGCTCTTTTTAATTAAAGCCTCAGTCCTCAAGTTACTAGACCTCAATGGGTACTTGGTAGCTTGCTGAACGGCTAGGCAGGATTCTGAACCTTTGTTCTCAACCGACAATGAAGCAACTTGGTAAAAGGTATTTTAGTTTATTAAGTACATAAGGTTACACACTCTACATAAGGCAGCAAATGCTAGAGGCATAAACATCTAGGAAACGTATCAGCAATAAAATAACAAAGCTAGCTGGCTATCTCTATTAATACCTATCTCTCACCTGGGTCAGTTACTCTTGTAGATCTCTTAGCTCCAGGGCTACCTATGGGGTCAGGTGCCCATGATGGAGCTCACACACGTGCAGGATGTTGCACCCAAAACTCTGTCCAAGAAGGAACCCCCCCACACATGCCCTGGGCACTCATTATTACACTTCTTATGCTAATAGTACTGAGGTGACTTCATACTTATTAGACTGTCTAATCAGAACCCTTGAGGAACAGAACCTTCTTGAAGTTGGCCTGGTTGCTAACCCCTCATAGTTCTTACCCCTCCCAACTGAAGAGCCACAGCTGCACTCAATCATCCTTGATAAGGCGCCTCTCTGTCTGCTAAGGTGCTAAACATTCCAATTGGTTGTAATTCTTGTTATCTGTCCTTCCTGGCCAGCAAAGGAGAGACAACGCATTCCTTTTGTTTATTTACTCACATTCCTGCAGCTGGGAACTGCTAGCAACTTCTCAGTTACACTTTCTTAGTTTGGTTCAGGCTTCTCATGTCAACTTAGGCCTAACACGTACTTATTCATGACAAGGGTGGCTCATTTTTATGCAACAAGTCAGAAGAAATCAATTGTCATTACAGTGAACAGCACTTTGTTGTCCTTTAGGTGCTTGAGAAAATTATTTGTGCTTAGTCCTGGAATCTTTGAAATGCAGGATAAGGAATGTCTCCAATGCCAAGGGGGAGGGGTCACTTAAACAGTGCATTGTAGAGTGTGCTGTACTTACCACGCCGTCCCCCTCTAGCTCTGCTTCTGTCCAATGCTGTGTTTTCATAACGTTTTGAATGATTTGTGTTCTTAAGGAATCACTGAAGCTGGATATTTTGAAATATAAGACTCTCTGAGACTGAAGGATATGGCAATACATTCATGGACTCCATCTGGACTTGAGTAATATTCAGGGAATTGAGAACGTTGCCTTCTGCCAGTATTCATACACACAAATTGAATTGAGAGAGAATAATGAGAAGGAGAGAGATTTCTCTATCTCATTCCAGCCCCTAAAATATACAGCAATTCAACGGGAACAGCTGTATCTTAAAAAGGAGGGGAAAATGGGAAAAAATTCTTTTCATATGAAGCTCTAAAAAGGCTGTTCCGGTACCACTTTTACACAATGTGAACCAAACCCAGAATTTTTTTTTAAAGAGTCTACTTGTGTGTGCTGTACTACAAATCTATTCTGTTTTAAAAGAGACTATATGCTCTGTTGCAGCATTTTATGAATCATATGCAAGATTCTCTTATTTTCCTGCCAGGGCTTCTATGTCCTCAACAGCTGCGTGGTTGGAAAACATTGACAGGTGAAGCCTTTGCAACTACTGCATCCTCCAAAAAGATTCCCCTTTGAACTAAGAACATAAGAAAGGTGTTGCTGGATCAGGACAAGGGTCCCACTGGTCCAGGTTCCAGCATCTCACAGTGGCCCACCAGATACCTTTGGGAGCACATCTGACAACAAGATAGCTGTATCTTGCCTCCCTGTCCCTTGCATCTGGCATTCAGAAATACGCTACCTCTAAAACTTAGAAGTGGCATAGAAGTCATCATGACCTGTGATGGACTTAACTTCCATCAACCTCTGTCTTAAGGTACACAGGAAAGGTGACAAAATTATTCAAACAAGTAAGCAAACAAGCAAACAAATAAAAAATCTTTCCTCTCCACCCATATGAAATGTGAGCTTGATTTAAAGGTCAGTATTGTTTAGTTAGTATCAATGTGCCTCACAAAGCTTATTGAGGTATACACAGTTACAATGCCAGGAGAACATTCGCAAACCCCACCCTGCAGCAACACACTCTGTAGCCCCTTCCCCCTCCACGGATACATCTGTCAACAGACACAAATGCTGAACTGTAGAGAACTAAGTTGTTCCATAGTTATTCCATAACGAAGAATAAGTGGAAAGTGTTGGCACAAGGGGAGGGGCTTGCTGGTGTGCTCCTGTTGTGACATGTGCTGTAAACAATTGACTGTTGCCTGAACAGGGCTACTGTGGGCCACAGCTTCATCTCTTAGACAATATGTGTCACAAACAATAGCGCATAGCAACATAACTGTTCTTCCCTGTTCATCCCATGCAGCTCCTGACTCTATGTGCTTTTCTCTCACCCTGAAAATGCCTTCCTGAGCTTGTGAAACCAAGTGATCACAACAGAAAGCCCAATGGACTAAATCGTTTCACCTCCAAGTCCCTAATGAGTGAATGTGTTATGCTTCAGAGAGAGCTGGCGCTAGAGTGCCTTTCAAATTGTCTGAGCTGATTTCAGTTCTGAGATGACTGAGAGGACAACAAGCAAAGCCTTCAGATACCAAGGCTACCACTGGATAGATTGCAGACCTCATTGATGCTCCAGAACTATAGGTACTTGCACCACCAAGCATAATGTAAACGATACTACAAAGCAAACCTACATCCCCTCCCCTGAAAAAGACATTGTTCATTAGGAATTGAACAAGAAAGGTGTTATTAAAATACATAATTTAAACAGGCACAATAACACAATCCTTTCAGCCCTATTGCAAAAGCAATTTTTGAATGCCCCTCAGAAACGATGCATTTGCTGCAACTCTATTTAATTTACCTGATAAATGCCATCCCATCTGCTTTTCAATTCAAAACGGGTCCACAAAGCAGCTAATATCAACAAAGTCAATAAAGCAATTCAAGACAGAACAGTAGCTAACAGAGGAACTCATGTAGTAAAACTGGGAATCACTGATGCCCCTGTGCCCTGAAATAGAACTGCTTTCATTGGCTGTTTTATGCATATCTTAGATCTCTTTAGTCAGCTAGTTTGGGGTTCATGGAACCTGTGGATCTATTGCTACTAAAGTGCAAGGCTTACAGCCCAATCCTAACCAACTTTTCAGCAGCCGCAGTGCAGCCCCTTGGGAACAAACATTCCCTTACTTGAGAAGGTGTCCATGACTCGCCCACCCCAACCCCACGCAGATACAGCACGTGCCCCGTTGGCATGGCTGCATCAGTGCCGGAAAGGTTGGTAGGACTGGGCTGCTAGATTATAAACCTTGTGAGTGGAACTTCCCTGGTGCAATGGAGATCTCCCTTCACCCCAGTCCAAGTGTGACTCACTGCGATGCTATGCACTTCCAAAAACTGCTCCGGAATGCTGAGGACTATCCAGACTATCATGGGATAGGGTGTGGTGTGGCTGCAGCAGGAGAGGGAATTGGCAGGCACTTTGCACAGTCATTTCTGCTCATGCTAAGCCTGTTCAGACTTTACCTTCATGTGATATAGAGAGGAAATAAAAAGAGTGGTTTGGTAAGCCCTGCCATTCCTGAAACCTCCGCCCATGCATAGATCATTTGTCTGTGGTGGTGAGAGATCCACCCCATCATCAGGAACCTGGAACATCCAGGGAGATATAAAGCGGTGAGAAAGAGCAGCAACAGCAGCAGTTACAACCTGCTTATCTGCCCTCTTCTTCTCAGTACCGTTCCAAGGTGTATCTATTCGTCTGGCCCTGAGAATCCACAAAAACCAGAAATCAGCTCTGACTTTTCATTACTCATAGGGTTAGTTTAGATGATACTGGGAATCAGCAGATATGTGGCGGGAAAGGGTGTTGCCTAGTCTCCAAGGGAGAGTTCCCAATTCAGTAGTTGCCTCGTCTCAAAGGAAGAGGATTGTCCAAATTTTCGCTCAATGCATAATTTAAGTAGTACAGTATTTAAACTGTGCATTGAGGAATGGCTTAGTCAACCTCCTTCTGATGTTTGATGATGGTTTGATGGGGGCAACGTGTGCCAATGCTTTTCCCCCATGTGTTTAAGGGGCTGGATCAGAATATCACCCAAACTGGAGAACGTCACCAATGAAGGCAGTCTGTGTTGGTTCCTTTTTTAAATGTTTTTTTTAAAGGAATTTGCTAAGACAGCAAGGCTTTCTTTGGGCAGTTATAAATTCACAGCTATTTTCTTCGGCCATTCGGTTTCTTTGCTGAACCATGTCTTTCAGCTGCAAAATTCATTTTTCATACACAATGCTTCTTAAGCAGATTTATTAAATTCCTACGTAACATCTCACTAGGTTCTTGTGGAAAAGATAAATCGTCAGTGGCAAATATCATAAAAATCTTTTCTTTCTTTTTTCCCCCCTGAAAGCTCCTGCTACAGCACATTCTTGCAATTAACTCCTCACGCTTTGGAGACAAAGCCTTTTTCTCATCACATTGGAATACAACCTTATTTCCCTAAAGAGCCATCTCAACTTCATTTGTTTGTTCAATGTAACAAAACAAGACATCTTTTCACTGCAGCTTTTCTTTCTCAATCAACTTTGTGGGTATTACTCACCCTTAGTCATTTCTGTGATTGCATATTTTTCTGTGATACTATCTCTGCAGCTGCTTGCACTACCACAGAAGATAGACTTTAAAAAAATCAAAAACATTGCAACAGTTTGGAAGATACTCCTACCAGCCTATGCCTGTCTCCTAGAGGAGGAGTGCAACCTGACCCCACGTCTGCCGTGTTTCAGCTTCACCGAATCACATGAGGATGGAACATCTGAACAGCACCTCTGGGCACAAGCCTAAGCAGGTCTACTCAGAAGTAAGTCCTATTGTGTTCAATAGAACTTACTCCCAGGAAAGTGAGGTTAGGATTGCAGCCTCTATCTGATAAAGACCCAATCCTAGCCAACTTTCCAGCACTGATATAGCCACGATGCAGGTCAAGGTAAGGGAATACATGTTCCCTTACCTCAGGGAGGCCTCCATGATCCCCCCCCCCATTGCAGGATGCAGCAAGCACCCTGTTGGCGCAGCTGCATTAGCACTAGAAACTTAGATTTGGCCCTTAGTATTCAACAGGACATAGAGGGATGATTCAGATAAATGATCCCCTGCACACAATTAGGTTATATTGCAACATTGCGCTGAGTGGATGTGAAACATCCTCACTCCAACCTCTTCCTCCATGCAACAGGTCAGAGTAGTGTCCAAACTGGCCAATTTGCTTGACTTTGAAAATGTGAGCTGATGCAGAGGAAACATCACAAGTGAAACATCCACAAGTTGTGAATCTTTACTTGAACGTGAAGGACATCTTTGTATCCAGGCCAAAATGTTCAGGATGCCCAATATCCTTTGCAATTCCCTGCCAATTTCTTTTCGATTGGCAGTGAATGGAGTAACTATGCAAATTGGAATTTTGCTGTAATAATCCTATAAATTCATTTCCCTCATAAATTACAGTTTTGTCTTGAAACACGAATCAAACTCATTCTTTCTGTATGTGTACCTGAACGCTTTACCTGAGTTGCTGTATGAATTGTTTGACTAGAACAATTTGTTGAAAGTTAAATTGATCTGCTATGAATTATGATTTAGTCTTTATGTCCTCAGTAAAGAAAATACAAAATTAAAAGCATTTGGTCATTCAAATGAGTATGTTTGCTGGACCTGTACTGTTCTCCAGCTGCTTGATAAATAACTCATGAAAAGTTTTCCTTCAGATAAATAGTCCCGTTACCACTGAAACAAAAAAATAAATTTGCAAATGATGTGTTGGTTAGCAGGCTGCCCCCACCCCAAAAAAAGACCTGTCTCAATGGTCTGAGAGCCTGATCCTGATGGGCTCACGTGGGCCCACCGCTGGCATGTAGTGTCACAAACATGCCATAAGGCACACCTGCTACAATTAGCCCCAGTCAAGCATTGGAGCACGCTGGACCAGTGCCAGTCAAAGAGGTGAGTGGGGGCATGTTGGGAGGCGTTCTGAGGTGGGGGGAGGGAGCACTGCAGGGGTGTGTCAGGCCTCCCAGCTCAACATAGGGCTACTTGACTCTGCACCGGCTAAATAGCTGGTGCTGAGCCAAATAGCCCCTGTGGAGGCTTTTAACCTTACCCAGGAGAGGGGGATGAATTTTCCCCCAAGGAGATGTCAGGAGCTGTGCAGGAAGCAGCTGCAGCCACTTTGGGTCTGCTGCAGCCCTGGCGCCAGGCAACTCAGGACTGGGCTGTGATTCAGCAAGAGGCTATTTCTTTTGTTAAACCAGTCGTTCAGGGTTCCAAATCATGTGAAAGAATGCCACACACATTCAGCTTGGCCCTTGCAGACAAATGCCACGCATGTGACTGCCAGGTGTTATCATACTAAATTTCTGAAATCTGTGAAGGATTATGCACAGAAAACAATAGGATTAAGTAATGGTAGGTGGTTATCTCATTAAGCACATCTAGACATTTACTTGAAACAAGGAGGGCATTTAATAAAACCATGAGTTGCTTCGTCATAGACGAAGGACAAGAATCACAGTGAACTGGGCAGGAGGCCTGGTCTAGAGGGTTGAGCCTCCATTGGCCTGAAGATAACATTCGAAGGTCGCCAGTTCGAGGCCACCGGCACCGTGCAACCTTGAAGCAGCTGACAAAGTTGAGCCGAGTTATTCCATCTGCTCTGAGCGTGGGAGTTTGGACGCCAGGATGGAGGCCAGATCAGAACGAAACATCTGAATTGTTGTAGCTCTTGAAAGATAGAGCCTTCTTTCAATTGTAAAAATCCCTACAGGGATTTAAATTAGCCTGCCTATGTAAACTGCCTTGAATAAAGTCTGAGGAGAAATCTGAGGACCTAGAAAGGCGGTATATAAATACCTGTATTATTATTATTATTATTATTATTATTATTATTATTATTATTATTATTATTATTATTAACAACTTCTGTGCCCTTCACAAAGAGCAATTCCTTGAAATCAGAAAGAGGAAGTACTGTGTGTGTTCTGTGTGTTTCACTATACCCACCAAGGAGACTTGTAAAAGTATAGAGTACTCAATGTTGCAGATTGGCACCATCTAGTGAGTCTAAACTTTGTACATGAATTTATTACACTTACGGCAGGTTCTCATCACTTCTCAACTTCTCAGTGCTTCCCAATTTGGAAAAAAAGCACGTGTGTCTACTCTGCTCACACCCAGCACACAATTTTGCCTATCAACCCTAAAAGTAATGCACTGGAAGAAAACTGCATTCTTTGGATGCTCTTTTGATGTATCACTACTGCTAGCTAAATTAACCCTGGCTCCAAAAAGATTATTCTGTTAATGGATAAAGCAACATACAGATATTAGTAGTTGCAGCTGACAAAGAAAAACAGATCTTCCTTGAGAAACAAAATTGTCCCTGTAATTATAGTACTTCATATCTAAGTTAATCCTGCCCTTTCAATGAGAAAATAAAGCAAAGTCTCAGCAAGTTAATTGTAATTAAAAAAAAAAATGCAGTACATAACTTAGAAATGATATTTATCCTTGATCTCTTCTTTGTTTTCTTTTGAATCCACGGCTGAGTTTCTCCTAGATGCAACATCCTCCAAAGATTATACCTAGTGATTTTGGGAAGGTATTAGATGTCAGCCAGGTTGGGCACAAGTTGGGGTCCAATTGTCCAACCTCTGAAACCCCTCATCGGCAGATGGCATGGCATGAGTTGCACATCTGAGCATCTCGTGCTGTTGCTGCCTTCTTCCACCATCCACCTCTACAACTGGACTGCAAGAAAGCAGGGTCCTCTGAGGAAGCCCATTGATGGAAGGCAGATGAGGAAATTGCCAGGCTCCCCTATCGCAGCAACACCAGGGCACTAAGACAGGGGCATCTTCCATAATTCTACTAGCTTTCCCCAACCGTTCAGGTCAGGTAAAGCCAATGGAATGGTCTTCAAGGCCACTGTTCTTTCAGCCTTGGGGGAATGCCAATGGACCCCAAACTCTACCACCAGGATAAATTTGTCATATTTTGGGGGATTCTGATGTGCTCATGGAATTCTGCACGAGAAAGGAAAACAGCCTAATTGACTTATGAGGAATTTTCCCTGATGCATAATGTGGTATGAGTAACGTGGAAGAAAATGCATGTCAGGACCATGATGATGCTCTTGCTCAATAAGTCATAGCTGCTAGGAAGGAATATGGCAGTGCAAACCCTTACAAGTTACCTGATTGTTAGCTCCTCAAAGGAACAGGTTCCTTCCACGTATGCTGCACAGAAAAGCCCAGTTCTCACCAAAGGCAACAAAGGACTATCAAAAATCAATCCATTTCACCCATCCCCCCCCCCACTAAAATAAATACAAACAATAATTTGACCAAAGGCAACTGTGAGTAAGCTACTCCCTGAATTTATAGTACAAGTCAGCCTTTTATAGCTGACATCCACAGGTTAACACATAGGTCAAGCATGAAAGGTCAGTAACCACTAAAGGCTATTAACTTCATTCTGTGTTTGACATGCTTGCTTGTGGGTTTTATTTTGCTGGGGGAAAAAAAAATTCTAAAGGCCTTTTCCATTAAGTACAGAAATCTTTTCAATAGGGTATTTCTCTATACACTGCTGTTCAGATAATCCACAGATCAATGACTGGATTGGCAAGTTCTGCTCTTTCAAATTGGCTATGGCAATGTGTTCGGTGTGCCGTCAGCGGCCATTTTTAGGACTGCCACTGCAAATGGCGACAGTGTCAGCATCTCGCTGCTGCAGCTGGCTACCCACAAGAGCACTGGTAAGCCAGCATGCGGGTGGGTAGGCTGGGAGGAAGGGGAGAATGTCTGAGTTGGGACAAGTGGCAGCAGAAAGCAGATTGGAGTAGGGAGGGGTGGATCCTGGAGGTGGAAATTTGAACCAGGATACTATCCCGGTACCTTCTCCCCCAGAGTCATTCTTGGACATTCTTGGAGGGAGGGAAAACAGTAAGTTTCTTCAGGTGCTGGGGCACCTGTGTAAAGCACCCCTTCCCCTCGGCACCCAAGTCAGTCAAGGCTGTGAAAGCCAAGTGGAGGCATCTCCATTTGCTCTTACCTTCCCAAACAGCTCAGAAGCTGAGGGGAAGGGGCCGCTTTAAATGGGCACTCAGTGCCTGAAGAGACTTAGGGCCCACTCCTATCCAATTTTCCAGGACAGGTGTAGAGATGCCAGTGGGGCATGCACTGCTTCCTGTGTTGGGGATGCAGTCACAGAGGCCTCCTTAAGGTATGGGAACATTTGTTCCCTTACCCTGGGGCTGCATTGCAGTTGTACCAGTGCTGGAAAGTTGGATAGAATTGAGCTGATACTGCTTTGTCCCCTCTCCAGGAGCACATTTGTTCTTCCTTTCTTTCTCCTTTATTCTCCTTGAATTTACACCAGCAAATAGCTGGTGTAAATCCAAGAAGACCCACTGGGGAAGCAGATGTTTACCCCAAGGCAAAGGGATGAACGTTCCCCTACTTTGAGAAGGCCTCCATGACTGCCCCCCCACCCAATGCAGCATGTGCCCTGTTGGCACAGATGTACTGGTGGTGGGGAAATTAAAACTGGGTTCTAAAGTTTAGAAGTTTAGAATCTAAATCCCTTCCTACAAGTACAGCTATCAATTAATAAAGACAATTTGTGTCAATGGCCTTATTCAACTATGCATGGTGCACAGTGATTACATTTTTAAAATAATTAGTTCTGATCTAGAAAACCAACAAAAAGTGCAGAGGAATGTGAACAAACAGAAAACTTAAATAGATCTGTTACGGGTGTTCAAGAAATTTTCTTTTGGGTGATCTTATTTTTGTGTCTGTGTGCATTCCTGAAAATAGTGTCTTTCTTCCTTAAATAAATTTCTGTCAGCTGGGGGGGGGGATATGGGGACGGGCAGACCAGTTGATGAACATGGGATTCCCTTGTGCCTGCTAGGACACACTGGGTTGATTTTTTTTTTTAACACAGTAGGAACAATTTAGAAGAGATTTTTAATATCATAATGTGATAATGTCAAGCAAATATTGCAAAAGCATGGAAAGGGGTTCCAAGAGAAGTAAATTGGGAGGAGGGGAAATGAAATGAATGAAAAGGAGAGAATAATGGAAATAAACTGGAACAGAAAGTAGATGGAGATAAATGAAATTAATTTGGCTAGGGCTGAGAAAAATGAAGGGAAAGTAGGAAATGAATGGGAGGAAATGAACAGAAATCCATTAGAACAAGAAGGGGTTGCAAGGAGAAATGAATGGAAGGTGGTGGGGGGAGGGCATTGCTGAGTGGCAGGCAGTGCTGATATGATCTGCGTGGCTATGATCTCATGGAAAGCAGTCGCACAGAAAAGGCTTGAAGGCAGCAGAATAATATTGTGCATGTTTATGCAGAAATAAATTCTATTCAGTATAATGGGATTTGCTCCTTTCAGTGTACACATTCATAAGGAGGCAGCCTTGACGCCACAGATTTCTGAGTTGGTCCATTTGTTCCTTTATGTGGATGAGAAGAGACCGATCTTGACTATTGTGTTCAGTGCTAGAGGCAGTTTACAGATCCTCTGTCACTTTCCAACTGCATTTGTTGTGCCTTCCTTCTTCCTGTTTTCTAGAAATCTCAATCTTGCCTGCCTATCCATCTGATAGAAAGTTGCCAGCACAGTTTAGGATTGGGCTGTTAATGTGTGCTGATTTGTAATATTAATCAGTGATGTAGACTGTATGGCAAATTTTCAACACTGCCGTGAACATCTTGGGTGATTTTAAGTCCATTTATTGGAAGTACCACAAGAAGTTACTGGTGATGACATCATTACTAGTTATTTCAGGTTGGGAGGCCAGATGCGATGTAACAAACACCAGTAGGAGGCTCCGGGTGGACAGAAGGGCTTTTTCAAGTGTAGAAAAGCATGCTTTGGAGCTCTGTCTGCTGAACCGAGCCTCCTACAGCTATTTGTTGTGTCGTGTTCCCGGTCTCACTGCCAGGTGGCGGAGGGTCCAAGGGTCCCACAAGTACCACCAGGCACCACCTCAAATACCGCTGGTGGTACCCATATCACTGGTTGAGAAACACTGCTTTAGAAGAAGTGAAGGACTTCTGCTTTAAAAGAACATGCAAATGAAGGAGTTCTTTCCTTTGCACAATTCCTTTACATCAAACCAGAAGTCCTGCAGTCAGAAGAACTGAACCATGACCAAGGTAAGGAGGCAGATGGTCCCCTTTGCATTTCATGGGGGGGAGGGAAATGTGGATGAATGCCAATCACAACCACAGCAGGCTGGAAGGAGGACTAATTGCAGCATTCCAAACCTGTTGCCCTCTTCCCCCATTCCACCATCCACTGCTAATGCACCTAGATTCATTGATGGGCTGCCCATGGAAACACTGCATAAGCATGCATGTCTCTAATTTTCACTATGCAAGTAAAATTTAAAAATAAAATGGTGAAGTGATTTCTCAATAAATCATTTTTGGAGAAGAAAAGCTTCTGGGTTGATTTAGGCTGTGGCGGTGGGGTGGGGTTGCACAAATTTTTTTATGTATGATGGAGTATCTAAAAAAAAGTATTGAGTTACAGTAGGGGAATTAAGGGAGAAAATGATCAATTTGACTACAGGCTGAAGCACCAAATGTTGTCGGATTGCAAAATTATTTTGATTAACATAAATACCACATGTTATTAGTTGTTGATTTTGAAATTATTTTGAATGAATGCTAGATTTTCTATAGCAAAACCTGATGCACTGTATAGAAACAGTCTTCCCTTTCTCTGCATACACAAATGCACACTCTGTTAGGCTGATTGGAAATTGACATTTCAGATGTTCAGCATTCAAACTACCAAATTTATTCATGGAAATCTCTATGAATCCTATTCAGGCATATGTATTCAAAATGAAGTCCTCTAAGCACAAAGTACATTTCCTATTTCCACATCTTTGATTCCAGTCTTATGGTATTTTATTTCTAGGAATGTGCTGGAATCAACAGGTGCACTGCATTGAGGGATTAAGCTCAATCCTGTCAACATTAACATGAGAATCTGAGCTAGTGCAGATGATGCACTCAGAGTTACCAACACCAATGGAAGCTGTGCCTGAGCTGCTGTTCCCTCTCACCCATATGGTGTAATGTAATTCATGGCCCATCCCTGTCTCAAGCTTCCAGTGTAAGCTGATAGAGCTGACACTCTGTTGACAGAAGGCTCGGGTTCCTGGTGCAGCAACTGCAGTGATGGCATGCAGAATGGGGTCACCAATGCAAATGACCACACAGCCATGCCACTGGAGAGCCCAGCCAGTGGAAATGCCAGTAAACTGGAGGTGGGAGTGGACTGTAGGTGAGAAGGTTGAGGGTTGGGGCAGGGATGGGGGCTGGCCAGGGGCATGTTGGGGGAGCACAGGGGCAGATATCAGCAACAGCAGTGCTTCTCCCTTCCTGTCCACCACCACCTCTGGGCACAACTCAGACATATGCTCGCCAAAGAGCTGGTGTAGATCTGAGTAGTTCCATTGGGGACCATGACATGGCAAAGCAGATAAGTAAATATTTTTACTTACCTCTCCAGGCTCTCTTAATGGCCCATAACATGCAACAGAGTCCAAGCCAGCACTGCTGCGTGTTACAGGCCAGGCAAGAACAGGATTTGGCCATTACCCAAGCAAGCCCTTTCAAAGCCTCCAGGATTACTTTCAGTAGTCTTCTGAGACTGACGCCGATTCCTAGAAATTCCAGGTCAGTCCAAAAAGGTTGGCAGCAGCTGTTGCCCTGCACATGCCTGATCTTGTCTGATCTTGGAAGTTAAGCAGGGTCAGGCCTGGTTAGTACTTGAATGGGAGACCGCGTGGGAATACCGGGTGCTGTAGGCTTATACCATAGTCTCTTGAGACTGAAGGTTGCCAACCATTCCTTCCATTCCAAAAAGGTTGGCAACTCTCGTAGTACTGACCTCTTGACGTTGGTTCTCTTCTCATGGTGGTCAAGGTTGCTTGCATGGCTGATAATATGCAGGAGGCATGGCACTGTCTCGCCTTGCCTCTTGGATTCCTTGACAATACTGTATAGGAGGGAGTGTTTCTGACCATTTGCACTAGGGTCACATGGAAAACATTTTTCTCTTAGCTTCTTTTGTGTGTGTGTTTCCGTCTCCTGTGCACTCCCCATAGCCTTCCACTGGCCCTGTGTTGGATTATTTTGCTATTAATTCCCCTTCTTGGCTTTCTGTCTTCCTTCTAACTTTTGCCTTGCTTATGGTTCTCTCTTGGTTCCTGCAGCAATCAGGGATTTAGTCACAGGATGCTGATGCTGAAGAAGACTTTAACATACAGCTCAGTGTTCACAGTATATTTCTTTAAATCAATCAGTAGGAAGCCTAAGAATGAAATGACATCACCTTCTCACTAAAAAAAAAAAAAAACCCACCCACCACACATTGCGTAGTATCTAGGTTGAAAACTAAAACAGCATGGCAGCAAGACATTTTCTGTGGGTTCTTTTTACATTCACAGTAAGAGTAAATGGGACTTGCTTCTGAGTAAGCAAGCAAATAATTCCAATGGAAGTTTTGTTTTAAATTTCTAATTGTCTGGTTTTGTAACCTATTGATTTCTTTGAATGCTGGGAATACACTCCACTCTTAGACGAATGTTTTTTAAGATTTAGCAGATAACTCAGTTTCAAGAATTTCTCCTTGATCTGACTAAAGTTCACCTCCAAGATTGAGCTGAGATTGATTGATCTGTGCTGCTCAGAAAAGCAACCCTCTACATGCCAAGAAAAGCAACATAACATTCAAAATTTATACTCATGACCCCATCTGGTGAATCTTGTTCATAAATCTGAGCTTGGTGAGCTTCTCACATAATAATCCAGTTATATGACCCAACAGTGGAGAGGAAAGCTAAACTGAAGCCATTGACCTAGATGAATCCTGTAATCACTGTAATCTTAATCCCAGAAAATAGAACTCTTCCTTCTGGATATTCCTCCATTGATACCTGTTCAACTGTGCGGTGGTATTGCCAGCACAGATACCACCTGGGGTGGATGCCACCCTGTGATGTCCATGGCGGGCAGAGACCCTGCCCCTTGGTGTGTGACCAAGCGCAGGGGGCTTACCCTGTAGATGAGAGTTGGTCGTCGGCAGAAAGAAGGATGGGAGGCAGACACAGCTGTTTTGCACAGGCGGTTTACTCGTGTCAAACTCTTGACATTCATGGGGCCTGTTATGTCACAGGCCTCATTGCCTTACACAGACTCGTGTCATCGGCACACAATAGGCTCATTCCCCGCTCCTTCCCGACCCCTTGAGGTTTCAGGCAGAGCTCTCCGGCTGGTGCCTGTCGGCCAGGGGTATGGGTTCCCGAGGGCTGCAGTGCTGTTGTCTGGGGTCAGCTTAGCTGTCCTTAGGAGGACCCCCTGTACCTCCGGGCTTGCCCCTTGATCAGCTGGCCTCCAATGGAGGTAGCTGGTACCGGGTCCTTGGTTCTGCAACCTCGCCTCTCCGGCTCTCACCCCTGGGGCCCGGGTGGTCCTAGGATTGGGGAGTTCCCAGCCCCCGGCCCCTCTCTCCAGGGCCGAGGTAAGCAAAGTTCCCTTTGGGGCCTGGGTCATCTCAATAAGGCCTGGGTGGCTACCCCCTCTGGTCTCCCCTTTGACCCTCCCAACTGGAGAGGAGCAACCTCTCTCTAGGCTGTCCTGCCTCCTTATGAAGCCAGCCTTGGGCTGGGCCAGCCCCACCCCTTCTGCCCACATGGCTGCTGGCTGCTCCCAGGAGGCACTAGGTCCTACTCCAAGGGAGGTGTCTTGCCTGGGACTCCAGTCCTAACAGTGCTTAGGTTTTATTCCCAAGGAGGCCCCTACCCCTGAGGAGACCCCTGGGGAATTCCTGGCTGCCTGGGCTGGGCCTAGGTGACACAACCCCACCCGCACACCCCATAACACCCCCTTACTAACCTGAAGGGACCCATGGCACCTGGAAATGGTTCAGCAGTGTCCCAATAACATCATCACATCATCACACCACCACCAAAGTGATTCCAGAGGCCACCATTTATGAAAATTTGAAGCCTGGAGGTAGAAGGGCCCATCTGCCACAAAATGCAGTATTGGCCTCTGCTCACTGGGGCTTGGGTGGTTGCACCTTCCACCACTCAGGTTGTGTCACCCATGGCAAACTGACCCCATGCCCTGCTTGCTATTGTACTGCAACTGTGAACTTGCTGAATGACTGTAGGAAAATAACCGAATCTTGGGCTTAGAGGATTGGGTTAAGGTTTACTGAGCTAATATGCATGAAATACATTGAACTAATAATAAAACCAAAATTGACTGCAACAAAATAAAACCAAGTGAGAGAGGTAGTTTCATTTGTCACCCACCTCCAGCTCTGATCTGCCTGTCTATTGCCAGTTGTGCCTACATGACTGTGTCATGCAGAATTTGCCACGGGGCCTGGAGATCGCTGACCCAAGACATGATGCACGCATCAGAACGTTGTACTGATACAGCGCAGACTGTGCTGTGTTAGAGTTGGCTACACTGGCTGTATGCCTGTGTGAGCATGCTTGGACAGAGACTAATTAGCAAAAGTCAATTTAGCAAGTTAATGCAAGAACTTCTGTGCTTTTTAAACCAAAATAACCTTTTGTTATAGGGTCAGAACTCAACCCTATTCTTGATCCTATAGGGTCAGAACCTGACCCCATTCTCGAGCAATGGAGAATAAGATCCCTGGGCTGGGCTAGTTGCACTATTGCTTGATCATCTCTGGGCCAGTCATGGCAAATTCTACGTTATAATTGAGGAGGGAACCTCTCTAGGACTTGGATGGCTATCTCTATTTACATCAGAGACTTGGTACAATTACTAGGTAGCAGATAGAATATTGGATTTGGAGAAGGAATTTATTTTGTCTTGCTTACCTCACAGCCTGTCTGCTGAACCAACAAGGATGAGCTCCAAGTCACGGGTATGGGGCAGGGATCTGCCCAGAACCTTCCTGAAAGACCAGTACTGAGGAATCCTCAGTGCAAAATTGGGATTAGTGCATTGTGCTGCGATACGATTCAGCATCACATCCAAAAAGTAACTGCAGCACTTAAAAGTATTCTTTGATCATCTGCTTTCGTTCTGTAGCTTAACACAGATTTGTGCCATTATTTTTGATGTTTCAACTGTCACGCTGTGATCTTAGCATCAGAAAGGAAAAAAAAAAGACAGCTTGATTTATTGACAGTTAATTAGCCGTGCTTTGAATACAGATGAACAAGGATAAAAAAAATGGCAGAGAGAAGTAGCCATAGAGTTAATTACTGTCAAACTGCATGGATTTTTATTATTTAAAGTGCATCTACCATTATTTTCCTTCCTTTTCATTTCATTAGTTTTATATGTTTGTCATAGAAGGATTGCTTTTTTAATGCAAATAAAACTTAGAAGTAACAGCAGATAGAACTGGGAAGTCATTAAGGGCACATTCCTAACCCCTTATGTCAGTGCTTTTCAGCATTGACATAAGGGCACTGAAGCTCTAAGGTAAGGGAACAAACATTTCCTTACTTTGAGGAGGACTCCGTGAGTGACACCCAACTGCAGGATGCAGCACACGTCCCATTGGCACTGCTATGCCAGTGCAGGAAAGCAATGACATAAGGGGT
The DNA here is from genome assembly GCF_035046505.1 of Tiliqua scincoides. Lineage (NCBI taxonomy): Eukaryota > Metazoa > Chordata > Lepidosauria > Squamata > Scincidae > Tiliqua > Tiliqua scincoides. Next base: position 191,757,509 of record NC_089821.1, on the reverse strand, counting down.
TAGGATTGTGCTCTAAGTAACCAACATTTTTTTTCCTGCCATTTATGTGACTTGTAAATGTCCTCTAAATATTGTCATAAGACATTACTGGCTATGAAAGCATCGCACTTTCTTTGCTTCTTCACATGAGAATGCCACAAAGATGCTGGCCTTTGTGAGTCTCCCTCCCTCCCTCTGACTCCAAATCAATTTATATGAACTTCAAAGTGCAAAGTCCACTTACCCATGCAGGGTTCCACAAGGCAACCTGATGTCTAATTTGAAGTGGTTTATACTTCATATTATTATTTAGGATATTTATATAGGGCTTTTCAACAAGAGTAACTCATAAAGCAGTTTACCTATGGCCAAATCCTAGCCAACTTCCCAGCACTGGTGCAGCCAGCACAGTGGGGCATGAGCCACATCCTGTGGTTGGAGAGCAATCACAGAGGCTTCCTCGAGGTAAGGGAATGTTTGTTCTCTTTCCTCCAAACTGCACTGCTGCAGCACTGGCACTGGAAAGCTGAATAAGACTGGGCCCTTAGTAAAATAAATCAAATTGTTTCCTGTCCCCAAAGGGCTAAGAGCCCAATCCTGAAGGGCTCGTGCTGGCCCACTGCCGGTGCACAGCTGCAAAGATGCCATAAGGCACACCTGCAACAGGCAGCATGGCTCAGTGCCTAAACAGATTCAGCATGAGCCTGGGCAGCCCCATTAAGAAGCCCCATAAGCCCAATCTTGATGGGGCTGCCCATACTGCAATACAGTGGCACCAAAACCAGGGAGGCAACCGTTCTCCTTGAGGTAAGGGAACATTAGCTCCTTTACATCATGTTTAACCCCACCCTGTCCAGTTGGGATAGTCAGATCTGGGACCAGTTCAAATGCTGGTGCAGAAACAAATAATCCCATGTAGGACTTTCAGGCTTGAGAGGGGGGGGGGGGTAGAATCCAATTGAGCCCTCATTTGTTGTCCCTGCCTCCTCCTGAGCCTTCCTTCTCCCACCCAGTTTCATTCCTCCCCATCTTCCCCCACCCTCTCCCCACCTTGGAACTTATCATCAATGGCTCCTGGGGCTCTTCCAACTGGCACAGAGGCCCAGTGCTCAACCTGGCCTCCCTGCCGGCACCTCTCTCATTTGGGTTGCCATGATGGCTGGCTTCCGGGGAGCACATGGGAAATTGGCACTGGCCTGGACTAGGATTGGGCTGTATGTTTCGTTGATCTGTTTTAAAAGCGTCTGTATCTGAGTGAGCTTCTCACGGAATTAATTTTATCAAAGGGGCTCTTGAGAAAAACAAACGGATGCTGTTGTGACTCAATAAGGAGGCTTAGTGTCTTGAAAGACAACCCAAACGCCACCCTCTTGAAAATGACAAGAAACAATCCGAGTCCTTTTTTGAAGTTATATTGAAGCTCTCTCAGTGAAGCGTTGGCAATTCTCTCTCCTCCTCCCCCCTTTCTTTTTCCTTTACTCGTCTTTTAGATATTTAGGGTTCTTCAAAATACCAGAGTATGCTTAATCTCCATATGTACATTTTAGAAATGATTAGGCTTTTTAAAAAAACAAAACAAAACAAAAACCCACTAACAAATAACAAGGAGCATCTTTCTGGTCTGTTCACAAAGTATTTTTATTTAGCAAGATGAATTAATTGACATTATAATGATCATCAAAACAACAGTGGATTTCCACTCAAACTGACTGCATTGAGCATGAGGAGTGGGAGAATGAAGCAGTGAAAGATGTTTTATTCTACCTCTCATTAGAGGCCCTTATAGGCAATGATTGCTCATTTTGCCTCTACAAAATGTATTTCTTCACAGAGAGTTTTGACAATTCAAAGTTGGGTTGAAATTCAATCTGATGAGCATTTTTGTTAGTAAACCAATGCAAACGTTCTTATAAAAAGGCCGCTGCATACTCACAATGTTCTGCCTTTGTTACATGACCATTCTGAGCAGTCTGGAGAACGCATCGTCACATGCGCAAACATAAAGTCATGGAGCAGCTGGTCATGCACACATCGCAGCGCAACACAACAATAATTCCACTCAACGGGAGATGCATACAAAGCATTGGACATTTGCATCAGCAAAGGAAAGACAAGTCATTGAGCAAAAGCATTGGACATTTGCTACAGCCAGGGTAGACCTTTCAAATAAATAAATAAACCACTAACCTACATTTGAATCACCAGCAAATTTGTGAGCTGGGCCCTTGGGGAGGAGAGGAATGGCCGTACTCACAGGACCAGTTCTTTGCCAGCCATCAGGTGGGCTGGGGTGGTCACTTCAGGCTGTGGGCTAGAAGAGGCGATGAACAAAAAGCAGTACCCCACACCCCATGCCTGCCCTGCTGCATCTGCCAACCCTCCAGCCCCCTCGCCATATGGTCTGATCCTTTTTTGCACTTGCTAAGATTGAGCAAGAGGCAGTCTGAGGCAGCAGCACCACACCTCTTCCTCCAGCACCACTGCTGCAAGCAATCACAGTGGTGGTGCTGGAGCAAAAAGCTGCAGGGCACCACAGTAACCTGTTCTGATTGCTTCTTTTCCAGGTGAGTGCTTCAAACAGGCTCCCTCTGCTGCCAGCTGCACCACCATCATCTGGCTGACCTCAACCAGCCAGACAAGCAAGAAGGAAGTGGAGCAGCCTGCCCACACCCCTTAACTTTACCTCTGCCTCCTCTGACTTGTTCCTGCCTGGCCACTTCTTCAGAATATCAGGCTGGTGGAAGAAGAAGACGTTGCTCCTAGTATATTCCACCCACCCTGTTTGTCTGAAGACACAATTGGGCAGGAACAGGCAGAAGTCATGGAGTAAAGCAGCAGTTTTCAAACTCCCATGGAGAGTTTGGACCGCTGTAAGTTCTTGCGGGGGTGGGGGGAGGCAAAGGGGGACAGGGGAATTGATTGGGGGGGGGTGCAGGGACTGGGATGCACTCACCAGTCCCAGCAGCATCCTGGGGGTGCAAGGAGCCCTGTGTGAGCGTCTGCAGGGCTCCTCAGCTCATCAAAAGTGAAAGTGGACCGATCACACTCTACTTCTGCAAAACCAGAAATGGATTGCTCCACTTTCACTTCTAACAAGCTGGGGAGCCCTGCAGATGCTCACGCAGGACTTCCCACACCCCAGGATGGCTGCTGCAGGAACTGGTGAGTGCATCCCAGTCCCTGCAGCCCCCCTGAGTGACACAATCCTGGGGATCACGTCACTGCCTCCTCGCTCTCCCCGCCCCTTAAGGAAAAGAGGCCAGGGCCTTCAAGCTGGCACAATGCCCCAGTTTGAATACCACTGGAGTAAAGGTAAAAAGGCTGCACTCTGAGATCACTGTGTTCCCTTTTTCTCTCCCTGCCCATCCAACTACTTCTTTAAGCAGATAAACTGCATACCATGCCACTGTCATGTCCTACCACTCCTGGTTTCAAAAACACAGTTGTTGGTTTTCTCTATATCTGTGGGTGATGTGCAACACACACAATTTCTGTACCTGACTATCTGATGCATCTGATGAAGTGGACCATACTCCCCGAAGCTTGTGCTAAAATGCTTGTGTTTGAGGTGCCATGAGGCATCTGCTGCTGGCTAAACCTACACAGCTCTTACATTGCACTCAGATGCTTGGATTAATGAGGGTCGAAGAGGGAAACCACAGGCTAAAAAACTGGAAAAGCCAAGCTCTGTTAGCCACAACAGATTCTTGAGGCCATCCCACACCGATTTAGAGAGAACATTCACATGTGAGAAAGTCTGGGTCAACATCATTACTGTTCTCTTCATGCTTGCCCCTAAAGTGCAAGGCTGTGAGTCTTCCCTGCTTGCGGCTCAGTTGTTTCACATGTCATCAGGTTAGTACTGCTCTTCCCATATATTTGTTCTGCTTTCTAATTGAAGAGAGAGAAAAGGAAAGCAGCTATAGCCTCATGAGGTTGTGTTTTCACAGGCTGGATGAAATCTAGGAATAAGTAATCGTACAGGATAGATCTGACTCCAAAAAGATTTGTCAGGGAAGGCAGGAAAGTTGTCTGTGAGGAACTTGAAAGTAAGTGTTCTATATACAGGTCCAGCCTTGTTATACACAGATTTTTTATACACTAATTTTTATACACTAAAACACTAATTTATACACTCAGCAAGAATGGCCCTTGCAAATGAGAAAGAATGTGCTGATCCCTGGAGAAGGGGAAAAATGCATCCCTTTAAAATCACAGTTTAAAAAACTGCTTTTTACTGTTGCAGAGAGACAGTCATGCAAGTGATTACAGGTCTAAGTATCCACAGATTTTTCTATCCTCAACATGATGAGAAGTACCTTGAAATTAAAGGAAAACAGTCATTTAATGCCAGAGGGCAGCTGGCTGACAATCCATCAATCATTCTCTCTCCAGCTTCACTCCTCCCTTCCCTCTGAGCACTTGAAAGAAGGCTAAGAATGCTGTTTCCACAAAGTGCAAAAAAGAAGCATCACCCAGTGTGCTGTTTGTGAAAAAATATCCCTCGATACTAGATTTGTCTACAACAGAAAAGTGTCAGCCAAATTTGGGGCAGTTTCTCAGGATACAGCCAGCAAATGGAAGCTTCTGGCTTCACAATGGAGTTTCATGAGCTCTTCACACCATTTAGTCCTTCCCAAGTAGGCTGGGGTCATATTCATCCAAAAATGTAATACCAAATACTGTATTACTACCAGTGAGGTGGAGACAATCATTGAGGAACAGCCACATAGTAAGCCATGTACAACAGTTTCAAGCTGTCTCCACATGGTAGCCAATGCCATTATGGTGATGGACCCAGGACCTTATATGTGAAATCTGGAACTTTTCCCCACCACGAGAGCATGTCAAAACCACATCTACAGTCATGCTCGCATATATGTGTGGTAGAGTCAGTGCCACCAAAAATGCAGGCTTGGTGTCATGTTTCCACTTGTTCATCCAGTTGGGGGTCTGTTTGCCAACTGACAGCCCTCATGCTAAACTACCTGAGGAGGGAGAAGGATGGGGAGTACCTTGACTGACCTCTTTGCTTTGTTTCTACTCCTCTCTCATGAACACATCCCTATACAATTGCTCACACTCAAGCCTTCCTAACTTAAGGCTGAGTAAGATGTCAGAGATAGGAGGCCAATTGATCCATGGGAAATCAACTTGAAGGGAAAAAGGGGGGATTAAAATGGAACAAATAAATTCTGTAACATACATGAGATCAAGAGTCAAACTTCAAAATAAAGTAAAAACAGAGTCTAACTTAAGATTTCCCCAACTTGGAGCATAGAGACTTACAAATCAGCTCTTCAACAAAAGGATACAAAAGGTAACTCTTTTCAAGTTGGACAGCATCCTGGCTTGCCTGACATCTTGCAACAGTGATGGTCAACTCACATCCTGTATGTCCTGCTCTCTCAATCCAATTGAGGAGCTCTTTTTTGTCATGGGGGGGGGGGGGGGTGGCGGCTTTCCAAGCTCTGACAGAGTGGATTGAAATGAACAAGCATTCAGATTTCCTGCATTCAAGTTGGTGAGTGAACTCGACCAATGACCAGGTGTGAGTAAGGTCAAGGCTATTGCTCTCTGGTGATACTCAGCAGTCATAGGACTCCAATTTATAGTTGAAAGAGGAAGAGGACTTGTGCTATGTGATCTAGAGCACTGATCAGAATGGAGAAAGTGACAGACTACTTCCTAATTAGCCTCAGTTTACACAGACAGCTGTCATTTTTAGGAAGGAAGGTGTTTTCTCAGGAGAAGGGTGTTCACTCATAGCAGCTACATACTTAAGATCACCATTCAGTATGCCCCTAATGTCACAATCCATTGAGAACAGTGTGCATTGGCAGAAGATGCAATTTTTGTTTTAGTATGCAACAGCATGCGCAGTTGCCTCAATAAATGAATAATGTGGCCCCCAAATGGGAATATGATTTTTATGCGCATCAAAAAATTGCCATAAATTAAATCAGCACAGAGGGACATTATAATAATGCAGATGGGTTCAACATCCAGTTATCAGAATCTGCACTCAGGTTGCCCGCACATTCAAGTGTCTGCAAAGTGCTCCAATTCTGGATGGATTTGATCAAAGTGCTAGAGTTGTCCTATGCAGTCGATTTGTTTAAGATTTGTTGTTGGAGAGCTGATAACCATAACTAATTGGTACTATAGTGTTGGATGACTCCCCAGGTTATGTACATGCCCTGTCACAGTATCTCTGCAAAGGGAATGGAGCTCTGGCACATCCCTGGTAAGTTCTGTTATTGGAACAATAATAAAACAACAATTCAGATGAAGAAGGCCAGGGGTAAAGCAGACGAGCACCTTTTAGGCACCTGCTTTCATGACTTTTCTTTGGTGGGAGCACAATGAAGAAAGGATAACTGTCCCCAGCATTGCCACCAAGCCCTTTATTTGATAGAACCCCATGGCCCCAACATGTTTTAAAAAAATTGCAACTCAAAATATTTAAATCTTTTCAAAACATCTACATTCATTCTTACTGTGAACGCAACATGTTTAAATTGCAGACCTGAACAATGCCTCTTAAGCATCTTTACTGGGGTTACATTTTCTTATAACAGCCAGAAATAGCTGCAGCTAATCAGCCTTTCCTGCACACCGCTCTTCAGGCAACTGTCCCATTATTCCCCTACCCCACTCGTACCCGATCTTGTATGCGGAGATACACATTTGAAAGCACAAATGTTTATGCAGATAGAATTTTGAGGCAGATGCATATCCAATTTAGATCTGTGGTTCCCAAACCTGAAGTGATACGTTGCTTAACCTTTTATACCACCTATCAATTCCCTGCTTCCATATTCCCAACTGTATTTTGAAAGTTCATTGGAGAGGAAACTCCTTGATTGGAGATTCAGACTGGAAAATAACAAGATTAAATGTTTTGCGCTTTAAATTTAACTCTCTACTCGTACATACAAATGAATGCTTAAAAAAAACCAAAACAGTGGTTTTATTGTGCACAATTATTTGTGCACATGAGTGCAAACTGGAGAAAAACAAATGAGATCAGAACAAACTGCATGTGTATCCAAGTCTTTGCAAATTCCAGAAATTTGGGCAGGAAGAAAGCAACTATACCAGTGCTGCTCAGTGATCAGGAAAGGATATATTTAAAAAAATCAGTCAGGGCAGTGGCATTGCTGGGGGTGTGGGGCCACACCGGGGGGGGGAGGGGTAATACCATTACTGGCCAAAAAAATTTAATCTTGGTATTTTCAAATAACACCTTTGTGTTATATATAATTTGATGTGTGATTTCATGCAGAATGCAATGAAACAAACCGCGTTGAAATATCTCTATTCTATCAAGAGTTCTAGCCAACAAACCAGTAGGGGTGGGGCAATGGTGCATCCCCCCACCCACCACCAAGGGCATCCCCCCCACCCACTGCATGGGAGGAGGTCCATCATGGGGATGACATGCTGGCCTCCTGCATCAGGTGATGGAAACCCTAGCACCGCCACTGAGAGAGGAAACTTTAATGCAACATTAGTAACAATGCCAATCCTGAGCTGCTAAGTCCATGATTGGAGGTTGTTTGGCCAGCCAGGAATGGGAGATCCTTCCCTGGGGCGGATTGGTGGCCATCTGGAGCAGGGCAGGACTTGGGTGCATTTAAGCAGCCCATCCCTCGCTCCCTTCCACTTTGCATACTTCTTCACATGCAAGTGTCATGGGTGAGCATGATGGAACATAATTCTCTCTCCACTACCAGGAACCCAGGCTTCCCAAATCTCCCAAAAAGACTTCCTGGGCAGAGCCCTTCAATCTTCAGAACAACTAAGTGGGTTGTCACCTGGTAATACTGTCAAGGGAAGGGTAGATAAGAATTTAACATTACAACAGAGAGGCAGAGAAACAAAACTTCAACCCCCCAATCGCTGTAACTAAATTGACAAGATGAACTTCTGTTACAGAATAAAACCCTGATTTATTTTACCCTCCCCCAAATAAACACTCACTGGTTATGTAATCCTTCAGATTTAACTCCCCCTTCAACATAATCATATAGAATCTAAAACGATTGATAAAAGACAAGCTGGGCCACCACTAAAAGCCTATGTTCCTCCTGGTGAGCTCTTTCATACCTCAACCCACCACTCTTTCTAAATCCTTTGCACTCACTACCCAGAACAGCAAAAGAGTGCTGCTACATCCTTAGTATTTATCTCTCAGCTGAAAACTACTCCACTTGCTAAATGGATAGTGCTAATTCCTTCCTTTTATCTTCATTTAAAGTGAACCCCTCCCTGTTCCATCTTCCTACAAAAGGAACAAAGAGGGATACATACAATTTCACTACAGCGAGTTACTGACATCTGCCCACCTGCCTACCAGCCCTTTGAACAGTCTTTTAGCTGGTCACTGCTCAGTGCCAGATTGGAATTTTTCTGTTCACTGGATTGGCAGTTGGTGGGCAGTATTTTTGCCAACCCTGACTATTGGCATATTTGGTTCTTTTTCCTTTTTCCTGAATAATCTCTTGGTCACTTTAATTGCACAGGTAATGCAGGTTGAAGGCATGAGCATGGCTATTAATGTGCACCTTGAGGTCTGCAAAGACAGAGCTAAACCCACTTTCACATTGAGAAATGTTGCTGTAGGTGACCCTCTGACACACTGGGCATCTCTAGAGTAGTGTAGAAGTTTTTTGGGCATGGTTTAAGTTCATTAGCTAGAAGCTAGAGGTGTTTGTCAAAGTTCTAGACTGTACGTCATGAAATGGGCTGTTTCTGCCGCTCCCTGTGAAAAGCAGGAGGCGGAACTTCCAAGGAGGTACCAACCTTTGCCGTACAACCCACAGAATATGCAATGCTTAGTTACTGCCATAAAGATGCCTGCTTCTTTATGTGAACTATTGTCCCCACAAGCAATTCAGCATCCCTTTCTTTAGAAATGGCTATAGCCATTTCTTGGATTTGTTTTGAGGTTGACATTGTTCTGCTTTTTGAAATTCTAAATCTTGTATTTTGAATCTTGATAGTTGAGCATTTGCTGAAATCCTACCAACGTTAGGCATTTCCTTGGCATTTCATTAGCACTAATAGCTTTGAAAGAGGTTGTCATACAGCGTTCTCTAGCTGAGAAGAGGCCATACGTGGCCTGCCTAAGGAGGAGATGATGACAAGGTGATTTGACATGGGGGCCACAAGCGATATCAGAGCTGATATCAGAATTTCACTCAGGGCATCTGCATAGTTTTCTAGCTCTGAGCCTTTGTTGCTCAGCCTTTGTTGCTTGTCATCTTGTAGCTCTGAGCCTTTTCTTCTTCTTCTCAGAGAATTACTAAACAAATTCACAAAGAAAATTGTAAAAAGTGGAATTGCTCTTCATGGTGGTCTGGTATGGCCATATGATGGGATGAAGGGAGGAAGCTAAGCCTTTTTCTGTGAACACTCAGGTGACAGCAGTCAGAATGTCAGACAAGAACTTTAGCCAGTGCTGGATACACAAAGAAAAGGGGCAGGGGGAGTTCTATGGGCAGCCCAATCCTGAGCTGCCCTGGGCACCCAGACTCGGCGGCACAGAGAAGGGCTGCCGCCTGATCCTGTGCCTCCTGGGCTACCATGGGAGGCGCCTTGGGAGAAGGGGACTTTTGTTCCCTTCCCCCATGTAAGGTAAACAGTCCTGCAATGGGGCTACTTACTTTACCACCGACCAAAAGGTTGGCAGTAAGGTAAAGGCACTCGTGTAGGACGCACAGCCCTACAAGAGCACCTTGGATTCTGTGGACCCGCCTCCCATCCTTCCCCCAGGCATGCCTCCAGCCTGCCCCCTCCCTGCATCACACCTTCCCATCATGCCTCCTCCCCATCCTCTCTCCACCCCCTGCCGGTCTCCCCCCTCCCCAGAACACCTCCTCCCTGCCCCTGTCCCCACCCCTGCCTACCTTGCCGTGGCTCAGCAGTCCGGGAGACCGCCAAGCTGCGAAAGTTGGGCAACCGCCCTGCACTTGCCCAGCACTGGCTGGCGCTGGGCTAGCACTGGCTGGAGCCCAGTGGTGAAGCTGGCAAACATGTCTTACGGCACGTTTGCGACAGTGCTCAGCAGCACGGAGCTGTGCCACCGAGCACAGGATTAGGCTCTAAGTTGATGTGTCCCCATTTACCACCCCCTTTGTTGTATTTTTCATTTCACAGAAGTGACGTTTTCTTTATGAAATGAAAGTTCTCCCACAAAGCTTGTTTGAAACCAAGTAGTAGCTTTGGCCATGCAATTGTTGACAGCCACAGGCATAACCGTCCTCCTTCAGCTCCTGCCCTCACAGAGGGATGCCCACATTACATTGGAGGGTGACTTGCATGAACTTGTATGAGATAAAAATGTTTCTAGAAGGTGACATTTAAAGTACCTGTAGCACTGTTCTATTGTGCATTTCCCTTTCTACCGGATAAAATCTCCAGTTGATTGGGTGTGGAAGTCATTAGGAAATAGTAAGTTATGATCTTAGTACACATATGCTGATGCCTTCAGACAGCACAACTTCTGTTCTATTCAATCAGCGAGAGCACAATTTATGTCCAATTATACTCCTGTAATTCATGTACACAACTGTCACTTTTAGATGTAGATTCAGTTCTCTTGATCATGCCTTTTCCTAATGGTCTTTAATCGAAGAGAATCTTAAGGATTGAACTCTTGTTAAACACCATCTGCACAAAGAGTGCCTTTTTATTTAACATTCTCATTGTTTATATTATTGTTATATCTGTGTTGTGTGCAAAATGTTGAATAAAACTTTGATGATAAAACATTTTTTAAAAGGAGTCCCTTTTGTCTCTTCTTAATTTTTAAAAAATCATCTGCAGTCTATTTTATGAAACACAATGACCACAGTGTAGCACAGAGTTAGGTGGGCTTCCATAGAGTTCTTGGAATTTGTAAGTCATAAACATGCCTCACTCTGTGCTGGACTATGGCTCGTGTGTAGACTGATATTTGTTATTGAGTTATTCTTCTTTGGGGGAATGAATGCCAAATGAGTGCCATAAACCATATGGCAGTCTAAGACCAAAGTGTTGAGGGATGTTCATCACAAGTGAATTTAAAGTCTTAATGGCCCTTCCGCTTTCTAGAGCTATAAACTAGGTCTATATTTCTTAAAACTGGCAGTGTTTGCTTCATTGAACGATGGTACCATTTTGTAAAAAAACAAATGGTAAGATGAGTCATGAAATATTACAGAAAGTTGGGCTTTTTTGTGGTTTATGCCCTAGATGCAGGCAATGTAACTGTCGTTGTATTTGATGTTCATTACATTCCAAATGACTGACCAAATTGTATACTTCTTAACATAATCCAAATAAACTGCTGACTGGTCCTGGGATCTCCTTTAACAAAGTGTATCTGGATTCTCACAAGAACTTTGTCCCATTTCGGACAGATGTGGGCAAAAAGGGGGGGAAGAGATGAGGATTGCTCATGCACCCCCATGAGACCCGCTTGGTTAAACTGAGTCCCTTTATTGAAAGCCAATCACAGAAAAGATACCTGCGGATAGCAAAACCTGAAACTCCTCTCCCTGGACAGTGGGCAACTAACTTAGGGGAAACTGAAAATGACTGTCTATTCCCCCAAATGGGCATTCCTATACTGACTAAATGGTGCAGACCATCAATAGGCAGTCTAAGCTTCTCTATACCAACACCCAAAGGGTTGAGGCAGCTGGACTGCACCAACTACCCCAAACTGGAAAGTATATGAGGTCACTTTTGCAATTCAAAGCCAGAAGGCTAGCCAGCCAGCCTCCTTGAACTGACAAGGTTCTGAGGAGCAGGACTGGCTCACCCACTAACTTTTGCTTTTCTGCAAAAAGTGCATGCCAAAATCCCTACTCCTGCCTCCCAGGCCAAAAGTTACCAGAAAGGAAAGTGAGGGGAGAAAATACAAAAGGGCAATCAGCTACCTCAACCAACTACCAGTCTGGGGAAGATGAAAAAAAATGCCAGCTACGACCAGTCAAGCAGATAGCAAAAAATTCCTACCCGGCTCCCAAAATGGGGGAACCAGCTATTGTACAGAGGGAACTGTGGGGGGAAGGGGTTGAAAACCAGGGCCATACTGAAGTGAAATCTCCAGCATGCCAGCTAATGGTTGGTAAAGCTCCACCCCCATCCTATAGGCACCAGTCAGCCTCAGCCTCATGCACCCTTCCTTGGTACCCTTCCTCAGTGACTCAGCAAAGCTTGGAATGGTTGCTTCTTTACTCCAAAGGGAAGAAGCAGCCTTTTTGAGCTTGGCCAACTCACTGGTTCTAAAGGAGTGTTGCTGAGTCACTGCTTCTTGTTCTTGTGAAGCAACCACTTGGAGTGCTCTGGATCTTCTTTGCTGAACCCAGAAGTGATGTAACAATGCTGCATGATGTCACATCACCACCCTGGGCTTGGTGCCCCCTTGCAATGTCGCTGCTGACTGGCACATTTGCGACAGTGCACGCCGGCAGTGAGCTGGCGTGCTGAGCCGAGGATTGGGCTTACAGTCATGATTGGATGGAGTTGAAATGTAACCCCTGCTGTCTTTAGGCACAATTCCTCCTAACCAGCCTTTGCATTTCATATCCTTCAACCTACAGCAGACTGCATGTGACTTTCATTTAAATGAGTGAGAACTTAAATGAATTAGGATCATGCTGCTCTGCGATTCTGTCTTCTGTTTGCCTTTTAACTCCAGAGCAAACTTATGGGGAAGGGGAGCTAAACCTTGCTTTAAGCTGTTTTCGGTTTTGGCACTCAAGGTGAGAGGTTGGAAGAAGAAAATAATTAAAACAAAATAAGAATGCAGCAACCAGTGTTATCTGGTAAACGGCATCTCAATTTGACCTTCACTCCTACAGCCAAAGAGCCCATTGTGTTGGTTTAATAAAATGCAAGGCAGCACCAGGGAAATTCATGTTGCTTAAATTTGTCACAATAATAAAAAAAAATTAAGCATTCCTTATTGAATTTATCTTGGAAAATATGCTTCCACTGCTTGGGAGAAGGTCCTTAAATTAACCATTTTTGCTTTAAAATTAATAGCTTCATGCCAGTTCACAAAGGCAGAGCTTGACAATTTACTACAGCTGTTTTATACATGATGATATAAAGCTCAAACTCCCTTGTAGAAATCCCAGTGAGTTTTGAGCTAAATTTAAAAAGCTTTATCTTAAAAGCTTACAGGTCCCATTTGGTCTCTGCTACTTTCCGACTCTACCAGCAATCTTTTTTCTTCTTCTCCTTCTTATGCATGGCTCGAAGATCAGGCATTTCAGAATGTGCTGGCTCTTTAATATATGCTCTCTAACAAAATAAACAATTTGGGAAAACCTACACAAAGGGAAACCAAGTGAGACGTTTTGTTAGAAACACACAGAGACAAACATGCGCAGTGCAACCCTTCCCATTGCTGACAGACAGCAGTGGGGAACTGTTGTGCTTCCCAAGAGGGTACTGTCATATATGACAGCACCACAAAAAGCAGTGTATGTGTGCGTAAAAAGCAACAGGATCCCAGGGGGGAATTTTACTACGATACACTCCTAAAATGTTCCCAGGACACTGCACTAATTCATTCAAGTTCAAAAAGCCTCTTTATGTAATCGTGGGTGATCTGTAACAGTTCCTCTCATCTAATCTCTCCCCAGGCTCCATCAGGTCCCTACCACACCTAGTATCTAGGACAAGGATGGCCAATTCCTGGGTTATTAAAGGCCAGTTTTTCTTAAGTCAGCAGTTCAGGGATGGAAGTAGGTGTGCTCAATGTTCTTGGCAGAGATAAAGAAAGCTAGGAAGCTTTGCATGAGACTCACATTAAAGTTTATTTAAGGAAAATGCATCTTTGTAAGAAATGATGAATGTGTATCCTACAGCTCGTCTCTCTTACTACCTGTTTTCCCTTCAGAGGAAAGGGGGAAGAGAGAGCTGAAGGATGTAGGTCTTGCATCTTTTGATACAGGGAGTGCTATCTTATGTGAACACTGAGAGCCCAATCCTATCCATCCTCCCTACCAATGTGGCAGCACCAAAAAAGGCTGCCACTGCATCCTGCAAGGGGGAGGATAGTCATGGAGGTCCCCTCTGCATAAGGGAACGTTCATTTGCTTACCCATTTCCACAGCATGAAGGGGTTTACTCATATGCGTACTAGCAAATTTTGGTTGCCAATCCCACCTTCATGAACCGAATCTGCCTTTCTCCTGCCCCGGTTGCTGCCCTGTCCTGCCCTGTTGCCACCTTTTTCTGCCCTCTCCTATCCCATTCCACCTTTCCTCACTGCCTTACCTGTGTCAGGGGGTCCAGGTTGATGCTCTGTTGAATGTGGGAAGGCTCCAGCCTTCCTGTCAATGCTCTGGCAGCAAGTGAGTCCGTGGCGGGCCAGAAGCACTTTCATGACTGTTGTTAGTGCTGGCAAAATGCTCGTTTTGCCAGTGTTAAGAGAACACAGGATTGGGCTGTGAGCTTGGAATAGCCTATCACTTGTCTGTGAAGTGGTCAAAGGAGAAAAAAATCTTTTGTGTGGTCCAGCCTGTATTTGTGAGGTTTCCTGAGATTATCAAGAAGAAAGTGTTAACACACATTATTGACTTTTATCCTAGTACTTGGAAAAGGCTGATATCCTCTATTTTATTGCTTATTTGATGGTGAATAGGCAGGGGGAGTAATAAAGTACAACTTAAATTAAGAAGAAAATTAAAGAAATTTCAGGGATTCATTTTACCAACCCACAGGAAAAAGACAATGCAGGATTTCTTACCAGTGAAGAGCAAAAGTCTATTATAGTGAGCAAACAAGCCTTGAGATGTTATCATTAACAAAATGGTAAAATAAGGGAATGATAAGAGGTGTTTCTTTAGTAATGGTTGTTTCAGAGTAAGAGATGAGTCAAAAAGGAGACTAGACAAAGGGCTTTCCAGGATAAAAGAAAAAGAAATCCTGTATTTTTGCCTGAGTTCACTTCTAACCTATATCCAACAGCAGTAATAAAATATTCAGCCTGCATAAAATGGATTGGAAGAGTATCAAGTTGCTTTGAGGATTGCTACTAATGTTAAGTGTTAGCTTGACACCTGCAACCTATATAGCAAATGTAAGATCATTCATGAGACTGGCTGAGACAGTCGCTTCAGATGGAGGATTGACATGGCAACAACTGCCCAGAAAGACAATCTGCCTCTTGTTGCCTGTGCTGCTCTTTACCCTCCTTCCACTTTCTAGAGTTAAAAAGAGAAAGATGAACAGAAGAGGAAGTGGAGAGGAAAGGAGAGTGGTGGCCTAGAGTGTCTCTGACACTTCCTCTTTTGCTTTATTCCTCTCTTCTTTATGAATCCAGGAAATGGGAGAGGAGGAGGAGGAGTGGCAGAGGCAGTGGATAGCACTTTGCTGGGCCATGAGAATGAAACTCTGTATGGAACCATTTGGCATACCAACTCAAGTGATGGAATGTATTGGATCCACTCTGAGCAAACGTCCAACAACTCTGGGTCTCCTGTACTGTCAATTGAACCCCAGAGAGATATAAGATTTTAAAAGATGCCTCCCTTTGTGTGCCATAGTATGAGACACACAGTTCTTCTTCAGATTCCTAAATCTCTGCAGTAGACAACCAGTTTATTATCATCTACTGAGAGAGCACAAGCTCTCATTAAAGGCTATGTAGAAAAATGAGAAAGCGAGAAGGTAATATTTACATTTTAAATGATCCACACATCTAATATTTGGTCTCTAAATATAAGCCAATTGTCAGTTTGCTCTGTTAAATATGCACATTGATTTTATGCTGAAAACATCTTTGCATGTGAACAGCATCTCCTGCACACCCAACTTTCTTAAAGAGTTTGGACATGCTGTTGGACGCATTCACAAGAAAACTGCAAATATACACTGCAATTCCACCTCTGTTCCTGGAAAGTCTGACAGCAACTAGATTTGAATGTGGAAGACAAACATGCCTGGATCTTGACAGACTTTTAGTGCTTCTGTCGTGTGACAATTCAAAATATAAAGTACAGAAACCTTCCACAGTCAAAATGGTGTTTCCTATTGGTTACATTCTGTGACACTCCAAGTGTACAAAATGTGGTTTACAAGACAGGTGCATTTTACATTTGATAACACTAGAGGCAGGGATGGCCCAACTGGATTTACTGCCTGATGCTGCCTCTGACCTATCACTGGCACCCCTCACAGAAAATCCAGAAACAAAAAGGAAGCAGCCATGGCCTTCCTCCTTCCCAAACAGTCCTTTTCAACAAACCAGGAAGTTCAGGTTATGGTGGGAACTCCCAATATGCCCTACACTTTCTGCTTTATTTATAGGGACAAGGAAGGAGTGAGGTAAGTAAGGATTGTTCTCTCACCTCATTCCTTCCTTGCATGGTTCTTTTAAGTTTAAAGGGACCACATGAGGAAAGAGTGAGGTGAGTGGGTAGGAAAGCAGATGATCTGCTTCCAACTTGCTAGAAGTGAATCAATGTGCCTTTGTCTATAGCAGGCTGGAAGGAGGCCCTTGGGAGGGTTCAAGTCTGTCACTCCTCCATCACCTTTTGCTTGATGTGAACTGTATTGTTTGAATTATGGATGGGCCACTCTGACCAGTAGCGGAGGGATGGAGATTGTGGGTGGAGCAGGACAGATAATACACAAATGTAATATTCTCAAGTGATTAATGTATTAAAAGCCCAATAAAGCAACAACACAGGAGTAGGAGTAGCACACAGAGGTGTGCTGGCCTTGTTGAGCCGGTCCTGCACCCAGAGGAGGTAGGTTTGTGCTAGCCCAGGTAAACCGGCAGAGGGGGTGGGAGAGGGTGTCAGGTGGGAGGAACAGTGGTGGCAAGGGGGCGTTCCTGGGTGGTGGGAAGGTGGTCTGGGGGTGGGTCAGGCATGGGAGGGGGGGGACTGGCCACAGCAGTGCAGGTTGGATCCCAACCCCCATCCCTAGCCCAAATAGCATTACTTGGGCTGCTTGAATTTGCATCTGCAAAATCACAGGCGCAGATCCAACTAGCCCCATATGGCTGCCTGGGATGTTTCTTGGGGTAAGGGGAAGGAATTCCCCTTATTCCGATTTGCACCCCAGCCTGCACCAAATCTGCTCTGGATATACTGCAGGCTAGTTGGCCTGCCTGTTCTAGTGCAGGTTAGGATTGCACCCTAAATTCCCAACCTTATTGCGCCTTCCAGTAGGAAGGAAAGGATGGTGTTCTATAAGGCAAAACTTCTTCAGAAAAAATGTAAATAGACTCTGGAAAAAGTATTTTTTTTGGCAAAGGTTTAAAAATTCAGGCAAATACCTTTTCCCTTTGATGAGGAAAAGAGAAAAGGACATTTCTCTAACGTTTAGCAATGGCCCAAACAGGTACTGAATAGTGCCTGAGCCAGCACCTTGGACAGCAACTTTTCCTATGCTAAGCTCCTCCTGGATGGATAAAATGGCCATTAGTCTGTACAGGGTGCAGTAATTTACACATACCATTCAGTCCAGATGCAACCTGTGTATACTTTGCAGCATTGTTGGCCTGTAGAAATAAACTCAGGTATTTTTACCCTCATGGAATTATGTAC
Organism: Tiliqua scincoides; assembly: GCF_035046505.1. NCBI lineage: Eukaryota > Metazoa > Chordata > Lepidosauria > Squamata > Scincidae > Tiliqua > Tiliqua scincoides. The sequence goes on along the minus strand of NC_089821.1, from coordinate 191,739,966 downwards.
CCAGGTGCAGATATGTGTACTTGCCTACAGTAAAAAATATGATCAACTCTTTTCTTATAGACAGCTCTACCATGTTCACCCCAGTGAGTGGTTTTTCTCAGTAAACCACAGGCAGTTGCAACTTAATAGATTGGAAAAGAATTGGTTAATGTCATGCCATTCATGTTTTAAAAACCAAGTCAGATTGGAATATATAGTGTTACAGAGGATAAGAATTTTAGTAATTATTGACTTGTTAAAAGTTATCCTTAACTAATCGATTAGCTAATGTCATACTTGGCCTGTTTAAGTCCAACTTATACCTGGCATCCATTCAAGGGTCTCTGAAATTATGCTGTATCTTCTCATCAAGATCTTTCTGGCACGCAGATGCTGCAGTGTAAACATTGGATATTTTATGTATATATCCTGTTTCCAAATATTAGCTGCATAAAATTAGAAAAAGTTTTTATGCTACTGTAGAGTTGGCTAATATTCTTAAAACTGTAGATAGTAATCACAGCACAATTTCATCAGTATGTATATGAGCTTTGTAATTAAAGTCAATATCCTTCTGTGAATGTCCAAATGATATGCGCAATTATAAGTATTACATTAATTTTATGAACATCTGTGCAAAGTAAAATCACGCCGATCCCTACATGTTGGCAGACTCTTCTTCTAGAATCCAGTATAAAAATTAAAAGGCTTTTGCATTATGGTAAATATCTTAATCCATCAAAAATACAAAAAGAGGAGTGTAGTTCAATAGCTGCAATAAATCTGCATAAAAGTGTAAGTCATTGTAGACCCACTGAGAGCAATAGAAATACAGCACTTTGCATCAACTGAGGATTTGACTACTTTTTATTGAATTACTTATTTCTAACAGCATTTATTAAGGTCATGATTCATCTCCTCCTACAAGCACAATTCAAAGCATAAGTAATCTCAGCACTGATGTCCAATGACATCCTCCCATTGGAAATAATAGCTAGTCACACTTTGGAGTACTTGGAACTACTCACAACCATCTGAGAGTCAGTGGGAAGGGAGAAGCAAGAGCTCTGCTATGTCCTATCAAAATCCCTTTGTACGTATGTGTGTGTTCATGTAGCCTCCTACCTAAAATGGGGCCATACAAGAATTCATGCCAAGACATCCCAAGATGGAGGGGGTTCAGTCTAAGGTAGATATTATGATAAACAGATTCTGAATTACTGGGATCTATAGCTGTAGAACAGTATTAATAATATAGTAAACTGATTCTAATTTGCAAGTTTTTAATTTAAAATAGGTTGACCATCCATAGTGCCTAATACTTTACTTTATATTACCTACATTGAATCTAATTTGGCAGAATCTAAACTGGCAGAATGGGCAGGAAAATGGCAGATGCATTTCAATGTAAGCAAGTGTAAAGTATTGTACATTGGGGCAAAAAAATCAAAACTTTACATATAGGCTAATGGGTTCTGACAGATCAGAACTGGGTCTGTGACAGATCAGGAGAGAGATCTGGGGGGGGGGGTGGACAGGTTGATGAAAGTGTTGACCCAATGTGCGGCGGCAGTGAAGAAGGCCAATTCTATGCTTGGGTTCATTAGAAAAGGCCAATTAGAAAAGGTCAATTCTATGCTTGGGCTAATATTATAATGCAGTTGTACAAACTGATGGTAAGGTCACACCTGAAGTATTGTGTCCTGGTTGCCACATCTCAAAAAGGACATAATGGAAATGGAAAGGGTGAAAAAGAGAGCGACTAAAATGATTACTGGGCTGAGGCACCTTCCTTATGAGGAAAAGCTACAGTATTTGGGGTTCTTCAGTCTAGAAAAGAGGTCCCTGAGGGGGAACATGACTGATACATACAAAATATTGCATGGGAAGGATAGAGTGGATAGAGAGATTCTCTTTTCCCTCTCACACAACATCAGAACCAGGGGACATCCACTAAAATTAAGTGTTGGGAGAGTTAGGACAGACAAAAGAAAATATTTCTTTACTCAGCATGTGGTTGGTCTGTGGAACTCCTTGCCGCAGCATGTGGTGCTGGTATCTGGCCTAAATGCCTTTAAAAGGGGATTGGACAAATTTCTGGAGGAAAAATCCATCACGGGTTACAAGCCATGATGTGTATGTGCAACTTCCTGATTTTAGAAATGGGCTATGTCAGATGCAAGGGAGGGCTCCAGAATGCAGGTCTCTTGTTGTCTGATGTGCTCCGTGAGGCATTTGGTGGGCCACTGTGAGATGCAGGAAGCTGGACTAGATAGGCCTGATCCAGTGGAGCTGTTCTTAATTTGTAATTTGTTGCCCATTAAGGGCGCAATCCTAACCCCTTATGTCAGTGCTTTCCAGCACTGATGTAAGAGCAATGCAGCTCCGAGGTAAAGGAACAAACATTCCCTTACTTTGAGGAGGCCTCCGTGAGTGACACCCAACTGCAGAATGCGGCAAAAATCCCATTGGCACCGCTATGCCAGTTCTGGAAAGCACTGACATAAGGGGTTAGGACTGTGCCCTAACTCAATTTGGAGAAGTCATAGAACAGAATGGATACCACTAATGGCCCATTCCTATCCTGTGCCTTGCTACAGCATGCAGCTGCACCAACAGAGCATGTACTGCATGCTATGGTGAAAGGTCACCCAGAAGGCCAATAAGAGGTAAGTTAAAAATATTCTTGACACTCCTTAGTACATCTTCTGGCCACCTTTGGTTCTCTTTAGATCCACACCAGCTATGTAGGTAGCATATGTCCAAGGAGAGGAATGGGGCAGAACAGTCTGGAAAATGAAGAAAGAATCCAGTGTGTATATTTACCACTGACATCAAATCTCTCCAGCTGGCTCCCCATCCCCTGCCCTTCCCCTCTTTACCCCCAAATCGCCCCCCAAACCCACAGTTTTGCCTGTCAAGCTAATGTCAGTGTACATCGAATTTGCAACTATAGTGTGCAACTATTTTTTAAGATGCTGTCTTGGTGATCCTGGATTTCAAACCAAGCAACCTGACCTTCTCAAACTCACACTCATATTTCCCAAATACACTGGTACCATGTACCATGACCCAATTGCAATCCTGGTCCCTTTGCTGCCTGGGGCCAGAACTGCAAAATGCCACCCCACCCCCCGTCACAGTTTTCAGAGAAAACTGGAAGTGATATTTTTTGGCCTTCTGAGGGCCAGAGAGACTCCCCAGCCCTCAGAAGGCCTTCAAAGGCATCTGGAAGTCCTAAACAGGTCACTTCCAGTTTTTGGCTGAAAATCTAAATTGACCTTTTCAGGCCTTCCAGAGGTCACAGAAAGCCTAATTGGGGGCCGGGGAGGTTGCGTGCTACTCTGAAGACCCTTTAAGGGAGGCTTAAGATATTTTAATTTTAAAAAATGGGCAGCAGGGGGGAGAGGCTTGCCCTTCTAGGTACACCAGTACCATGATCACTGATCTCTCCCACATACTACCAGCCTATCTAAACAGGATTCCCAGAACATTAGTGTCAGGAATGGCAAGTCAACATATGATCAACCTCCCTCTCACAAATGCATTTCTTATATATCTGGCTGTTGTCATGTATTATGATATCAAACATGCTATAAGATTTTAAAATAAATTAAAAAGCTTATAGTTATGCCTGTGATCCAGCCAAAGTTAAGACCATATATGAACTGATATGAATCTGAGATATTTAAATTTTTCATATGCAATGACATGGTAACAGTATTAAAACATGTCTGCATTACAATTCTGCTTATCACACAACTGGTTAGTAAACAGATTGCAAACTAGGGAGATGGAAATAAAACTTTTGAAGCTTTATAGTGGGGAAGAATGTAAGTTGAATTTGTAAGTTGAACAGCCCTGAAACTGTTTCTCCATAATTTGCAAGAGAGAATTTTCTAAACAAAACTAACATTAGTACATGTTCTCTAATTCAGAGTTGAAACAATCTTTTTTTAAAAAATAATTTTAATTACAGGACTACGAGAGAGCATTCGAAATAATTAATTCCTGGATTTTATCCCATTTCCATAATACCTTTGACTTTCAGGCCTGGAATTACCTTGACAGAAAACCATAGCAGGATTTCACATCCAAATCTAGTAAAAAGACTACTTAAGCACAACCCAGTCAAAGTTAAGTGCTTTTAAGCCCAAAGACTTCAATGATATAGGCTGCAATCCTAACCACGCTTTCCTGAGAGTAAACCCCATGGAACAAAATAGGACTTACTTCTGAGTAGACCTGGTTAGGCTTGTGCCCTAAACTTATCAGATGTTTACATATTTCCCATTGAATTCACTGGCACTTCAAAGTGGTTGACATGGTTGGATTATGTTCCATGTGTTATTTTAGACTGTGACTTGTCATCATCTTAGTGAAATGTGACTTGCGCATAGAGCTGAGAAAATCACCAGTCACTGTATGAATAAGTCAACTTGGTTGCCATGAATCTTGCAGTAGCAATGATGGGGCAGGGTGGATGAATGAGGGCCCTTTGGAGGTCATAAAAACCATGTGCACCAGTAGGCCTTGCCTCTGAAGTCAATGCTTGTTGGACATGTTTATCTTGTTAGCATGAAGCTGGAGTTTTCTTTTCTCTCTCTCTCTTAAACCCATTATTGGTTTGTATTGGCAAATGTATTGGCAAACTCAGAAATAAGCCCCAATGAATTTAATTGAACTTACTCTCAAGTGAATACTTATAGAATTGCAGTCTCAAACTCCTTAGGGATCATGACACTAGTTTTATGCTTCCTTGGATTCTGGTCAAGGTATGTAGGAGCCAGGCAAACCAATCCTATACCGGTTCCCATGAGACACCATGGAGACCTGTGCTCTCCTCTCTATCCTGTGGGGAAGCTTTAGCCGCTGCAGGCCTCCTCGGGGTAAGGGAGCATTTGTTCTTTGCCCTGGGGTAAGCACCAGCAGCCACCATGGGTTGACTCAGAACTGCACCAGCTCTATAGCTGACACAAGTCCTCATTGACCCAGGAAGGTGGATCAGGTCTGGGAAGGTGGTTAGGAATTGGTGAACACCACTGCTGCTAAAACCACCCCCTTCCCAGGCCCAATCCATCCTTCTCCCCGCTCCTCCATCCCTTCCTGCCTCCATCCCAACACCTGCATGGGCTTACTTGCTGTGGAAGGCACCCTCTCTACACCACTGCATGAAACCAGCCACTCACTACTTGCAGTGGTGGCCACCCCACATGTGCTAATGCGGCCATGTTTGCAACAGCCATAAAGACATTTATGCCACCAGAATGTTTGTTTCTGGCAGCATAAAGATCTTTTAGGATTGGGCCATAAGGCTACAATCCTATATACACTTTCCTGGGAGTAAGCTCCATTGAACATAGTGAGACTTACTTCTGAGTAGACATGCATAGGCTTGTGTTTTAATATATTTCTAGCCTTTTCAAGCAAAGAAAAAGATCACAGTCCTAAGAAAAATGTCAGTAAATGTTCTGGCAATACAGCACTACCTCTATTTTTAATATTTTGTTGCTAAATAACATTTATTAATGACTTCCAGATATATTTACTGTATGAAAACTGGGAAATGCACATTTCATATTTCCTGGCTGTCTTAAGTACATGCCCCAACCTAGGTAAAAGAAAAATGTAAAAATTAGGGAGAAAAAAAAAACCTTTGCTGTTCAAAACATGCTGACAATTCATGTTCACAGTTCTATATTTTGTTTGCTATTTTCACAGGCAATCATGAGAATACTGGGTAGCGAACCTATAGAGAGTTCTAGTGTTTTTGAGGCTCAAACATGAGAGAGCAAAGGAAGGTTCACCGGCGCGCACAACACACACTCAAAAGAAGCTAATAGAACAGAATTGTTCCATTTTACTTATTGAAGCCTGAAAGCATCGGCACCAGGGAAAGAAATGTTCCCCAGGTCATAAAAAGTGAAGAACCTTTGATGCGCATCCTTAGACCATAGTGTTATAAACATCTGCTCTTTCCCAACACATGTGCAGTCAAACCATTTATTTATTTATTGGGGTTGCACCACAATCCAAATAGATAGATAGATAGATAGATAGATAGATAGATAGATAGATAGATAGATAGATAGATAGATAGATAGATAGATAGATAGATAGATAGATAGATAGATAGATAGATAGATAGATAGATAGATAGATAGATAGATAGATAGATAGATAGATAGATAGATAGATAGATAGATAGATAGATAGATAGATAGATAGATAGATAGATAGATAGATAGATAGATAGATAGATAGATAGATAGATAGATAGATAGATAGATAGATAGATAGATAGATAGATAGATAGATAGATAGATAGATAGATAGATAGATAGATAGATAGATAGATAGATAGATAGATAGATAGATAGATAGATAGATAGATAGATAGATAGATAGATAGATAGATAGATAGATAGATAGATAGATAGATAGATAGATAGATAGATAGATAGATAGATAGATAGATAGATAGATAGATAGATAGATAGATAGATAGATAGATAGATAGATAGATAGATAGATAGATAGATAGATAGATAGATAGATAGATCCACCAACAATCCTGCCCCCCTCCTAAACAAAATAACTGACAGTAAACATGCCTTTTCCTTATAATCTATACATTATTTCATCAATAAACTATATCTTTTTGAAAAAAACTGAATCTCATAGTTACTGGTAGCCTAATTTTGAGGCACTTTAAGGTTGTTTGCACTGCTCATCCATGTCAGTGATCTCAAAACTGCCAGACACTTAAATTTGACCTCTCACTCTACAGGTTTTGCTAATTCCCCCAATCTGGTTCAATTTGAATTATTGTGTGGGTGTGCATGACACATGTAGGAAGACATGCGTATGCATGAATGAACAGTGTTGGCAACAATAGGTCAGTTTCATTGTTTACAACCACAGCTGCTTCTCTGTGCAGATGATCAGGGCACTGGTCTGGAACAGAGGGTTTTAAACAAAAGAGTGCAAGAGTACACTCCCCAGGTCTCTCTAAAGCAGTGTCCACTAAACTACACCCTGCGGGCTAGATCTGGCAACAATGCAGCCCTCCCCACTGTGAGCGATGCTTACTGTTCTGCCACGCTGCTCAGAAGCAACCCACCTGATCTCTGCAGAGCGACTCTGCATAGTCATGTCTTCACAGAAATCCAGGCACAAAGCCTGCTGGGGTAATGGGCTACAGATATGACTGCCCAGAATGTTGCCCTGTAGAGATCAGGTGGGATGCTTGTGAGCAGAGTGGCCAAATGCCAAGTGCTGCTTTGGATGGGGATGGCTTTTTCCGGATACAGTGGTCACAGGTTTGGTGACCATTGCTCTAAAGGCATCCTCCATGTACAGCTTTTAAATTACTGTAAGTTTGTATTATTGGCACCAATGCCCATTGTACAAAAAAGCAGTGTAGTGCTAATATGAATGCTATTTGCTCCTGCTCATGTGCCAGCATCCTGACAGAACATTAATAAACAGAATGATGACAGAGACGGGGGGGTAGGGGTGGAGGGAAAGTGAACCATCACTATAATAAAGTTGTAGGAGAAGTGCTGCTTCCGAAATTTGTATTCAACCTCCTTTAAAACCTCTGGGCATCCCAATTACTGTGGTAAAGAAGGCAGGATTTAAAATAAATAGGATCATGATTTTTTCCCCCCTTCCCTTCTGTACCAGATTACTGCAAGCAGAGGTGGGAAGAAGTCTTTTCAGGGGCAGCATTGTCATATCTTCCCCCATTTCCCTCCTGTGTGGCTTCTGCTGAATAGTCAAGATAAGGAAAGCCGAGTTCACATGCACTTGTGACTGCCAGCAAGACAGATTTATTACAGAAAGCTCCTGAGAGACCAATTAATATCGCCACGCTTGTCAAAATATGTGTACCATGAAGAATACAGGCAGACTTTCAACAGTCCAGGAACTGAAGGTCACGTAAAAGAAGGACACCAGGGGATGAGCACAATCACAACAGAGAAAAGACAATAATATCCAGCTGCATGTTGAGCAAGCAAAGTATGGAAACCTTCCACGATGGCCAGCGCATTGACTGCTCTAGATTAAAATTTTTCAAGGCCTTTTTCCTAAAAGAGAGAAAATAATGCTGGTGCATAGAGGGTTGCACCTTTTTCTACTCTAGGATCACTGTGCTTGTAAACATCTGCATGGCAATATGGTGAATGGATAGGGGAGGCCCAGAGCCTACCCACCTCCTTTCCCCTGATCTGCTCCCTGCCAGGGTAAAAGTCAGTAGACTCTGCAGCCACCACAAAGCCATACAGAGAAAGAGAATCTTTGAGAGCATTCCCTAGGACCTAACAGGAAGCATGTAGCCTTGGGTTGATGAGGACTGGGCAAGCTTTGACCAAGTTCTACCAACCACAGGCATGCAAAGAGTTAAAATTGGAAAACCGTTGATAAAAATCTGGATGGGGATGGATATTGCAAGAAGGAAAGAATAAAACAGGCTTGGAGAAAGGGTTGGGCATTGGCAGTGCCCAGGTGAGGATTTTACCAAAAAATACAGCATTCTAGTCATCACAGGAAAAAAGAAGCAGAGTATAGATTCCAAAACAGGATTATATTGAGAATCGCATGCGTTACACTTACAAATTTCAAAACCCAGAAAGTTGTCGGGCAGTCATTTACAAAAACATTATTTATGAATTGAAAAGATGTATAACTTGCCTGTTAAACAATCATTAAGCAAGCAGAACACAGTAATAAGTGCATACATTTTCTTTTCTCGAAAAGAAAAAAGTTCTGAAGGATCAGAAGATCTTAACAGCACTTGTCAAAGGGAACTTCGTATGTCTCAAGTTTCAGAGCCACTCTAGAAAAGGCCCTGCCCTTTAGTCAATTAATTAGCTTTCTTTCAGCTAAAAGGCTCTCAAAACTACTTTAAAAATATCATATGTATTATGCACTCAAAATTAATACAGTACAGCACTCCTTATTCTACGTTAATTGTGACATTCCTTGTCTTCAGCTGCGTCTTACAGAGTGGGTGCCTTTTGAACTGTACTCTAGCCCTATCCCTCACCTTCAGGTCTGATGTAGCTACTTCAAAAAGGTGTGTGCATCCAATAACGGGAGAGGTGCGACCCCAGGGCAAAAGGGGTGTAAGTAAAAATTATCTTTATTAAAATAAAATAAAGTAAAAATTATTTTTACTTACCACCGCATAAGCCCTGGGGCTGCCTATGAATCTCCTTGCACAAAAAATAGCACCAGTCACTGCTTATAGTGACAGCCTGGATGGTGCCCACTGGGGTTGAGAAGCACTTTTTTTCCTTTGACTAAGGGTGTTGGGGGAAGGGCTGCTTACTTTGTTGGAGGGAATTCCATTTGGAGTCATTATGCTCCTTTTCAACCACAGCAAGCAGGTCAGTGCAGGTTCAGGGAGATAAATGGAGAACGCCTTATGCACAGTTTGGAGGGTGAAAGGGGCCAGTCTCACTCTAAAGAAACCGACCTGCAGTGTGATGTACAACATGAGGAGTGCCTTTTCCTGGCAACATGCCAAGTTGACACATTAAACTGAAGTGATCTCCAGTGCCAGGAACAGCGGGATTCCTCTTTGCCTCTTGGCAAACACTTTGTCAGGAGAGAAAGAAGACAGAATTTTGCAGTATGTGACAGTATTTTCCTGAAGAGCTGCTTTTTGCTTGAACCAATCACACAAAGGTTTCCGTTCTAATTTGTTTTGTATATAAATATGTAAGTTTTTGTAATCTTACAAAATCATATATGTTACCATCGAACCTTGGTGAAATAGTTTGCAAATCTATGGAACACACAGCGGAATTGTCCAAGTCTTGCACTTTGACATCGGTGCACAATGGCTAATGCGAATGACCTGTCCCAGGGCAAGTCGCTGGAACGACACAGCTGGACTCTAATGTCTTCCAAGAGAGATCTAATTTTCTCATATCTACGAGCAGGTGATTCTTTTAAGTACCAGATGGATTTTGTTGCCTTTAGGTAATATTTTCCCAGCCTGCTCATTCTGAAATTTTAAAAAAAGACAGAGAGATGCAGAAAAAGATGTTAAATAAGCCACTTTCCAGCCTAGATTGTTTCATTACCAGGGATTCCCATATGCTCATGGCTGAAAGGAAAAACTCTTTCACCGCCGTCAACATGGGATCACTTTAATGACAGTTTGGCCTTGCCAAAGCTATTTTGCCTTGTAGGTCCTGTGTAATATAGCCTCTAATCGCAATTGCCTCCTGCTGGGAGAACTAATAAGTATCTCTATGAGCTTCATCTTCTAGCAGCAGCAATCAAATGGGATCAGGAGTTCAAAAGCCCAGAGGTTGAGTGGTTTGATCAGAAACATAGAGAGTACGTGTGGTTGTTTTTTTGTTTTTAAATGTCAAGATGTAGTTTGGTGGGTTTTTGTGTGTGTGTGAATGTAAAGAACAGAAATCATGAACACACTGCTAGGCCTTTGTTTTCTTAATCTTTACAATGATTGCTTTTCTAATATGGACACTCATGCCTTTTGTTTGAAGGTCCCCCAGTATCACCTTATAAGAAACGGATAGTCTGTCAAAGTCAAGAGTTCAGGATTTCATTTCCAAAATTGGCTGATTCCAGGAGGCAATCCTCCCGAAAAACCAAACCTGCTATCATTGGGACTCCAAATGGTTGAGGTCCAGGTAAGTTAGTGGTTGCTACTCAGTGAAGAGGGGGAAGTAATTTGCAACTGAAACAATATATTCCCATCATGAGCTGCCACTCACTCGTATCTTAGAGGCAGTCCAGCAAGCAGGCAGGGCAGTCTGCACTGCACAGGGTTTGGAGAACAACACCAACACATAAAGCAGCAAGGTAGGTAGAAGCCTTCTCCTTGAAATGTCAATGTTAACTTTCTAAGGATGCAATCCTAACCCCTTATGTCAGTGCTTTCCAGCACTGACATAAGGGCAATGCAGCTCCGAGGTAAGGGAACAAACATTCCCTTACTTTGAGGAGGCCTCCGTGAGTGACACCCAACTGCAGGATGCAGCACATGTCCCATTGGCACCAGTGCTGGAAAGCACTGACATAAGGGGTTACGATTGCGCCCTATATGCGATAGAAGTTATATTCCATGTTCTCCAGTGCTTAAACCTGATAGGTTAAGTCAGAGGTATCAAACATATGGCCTACAGGTTGGATATGGCTCATGGAGCCTCTTCCCATGGCCTGCAGAGTCCCTGGGCTGCCCCCACCCCCGAATATAACCAAAACTGTGTTCTGGTCACCTCCACGGGTTTTTCTGAGGGCCAAGGAAGCCATGTGCCACCTCCTCGGCCCTCAGAATGATGTTTGGAGAACTTTGAAGGCTTTAAAAATATAACTTCCAGTTTTTCCTGGGGAAGCCCTCCCTGGTGGTAGTATCTGGAGAGCCTACATGAGTCTGAATGTGTAAGCAGCTTTGACAGAGGGGATATCTGACAGTGTGGCTGGTCTTTGCATAGACTCATTTGTATGGGGAGTTTAAGGACTTGATTTACATCTCCCATTGACTCTTGGATTGAGCCATCCAGATGCCTGTTTCCCTACTAACTAACCTATTGATTCATATAAGGGCAGAATTCACGAGCAGCTTAGCTAACTGATATGACCCACACTGCAGGACTGGCAATTTGGGTGTGATTAAACCCTTGCAATTCTAAATTCTTGCATCATCTAAAATGATGCTACTTTCCCCCTCCATTCTTCATAGTTCAGACTTGCAGGGAGAGCCCTGTCATGGGGCTAAACTGCCTCAGAAGCTATATGAAGAAAGCCCCCCCCCCCGCATTATCTCTACCAAATAGCCCTGCATATAGAAAGTTAACATTGACATTTCAAGGAGAAGGCTTCTACCTACCCTGCTGCGTTATGTGCTGGTGTTGTTCTCCAAACCCTGTGCAGTGCAGAGAGGACTGTCCTGCCTGCCTGCTGGATTGCTCTAAGATATGAGTGAGTGACAGCTGCAAGTGTGAGCAATTGTAAATTGAGCAGAACTGTGCCAGTCACTGAAGTTATTGAAGCAAGACAAATGCACTCTTCTGCATTTGTTTAAAGGCAGCAAGACCTTTCCCCTCAGACCACTGGAGAACACAGACAGGCACACCTGCCTTGACTAATGCTGCAATCCTATACCAGCTTGCCTGGGAGAAAGTTCCATTGAATTCAATGGGACTTGCCTCTAGGCAGACCTGCCTAGCATTGCAATGTAAGCCACTGCATTTCCAGCCTAGATTCTGTGAGCAAAGTCCAAGCTTTGCTTAAAAGTATTACAGGCCTCCCTTGCTTTTATTCCCTGTTAAACTGACATGGGAAGCTGTTTGTTTTCTGGCTAACAACCTTGGGCCTCTGGGGACAATCCAGGTGACTTTGAGGCTGCAATCCTAACCACACTTTCCTGAGAGTAAGCCCCATTGAACAAAATAGGATTTACTTCTGAGTAGAGCTGGTTAGGATTGTGCCCTGAGGATGTGACCCCATTGTAGTATAAAACAAAGTAAATCATTGGCCATTTTCTGGTCATTTTGCTACCCACCTCTACCACTTTAGGCAGACCACTTTATCCTGTCCAATGACAGAACCAGTCTAGGGCTCTTATTTTGAACTCGGAGAGCTTGAAGGTTTTCACCTTTCCCTGCAGCCTTACCAGGCACTTCAGTATTTCAGATTAGTGGTGTTGCTGACCTTCACGATGACCTGGTCTGGAACAAAACTTTGGCACATTCGCAGAGCATGTTTGATGTTCGGATCAGTAATTCTTTCTTGGTTCAGATTGTAATCTGAACCGCTGATTCACCTTGCAGCAACTGCTAATCGAAAATCCAAGAAAGCAATAATCTGGTAGATATTTTGATAGCAAGGTATGTATAAGTCTTTCGGAAAAGGTGATGAGTATAAAAATAGACATTTCAATGTAGGATGTTTTACCTGTTGTGCTAGCAATATGTGAAGATTGCTACTGTCAAATAACTAAGCTCGAATGGTGCCAAGATGATCTGTGTATTTCCTTTATTCTTTTCCATTTACAATCCCGTATGATCTCAATCATTTTAATAGGTGAGAAAACAGATCCTATTGTGTTCCTTGTCTAAAAAATAGCAACTCAAAAGGGTTCAGTCATAATGAGAGATATTCTTTTTCTCTAATATAACACATTCTGCTCCGCATTGTGATACAGGTACAACACTTGCGAGAAGAAACCTTTCGGATGAAAATGTTTAACTCATTGAAATTATAGCATGGTGACAATGGTGTTGAAATCTTGAAAAGAAATTATATATCATCATATGATCATGGATTATCCTACTTAAAATTGCAATTGCTGTAATGGATTGTTATTCACAAACAGTGCTGGGATTAATGTTTTAAGGTCCAACTTTACAAATGACTCTTTGTGTATTCATCTTTTCTCCTCTGAGATTTGTTTTCAGCTTTTTCTTTTTTGTTACTGTGAAGGGCAGAGCATGCCTATATAGTCAAAGCATTTCACAGGGTATTAGGAATCCAGGATGTTCTCTCAATGAATTGACATCCTGGCTGACCAATCAGAATAGAAGATGGCTGCTTCCATGAGAAGCACATTGATCTAAATCTGATTCCCTTTACACAATGATCACCCACAAATCGTAGTATTCATGAAAAGGCATTGGTGCTTTTGGCTGCTAGCAGCTATGCCTGCTATTTTTTAGAGTTGGTTAGAGCCCTTTTGAATGGAGAAAAATAGTAACTGGAAATTGATAATGTTAATCTTGAACTCTAATGCCTGTGAAGAGGAACGGAACAAGAGCCCAATCCTGAGCTCAGCACGCTGGCTTACTGCCAGCACGCACTGTCGCAAATGTGCTGTAAGTCACGTTAGCAAGCACTAATACTGGGTGAGCAGCCATGCTAGCTCAGTGCTGCCAGGTGCTGGGCTAACGCTGGGCAGGCACCCATCCTCCACCGCTCGGCAGTCACAGTGGAGACTCGGCACTCGGCAGAGCAGTGGAGAGGAAAGTGGGGGTGTGGGGGGAGGCAGGGAGGAGGCGTTCCGGGGAAGGGGGAGGCGGGCAGAGGGCGGGGAGAGGGTGGAAAGGAGTCATGACGGGGAGGCGGGAGGTGGGGAGAAGGCAGGGGGAGGCGTGCCAGGGGAGGGAGCGGGGAGGGAGGGAGGCGGGACCGGTGGAGCAAATCCTGAACCTCCATGTCAGCATTGATAGCTAGGCCCCTGATCTTTTTTCTTTCTTAAATAGTTTTCTCAAGATGCCTTCATTTGTCACCACAGCTATTTTCTCTAGGCTCCTTGCCACACATCTCTGGTAACCTATGGATGGAAAACTCACAAGCCAGTGACTTGCTTCCTTCCTATGAGAACATGACTTGATTCAACCAAATGGTGCTATATGCATTCATACATTTTGGCTATACACTGTGTTGGTAAAAAAAACCACAGAAAAGCATTCCTACATGCTGGGGATAACATATGTAGTGATCCCTCCTCCAAATATTTAGAACAGATATAATTTAGAATTATTTAGAACAGATATAGAACAAATACTTAGTAATGCTAGTTATCTACTTCCACTATTTCATAGGGTACGAATTGTCCTACAGTCAATGGAGTCAGAGACATACAAAGCAGTTACTGTTTTAACCATTCTAATTGTGGAAACAGAGTGATTGATGCATTTCTTATACCAGATCAGTGAATAACCTTCATAATAAATTTGTACATAATAGTGAGGCTTCCTAATTACGAAGGAAGATTCTTCAGGCATAGAACGGCATACTAATATTTGAATTTCTGTATTTCATATGTGTTACATGCAAACTCAAAGAGAGAGCTGTAACAATGAAGTGTAGAATATCTACAACTAGAAAATAGTTTTCTTTTTCTTACGGTGACATTTATTTATTCAGATCCCGATGTTTGCATCAAGCTGTCAGGGCCAGTTAAACTTGCATCTGGGCTGGAACTGCCCTGCAAGTTGCCAGCTGGCCATCGCTGGTGTCGCCTGTGTTATTCCTGCTGTTGTAGCCATCTGTGTTAACAAAGTTGGGGAAATAATGCAGACTAAAAACCTTTCCCAAATAAAGTCACATGGTGATATGACTACAAACCACAGCCATAGAAACAATCTATAGTCTGATACAGCTACACTCTGAGGTTGTAATCCTACTTACCTGGGAGTATGTCCCACTGAACTCAGTGGACCTAACTTCTGAGTGGACATGCATTCGATTGTGCTGTTAGTAACATTTCTGACATGATCCAAAGGGAAGGGAGAAAGTGCTGATGTTTGCTGCCATTTGCATTGCAATTAAAACTTTTGGCTGTTTAGGTAAAGGCTGACTAGTATGACAAAAATTAATCAGGCAAGGTCAGTAACTCACTATCAAAAGGTTAGGAAATCTGAAGGGTGTTTCACTTAGAACATGCTTTGACCGCAGTTTTTTGGAGGGGGAAAAAAGAACTGGGGAGGAAGGAAGTTAGTAATGTGCATAAGAACAGCTTCACTGAAAATTCTTTAAGCTTAAAAATCGAGTGGCACAACCTAAGCTGTTAAAAAAAACTCAGAGGATTCTCTTTGACTCACCACTAAAATTGAAATGTAAGGCTATCTTGAAAGCTTCTGTCATCTAAAAAAAAAAAAGAGGGAATAAGTTCAACTATTTTTTCTGCTTAATGAATGAAAAATGCTATTTTTTCATTCTCTGAAAAATCCAGCCTTATCCAGGGTATAAAACTGAAGAAGTTTATGGGAATTTGAGGATTTTCTAACAGAGGGGAAATCTCTCGTGTTATTCAGCAACTCTGAAACTCCTGTGAAAGAAAAGGAGACTAATATGATTCATTTCTAATTCTAACCTTGTCTTGAATTGCAGGAAAATATTCCTTCAAGGTTTTGATTAGATTCTGCACTTCACAAATGTCTTGCAAACCTCTTCACTTCCACAGGCTCATCATCTCATTTAGCTGTAAATGAAAAGAAAAGGATCAAACATCCCTTGCTGTACTTCAGCTCCTCTTGATGTTTATCTTATTAATCAGAAGCTTGTCTCATGAAAGTGATCACACCAGAATGCTAAACTTGCCCTTTTAATTTTGCATAGCAACAACTGTGTTCTTCTTTTGCCTGCAGTGCCCTCACCATTGGTCAGTCAGCAGAATCATCTTTGAGTCCTTCTTGTGTTTTTTTAAGGCTCTCCAAAACTTCAGCAAGGCAGAAGAGCTTGATCCCAAACATACTTTTAGTACCAGAATTCCTTGGGAAAACCTGCACCCAGGCGGAAGCTGTGTGTGGGAAGCAATTTATATTTTCATATAAATATATATATGAAATATAGTATATATATATATAATATAAATTCATCATTCCAAGGATAGCTGAGTCACACACAACATGAACATTGTTAGCACTGGTATACCTGGGGCAGTCAGGGGAGACAAATGTCTCAGGTGGCACCATGTGGGAGGCCGAATCATAACCCTCCCCTGCTGCCATTTTTTTGGACCTGTTTTCGGGCCTGTTTTCAAGGCCTTTTAAGGGCTAGAGAGGCTACCTGTAGCCTCCTAGGCCCCTAGAAGGCCTTCAAAATGCTACAAAAATGGCACTTCCAGTTTTTGCAAAAAAAATCGAAAGTGCCTTTTTTGGTGGGGGGGGGCAGCATTTTGCAGTCCTGTGCCCCAAGGTGGCACCGGGGCCAATTTCCCAATTGGTTGTTACAGCCTTGTTGGGGCCCTGACCCTACCCACCTCCTCCCAAGGGGGAGGCTCTCCTCATTCCATCTGCTGTACAAAGAGTATGCCACAATCAGACTGACAACAGAAAAGGGGTTTGCAGCAAGTCCTCACTGAAAGTTGCCGATAGGTTCTTGGAAACTTCAACTTTAAGTAAAATGACTTATAATGAAACCAACTTTACTGAAGACTAATTGATACACATAAACAAGAGTTACAGTTCCTAAAGCATTTTTCTGGTCACAAAAACATCATCAGACTTCTAAATAAAGAACCAAAACACTTCTAATATTTAACATTGAAATCAACATGAGCTTCCCAGAGAAAACAGACGTGGGGAGAATGTGCAAACTCCACACGGGCAGTGGACCCGGACAGGAATATTTTTTCCTCATTAACTTATAATGAAATGACTTAAAATGAAGCAACTTTCAGTGAGGACTTGCTGTATTTTCAAGCATAGTGTGTATTGTATAGGACATCTCATCTGTCCAGTCCAGTGACCCGGAATTGTCCTTGCTGGGGTCTTGACCTAGTGTTCCTTATACTGAGTCTTTCCAAATTGGGGGCCTGGGGTTGCCCTGCATAAAAGGGCATGCTCCCAGGAAACCAGTGGTGGTGGTGGTGGTGACCAGCCCCTCCCCCAGGGTCCATGTTTGGGGAGGTAGCCCTCTGCCCCTTCCAGACTCAGGCAACTTCTGGTCCTGGTCCTTGGGTGGGATTGGTCATACTCATTCTTTCCTGCTCTTCTAGCTGTCCTTTTCTTGTCTCCTAACTCTTGGCTGCTTTGTCTCTCGGATTCCATTCTAGCTCCACTTTCTCAGCTTTCCTTTGCTCACCTTCCCTTGTCTGCACCTCACTCCATCCACCTTGCTGTTTGTCTGCTCATCCTCCTTCCATCATGCTCCCATTCCTGCTTTTCCCTTCTTTGCTCAGGCCCTCATTTCTGTTTCCTTCTCCTCTGCCTAATATCCTTTTTTTGGAAGCTCCCACCCTCTCCTGGTCACACCCCCTTCTGATTAGCTTCCCCAGCCAACTTCTGCCACCACCAGCTGCCAGTTGTCATTCCTGGGCTTCTTGGACTGTCCAGCCAGTAGGAGCAGGCTCACATGAGGCATGCTGACCTCCCAACAGGGCCAGAACACCATAAGCCTTAAAATTTCAAAATGTGTTCTAGTGTGATCATGAACCAAACATAAATGCAGGGATTCCCCTCAGCAATTTGATAATATTGACAAATCGGATGCTAATGGACTGGACTGGAACTAATCCACATTTTTCCTGGAAATATATTGATGTAATTGAGAAGTATCATCAGGTTTTATGAAACGGTTAACAATTTCTCTTCTTTCCTATTTATGTTTGCTGTTATGCCCTCAGTCATTCCCTTATATAAATTAAGGGAAACTCTCCCCATCATTTCTGTATCAAAATTTCTCTTTCAACCACTCCCATGTCCTAGGAATCTTAGGTCTGAGGTCTTCTTGCCCTCTCTAGTTACATTTGAGCTCAGCTATCCTACCATGTGTATATAAAGAAGCAGTCAGGTCTTGTGTTAGAATGTATAATGGACCAATATGCAGTAACTCTATGTTTCCTCCCACTGGTCTTCAGCGGTGTTGCTAGAGCATCCTGCCCCTGGGGCAGTGCCACCCCCCACCGAACAACACCCCCTTGCCATTGTAATGCAGTAGTGGGCCAGGGCCTGCTGACATCTGGCACACAGGTGCAGCTGTGCAGCCTGGCAGAAGACGTTTAGTAGTGAAGCAATGATGTTATAGCATCATTGCACACACTGCCAGATTGACTCAGGGGATGCCACTTGTAGCCATTCAAAGCCATGGGTTGGCAAGTAGGCCCATCTTCCACCAAATGCACCATGGAACACCTTGCCAATGGCTAGGTGGCGTCTCTGTCACCTCCACCCTAGTCCATGACACCTGACGCAGTCTGCCCCACCTTCCCCCCCCCTTAGTGACTGCTGGTCCTTATCTCTTTTTGGTCTCCACCTTTTTCTTTGCTGATATGCTTTCTTCTCCCCCCCCCCCAACAAAAAAACACATTTACACTCCCCAGCTAGAAGGAAACTGCTCCCTAATCTCTTGAATATATAATAGGTGAGATAATGCTAGATTGAGAATTTTTTTATTGATAGTTTTATTATGTTAGGAGTGTAGTGATTTGGGCAGAAACAGTTGTCATTTTTATTTTGTCACAATGCCCAGCTGGCAACATACTGTTGGCACTTTTATGATGCAGAAGAAGCAAAAATGGTTGTGGTACGATGAGATTTGGTTTATGTCAAAATAATCTTAGATTCATATCTTCGCTGCATCCTGTGGTGGGAAGACAGTCACAGAGGCCTTCTCAAGGTAAGGGATCATTTGTTCCCTTTGTTCGGGGCTTCATCGGGACTGCATCAGCACTGGAAAGTTGGATAGGATTGAGCCCTTACTTGGAGAATCCATAGGGCCAACACCTTCTGAGTTTCAGTACATAGGACTGAATGTCAAAGAAAGCAAAGGTTTCTATCCCAGAAACATTCATTTAATTTGGACTTGTTGGTGCATGTATACTAGTGATAGGAGATATGATGAGTGGTTATTAGGAACAAGAAAAGCCAATAAAATGGGACATGATACAAAGCAAAATGAAATAACTTAGAGTAGGTAACCCATATGTATTATAAGATGTCATAAATCAGTTCAACTGAAGAAAAAAAAAAGTAAAATTGATAAAAGGATAATGCCTTCCTTTCCTGATACATAATTTACCCACCAGGTTCATTATTTAAATACATCAATGACTTCAAAAACCATAAGACTTCTTACTTTTCACCAAAGATTTAGAATTCTACTTCCCAAGTTTCACTGGAAAGAGGAAGCATAATGAGGCAGGAAGAACTCCATTACTTCGAGGCACACACTTCTCCATAGGGCACTGTGCAAGGAAGAACGGCCTCATTCCTTCCAATTGTAGGAATTACTCTTTTGAATGAAAAATAAGGGCATGGTCTGAAATGGAAGGAAATAAGGGCATGCGTCGTTGCCATGGGGACCCATGTGCATATCAAGGTTCTATCAGATGATGGCTTATGCCAAGAGGACCAATTCCTATTGAATGAGATTTCTGAGGTGACATATACAGGATCAGATTGTAAGGTCAGAGTCCTAAGCTCACAGTTAAATCAATTGATATGCATTTTCCTAATCTTAGAGCTCATTCCTACACTGACTCCTGCCAGAGGGATGTGGTTGCAAATGTGCCATAAAGCACATTGCGGTTGTGTGGAGGCCAGTGCCATTGTTGGATAGGCTACCTCTGGCAGGCTTCTGCTGGTGCTGGAGCTGTGCCTGCCAACCAGGAGGCCGGGAAGCAAGGGGAGAGTGGAATGGGAGTGGGAAGGGGCATTTTTGGCTGGAGGAGGGTGAGGAGGAAGGTGATTCTGGCCCTGGAGAGGACAGGGACAATGGAAGAGTCCTCTGCCGCATCCTTACTCCCATCCCAAACCTGAGAGCCCTACCCAGGGCTACTCATTTCTTTGTCAGCATTTGAACTGGTCCAGATAGGAGTAGTCCCACTGAGCTCATTGACTGATCTCCTGACTAAAATAAGCCACAAAGTAGTGGGAAGACCTGCTAATTTGATTGGGGAAAAGAGAGAGAGTCTGGGGCATTTACCCCTTTCTTCCCAAACCTTTTTCTAAATCACACTCTTTAGGCGGCATTCCCTACATGGAACAAATATTAATTAGAGGGTTAATTTAGGTTGGCAAAAAGAGCATGGTGGAATGGTTGAACACCCTGAAGCTACTTATCTGAGTAGGGCTAAAAGTTTTTTAGTTTTTTTAAAGCTGTTTTGTTACTAAACAAGACTTGTTTTCTCTCTAAATAGTGTTGCAAGGGAATTCTACCTGACTCATCATGTTTCCATTTTCTAATGGGAAATACATATCTAACTCCTTTGTGAAAAGTAAGAAGCCTTACCCGGCTCTTGAAATCACTGATGTTTTAGATAATGAGTCTGGTGGGTAAATTATATATTAGGAAAGGAAGACATTATCTTTTTATCAATCTCCCAACAAAATGCAGAATTTGATCCTGCGAGGGATGCATATTCTAAGCAAGCATGCATCAGGTTGTAAACACTTTCATTCCAAGCACATAAGTCCAACTATGCTGCCAAGGGATGTGTGCAGAGTGGCTCTTCGGGGGGGGGGGGGCTGGTTTGGCATGGGTCAGGTCCACAATCATTCCTGGTCAACCCCTGAGAAAGTGAGAGTCTGCTGCTACTGCTTCCCATTGCCACATGATAAACCAGATCCACAAGGACATTTACTGGGCAATTGTAAGGGACCACTGGCAGCAGCAAAGCATCTTCTTCTTCCTCCAGTGCTATTTTCCAATTCCCAGATGGCCTTCCACCCAAAGCTGTGTCAGGGCCTGGAGTATCTGAGACATGCGAAATAGCACTGTGGAAATAAAAAGTGTGGTCTACTGTTGCTGCCTGTTCCCCATCACTTGCCCATTGGTCTCAGGTCATTGGAAAACAGCAAAGGTAACATCCTTCTTCCCCAAGGCTATTTTACAACCCCGGATCCCCTGTCCCTTCCACATGCTTTTAACAGTATGCACCATTTGGTAGGCTTTTTCAGGGCTTTTGTTCCATGGCTCCTGGTGTAGTGGTACATTTTGAAGTGCAGAAGCATTAAAACCCCCATAGCCGCACTCCCACTAAAACAACATCCGTTTTAAAAAAACACAAAAACTTTCAATTTCCTCATTTGAGTCCTTTCTTCTCCTCCTGCTTAGTACTACTGTGAATCTTAGTATTGGAAGTTCTAGCTCACGTCCTCCCAGATGCTTGGAGTAGATCACAATGGTTTAAACCAGGGGTGGGCAAACTTTCAACTGTAGAGATCCTGGACCTTTAACAATTGTATAGAAGAGGGAATTTCAACAGGTGCAGGTTGTCATCTCACAGATGACAATGCTGAAATTATCTTTCTATACAATTGTTAAAGGTCCAGGATCCCTAAACCCCCTGGTTTAAACCATTGTGATAAAACAAATGTATAAAAATTGAAATATGAGATTAAAAATACCCCAAATAAATGTATAAAAGATATATTAGCCTGTGTATGTTTTGCTCAGAAATAAATCCAACTGTGTCTGATGTGACATGCTCATAGGTAATTGCCATACATGAAACTTATGCACATTTACCTGGGAATAAGCCCCGTTGACTAGAGTGGGACTTACATCTGAGTAGACAGATGTAGGATTGCACTGCTAATCTAACATGCTGCATATGTCTCTCAGGCAGCTCTTGGGAAAGATCATAGCCTAAATATTAACATACAACCCTAGACAAATGTCACAGTTTGCCTCCAGCAGAGCCTGACTTCTTAGCTTTTTCTCTTCGTTCTTTCTCTTTTAAAAAAAGCTTCAAAGGCAGCAGATGAAAGCTCCTGCTATGGAGCTCTGCTTTCCACCCATTCCCCTGGATTACTTCCTTGATTGCTCAGGGGCCCCCAAAAGCTGGAGCCATCATTGAGTACATGCATCAAAGGCATTTTGCAAATATTATTGAATCTTTTCTTGCCCCGTTAAATTCCTCAGATGTTTCTCTTGAACTGGGACCTGTAAATTTGCCTCAAAATGTCATTCTAGTAGCACAATTCCTATGCATCTCAACACAGCAGGAAGTCCTATTGTGTTCAGTGGGGTATACTCAGAGGAAAGTGTGAATAGGATAGTAGCCTAGGTTAAATTTAATACTGACCATTAGATCTGGTCACTAACATAATAACATGTTACTATTAAGTAAATGCTACAGAAAAGAATGCTATTCATTTTCTGCAATTATTGTGATAAGCTCTTCCCACGTGCATACCCAAACACTGAAAAAAGGAATAATTCTGGGGGAAAAATAGATCTGCGCACACTGTTTCTTATTACAGTTTTCGAAAGGTACACTAACCCTTGTCAACACTTGTCAAAAACAGACCATAAAACTTTTGCTTGCCCGTCAGATACCATAGCAACATCTGGGTAGGCAAAGTTGAAGAAATATTTGGTAGTTTTGCATTTGTTCAGCCTGTTAGACTGTAACTGATACGCATTAATTGGCAGTATATGTGACAGCTTGCACCACCTCTTTACCAACAGGGAGGAAAGCATCAGAAGCCATCACGACTCAGTGTTGTGAAAAGAGATGAATCAAATGTGATGAGGTGTGACTTCAAACATGGTGTCGCTCCTGTGTGCTCATCATTTACAAGAATGTGGGGGAGGGGGAGGTAGACTTTTTTTGTTAATATAAAAAATATTTTCAATCAGTGCCTTAAAACCAGGAGGTGGAGGAGAAAGAGAAGGATGGGTGAAATGATTACCTGTCACTTTAAAAAGGAAAGCAATTACCAATTCAAAGGCACCTGTAAAAACATTGACAATTCTAATCAAGAGCAATCATCTTGATTTCATAATACAAGTTTCACAGCAGTGTGGAGCCTTGAAACCAGCTTTCTGAAAGAAATCATTCTGTGGACTAGAAATAAAATTTCAGAGGGTACATGTAGGATGTAAACAGTGGAATGACTTATATGGACAGTGAAACAAACTTATTGCAGAAGGGCAAGTCACAAACAAATGCACAAGGTTGTTTTTAAAATTTGATTTAATTTTTTTTTTTTTTTGCTTATGATGACAGTAGGTGTCATTTACACTAAGAATTATTCCAAAACATAGCTCGTGGAATAGAGTCTAAAAAGGCAGGGCTTGGACATCAAGCTTCTATGCCTCCAGATAGGCTGGCTGATGGGTCTCTTGGGACCTGCGGCAGGCATTTTGCTGACACAAACCTGAACATAGCCAGGAGGTGTGTCAGATTGGAAAATGGGGGATAGGATCTGAACAGTGGCATAGCTAGGTCATTTGACACCAGGGGCCCATAAATTTTTGTCACCCCCCTCATACGGCAAAATTAGTCAGTGGGTAGGGGCACTCACCAGGATGGAGGGCAAAATCAGGCGCCAGTTGGAATAGGAGCCCAAGTCTACCCGGCGGCCCAGGGGCAGGCGGGTGGGGAATGGGAGGCAGGAATGGGATCCAGCGGTTATGCCGGATCCCAACCCCCGTTCCCAGGGAGAACGGAGTGGCTTCAAGTCGCTCTGCTCTCCTCAGACTTGCACCACCTGAGGAGGTGGCGCAAGTCCGAGGAGTCCCATTGGGCCAAAGGCACCTTACCCAGGGTTAAGGGGAAAAGATTCTCCTTGGCCCTGGCTGAGCCACCTTGGGTCCCTATCCTGCGCTGTATACAGCACAAGCCTCTTGGCTTGCCTGTTCCAGCGCAGGATAGGAATGTGCCCTTAATGTCCTTCTTTTGCCTGTGAGCAGGCCTCTGCAGGCAACTTAGAGCCTTCTTGTAATTATTAAATTTCATGCAATAAATGTTTAAATTTAATAATAATATAGTGTTTAAATTAACCACATGAACTCAATATACAAGTGTTTTTGGCTTTTATTTTGTTATGTCCTACATTTTTCTTGGCTATTCTACGTTATGGGATGCCTTTTGCGGTTATGACATCTGGTCCCCCTGGGTCTATCCCCATGAAGAGGTGGCTCTAGAGGCAGTTGGAATGGAAGCCCATGTCTACCTGTCAGGTAGATCTGGGCTCCAAGTCTAGACAGGATCTGCTCAGCAAACCTTGGCCATAGAGGCCATTCAACCAGGAGCCCAGGTTTACCCACCTGGTCGACCTGGGCTCTGGAGTTAAGGTAGTGTTCATGCCTCCCCTCCAAACACAAACACTGGATCCACCCTTGATGTCATCCTCCCAGGGTGTCACCTTGCTAACACCTTATTGGTCCATGCTGTGTCATAATAACATGTCATTGGTTCTTTGAACAATCAATCTCATTGGTTCGTTTTGAGTCAAGAAAATTATATTTTGTTACAGAAGACAATGGCATTTTTGTTTTTTGGCCATACCTTTTGATACGAGATCCTCGTAGAATGGAGATATTTCACTCTGGTTTGTTTCATTGCATTCTGTTGAAAATTATACATTGAATGGTATATAATATGATAGTATTATCCCTACAATAATAATAATAACAACAACAACAACAACAACAACAACAACAACAACAACAACTTTATTTTTACCCTGCCTTTCTCCCCGAAGGGACTCAAGGCGGCTTACAACATATTAAAAACATAATTTAAAAACAAATAAAAACATATTAACACATCATAAAAAACAGCAGTCAGAGTAAAAAATAGGTAAAAAGAGCATAGAGCAGCAGCAAGTCATAAAAGAATCAGGCCTGTAAAAAATATTAAAAGATGTTAAAAAGATGTTAAAAGGCCGAGAACTCAGAAGACTTGTTTAAACAGAAGGGTCTTCAGGCTTCGCCGAAAGGTCTCAAGAGAGGGAGCCATTCTTAAGTCAAGGGGAAGGGAGTTCCATGAAGTTGGTGCCACTACTGAGAAGGCCCTATTTCTTGCAGGTGCGATTTTAGTGATCGCCCGTGAGGGTGGCACCTGGGGTGGACTATAAACAGAGATAAATATTGACCATGTAACATAGTACAGTATAAAGCTTTATAAGGATATTCTGCTTTCTTTCAAATTCTTCAATGAAATACATTAACCACATCACAGAGGGGGAAATTGCTACAAATTAGTGCAAGACAAAACTTGTTTTAACAGCAGTTTGATTTTTTTGTAAAAAGAAATTTACTATGCAATAGAACTTTTAAGCTATTTTACCCCCCTCCCCACAAGAAGAAATTGACAGCCCTTTTGGTAGATTAAAGTCCCCACATACAAACTACACTGGGGGGAAAAATGCCTTTTTGGAACTTTTGATTTAAATGTGACATTTATCCGTTTGTTTTATGCAAACTGGCTGAATTTCAACATGATGAATGAGTGCCACAGCTTACCAATGCCCGATTGACCCACTCGTCTATCTAAATAGACATTTCTTGTCATTTACTAGGATCTCTAATACACAACTTAGCATAATGGCTTTTATTTTATTTTATTTGGTTTTCCATTGTAAAAGTTTGTAATACCTTACTATGGAGTAGGTTGATACAATGCCCTTTGGAAGCTGAATAATTTAGTAAGGGATCTAAGTAATTTAAACTACAATCATTTTACTTGAAATTGGAGCTGATGGAATTCTAACACGTAATCCTGACCTGAATTAATTCATTACATCTTGAAGTAAAAGCTTCCCCCCCCAAAAAAAAGAAAATAAAAAACACATCCTATTTTAATCAAATCTACTTATTTACAAAAATAATTGGATAAACAAAGGAGCGTCCTGTATAAATCCCATTCTGAGATTTGTTCAAGAAGTGTGTTGCTCCTTTAGCTCAGCCTGGCACCATGTTTAGAAATAGCACTGCAAAAAATTTCTTAGCACAATCAGACTACAATCCATTGTAGTTTTCCCATAGTTACTATATGAGCAAAAGTGTACTGCCATGTGAATCAGAGTCAGATGGCATAGATCCAGTGGCCCATGAATAACTTGGGGCTTCCTTCTGCTGTTGCTTGCAGACTCTAAAGTATATAACTTACGACTGTTTCTCAACCTATGGCTATACATTCTGCTTGCATTATACAAGTGTAGATACACATTACAGGCTGTACTGAAAATTTACACACACACACCCCCATCAGACCACCTGAAAGATATGTCAAAGGAGTCCATGAGGACATCAGTGCCCAAAGGTAATTCCTTTAAGCTGATAGTTTTAGGGTGCTGGACTGTGAAAGGGTGGTTTGATAAACCTAAGACTCCTCAGACTAGTCACCACTGTGGTCAGTGGAGAGCAAGGATGGAAACAAAGCCACCCCTGCTTTCCTGAAAAAGATTTGGAAGTGCTACTGATTTTCCACAGCAAAGTATTTGAAATGTATAAGAAAAGTTGTTGGGGATATTCACAAGTGGGATGCTATTCATTGGGGGAGCAATAGTTTTTTTTAGAGAATGTAGTCTGGCTAACGATATCATAAAATCTCTTCTCCAACAACTGATTGCGTTCAATGGTTAGACTTCACACCACAAGATATTCCTATTTATAGTTTTAAGTGTTGCTTTCTGTCATATTTTGGAAGCTGTTCAGGAACTGTTACATGGTGATTGACAGCATCTTAACTATGCCTGAGGTTAAATGGAAGATAAGCTTCTGTTCGGGAAACCTTCATTCAGCAGAACCTAATTAAAGAGGTGTTGAAATAGGCCTTTGGGTAGCTGGTTTAGTAGTGCTGCAGGCTTCAACCCTGGTAATCTACATTTGGGGAAAGTAATCTTATAGATCATCTGTTCTTAGACCTGGGACATTTTGCTCTCTTCTCCTCTGAGGTTTGGAAAACAAGAATGATGTATCTTCTGAGCAATGTTTGCTGTTGATTTTCTGCCCGAGCATCACTCATGCTACAATTCCTGCCATAATCTGCTGAAACAAGAGATCTGTTTGAAAAACTCTTTCACGGCATTGCTAGTGCCTCCAGTCACCTTTCAGCTATCTTTCATGCCTCAGGTTTTCTGATCATGTGGTGCGCTCAGCAACCACAACACACTCCACAGAAGTCAGACTGAATCAGAATCTGAAAGAAAGGATGTATTGATACAGTAGCCTAGAGAGAGTTCTTTGTGGTAATGTGATGATCGGGGTAATTTGACTTCAAGAGTCTTCTTCTAGCCACTTCATTTCACTGATTTATCATTTCTCTTGTTTGCTGTGAACAAAAGGGAGGAACAACCTAAATACAAATTTACACTTTCAGACTTGATTTGCATGGATGAGAGTTGGTTTTAAAAGGTGGCGAAAGGCTTGATTCTTCACTTCAAGCTTTATCTAATGGCTATAAAATGTCTTACAGTCCATTCCCAAGCAGCCCAGTGCGTGGGGCTGCCACGGCACCAAAAATGGCTGCCACGGTGTCCTGCGTGTACCGGGCAGCTGGTGGCGGCTCCTCAGGAGTAGGGGACATTTATCCTCCCAAGTAAGGGAAGTAGCCCCACAATGGGGTTACTCAACTTTGCAGCAGCTCTTTAGCCGGCGCAGAATAAAGCCTCATGTCAGGTCACGAGGTCCGACATGGGGCTCTGGATCTGGAGGAGCTGAGCTCTGCTGGTCCCACCCCTCCTGCCTTGCCCCTTCCCCCACCACACCTTCCCCTTCACCCCACCCACCCTGGAATGCCTCCTCCCCCCATGCCCTGACATTCCTCTCCACCACCAGGCTCTTTGTACAGAGCACCTGGTGGTGGATCGCAGGCCTCCGACCAGTGCTGTCCCAGTGCAGGCTCACGCTGGTCCAGCTCTGGTACTGGGCTGGTGGTACAGTGTGCACCAGATTGGGCCCCCAATTATCTGAGCTTCACAGGGGTTTTTTTCTTCCCCTTCCCTTCAAGGATGCATACCATATTAATGTACTACTAGCGGCATTTTTATTACTTCTCTTGGGTGGCCACAGTGACTTAAGTGCAGTGATATATAGACTCCAGAAACAGAGCAAATAATGTGGTTCCTACCTATAGCAGTGCTGGTCTTCCCTGATGATGCTTGTCTGGGAAGGAATTGCAATATCCCATGCTGTTCATGTAGTTCCTTCATCCAGCCATTATCAGAATGGTGAAGGATTAGAACACGGGAATATATCCCATGCTGCTGCAGAAACCTATGAATTCAATGGTCAGTGCAGTGTAAGGACAGTCTAAGTGATCTCCACAGTACTTAACACAAGGTGTGGTGATACACCATGAACCAGACAGACCTCCAAGTCTCGTTTTTTAAAAATATATTATTTGATCGGACACCTGCATGAAGGAAAGTGTGCTTGCCTCTTTCTTTTTTTAGGAAAGACACATTGTACCTTTCTGTGTGCAATGCAAGAAGAGTGCTGCCTGTGTCAGGTTTAATATGAGGAGCTATCCTCAGTGTCAGCTTATAACTGCTGTGGTTTCGCTGACCTAATTCTTGTTTCCGGAGATGTCACTCAGTGTTATTGTTTTTGTGTTTGCACTTTTCATAGGAGTGGAAAGTTTGGGCTTACAGAAGATGGTTATTGTCGTGGAAATTAGAGATCTCACAACCTCCCTTTGATGGTCCTTTGGCATATGAAGAATTCTCCAACCCCAAAATTAACTTTTTCCAAAGGCCTAGTTAGCTACCAGAAGTTCCAGATGAACAGATGTCCAGCATCATGACTAAATCAACACGTTCTGGTTGAGCTTAGATCTAGTGTCCCCATCTTTTTATGTTGTACTAGTACAGGGGTGCCCAAACCCTGGCCCTGGGGTCACATGCGGCCCTTGAGGCTTCTCAATGCAGCCCTCGGGGAGTCCCCAGTCTCCAATGAGCCTCTGGCCCTCCGGAGATTTGTTGGAGCCTGTACTGGCCCGACACAACTGCTCTCAGCGTGAGGGCAACTGTTTGACCTCTCACATGAGCTGTGGGATGAGGGCTCCCTCCACTGCTTGCTGTTTCATGTCTGTGATGCAGCAGAGGCAGCAAAGGAAAGACCAGCCTTGCTTTGTGCAAGACCTTTTTTATAGGCCATGAGCTATCGCAAGACCTTCATTCATTCATACAAGTTCCATCTTTAATATATTCATTTATGTAAACTTATGCAAATTTATTCAAATTTTAAATGTAAATTAATTCTTTTTTCCCCCGGCCCCCAATACAGTGTCAGAGAGATGATGTGGCCCTCCAGCCAAAAACTTTGGACACCACTGTACTAGTACATGGAGCACAGCCTTCATAAGAATGTCACTGAGAGTGATGTCCTCATGCAAAGCGATTCCCATCCTAGCTGTTGCATTTGTAACTACTTACTACTTACCATATAACTCATACCCATGTGTTATGACCCTTTATATTCTTGATAACTGCTGAGGAAGAAAACAGCATGGAGACCCAAAATATGGTGGAAGTGAGTCACATGATTATCCTCTGACCGCTGTCCCCCTCCACCCATGGATATCAGTGAAAGAATCCCTTGCCCACTACCGGTGTGCACAAGGTATGGGATTAGGCTGGGTACCTAAGAAAGCCAAGGGAGGGGCCAGAGATGTGACATCTGCATGTGGTCACTGCCCTCCATGCCTTCTGAAACTGGAGGAGCTTGTAACTTAGCCCACCTACCTCTCCCAATAGTCTGGGATTCACTGGTCGTCCTTAGGACCTGAGTAAGATTTTTTTCTTCACACTGGTTGGTCTTTGGAGTGCAGTCTGGCCCGAACTATCCTTAAGGTGTGGTACTTAGCCAGGGCAGACACAACTGACAGGTATATTGCAGGACAGGGAACATGAGTAGAGATTCAGTGTCTACCCTTAGGTAAGTAGTAAGCAGAGCCACAGGGAGAACCAGAACTGATCTCAAGGGACTGGCTGGTGAATTGCAAGGTCTATTTCAAAGGTTATTTAAACAATTCAGCTTCCTTGACTCCCTTTCCAGGAGTTGGCACTGAAAAGCTGGGTCAATTTCAAACACTGGGGAACTCCTTCTGTGAGAGTTTCTAGTGAGGCAGGTAGAAGGCTCTCTCCTGGGGTGATTCCTGAATCCAGATTATCCCCTGATCCTTGTCATTGGTCCCCTTCCTCTGAAAGTGGTGGTTTCAGACCTGGACCAAGGCAATCAGGAGTTATGGGAAATGTCGCTGCCTGGATGGAGACCACTTGTTATAAAGAGGATGTTTTCAGTAGGCATCCCTGTTGCAACTGTAACAGTGTGCTCTGATTCTCAGGCATCCACACTGCTGAACGAGAATTGACTTTATCCTCAGAACACTTCTGCTTTTTAGATGTAGTCAATTATTCATAGTGAGAATAAATCATTTATGTAGCACTTGAACTGTGGAAAGTGAGCTACACTACACTATAGTCTGATACCGAGAAGAGCCTTTCAACCAACTCCACTTCCCCATATTGATTGCAGTGAAGGAAGGGGTGATGTAGCCCATGCAATATGTCAAGATCGTTTTAAGTTGAAATCTTAAATAAATAAATAAACTCCTATAAAAGTACATGCCAGTAAAATCAAGGGGATTCTCAAATAATGTTACTTTGATTGCCGCATCAGTTTGTCGATTCACATTTTGTTTTTTCTGCATTTCTTTCTTGGTGTTAGTGGGGTTAATCCCTCTTGGGTTAGGGCAGTGTCCTAAAAATGTTAGCAGAACAATTCTGGGCATTATAGTTGATAATGAAAGTATGAGAACTTCTTCAATATTGTCGCCCAGATGCCTCTGGTTTTATGCTTAATGTTGGATATAGAAAAGTTTAAACTGAGAAACTAAGTTTTTACAGGTAGCAAATGCATCAGTCAGGGTCTTGGTTCTCAATAAATGTTACTTGATTGGTTGACTAAAGTGAAGCTGAAATAAACTCAGAAACACTATTAAAAATCAAAAGAACATATTAATAGCACTAATATACACAGACCACATTGCCCGCCAGTTTGTTTCTGGGCCCAGTTCAAGATACTGATTTTAACCTTTAAAGATGTTAACGGTTTGGGGCCAGGGTATCTGAAGAACTACCTTCTCTCATATAGGCCAGTTTGTCTTCAGAGATCTTCAGAGGGGGCCCTTCTTTGTGTGTCCCCCTTGACTGAAGCAAGGGGGACAGCTGTGAGAGGACCGACTTGTCAATGGTGGCTCCCTGAATGTGCCACCTTGCTCCCAGGTGAATTATGAGGGTGGCTCTGCCAGTGGCGGTGGACTGGGAGAAAGCGGTGTGTGCCATTCCTGCTGCTCTCCCCCAGTCCACTGCCTGATGTGAATGGCATCTTTCACTTCATGGACAGGCTGGTGCTGAACACATGTAAGCCCAAAGCTCCATTCAGCTATTTGCACTTTTTATTTTACCCTGCTCACCTCTGTGTGTGTGTGCACGTGCATTTTTTTTTTTCAAGACATGCTCTCTATCCACGGAATGAATGTAGGGAGGGTGGAGAATGACAAAGACAACTGGTTGTATCCCCAGTGTCAGCATGTCCTTGGCCATGTTCCTGACAAAGGACTTTCAGCTGCACATATGAAAGGCATCTCTATGCACATACACATGCAGGGACTTCAATTCAGTCAATAATCACTGGTTGCCAATCATGTGAAAAATGATGCATGTGTACAGTGTGTTCTGCATGTGTACAGTTCATACGTACACAGAAACCCCTTTCATACATTCAGCTGAACACAAAGATGTTAGGGATGCAGCCAGAGGGCACATTGATGTTGTTAGATAAGAGCATGTGCAGTTCTACCATGCATGCATTACTTGGATATGCAGAAGGCTCTTCTTTCAGTCCCAGTGAAACTGATGGAGTAACTAAGGCACCAGTCCTATCCTGTACCTGCCTATATGATGTGGCAGAACCGATGGAGTGTGCATGGCAGCCTATGGAGGAGGGGCAACCATATGGTCCAGAAGAGATAAGTAAAAATATGTTGTACTTACCTCCCCCATTCAATGGGTTTCTTTGGACCTACATAAGCTATTCTCTTGGTGTAAGTCTGAGGAGCTTCAGGAAGCATTAGCCCAAGAAAAGGGAGATAAGATTCAAGCATATGATCCACCCTCTCCCGTCCTGGAACCATGCACCTTCCTGCCCTGCTTCCTGCCTCAAAACTCCCTCATGCCACCCACAACTCACCCCTCTGCCACCTTCCCTGCTCAGTCACAGCCTGAGTGACCCTTTGGCATGTGCACTGCACCTCCAGCCATTTGCGCTAGTGGTCCCTCAGCGCATGACAGCAGTGAACCTTTTGTGACACCACAACAGGTCTTAACATCAGAGGATAGTGAGATCCTCCTCCATTAGCCCAAGACTGGATTGGGCTGCCCATTAAGACTAAATTAAATGTCTTCCAGATTGTTTTCCAGTTGACTTGATCACAACTAACTTTAACTAAACTGGGTCCTCTGTGTGGGAGTGCACACATAATAGTTGTGTGCCTCTTAGATGCCTTGTGCACTTTCTGATATTTCACCACTTTTTGTCTACAACTGTCTGTAAGAATTTGAGGACTTTCATCTTCAGAGAGATCAAATGAGCACAACACAGAGCTGTCACCGATCCAGTTTATACATTTTTCATTCCTCATAAACCTTTAAACTTTGACGCTGTATCAGCGTGCCCGTCACCCTCGCAACATAAGCGCGGCTCACAAATATGTCAAAAATATTGGGATACATTGAGCTGTCCTCTTCTCACCTTGAGATATATTTCTGTGGTTTCCTGTAAGGCCTTTAGACTGCAGGTCACCTGTTAGTGGGATAACTTGGGGAAAACGAAAACCAGTTCTGCATGATGTTGGAACTTAAAAAAACAACAACAAAAAAACATCAGCATGAATGAATCCAGCAAAATGAAACTTCCCAGGAAAAATGACTGTGATTATATGACCGTGGAGGTGGCCTTTTCCGAAAGAAAACCAAAACATCACAAGAAGCATTTTCAATAATCCCTTCGTTTATGCTGCTTCTCTTACTTTGTTAACCTTCCAAACAGATGGCCTTTCAAACGCAATCTGCGTTGACAAAGCACCAAGCGCTGCAGTTTCAGCATTTCCAGGCACAGCACTTTTCCTCTATGCCTCTCCAATCTGATTGGCCAATATAATTACAGTAAGAAGGCAACAGCTGCTTAGATAACTAGCAGAGTACAGAACACCTGACAAGGCTGGTCATAATAGGCTGACAACAGAACAAGGGTGGTGAAATCAAGGTCCTTTGCAAGCTGTATACGCGCAATTCCAGCTGCAGCTTCTGATCAAAAACATCAAGCATGGAGCACAGAGGAGAATAGGGAGGGAAAACTGATCCTTTGATTTCGTTTGAAGGAGGAGGAGCCAGCGTGATAAAACTAGAACTGAGAAAAAGGCAATGTAAAGGGTTATCAAAGAACAAATTCTGGGATATGGTGCCAACAGTTAGGGACTATCCCTTACATAGTACAATCCTCTCCAACGTACTATGTATTTCCTGGGTCACTACTTGGCCAGTACCTGGTGCTCTGCAGTTATACAGTGGCCCAGTCCTCTGAAGGGCACACAACAAACTTGTAGGAGTACTAGACTGTGCACTCAGGGGTCGGGGGCAGGTCAGAAAGGAGTGGGACCCCTGGAAAACGGTTGCTGATGCACAGGAGAGTTTCATGTTTTCTGAAATGGTTTCTCACATTACAGCACACCTCTTTGAAAACTGAGGAAGGACAGAACTGAATAAAACAACCATGGGACTTCCTTCTGCAATACAGAGAAAAAAGATTGCACGTTGGGTTTTACTATTTACCAGCACTGCCAGTCAACAAATAAGCACAGGTTAAGGCTGAGATGTGCTAGAGATCGCAATGATTTGAGCCAAATCCGTTCCAGCCATCCAAATGGAGACTTACCAGCATGCTCGGTTTTGACTGGGCCACTTTTTCAATCCAGTCTCCTTCAGAAACCTTGAATGAGAGACCGATTACTCTTCCTTCTGTCTTCTCATTTCTTCTCATGTCCAGTTGTTTTCGTCAGAGGAGAACTAATCACCCAGTGGATGGATTTGTGCAGCTGCTCTACTAACCCAGTCGTCTCCATATCTGACTCCACAGCAGATGGAGCAATGTCAACAGCAATAAAAATGAGAGCTGAGAAAACAGACAGGAAAAGGATAAATAAATTGAAAGAAAATGATGGGGAAGGCTGATTTGACTTGAATCATTAAAATGAAAGAACAAGAGCAGAAAGATAAACAAGTACCGGAGAAAAACAATGCCTGAAGCCTCAGAGAAACTGTGGATTGGGGTGGAGATGGGAAGGGGTTGCAGCTCAAAACATTACAAGCAGAGCCGGTTGTGGAGAAGCTGTTTCCCATTGTGCCTGCAGTTCTTCTGAAGAGGGGGGTGGCATTGAAGACAAACCACCACCATTCCCCAGAACTGGAAGGGGTTAGGGAAATAGGAGTCTCTCTAAATGTCCATTATTAATGGAGAAAAGATGCATTTGTTTTTGTCACCAACTGCTCCTGTGATGTGCTGAAGAAGGAGGGACAATGTGCAGAGACATGACCTGGAAGATTTTCTTCCTTCTAACAAGGAAGTCACTTTCCCCACTATCAGAAAATGGGATGCTAAGCAAAGTCCACCCAAAACAAAGCTGGTTTGGGAATACATTCCAAGTGAGGACTGTGGAAAGGAATGCTCCCACTTTGGCTCCTTCCCCAGAACCCTCAACCCTTTAAACAATCCTGCCCCACTGGCATGCTATGACCCCCCCCCCATCTAATCCGCACATGTCACTCCTGTTTTCCTTGCCCAGATCTGCCCCTTCTCCTTGTAAGGAGTCCCTCTCCCTGGGTGGAAAAATTCAGTTTCACAGATTAGGGGGATGATGAGGACAGAGCCAGAACAGTATCAGCAGTGTTTGTTTAGAGTTCACTTGGGCCCAAACCACTTGTGCAGAAATCCAAGTGATAGTGGACATTTTCCGTGGAATAAGTGCATGTAAGGAAGTGAAACTCATGTGGATTTCCTTATCCCTTAGGTTGGTTTTATGCCTTCCAAATATCTCCTTGCCACTCATCGTCCTAGTTCTTTGTCTCTGAATTCCCTGTCCCTTGGCAGTCCAAGGGAGGGAATAGCTTGCAATTGACTTAGGGCACTGAGAATACTGGTACAAACAAGGAATAGATCTGTCATAGACACTATAGTAAGACTGGCCAGCATTACTCAGCCCGATAACTACTTGCAAAAACCTTAATAATGCCATGATTTGAACAAATAACCCAGTCCTATGCAGGGCCTATGGAAGTGGATCTCATAGGCTCTGGAGCTGCAGGCACAAATGAGCAGAGGCTCAGCGTGCCTGCCAGTGGATCCCAGATGCTGCATTAGAGGAGGTAAGGTGGTGGCAAGGCTAGCTCAGGGGAGGATCAGGGTGAGAAGTAGGGTGGGCAGATGGCAACTCAAGGCAGGAGAGAGGCTTTCAGTGGCACTAGCATGTGCCAAGATCCTATTCCCCTCCAAACACATCTCTTGAGACTTGTTGGACTTACACCAGCCAAATAGCCTATATCAGTCCAAGAAGATCCCTTAAAAATCAGGCGGCCCACAGAGAAGTATATAAAATAATTTTTATGTACCTCTCCTGGGCCATCTTGTACCTTGTACCATAGCATGCAGTGTGTGTGGGCTCCAGCAGAGAGGCTGCATAGTGTGAACTGATAGAATTGAACCAATAGTACTTTATCCTTTCAACTAATAAGTTATCTTGTCTTTTTCAATATGTCCCCCTGGACAGGGGAAGGAATTTTTGTCTTAGGATCCCACATACAACTTTTCACCTTTCTTCTCTTTACCCAGTATATTGGAAAGGGATCAAGGGCAGGTCTCTGATCAGTTCTTACACTTACTGTGCCAACAAAGTTCTTCTCACAGTGGAGAAGTAAGTAAATCTGCCTTCAACCATACATGTAATGTAATACATGGGGTAAGTACTTCTTGCAGAGACCTGATTTCTGCTCCCCCTTCCGCAAAAAGATAACAGCAATCCATGTACACAACCATCAACATGCGGTGCACGTTACATCATGCAGATGGTAGATAGGAGGAGGTGCACCTGCTTCTCCACCAATTGAAGGTGATCAGTGGCTTGCAAATGATTTGACTGGGCTCACCTAAAACTTCCCAAGACCTAATTTTGAACTGATGTTGCATCACACGCAGCTTCCGAAGTATTTTTGACTACATTAAGAAAAATAGCAAGTTCTGTTGTGCAACATTCCCAGAGTTCTGCACTGGCAGAATTCTGCAGTATGTAAAGTGGGGTTTTTCTTCTCTTTTTGTGACTTATGCACACCATAATCTCCTTTAACTGAGAAGAGACAGATGTTTTGTTTTTATACAGTGAGCAAAAACGTACAACTAGATGACACTTTCCCCCCAGGGATCTTAGAAATACCGAGTGTACTGTCTTCTTCATTTTAACAAAACTATATCCACTGTATCCCTACCTAGTACTGACATAGTGAATCTAAAAACATCTGGCATTTGTTTTGTATTTTAAACATTTGCCTCGAGCCTGCTCAGAAAAGAACCACTGTTTTCCAGTTCCCATAATTTATTCCTCAACACACAGTACATGGCTTTGGCAATCATCTTTTCAAGATCGCACAGATAAAAGTATAATTGTTAACATGCTTTACAATACATGTAAAGTCAACATTCTGAGAGGTCTAGTTCTCAAAAGGCACACTGCAAGCCACCTGGGGCTTGTGGGAGAGACTGAACATTAGGTACCACTTTGGGGTATTTGAAGCAGCATGCTTTCAAGCACTAATTGAGTGGGAGAGTACACCTTGGTTCAACAGTTGCAACCTACTGTGCAGCAAAGATACAATAAGATTTTCACGGTGTGTTTACAATCAAGTGTTCAAAAGCCTTGTCATGTAAATAATAATCAATAGCATGACTGCAAACATGCAGCAGCGGGAAGCAGCGGAAACCCATGAACAATGAAGAGGCTCTCCAAAGTTTCTGGAATGCTGCCAGCATGGTTCAGGGTGCAAAAGTGATTTGAATGTGCTAGCAAACCTCTGACTTCTTATCTCATAAGCTAAACATTTTTCAATTTCAACAGCTATCAGAAGTTTTTTTTAATTTTTTTAAAAACCAAAATAACCAAGACTGCAATCCTGCACATACTTATTTGCAAAAAAGCCCCACTAAGCACAATGGGATTTAGGGTGCAATCCCAACCCCTTATATCAGTACTTTATAGCACTGGCATAGCAGTGCCAATGGGACATGTGCTGCATCCTGCAGTTGGGTGTCACTCACAGAGACCTCCTCAAAGTAAGGGAATATTTATTAAGATAAGAGCTGCATTGCCCTTACGTCAGTGCTGGAAAGCACTGATATAAGGGGTTAGGATGGCGCCTTTAGGCCCAATCCTATCCAATTTTCCAATGCCAGTGCAGCTGTGCCAGTGGGGCATGCACTGCATCCTATTTTGGGGAGGCAGTCACAGAGACATCTTCAGGGTATGGGAACATTTGTTCCGTTACCTCAGCACTGCTTTGCTGCTGCACCAGTGCTGGAAAGTTGGATAGGATTGGGCCCTAAGTTATCAGTAATATGCATAGAATTGCAGTGCAAATAATGAAGACATGAACCTAGAGCAGGGGTGACCAAACCTTTTGGCACTGTGTCAGGGGCCGTGAGAAAAATAATTAATTAATTAAATTAATTAAATTAATTTATTAAAAGGGAAAAAGAATTAATTTACATTTAAAATTTGAATAAATTTACATAAATGAATATATTAGAGATGGCACTTATATGAATGAATGGAGGTCCTGCAATAGCTCAAGGCCTATAGAAGTCCTTGCACAAAGCAAGGCTGGCCTTTCCTTTCCTTTGCTGCCGCTGCTGCATCACAGACATGAAATAGCAAGCAGTGGAGGGAACCCTCATCCCACAGCTCATGCAAGAGGTTGAACAGTCATGCTCACGCTGAGAGCAGTTATGTCAGGCCAGTATGGGCTCCATCTGGTGTCTGGAGGACCAGAGGCTCATTGGCCACTGGGTGCTCCCCACAGGCTGGATTGGGATCCCTGAGGGCTGCAAATGGCCTCTGGGCCAGGGTTTGGGCACCCCTGACTGAGAGCATTCTACAAAGGAACTTTGCTTAATACTTAAGTGTAACACTTACTTTAGTGCATGGGTTGCTGAAGATACGAAGTCCTAGGTTCTATGTACAAGACTGATGTGAAATCCTCATTCTTCTTGCTTGAGCTGGCAATGGTCTGCAGTGCATAGTTCATGGGCCTGGGGGAGGACTGTAGAGGTGGCAATGCAGAGTTGGGTCTAGGGGTCCTGGCTAGAGTCCACTATACTCCTTCACGATGGGGTGGTGGTGGCTGCCACTGCTGCCAGGCTGCATAAACAAAGAAGACAGGGCACATTTACATGGTCCTTCTTCTAAGGCTGGAGCAAAAGTCCAAAAACATTCTTTTTAAAGTATAGTACTTGGATAAAGTATTTCTTTTGTGCTCTGGAAAGAGAGAAAAAAATGTATTTCACTGCATATCCTTCCCTGAATGTTGAAAGCACTCTTATTGTTGTTCAGCCATATAGTTCAGGGTTTGAATGGGGGAAAAAAAAAGAAAGAAACTGCTTCCAAATTCTTCGCTTTCAGATGCTGTGTACGAGGTTCATTGCAAGATGCACCTGTAAATTTCCATTTGATAGAAGTGTTGAAGGATGGGCTGGCTCCTATCCTGTAACTACTCTCTTCAGTCGCTGGAGAAAAATATTGCTCATCCACAGATATACATCGGTTTGATCACCACCATCTTAGCTGGCACTAATGATTCAACGAGGGACATACAGAGAGAGAGCAATAGCTAAGGCTAACCTCAGTGGTCAGAACTAAAGGCAGAAAGGAATGATACTTCAAAGAAGAATGAAAATAACTGAGCGTATGTGCATGTTTATTCAGTCTGTTCATGTACATGAGCCACAGAAACATCCAAAAATCTGATAGAAATGGGTGCCACTGAGAAATGGCCCTAGCAAGCGCAAAAGCAAAGAGTACAAAACTTTCAGATGATTTATTCCTTTACTGCCCACAAGGTATGTGGCAATGGGGTACAACTTTTATTCCTCTTCAGACATCCACCCATAGTCGGCCATGGAAACTGTGAAAGATTTCTGGTGTAGGAATAGATAGTGCAGGCTCTCAAGGCAAAGATACACTGACCACAGTGATTTGATATCAAGTCCTCTTCCACTTATAGAGTAACCATGGCCTGATTCATGGGAAGACCAATCCTAACGTGCTGGAATAGGCAGGAAACAGTGGCCTGTTCTGTATGCAGCTCAGGTGGCTGGAGGTCACTTCAGGGTA
This sequence comes from Tiliqua scincoides, assembly GCF_035046505.1. Taxonomy (NCBI): domain Eukaryota; kingdom Metazoa; phylum Chordata; class Lepidosauria; order Squamata; family Scincidae; genus Tiliqua; species Tiliqua scincoides. The sequence goes on along the minus strand of NC_089821.1, from coordinate 191,700,329 downwards.
AGGCAGGGCTTTTCAAACTGGGGCGTCGTGATGCCACAGCCTGTGGGCCCTGGCCTCTGCCCCCTCAAGGGGTGGGGGCAGCCTGGAGGCAGGGAGGAGGTAGCGATCCTGGGGATCGCACCGCTCAGAGGGCTGCAGGGGCTTGGGTGCACTTACCCAAGCCTCCTGCAGCCTCTCAGGGGTTCGATCTTCAGCAGGGCTCCCCGCAGCAGTGAAAGTAAAAGTGGAACGATCGCACCCCGCCTCTGCTAAAATGGAAGTGGAGCGCGATCGCTCCACTTTCACTGCTGTGGGGAGCCCTGCTGAAGATTGCACCCGGCTCCCTGCAACCCCGGGAGGCTGCAGGAGGCTTAGGTAAGTGCACCCAAGCCCCTGCAGCCCCTGAGAGGCACAATCCTGGGGATCAAGCCGCTGCCTTCCCCCCGCCCCCGCAAGCACTTACAGTGGCTTAAACTCTCCATGAGAGTTTGAAAACCACTGGAGTAAGGGGATATTTTTCCCAGTACCATGGGTTGAGCTCCAGTCACCCCTATGGAGCTTCTCATATCAATGCCAGCAACTTCACTGGCACTAATCCAAGCAGCCTGTGTAAGTGGGCTGGGAGTGTAAGCCTGTCTGGGCCTGGGAGTGAGGATTCAGAGTGTGCTGCCAGCACCAATCCCAGCCCCCTCCCGGGCAAAATTTGCCTCCCATTCTACCGTCCCTGTGCCCTGCCCAAAACTGCCCCCTCCCCGCCTGGGCCCTTCTGACACCCTCTGCCACCCCCTGCACTGGCCTGCCCTGGCCAGAGCAAACTTACCCCATCTGGACAGCATGGGGACTGGATCTGGTCTTCATGAGCTGGCATGGGCCTCCACACCAGCTCAGCCAATTCCTGAGTTAGTGTGAACATGCCTACGGCTTGTTTGCAACACTCAGGAGCCAGTGCAGGGGTGCTGTGCCTGCTCAGAGTGCTGCCTGGATTGTGCTCTCATATCTGTTCATTATTTGATGACTGTAACAGCTGATTATGACTCATTTATATGATGGACCAAACCAATATCCTACCACAGATTTACCATTCTTTATTATAATGCTTTATCATAATGCACTCTGTCATAATGCTTTACAGCTGAGTCAGTTCATGTATCCAGCTAGTAGTGATTAAATATACTATCAAATGATATACAAACATGTGTTCAGTAAGTCAGGGCTCAATCCTGTCCAGCTTTCCTGTGCCGATGCAGCTGCAATGCAGTCCCAAGGTAAGGGAATAAACATTCTATTACCTTAAGCAGTTCTCAAACTCTCAGGGAGCATTTGAGCCACAGTAAGTGTATGCAGGGGTGGGGGGAAGGCAGTGACACAATCCATTGGATCGCACTACTTTGGAGGGTCTCAGGGGCTTGCTGCCATTTACCAGAGCCTGCAGGAGTCTCCAAGAGGTGCAAGGAGCCTCTGCACCAGTCTCCTCGGGACTCCCCATACTGCAGAGACCCTCAAAATCACAATCAGGACCACTCCTGCATCTTCAAAACCAGAAGTGGTCACAATTGTGATTATTACTGACTCTGCAGCATGAGGAGCCCTATGGAGGCTGGCACAGGGAATCCTCGCACCCCTGGGAGGCTGCTGCAGACTCTGGCAAGTGGCAGCAAGCCCCCCCCCCCACCCTCCAAAGCAGTGTGATCCAGCAAAAATCGCTTCACTGCCTTCCCCTCTCCCAGCCCCTTAAGAGGGCAGAGGCCAGGGCTCTCTGGCTGAACCACTTGAAGAAGCCTCTGTGATTGCCCTCCCATCACCACTACAGGATGCAGCTCATGCCCTGTTGGCACAGTTGCATTGGTGCTGGAAAGTTGGATAGGATTGGGACTTAAACCATGTCTTATTGTGTGCCCCTTATGCCACTCTGTATTGGAATTGTGGAAGATCTGGTGAGGAGGTAGATGTGGTGTCAGCAGTGGCCCCTTTAAGGGTTAAGGCCCTGGGTTCTCAGCAGAGGGTGTGCTGCACAGCTGCAGCCACGAAAGGCAAGGAGGTCTGTAGGGATATAAGGAGCACCTGATGCAGGAAAGGTTTGTGGGCTGTAGTGGAGAACAAGTGGAGGAGGGAAAGTGGGGCTTACTTTGCTAGGTGACTTACTGGCTATTGACCCATGACTCTGCTAATGAATCAATGGATTGGCTAATGATGTACTGGGCTGATTATCTGGCTCACTAATGGACTACTCAAACAGACTGCTGAGTGGTGGAAAGCTGAGGTGCTGCTGCTGTACCTGGAAGGACTGCTGCTTGGAGAGCTGGGACCCTGCAGACTTACAGGCAAGCCACCTACTGGTCTCCTTCCTGCTGGTACTGGCAGATCCAGCTGTAGTCAAACTGGGGGAACCAAATAGCCTTAAAGTGGGCATATAATCTCTATGCAAAGCTCAGAACAGGGAGCTTGGCAGAACACACTCCTACACATATAGGCTCTATCAATGGGATTCATGGAAGTTGAGAATAAGGCAGGTGCTAGAGATCCAACTACCTTCACACATTCATTCTTTCTAGACTGTTATCTGAATGGAACTTGCTGTTTGCTCCACTGCAACCCAATGAATTTGCCGGAGAGGTGAATTTTAAGCCCCGTTTCAGCCCTGTGCACATCTACTGTGCTTCCTGTTTAGATACAATGCAGTTCATTTGTTTATCCACAGGGCCACAATAAGAAACATTGTCCCTCACAAGCTGAGGAGACTGAATGAAATGAAAGAGAAAATGGGAGCAAATGTTTCACATCTGAGTCTTGGTTGCAGATGGAGGTAGATATTCAAGATGAGTTAACAGCTGACAGCATCTAGCCTCTAGTAATGAGCTGCTGCCTTGCCTGATGCTTGCGCTCTGCTGGCAAAGCTCTGAAAACAGCAAGATATAGAGATCTCACAACCCTCTCTCTCAGGTTCCCATATCTAAATTATCCTTACTGGTGCTGTCACTTGAAATTTGCATCTCCAGAGCAAATCGGCACAAACCACTTTGTTCGAGCTGCTTGTTATGTGAGGCTGAATCATTTTAAGCATGTTTGTGAAAGCAGCCGTATGCATACTGGGGGGAAACGGCTTACTTTTGTAAGCAGTTGCTGCAGAGACATGAAAGTAAAAACTGTGACTAGAAGAGGAGAATGATGGCACGCAGAAATTGGAAATGCTTGTCTTGTGGCCGAATCCTATCCTTGACTGGCCTGTAGCCTGCTGCAGCACTGGCAGGGATTCTGCTGCATGATTTGGGCTACACGGGGACCATGGATGCAATGGGGATGCACCATGGATGCCCTTCTCCACTGTGTCATGGTTCCCAATAGGCCTTCCTAGACCTGGGCTGGCACAAGTCCAAGCAGGCCTAAGGGGGCGTGTCAAGGCGAAGAAGGAGCATAGATATCAGTGGCACTAGATCAGCCCCTCCCTGCCCACAACCCACCCTGGCTACCAACTTATTGACATTGGCAGTGGCTGGGTCCTCCAATGGCACATGATTGCAGTTAGCAGTCATTCACTCTGGCCTCATTTTGCATGCTGTCCCTGCCTGCCAGTAACCTGGGTCTTCCATTGACAGAACGCAAGTTCCATCAGAGTAAGGCCCAGATGGGATCAGGCCATGGCTTTTTGTTCTTCTGTAACCAAAGAATGTTACAAGATTTTACAAGAATAGATGCACAGCTACAGTTTGTTTCTCATGTATGTTTTAGTTTTTCATGCTTTTTTCCAAACTTCCTCTTGCTTTTTTAAATTTAATTTGAAATGTTGAAACAGCACAGTAGATTTATATTAAACTTATCTTACACCTATAAAACTTTTCAAGGGTTAGTCTTTGGGAGTCACCCCACCTCTCTTCCTCCCTGCTATCCCTTCCTTAAGTAGAAACTGCTGCTATCGCCCTCCCTGAGCAAGCACGCATCTTGGTGACCTGGCAATTCCTGAAACACTTCTCATGTGAGCTGGAAGAAATGGATAGTGCAGAGAAATTGGCAACACTGTGCCTCTATCATTTTCCTGCACCTCTGTGTATGTGAGTTTAGAACTCTTAGCTTCAGGTCTCCAAGGAGCAAGTCCCCTTTAACCGATACACCTAGAACTCTGAAAGTAGGGGGGTTGAGCATTTCTCACATGCTCAGTCTTGGAGGCTTGGAACATTGATTAAGAGAAATGACATGGTGCAACAGGCTGGCTCTTCCAGTGCAAGTGAGTGGAGTGATTTCATTGCCCTCTGAGGGATTCACACCTTTCCTATAGGCTTTGGTTCAGGCTGCAGAGAACTTCAGCTACAGATTTGATCCTCCTTGTGTCACCACAAACCTCTGTTTCTTTGCAAGAATTTCTTCCTCCTTATTGAGGAACTGCTTAAGCTCAGGGCCTAGTTGTGTGAAACATTGCATAGCTTTTTGTGTTCCTGGGATTGCATTATGATACTCACAGTAAAGTTTATGCTTCTGCACCATCATTCTTTCCTTCCCCTTCCTTACATGGCAAACCAATGAGCTGTGCCATTGGCCACAATACACAGTCCCAGCAAACACAATAGATTTCCCATATGTGTGCATGGTACACATGTTCTGAAAAGCACTTCTGATAACACTGACATCCAGCATCCCTGATCATGGGGAAGATCTCTCTCTGAGTACAGCTTTTGTTGCTTCAGACAAATGCAGTAACCAGGGATATGAAGTGGGGGTGAGATTCCTGACAGGCCTCTGACATTCTGAGTCTCCATGGGTTCATAATGTCTGAACAGGGCAAGTGGGTCAAAGAAATAGTACAGGAGTGAAAGGAAGGATTTTTTTCTCAGTTTTTATGCTCCCCTAGGCAACCAGTCTTATAGCAAAAATCAAATTCAAAGAAAAAACCAAGTACAGTGGTGCCTCGCAAGACGAAATTAATTCGTTCTGCAAGTCGTTTTGTATTGTGAAAATTTCGTCTTGCAAAGCGCGGTTTCCCATAGGAATGCATTGAAATTTAATTAATGCGTTCCTATGGGCAAAAAAAGTCAGAACAAAGTCAAATTTGGTTTACAAAGTGTTTATTAAGTGCTCTTTAAAGGCATACATACTATACAGAGGATTTCAAAAATTTCAAGCACAAAACTTCAACTTTTTAATTTTAAAAATTCGTCTTGCGAAGCACGGCCATAGAAAAAATTGGTCTTGCGAGTCACCAGAAAAAATCTCAAAAACGCTTTCGTCTTGCAAGTTTTTCGGTGTGCGAGGCATTCGTCTTGCGAGGCACCACTGTACAGCATTAGGTTAAAGCCTGGTCCTGCAAGATTAATTTTGAGGGGACTGGACAAATTTGTAGTGTGAAGTAGAAATGTCTTCATCTGAAGTACATTGGTATTGTGGGGATACAGTATTTCCTAGTGTGGGATGTACTATAAGTTGCATGTGGGGGCAGAGTACTACAAGGCACCATTTGTGAGGCCCAGGGTGGTGCACCGATGTTGGTGCTGTCTGCCCAGTTTTCCCCCCTCCCAAGGGTGGGAACACTGGAGTTCTTCAGTCCCCTGTGCATGGCTTCAGAGTGCTTGTGGAGAGGCAGTTATGCTGCACCCAGTTCTTCTCCCAACATGGAGGCCCCGTCAGCATCTCGGGGCATGGCCCAACAAATGCCCTCTGGTGTCTGGCCACCTTTGTCCTCCACCTCATCACAAGCTGGTGCCAGGCTGGTGGTGATGCATCACCCAGCCAGGGTTGGGAACAGACAACCAGCATCCTTTTGCCAGGTGAGTTTGCCCCTAGACGCCATGAACAACCAATAGCAAATCAAGGCCATAAATCACATTGGACCAGGGTGCTTTCCTATACAAAAACCTCTGGTATAACTCTGAGATGTACCAAGAGAGACCGGCTTAATGCTCTTCTCCTTTTGCAGGTGAAGGCTGTCAGAAATAAGGCTTCCTGTGGAATTCCCTTCACAAGTAGAACTACTAGGGATGTTCATTGCCACTTTGCTTTGTAAGAGGAATGTTTTAGTGCAGTATTTAATGAAATATTCCCTAACATTAAATTGATAGATAAATAGGCAGGCCCAGAACTGAAATACAATATACAGTGCAATTCTATGCATGTCTACTCAGACATAAGTCCCATTATGTTGTATGAGGTTTACTCCCAGGAATATCTGTGTAGTACTGCAGCCATAATTATCTAATTGCAACATAGTATATAGTCCACAGCAAACTACATTCTCGGGTCTAATTATCCAAGCAAACTGTGCATATTTGTTCAATCTCATCTTATATGATTAAAAGAAAAAAGGAATAACTTATGACAGCACTTGTTTTCGGCATGCTATATAAAAATCATTGCAATAAAGAAAAAGTAATTGGCTAAAATAATGGGGTTGGAGTAAAACTGAAGGAAAATAAGGTACGTAATGGTGTAGTAAAAATGGTGATGTGGATGAGATTTTGCATCCTCCTATGCCTGTAGTAGATACTTCTTAAACCTGTACTCAGATGCTTTGTACGAGTGTACTGACTGGTACTCAAATGTTTTTATGCATCATGCATTGAAGCACTGTTAATCCACCCGGCTGTGGTTGAACAGCTTAAAGATGTATTGATGTGCTGTACTGAAAGCAGCAGGTACATTAATGATTTTTTGACTTCCTGTGCTATGGCTGATCTCCCATTGAGCCTATATACAACAGGGAGGAGATAGAACAGGGGATGGGCAGATCAGGCCCTGAAGGGGCGGGTTCAGCAGCAGTGCCCATCAAATCCAATCCCCCTTCTCATGCCTGATCCACCTGCATGGTCAACAAGGACTTGAACCTGGAGTCCTATAGACATGGTCCAAGGTATGGTATATAGTTTTGTCTGAGACTGGCATTGATTTAATAAATGTGACCATAGTTTTAAATTCAGTACTTTCCCTGTGTGTTGTTTGGGGGAAGGGGAATTTGGGCAAGGTTAAGAAGAAATATTAAAAATATGATAGTGAAATAACTAAAGAGTAAGAGCCCAATCCTGAGCTTGGCATGCCAGCTCACCACCAGTGTGCAGTGTTGCAAATGTGTCATAAGGCATGTTTGCGGGCCCTACCGTCAGGCAAACGCTGGTGATAGCCCAGCACTGGCTGGTGCCAGGCACCAGCCAGCCACTTGGCAGTAGCATGGACTGCCAAGCAGCGGAGAGGTAAGTGGGGGTGTGAAGGAAGGTGGGGAGGAGGAGTTCCGGGGGGAGGGGAGGGGAGGTGAGTGGAGAGCAGGGAGGAGGCATGCCAGGGGAGAGAGTGGGGAGGGAAGCGGGACCAGTGGAGCATTGCTCCACTGGATCTAAAGTCTCTGCATCAGGCTCACCACCCAACATGGAGGCATGTGATTCACTGCCAAACTTCTGGTTGGCAGTGAATTGAGTACTCCCATTGTGGGGCTATTCCATTTACCCAGGGGAAAGGGATGAAAGTTCCGTTCTCCCGAGGAGCTGCTGGCGGCTGCCCAAAGTGTGCAGGATGCGGCAGCAGCCATTTTTGATGCTGCCACAGCCCTGTACCCCAAGCAGCTCAGGATTGGGCTGTAAAACAGTTCTGGCCCAGTTGCCTGTTTAATGGGAATGCTCTTTTTTCTGTTCAGAGTAGAAGGAACAGGGTTTCTATTTGCCCCCAAAATAAATCATTTATTTATTTTTACTAAGATTGATAATGTTTCTGTGGAATCCTGTGTTTCTTTTGGAGGCCATAAACAAGTAAATTAACTCAGTTATGTTTAATGATTTTTCTATTGCTGAATTTAGTTTTGTTCCTTTCTTATGGGGATATTAATAGCTTTTGATGGTTGGAGGTTTTTTGTTTTGCCAATTACTTTGGACTTTTTTCAAGATAAGATATAAATGGATCACATAAAAACGCTTGTAAAAATCAGAAACACTTTTTGCAATATTCAATATTTAAGGGTGTAAGTTATGTCATAACACTGGGGTGGTATATTTCTTCTACTTTTATTATCTATCTTGCTTTAAAAGTGTTTTCCTTCAGAAACAGGCATAAAGAACTTTTCTAGGATTTACAGTAAGTTGACTGCAGTGTAAACATATAAAATTCATACTCATGTAAAGACACCAAGTCTAGGAAAGAAAATCTGACATCAAAGAAATTATTGGTTTGATGGAAAACTAGTTATTGGATTAAGTATATTGGGATTTAAACATAAGACCTGTTAATCTCTTACCATTATATCAGCAGCAACACTACCCCTTCGAACAGAAGTCAGTACTCCACCGATCATATGTTACAGGAAGGCAAGTTAAAGAGAGACTTTTGAGATACATGTAATAAGTCTGACTTATGGATACAACTGTAAGTGACAGTGATTCATGTTTCCCTATTTTAAGGAACAGGATTACAATTTCATAAGTCCTAGATAAACTCAGACATTCTCAGAAGTGACTCAAAAGGCCACATGGTGGTCCAGCCTCAGCAGGTGCACAGCCTGCTTTCTTGAAAGTTTTCTCTCTGATGTGTGCAGTTGCCATGCACAGACAAAAGTGATCCCCTTGTTAATTTTGATATCCAGGTCTGCGAAGACTGTACCATGTGTTGTCCAGACTGTACCACATACATCTGGAGGCCTGATGAAATTCTGATCTGCTCGATCAGGCAGCTCACATTTTACTACTCGCAAGTGCCTCCACCTGAAAGTAGCAGCAGCTTGCTATGGAGCCTATACTTGTCGGCTCTAGTTCTGCTGTGTTATGCAAGGACTAACACTGTTAAGTATTGGGTGTAAAGAAACATGCAGCTTAATACATAGATTATTAGTTCTGTATAATTGTTTTGGTCACTTTTGCCCACATCCCTCCAATAAGGCATGACATGAGATAAGGGGTTTGGATTATAAATAAGCCATGATTTTATTTCAATACAGATAACTTGCAGTGAATAACTTAACACTGGCACTGTGTCTGCCAGTAGTGACCAACCTGGTTAAAGCACTGTGAGCACAATCCTAACCAGTGGTGTAGCCAATGATCGTGTAGCCTAGTGCCAAACTCAAAATGATGCCCTGGTAGTGATGTCACAACTGGAAGTGATGCCATGCCTGGACTTTTGAAAAAATGAAAACTGGGAAACCCCTGCTTCCTCCCTCCAGAAGCTCACAACCCACCTGCTCTGCCATCTCCCCCCAGCCAGTGGCATAGCATATCTGTGCCTGGAGTCAAAGAAGATTTTGTAGCTCCACCACAGCAAAATCAAATTTGATTAAGTAAATAAATAAAAAGTGTGCCCCTTATGGGTTAGAGACATTGTACTGGGGTGAAGAGGAACAGTTATTCTCCCCCTGCTAAGTATAAGAGGAACACCACTTGAAAGTGCCTCTTTTCTCAGTTAGCAGGGGTAACTGTATTATGATACATGGAAACGAGAGCTGACACATATTTACACCTTATTGATTCCATGCAGTATCATAATAACATAGCTCAGTCTTGAGTTAAGGAAATCCACTTTTCCTTAAGGAAAACAAAAGGCAATTGTGTTTTTATTTTCTGGCTTATTGGCCACAGCTTTTGATAGAATATAGGTATTCCAATGAGGTTTATTTCATTGCATTCCACATTAAATTACCTTTCCAGTGATATATAAAATGATGGTATGGTACATCATGCATACATACTTACAAATGATGGTATTGTACATACCAATTTTTTCCACAATTTTGGCCACTAGTGTTAAGATCAGTTTGTTGCCCCCTGAAGCTTGTTGCTTGGTACAATTGCTACCCCCTGCACCCCCTTAGCTACACCACTGATCCTAACCTACTTCCAGCACCAACATAAGGGCAATGCAGCTCTGAGTTAAGGGAACAAACATTCCCTTACTTTGAGGAGGACTCCATGAGTGCTCCCCAACTGCAGGATGCAGCACACATTCCATTGGCACAGCTATGCCAGTGCTGGAAAGTTGGTTAGGATTTGGGCCTGCATCCTCTTGAGTAGTTAAAAAAAATAAATAAATCCTCAACCATGAGCCAATCAAGTTGAGGGCAAAAAAGCACTACTCCATACCAAAGAGTGGCCAGCTAATCGCAGATGTTATCCTGGGTGGGCATGTGGGGCCAACACATACTTACAACCCAATCCTAAGTCCCCCCCCCACCCAATGCAGCTGCACAAAAACAGCTTGTGCTGCATCCTTTGGGGAGGGTAAGGAAATGTTTGTTCCTTTAGGGGTAAGTCTCTGCAGTGACTTGGACCTGCTCCAGTGAAATTGCTTGGACCTGGAACATGGGATTGATTATGGGAAGGGGGTTAGCATTTGTTGGAGGCAGCTGCCTGTGGCCTACCTGCCCGAGGCTGTTTTGTGACAACCAGGAGGCTTGTTCTGCCAGCAGAAGAGCCCAGTAGGATTGGGCTATGAGTGGAAAACTACACCACTGTTCCCATGGCTGTATGTTTTAGAGGGGAACTTTATTTTTGTCATCAGCTTTTTGATTTACTTATAGTGTAACTAAAAAAAGTAGAAATAAAAGTGATTTTTTATAAATAAAAAAAAAATGATTACTTTGCTGGGTGCCACAGAACCATGAAATTAAAATTGATACGATGTGATTAATTGATTCAGAATGGCTGATGATGAGTGATTATGCTCACTGTGTGTGTATTTATAGATAAAATTCATAATTGTCAGTTTGTACCAGATTATGAATGTTTAGGTACGCATACATTAGCAATTGAAATATTATCTCTCGAGAAATCATGTTGCTTCCAACTTCTGTCCAGCCAAAGGCAGTTGAGTAAAGATTATGGGTAAAGTCAGAAAGCAGGCAGAAAAACCAAGAGCACCATCTCTGTAAAAATACAATGTAGGTAGTATACCAATTAATAGTTCATCAAAGGACAAAACATAGATATGTTCAATAAGTATATCCTGTAAAAAGACACAAACTAATGAAGAGGCAAACTTTGTTAAGCAGTTTCACACAAAACCCAATCGTTGATACAGAGATTACATGTATGCATATACATCCATGCATGTATACATATACAGCATAAAACTGTGCTGCCAAAGACAGGATTGTCACTGTCAAGTTAGTCAGCAGTTTGGGAGATCTTTGCTGTCACAGGGCCGTACTTTTGGCTGCCCTCGATTCTCCTCTATACTAGTGGCCAATATGTAAGACCCTGCTAGACCAAGTCCCACTCTGGTAGCCGGGAAGCTGCTAGGCCAGATTGAGATAAACCTTTTCTCCTCCCCCCTCCCAAAAAATCCCCCATTACTCACTGGAATGCCATTGTTACAATAATATTTGTTTATTTAAGAGATAGCCACAGTTTGGTTACACAAATAATAGAAGGCAGTTTAAATTCATCAGACAGAAAAACTGTTATAAACACAACAGGACAGAACAACAAACGCTAAGCTCCTGCTCTCTAACAATCTTGAATCAGTGAAACTTTTATTCTACTACCACTACACAACTGCACATAAAATGGATCAAAATCAATTTATAGGGAAGATATAGTTGTATATATTCTGTTTGGGTAACTAGACTGGGGTCCTGGAAATTAAGCCCATGTGTCTTTCTTCTTTCTGTATCTGCATGGTTGAAGAGAGGCATCCATCTGACTGGTGGCCTTTCCCTGACCCTGGATTGTCCACAGTGGTTTCTCATATGCCTAGGTTTAATTCATGAAGCTCTAACATAAACAGGAGTCATTTCACCTGAGTTTAATTGGCCCTCTTTTAGAGCCAAACTAGACATGACAGCAGCAGATCTGTGTATTTAGCTCCTGCTTACCCAACTGTCCAGTGCTGATGCAGCTGCAATGCAGCCCCAAGGTAAGGGAGCAAATGTTCCTTTACCTTGAGGAGACCTCTTACTGCTGCCACCACTGACTCCCAAACCGCTGACTAACTTGACAGTGACAATCATGTCTTCGGCAGCACAGATTTGTGTTGTATATGTATACATATAATCCTAATCTGCCACCACCACAGGACGCAGTGCACACTGGAAAGTTAGATGGGAATGGGCCCTCAATCATGTGCAGAGTGGGGCTAGGATTCTTATCTTAACAGTAAAAGAGCCATGCAGGGTAGGGATGCTAATTCTCCATATACCTGCCAGGAATGGGCAAGTCAGGCACAGCTTGACTTGAGTTGAGTCATGAGTCTCTGCCCCCATGCCTTGGCTCAAAAACAAGTCATAATGGGGGCACTTTCCAAGTCACCTTTCTGCAACTCGAAAAGACTCAAGTCATGAGTCTTTTTGATAAATGTGTCACGCGCAGAAAAAAAAATGGGGTGCTACCAAGCTGTGTGTGTGTGTCGGAGTTCTCTTTAAACTCTCCCCTGCTGCCCCATCATATCTGTAAACAGGGCAGACGGGGGTGGGATGGTGCGCTCTCCTGCTATCATTCTCCTGTACTGCTTGTTTAGGTTATTTTTATTTCTGAGATGCATAATGCTTTTCAGGACATGCCTTCTGACAAATCCGAACTGAGTGGGCATGTTCTTTCTATCAAGTGCCAAGCAGGGTCTCCCTACCTTAAAAGAGAAACAAGTCACATCAAAATATTGACTCCATGTTTTAAGTGCCAAGTAAGTTTCACGAAGCAGGGAATGTGTATCCAGAAACTTCTGCTTTGTCAACACTTTGCAGGGTGTTTCAAAGTTCTCATGACTGTAGCAGGAGGTTGATAAAAGTCAGTGCCTAAAAAGATTTCACATTTCCAAATTCAGAGAGAAATCATATCAAGGTTATTGACATGGGCAAATCCCATATTGGTTATTGATTGATATTGATCGGTTATTGATTGATATGGAGTTGAGTTTCGAGTCTCTACCCTAAGACTTGACTCGAAAATGAGTCATAACGGGGGAACTTTCTCAGTTGCCTTTTCGTGACTCAAAAATACTCGAGTCATGAGTATTTTTGATACACATATCAGGTGCTGAAAAAAAATAGCAGGGCTGTTGGGCTGTGAGTGTGTGTCAGAGTTCTCTTTATACATTACCCTGATGCCCCACTCCATCTGTAAACAGAGCAGGAGAGGGTGGGACGGATTGTGTGAGAATGGGAGCAGAAGCGGCAAGAGGGAGGAGGTCACGCGCAGGGGTTGCGAAGCTTACCAGAACAACCCAATCCTTTGCAGCTCTACTCAGAAGTAGTCCCACTGCAGAAGTAGTCCCACTTCAGCTGGTCATTCAATGGGGCTTCCTCACCTCCCCTAAGTAACAATGAAGCTCACAGCAGCCATGTGATTGAAAAGTGTGATTGCTACAAACTTCCCCTCCACCCCACTTCCCACCTCCTTTTCCCCTGGGCTTCTCAGGGAAATCCTAAGGCAAGAACCTCCTTGAGTTCCTCCTCCTGCCCTCCCTCATCCAAAGAAGCGAACCAGACCACCCATTCTGCATCCAATGATCATCAGTTCCTTCCCTTGACACGGTCCCTCACCAAAGGCTACTGAAAAAACTCCACAGTCAGGGAATTAGGGGGCAGGTCCTCTCCTGGACTGAGAACTGGTTGAAGACCAGGAAACAGAGAGTGGGTGTCAATGGGCAATTTTCACAATGGAGAGAGGTGAAAAGAGGTGTGCCCCAAGGATCTGTCCTGGGATCAGTGCTCTTCAACCTCTTCATAAACGACCTGGAGACAGGGGTGAGCAGTAAGGTGGCCAAGTTTGCAGATGACACCAAACTTTTCCAAGTGGTGAAGACCAGAAGTGATTGTGAGGAGCTCCAGAAGGATCTCTCCAAACTGGCAGAATGGGAGGCAAAATGGCAGATGCGCTTCAATGTCAGTAAGTGTAAAGTCATGCACATTGGGGCAAAAAAATCAAAACTTCACTTATAGGCTAATGGGTTCTGAGCTGTCTGTGACAGATCAGGAGAGAGATCTTGGGGTGGTGGTGGACAAGTCGATGAAAGTGTCGACCCAATGTGCAGCGGCAGTGAAGAAGGCCAATTCTATGCTTGGGATCATTAGTAAAGGTATTGAGAACAAAACAGCTAATATTATAATGCTGTTGTACAAATCTATGGTAAGGCCACACCTGGAATATTGTGTCCAGTTCTGGTTGCCGCATCTCAAAAAAGACATAGTGGAAATGGAAAAGGTGCAAAAGAGGGCAACTAAGATGATTAGGGCTGGGACATCTTCCTTATGAGGAAAGGCTATGGCGTTTGGGCCTCTTTAGCCTAGAAAAGAGACACCTGAGGGGGGACATGATTGAGACATACAAAATTATGCAGGGGAAGGATAAAGTGGATAGAGATGCTCTTTACACTCTCACATAACACCAGAACCAGGGGACATCCACTAAAATTGAGTGTTGGGAGAGTTAGGACAGACAAAAGAAAATATTTCTTTACTCAGCGTGTGGTCAGTCTGTGGAACTCCTTGCCACAGGATGTGGTGACGGCATCTGGCCTGGATGCCTTTAAAAGGGGATTGGACAAGTTTCTGGAGGAAAAATCCATTATGGGTTACAAGCCATGATTTGTATGTGCAACCTCCTGATTTTAGAAATGGGCTATGTCAGATGCAAGGGAGTGCACCAGGATGCAGGCCTCTTGTTATCAGGTGTGCTCCCTGGGGCATTTGGTGGGGCCACTTCGAGATACAGGAACCTGGCCTAGATGGGCCTATGGCCTGATCCAGTGGGGCTGTTCTTATGCTCCTATCAGAGATGGGCAAGAGAGCCCACTCCCTCCGCCCTCCTGCTTGGATGCAAAAGCAAATATTAACCCTTCCCTGCCTCTTGCCTTGTTGGAATGATGGCTCCATGAGGTTTTCACACCACAGAAACAGTAAGCAAGCACACCTAGACACAGACAGACCTGAGTCTGCATGCATGGGGACAAGTGCTAAATCAGGGGGTCCGTGACTTGAGTGTTTTGCCAAGTCTTCCACACACACAACTTGAGTGTAAATGAGGGCCCAATCCTATCCAACATTCCAGCATCGGAGCAGTTGCAATGAAGCCCCAAGGTAAGGGAACAAATCTTCTCATATCTTGAGGAGGCCTCTGTGACTACCCCTACACTACAGGATGTAGTATGCGCCCCATTGGCATGGCTGGACCAGCACTGGAAAAATGGATAGGATTGGGCCCTGAGTCAGCAAAAAATGCTGATTTTCACAAATTGGACTCAAATCTCCTGACTCAACTTCCCATCCATGGTTATTACACTCAAATTTGGAATGAATTGTTTGAGTAAGGATTATGGGCTTGTAAACATTTCATGCACCCACTGCTGTCTTATTTGGTCACAGAGGTCATCTTTGACCAATAATTTCCAGAGAATAAATGCCACACAGGATACATGATTTTGTATTCTAAAAAACTGGTCTCCAGACTCTTCGGTATGAAGGTCACATCATGTATCTGACACAGTGTGGAGGGACAGAAAATAAATAATAAATACATGGAAAACTGATGTGCTGAGAGTTTGACTGAATACAGTAAGTGGGAAGGAGAAGGAGAGCAGAGGGCAAAACTGACTTGCACAGGAAGGGAGGGAATTGATTTTCAAAGAGGATTGGGAGGAGCAGAGGGCAAAATTGATTTGCATACAAAGAGGGGAGAATGGATTTTGAAAAAGCATCAAGAAACCTACAAAGCAAATCACAAACCATTTTTTGTCTCAGATTCTGCTCCATATAAGCTTAATGTAGACATTAACTTTAATTTTTATTTCTATTTACAGTATATTCCTGGTCTCCCAGAATCTGCATATATCTAATTCAGCCACTAAAGCTGTTGAATCTAATGCAAGGTAATGGGATCATTCCTTTTTATTACATTGCATGCATTACAATCTCTGTGCATGAACTGGAGGTTTTCCATGACTTTGTGTCCCTTGGCTCAACGATCTCCGACACACTTTCTCTCGATACCGAGCTAAACAAACGCATCGGTAAAGCAGCTACCATGTTTTCCAGACTCACAAAGAGAGTCTGGTCCAACAAGAAGCTGAGGGAACATACCAAGATCCAGGTCTACAGAGCTTGTGTCCTGAGTACACTTCTGTACTGCAGCGAGTCATGGACTTTTCGCTCACAACAGGAGAGGAAACTGAACGCTTTCCACATGCTCTGCCTCCAACGCATCCTCGGCATCACCTGGCAGGACAAAGTTCCAAGCAACACAGTCCTGGAACGAGCTGGAATCCCTAGCATCTATGCACTGCTGAAACGGAGACGCCTGAGTTGGCTCGGTCATGTCATGAGAATGGGCAGTGGCTGAATCCCAAAGGATCTCTTCTATAGAGAACTTGTGCAGGGAAAGTGCCCTACAGGTAGACCACAGCTGCGATACAAGGACATCTGCAAGAGGGATCTGAAGGCCTTAGGAGTGGACCTCAACAGGTGGGAAACCCTGGCCTCTGAGCGGCCCGCTTGGAGGCAGGCTGTGCAGCATGGCCTTTCCCAGTTTGAAGAGACACTTTGCCAGCAGTCTGAGGCAAAGAGGCAAAGAAGGAAGGCCCATAGCCAGGGAGACAGACCAGGGACAGACTGCACTTGCTCCCGGTGTGGAAGGGATTGTCACTCCCAGATTGGCCTTTTCAGCCACACTAGACGCTGTGCCAGAACCACCATTCAGGGCGCGATACCAGAGTCTCTCGAGACTGAAGGTTGCCAACTACATTCAGCACCTCTAGTGGCTGAATGCAGTATATACCCAAGCTGGGAGACCTGGAAGTGCATCTTCTGAATTATTTTTAGCTCCAAGAGCCAGATAAAATCCTCCAGAGCGCCGGGTATGGTCCGCTGGCTAGGGTTTGGTGATGCCTACTCTAAAGCAGTGTTTCTCAACATTTGTCCTCCTCTCTACCACTTCACATGTTCCACCTTTTCAAAGTACCAATGAAAGTAACTGGTGATGACTTCACCACCATCTAGGTTAGTGGGTCAGATGTGACACGACAAACACAAGTAAGAGGCTCAGGGTGGACAGGAGGGCTTTTCTGAGCACGGAAAAGCATGTTTTGAAGCTCTGCTTGTCGGGCCTAGCCTAGCCTCCTACCACTGTTTGTTGTGTCATGTTCCTGGTCTCACTGCCAGGCAGTAGGAGTCCAGAAGTCTCACAAGTACCACCAGACACCACTTCAAGTACCACTGGTGGTACCCATACTACTGGTTGAGAAACACTGCTGTAAAGGTTTGTCTTTTCAATCATGAAAAATCATGTGATTTAATCATATATTTCCTTTCAGGATGATTAAGGTCTTCCATGATGCCCAAACACTATTCGTGCTCTAATTCTTCTCTTTTGCCCAACAGATCTGAAGTGTGCCCATATAAGGGGTAGTGCTCACCCCTTCTCCCTGTGAAAAATGAAAAGTTCTATAGAATGGATACGCATGACTTACCTGGCACATCATCTTCCAAAGCCTATCAGAGTAAGGGCACAATCCTAGAATGGACTTTGGCTGGCACAAGTCCCTTGCGTCAGCCAGGGAGGGTCACAAACATGCCATAAAGCTTGTTTGTGCCTCCTCGAGAGGAAACTGGGCCGGCACTCCAAGAAGCGCTGGACTGCAGAGGCTGACATAAGCCTCCGTGCCAGCTTCCCCTCAGATGCTTGCGTCGGCCCAGCTGGGTCAACGCAAGCAGAAAAGGTAGGCAGGGAGGAGGCAAGAAGGAGGCATTCCTGGATGGGGGGAGGGCAGGTGGTGGGCAGCCCTAGGGAGGGCGGGCAGTTGGGGAGAGGGAGGCAGGACTGGGATCCAGCAGTTATGCCGGATCCCAACCCCCATTTCCATGGAGAACGGGAAAGAAAGAAAGAAAGAAAGAAAGAAAGAAAGAAAGAAAGAAAGAAAGAAAGAAAGAAAGAAAGAAAGAAAGAAAGAAAGAAAGAAAGACTCAAAATTCTGCAGTGGTGAAATCCAGAGAAACATGTCATACTTACATTATAAAAATACTCTATGCTGTTTTAAAGCCACTTACACATATCATAAAGTAGTAGCAGCATCGGCAGACCAGATAATGCTGTGACAGTTAGCAAATATATCAGGCACTGTGAAGCCAATTTGCACAGAAAAAAGCAGGAACTCATACAAATGCCCAGATGCAAAAATGGTTTTCTTTTAATGAGTAAGCAAGGGAAAAGTAATGCCCACACAGTCCTCAGAGATGCGGCTGTAGTACATCCAGTCGTCAGGTTTATGGTGGGCATAACGCACCTCTTGGCTGACAGAACTCAAGCAGGATTTATGCAAAGAACTATGCATAAACTCAAGGACCAGAAAACACGCTCTGCACCAGCATTAAAGATGATTTTTAACTTGCTATAAGGCAGCCTGATATGATGCTTAGGCTTGCCATTACATTTGGCAGAAAGTAAAATTTAAATGTGATTTTCCTGCTTCGGTGAAACTTGTACAGCCCGATCCTAACTAAATCTCTCTGCAGTGATGCAGCTGTGTGGTGCAGTTTCTGCTGCATTCCATTGGGGATGTTTGACTGATGGAAGTCTCCTCAGAGTAAGGGGGCATTTGTCCCCTTGCTAAAGGGAAAACCCAGCATCTGCTATGGGGCAATTCTGACCTGCAGCAGCAACATCTCTGGTGCAAGTTGTGTTTTTTTTGTGAAGGTGGATCAGGTTCAGGAAGGGGGCTTGGATTCAGCACTGCTGTTGCTGAACCCACCCACCCCCTGGGCCCAATCCATCCACCCCACCCTTTCCCTCCCCATTAAGGGTAGAGGTGGGAGAAAATGGTGATAATAAAATAAAAACACATAACACTACTTTCTGCACTTCTCATTTTTTTAGAAACAACAACAAAACCTCAAACTCTGCCAAAAAAACCCAAAACACCTATTTTATTTGGTTTCATTTGCTATTTAATGGAGGGGTAGGTGCATGGATAATGACTATGGCTGCATCTACTGACACTACACCACCTATATCTACCTAGAACAGTGGTTCTCAAACGTTTTAGCCCACGACCCACTTTTTAGAATGATAATCTGTCAGGACCCAACAGTGACCTTGTACACTTTTAAAATGATTATAATTTATAATTATGAGGTAAATTTTGAATAAAAACACATAACACTGCTTTTTGCACTTCTAACACTTGATAAACACCAAATCCATGGAAAAATAAAACCGTTTTCTTCCACCTCTAAGGACAGGTAATTTCTATTCTCCTCTCTCATTCTAACAGCCCAAATCCCAAACTGCCCTGGAGCATGCAAGCCTGCTGGCCTTACTGCATGCAGAGCAGGGTTGAGGCTGACTGCAGCACAACTCGGAGTAAGAGGAATTCATTCCCCTTATCCTGTGCCATGTGGCAGCTACCTCTATGGGGCTACTTGGACCTGCAACACCTAAACAGGTGGCACAGATTTGAGTGGCCCAATGTATGGCCGAGCCACCTGGAAGGGGGGTTAGGATTCGGCCTAAGTGCTGGTCCTGATCCTGCCTCCCTCCCAGGCCCAGTCCTCCCATGGACCCACCCACTGCCCACCTTCCCCCCCACCCTTGAAAGCCCAAGAGTGCTTTCAAGCACCCACAGACCCCCGCGCCTGCGTCACTCAGCCAGCGCAAACTCACTCTGCCTCTGGAGGTTGGCACACATCCATGCACCAGCCTCCAGACTCCTATGGTGATTTGCACTTCTGGATTGACTGCTTCTATGAGATTTCTCTCTAACAGTCCAGTCCTGAGCTGTCTGGTGCACAGGGCTGCGGTGGCTCAAAAAATGGCTGCTGCTGCATCCTGCACACTCAGCGAGCAGTGCCGGCGGCTCCTCAGGAGAAGGGGACTTTCATCCCCTTCCCCCAGGTAAGGTGAGCAGCCCTGCAATGGGGCTACTTGATTCTATGGTGACCCTAGGGTTGGCGTAGAATTAAGAGCATACATGTTGAACTGGCAGCCTGACATGAGACTCAGAATCTGATGGAGCAGAGCTCCACCAATTCCACCTCCCTCCCCCTCCCCTCTCCCTGCCCTCCCTCTGCCTCCCCCCACACCAGAACACCTCCTCCCCGCTTCCCCCCATGCTCCCATCTACTTCTCTGCTGCCTGCCAAGCAGCAGAGCACTGGTGCTCCACTGGTGATGACAGCCTCAAACGTGCCTTTTGTTTGGCATGTTTGTGACAGTGCGCACAAGCAGTGAGCTGGCAAGCAATGCATAGGATTGGGCCCTCAGTCTTGTAACAACTCCTCCTTCCTTGTAAAATCCTCCATTCCCCAGCATTTGTTTTAAATGTTCCACTAATTTTCTCCTTCTCTCCAGTTGGATCATCACTAGCCAAGGAAACTCAGCCCAGATGGCAGCCTCACTTTCATTCTCTCTCTTTTTTTCCTCCTGTTCTTGTTCAAATGAAGTTATTCACAAGTATTTTTTTCCCCACCAACAACCACTTAAACCTCTGTGCAACCAATCTTACAATTATATATTGCCTTTTCCTTGTTTGTTTGTTTTTTAAATATATGATCTTCTTTTGGAAAACTCTGTCTTGTGGTTACTAATTCGAGGCACTTTGAGGTTGTTCACTCCACTATCCTGTCACTTATCCCAAAAGAGCCATACACTAGATTTTGACCTCTCAAGTATAAATTCTCCAACGTAGCATAATTCTGAGCCAGGCAAACCTGGGTCCAATGCCAACAGTGTTGGCAACAACAAATACAGATCACAAGGAAACTGGGGAAAAAAATGCCTTTAACTGGCAAAAAGTGAAATCACCTCAGTGTAGAATGGGATGTCCCTGTGCGCTAAAATTGGGTCAACTCACTGCATTTTCTTACTGAATTTGGAAAAGGGGAAAGACATGCTGGATGGAGGAGTGGGACATGTGCAACTTTGCACCTAATCACAGAGAAGGTTCAAAAGTACCATCCATACAGCCCAAGGGCATTAAATACTGACATCATCTCCTTCCACAAGCAAAATTATTGTTTCTTTCTGCCTTGTTTTCTAAAATTCATAGAATTCTTTATGTCGAAGAGCACTTGTTGTGACTGTGAGAATTATAGCTGACACACGGAAAACTCTAGCATTTGTGGCAGTCAGCAAATGTAGCCCTTAGTTTCCTAGTGAGCTGGGGTTACAGCTTTGATTTTTTCCCCCCATGGTTTCCAGTGATCAGAAAAGGAAATATACACACCTGAAAGGACTTCTTGTGTATTGATTCATGTCCATCAAAAAATATAATGAGCAAAGTTGCTTCAGTGGTCTGCTGTCTTTGACAAACGACAGTGCACACAATATATTGAAGAGCAGAGGGAACTCTGAAGTGACCTTAGCATTTTAACCTCAGAATGTCTAAATTGTCAGCCAACAAGTGTACCTCATGAACTAATGCTTATCACAGCTTGAAATGCCATCACTGTCAAATAACTTGAATTGCTACCAAAAATGCAATCTGTCATTTTTGTAAATTAAATATATGACATTATCAATTCCAAGTTGAGTGCCGAGGAGCCCCAAAGAACTCAGGCTGATTATTTGAGAGCTGTTGCAACAATAGGCAAGTTAAGGTGATGGGCTGAATTATGTAACTGAAATCAGCTAGATTCTATATATTCTGTTCTATAACTGCCCAGAATTTATATTTGAGAAGTATATTTTGTTTAGATGTACCAGGGAATGGACTCACAAGCAGCTGGAATGAAGACCACTCAGTTCCAGTGGGTTTGCAAGCTTTAAGATTTGGCTATCATGATGTCACTGGTTTACGTGATTAGTGGAAAGGGATAACCTAGAAACCTGTCCCCCCCCCCCCCCCGTAGGACAGATGGGATGTAAGCCAATTAGCAGGCACATACCTGTCCCTGGCAGGAACTCTGACCCAAATGGAAGAGAAGGAGCTTCTGTCACTTCCAAAACAAAAGGACAAAAGCTACCTGCAGCTGAACTGCTGGTGAGTTAAATTGCCCCAAATATGAAAACAGACCAAAAGGAACAGAAAAGAAGTGGGGACCCCAGCGAAACACAGGAATTCATCACACATGCTATGGAGAAAGTGACCAGAGTTTTTCTCCATCTCCCATAATACTGGGTGGCACAATGAATCTGATGGACATTGATTCATAAGAGAGGAGTTAATCACACAACATATTATGACTTTTTGGCACTAGACAAAGACTTCATTATGCTTCCAGACTTATCGCTGGGCAAAGAGTTTAATGTAAAGTATCTTGTTTTCTAGTGTGTTACCAACTGTCCTGATGATTTGTACTGAAGGTCAATACAAAGCAATGAAAGAAAAACATAAAACCAATAAAAGACAAGAAACAAAATTAACTTCTGGAATTTGCTGCTACAAAAAGTGGTGATGACTACCAGTTTTATGGCTTTAAAGGGGGAGGAGACAATTCCATGGACAAGAGGCATACCATTGGCTATTAATCATGATTGTCAAGTGGAACCTCTCAGTTCTGAATACCGCTCCCTGTTGCCTTGACACCTTGCTTCTGGGCTTCCCAGAGGTCTTTGACTGGTCACTGTGCAAAACAGGGTGCTAGACTAATGGACCTAATCTCTTCTGATTCCACAGGGGTTTCCTGGCAGTGTGATGGCTTTCTTGTGGCATCACACTCTGACATCATAATCCCTTGGTTCAACTGTCAGTTGTGGCCCTCACAAGATTAGAAAGAGTAGACCAGATCAGAAAGGTTTGTCCTCGTTTCATATTTTTCATCTTTACTATTATAAAGAGATTGACAGCCTAATCCAGAACAGTGCATGCCAGCTCACCTCTGGAGCGCACTGTGGGACTTAGCTCTGGCCCAATGCTGGAACTAGCCCCGTGCAAGCCCATGCCAGGCAGGTGCCAGATGGAGGCTGGCAGTCTGCCGCCCGGCGCTGTATGGGAAGTGCCAGGTGGTGGAGAGGTAAGATGGGGCATGGGGTGTTCTGGGGTAGGGGAGGGTGGGACAAAGGTATGGCGGGGAGAGGGAGAAGGGTGGGAGGGGCTGAGATTGTGGCAGGCACTACCACAATATCCTGACCCCCCCCCAGCCCGGGAGTCCCAATACATCGGTTGGCCACTCAAGAGCAGGCACAGATCTGAGGACACCCATTGGGGCCGCCTGGGGTTTACAAGGGGTAAGGCAGCATAAGCTGAGTAGACCCCACACTGCTTCCCAATCCCATTGGATGCAGCGGTAGCCATTTGGTGCCACTGCAGTCCTGGGCTCTGGGAAGCATAGGATTGGGCCCTGAGATAGTGAGAGGAAAAGGGAGGGGAAAAGAGAGTATTAATAATCATATTAGTTTTAATTGTGTATTAGTAATGATGTTGGTTCTAATGATCAGGAGAGAAAGTGCATTTTGGCAGGGATCTCATTCTTTTCCTCCTGTCTATACTGATTGAAATATATGTTGAAAGATCTAAGAAGGATTTCTTAATGGCGTCTACATTCTCTCTGAAACAATCTCTCTGATAAACCAGGCAATCTTAAGACACTCTCTCTTGCAAGTCAGGGGAGAGTTACCTGAAAAGTGATGCTGAGGACCAGATGCTTCAAGTCAGTTGAACTTTTCCTTTGTGGGCATCTTCAGAATCCTGCCAGGTGAGGTATGGTGGTGCTGAAAGAGGCTTCTCCTCTGCACTGTGGAGCTCCCAACTCCCCCCCCCCAAAAAAAAAAAAAAAATTAAAAAAGGGTGTTCTACAAGGTGCAGGTTGAAACCATCTGTAAAAGGAAATGCTCTTTGGCTCTGAGGCCATTTTCAGAGGCTAGTCGGAATCTCCCAGCAGAGGGTGGTGGTGGTGGTGGAGGAAGAGGAGAAGAAATTATTGGAAGAGGAAGATGACTATTGATGGTATGTAAACCATAACACCATCCTTAGAGAGAAGACCCAGAATCAGATTAAAGAAAGTCCAGTGAAGTCAAGATTGAAGCTATGGCCATAGCAAGGGAGCAAGCAGCCATTTGTAACAAAATTGCCAAATTTGATTTCAAAAACATTGAACAGACACTGTGAAGCAGTAATTCCTGTTCTGAGGAGTTGTCAATGACAAAGAGCCAGTGAAATGTGACATTTGAAGGAAAGAAAAGCGTGGGAGAGGGCTGGAGCAACCCTATTGGATTTTGCTGGGCACCAACTCTCATCTTCTCTGTCTTGGTCTCTCTCAGGCAGTGATGAAAGATGCCCTGTTCAGCTCTGAGTCTGAACCCACCATCCTGGCTGCAAGGATCATCACATATGAACAGAGGTGAACTGTCTCTTCAAGAGGCTTGTTATTTTTAGCTTTATACCTGACCTTTTGATCAAAATTATCCCCATGGCAGCTTTTAACAATACAAAGCAAATGAGGAACTTGTAGTCCTCTGACCAAAGACCAAGGCCAAAGTTTGTTAATCTATTGCATTGCCTTTGCCAGTCACAAGACAACTGGAGTTAGAACAGAGTTCTTTTCAGGTGGCGGGGGTGTATGTGGATGTGCTGCCTGCAGTCGGAATATTTTATGGCCAATAGTGAGGTGGGGGGGGGGCAGCTGACCTGTTTTGCCCCATGATGTTCATCTTAGGAGGTCTGAGTGTAGCCTCTCGGGGGGCCCTCAGTCCCTAGTGAATATCCCTTCACAGCAATTAGGCATTGTCAGGGTGGAGGAAATGATAAACTAGCATAGAAATGCTTTGTTGTGCAGGCAAGGAAACACAACAGTTCAAGTCAGGGGAAAAGACACAGAGGAAGCTAGTACTCCATAATAAAGGAAGGGATATCTCATTGTCCTGGCCTCTACACAGGCAGTTCAACAAGTAGCAGTAGCAGTAGTAGTTGTTAAAAGCGCCTCTGTGGCACGCTAGCAATAATTGCCAGGCTTTCCCCCCTATCAGCCGGCAGCAGGGCTATGCTACCAACTGACTGGCTGGCTTGCCTAAGGGGGCGGGATGGCTAAGCTTGTTCCAGCGTGCAGGCGCTGGGTTCAGCTCAGTCCGTTCCTGGGAAACGACCTGAGTGGACGCTTCCTCAGGAACGGAGGGGAGGCTGCCCCATGATGCCTGACCAGCTCGAGGAGTCAGGCTGGCTAGCCCCTTGTCTGAACTTGGGGGCCTTGCAGGGGTGACCTGAAGGCATAGCTGTTCGGCTGACTTACCCTCTTCGGGCGACAGTGAAAGGCAGGCTTAATAACAATTGAGTCACGCCTGGAGTCGGGTGGATGCCCTATGAGACTGTGGGATGTAGATGGCTAGGGCCATTCCCTCCCCCCTTAGAACCCCACACTTGGGATGGGTATTGTTTACCCTGTTGTTGCCTTGTTGTTATCTTGCTGTATTCAATAAAGTGGCCCATTTTAATTCCATACCTGTTGTCGGCTGTATTTATTTGGGGAGTGCATGGTAAAGGAACACTGAATAAACTGGAGGTCAAAAAAAAAAAAACTGGGGAAAACTCAGAAAGAAGAAGGAAAAGCAAAACAGAATACAGTGACCGAAAGAAAAAGACAGATGGACAGAAAAACACACAGGACTCTAGCAATAAAAGGAAAAGAAAGAGAGAAAGAGGCCATGCAAGAAAGAAAGGAAGAGAAAATTAATTCAAGTGAAGCAGAAGGTGGGAAATTCAGGCAGGATGGAAGAAAGCAGGGAAGACAAAATTAAACAAAAGAGAGGCAGGTGGTGGGAAATTGAGGCGATGAAGAAAAGGAAAGGAAGCCAGAGATAGGAGATGAATAGATGGTAGGAAACTAAGGGCAGCTGCCATGGGGGGGGGCGTTGAGGAGGATGGGGAGAGGATGAAACTGGGTCATTTCAGGACAGGGGTAGGGTAGACATGGCCCAGAAGGAGGGTGGGACCAGCCTCTGGCACTTAGGCCAGATCCTAAACCTCCTCCCAAGCAGCCCAGCATTACACAGGGCTGCTCGGATCTGCACCAGCAATTTCAATGGTGCAATCATGAGTAGCCCCATTGCAGAGGCTAGGGTATTACTTGGGGTAAGGGGATATAAGTCCCCTTTCTACAAGTTGTGCTCCGTCCATCCGTCCAAACCTGTGCTGGATAAAGCGCTAGCTGGCTACAGCACTAAATAACTGGCACAGCTCTGAGTAGACCCATTGAGCAGGCTGGGGGTGCTACACATGGTAAGGGAACAAATGTTCCTTTACCCTGAGGAGATCTCTAGCCTGCTTCAATCCAACACTGGATACAGCATGGGCCCACCAGGCCCGCTACACCAGTGTTGGATACGATTGGGCTAGCAGGTAAGTAATAGTAATGTTGGCAACTTTCACTCTCGAAAGACTATGGTATCGCACTCTGAAAGGTGGTTCTGGAACAGCATCTAGTGTGGCTGAAAAGGCCAATTCGGGAGTGACAGTCCCTTCCACACCGGGAGCAAGTGCAGTCTGTCCCTGGTCTGTCTCCCTGCCTATGTGCCTTCCTTCTTTGCCTCTTTGCCTCAGACTGTTGGCCAAGTGTCTCTTCAAACTGGGAAAGGCCATGTTGCACAGCCTGCCTCCAAGCGGGCTGCTCAGAGGCCAGGGTTTCCCACCTGTTGAGGTCCATTCCTAAGGCATTCAGATCCCTCTTGCAGATGTCCTTGTATCGCAGCTGTGGTCTAACTGTAGGGCACTTTCCTTGCAAGAGTTCTCCATAGAGGAGATCCTTTGGGATCCGGCCATCATCCATTCTCACAACATGACCGAGCCAACGCAGGCGTCTGTTTCAGCAGTGCACACATGCTAGGGATTCCAGCTCGTTCCAGGACTGTGTTGTTTGGAACTTTGTCCTGCCAGGTGATGCTGAGGATGCGTCGGAGGCAGCGCATGTGGAAAGCGCTCAGTTTCCTCTCCTGTTGTGAGCGGAGAGTCCATGACTCGCTGCAGTACAGAAGTGTACTCAGGACGCAAGCTCTGTAGACCTGGATCTTGGTATGTTCCGTCAGCTTCTTGTTGGACCAGACTCTCTTTGTGAGTCTGGAAAATGTGGTAGCTGCTTTACCGATGCGCTTGTTTAGCTCGGTATCGAGAGAAAGAGTGTCGGAGATCGTTGAGCCAAGGTACACAAAGTCATGGACAACCTCCAGTTCATGCTCAGAGATTGTAATGCAGGGAGGTGAGTCCACATCCTGAACCATGACCTGTATTTTCTTCAGGCTGATTGACAGTCCAAAATCTTGGCAGGCCTTGCTAAAACGATCCATGAGCTGCTGGAGATCTTTGGCAGAGTGGGTAGTGATAGCTGCATCATCGACAAAGACGAAGTCACGCAGACATTTCAGCTGGACTTTGGACCTTGCTCTCAGTCTGGAGAGGTTGAAGAGCTTTCCGTCTGATCTGGTCCGGAGATAAATGCCTTCTGTTGCAGTTCCAAAGGCATGCTTCAGCAGGACAGCGAAGAAAATCCCAAGCAAGGTTGGTGCAGAACACAGCCCTGCTTCACTCCGCTTCGGATGTCAAAGGGGTCTGATGTGGAGCCATCGAAGACAACAGTGCCCTTCATGTCCTTGTGGAAAGATCTGATGATGCTGAGGAGCCTGGGTGGACATCCGATCTTGGGGAGAATCTTGAAGAGGCCGTCTCTGCTGGTAGGTAAGTAGTGGCAAAATTGAGCCTGATAAAGTAGAGGACAAGGAGGAATAAGGGAGAACTCAGTAGGAAAGAAAAAAGGAATAAGGGAGAGCTAAGTGATGGCTGGATAGTACCTCATAAGCCTGATAACAGGAGAGAAAGTGAGAATAAGTGAGAGCTCAGTGGGAAAGAAAAAAGCAATAAGGCACAATTAGGTAGTGACCAGGTAGAGCCCAATAAAGTAGATAGAAAAGAAGGAATAAATAGAGTCCCTCGTTTCAAAATTTAGCTTAATAATGTTAAAAAGAAAATGGAATAAAAAAGTGCTAAGTGTTGCCAAATTGTGCCTGATATCAGGAGCCAAAAATAGAAGAAATGAGGGAGAGTTCAATGTGAAAAACAAAAAATGGAATAAGACACAGGAGTGGCCAAACTGAGCTTGATACTGTAAGACAGAAAAGAGGGAATAAAATAGAGCTATGTGTGGTCAAAAGAAGTCCAATAGTTTAAGAAACAAAGCATGAAAACGTGAACTAAGAGAGCTAAACTGAGCCTGATAACGGGGGGGGGGGGGAGAGAGAGACTAAGGGAGAGTTCAAAAGAAAAAGAAAAAAAGGCATAGGTAAGTTCCAGGGCGGGGGGGGAGGGTGGGTGTAGGGCGGTCCGAGAGGCCGGCAGGCAGGCAGTGGGAGGTGGGCCTGGGATCCGGCAGTTATGCCAGATCCCAACCCCATTCCCGAGTAGCATGGAGTGTCTTCAAGCTGCTGCGCTCTCCTCAGACTTACACCGCCAGAGGTGGCACAAGTTCGAGGAGACCCATTGGGACTGCAGTGGCTTACCCAGATACAGGCCTGCCTGTTCCAGCACAAGATAGAATTGCACTGTAACTGGTGCACAACTGAGTACACCCATGTCACAATGGCAGGCCAGGATAGGTCACCTCTGCCATCCCCATCCCCTCACAGACCTGATCTGCCCCGTTTCACCCTGCAATCCTAACCACACTTTTCTGAGAGTAAGCCCCATTACAAAAAAAAAAATAGGACTTACTTCTGAGTAGACCTGGTTAGGATTGCACCCAAAGGCAATCAAGAAAACTAAGCAGCGTCCAATTCAGCCTGAGAATGGGGGCGGGAGGAAGAAAACAGTGGTAAATAGTGGCCAAATTGAGCTTGATAACATAGGGAAGAAGTGTTGGAATAAGGGACAGCTACACAGGTAAGTGTTGGCTCAGCTGCCCCTGATAATGTCAAAAAGAATAAGAGAAAGTAAATTTTTGCCCAATTAAACCTGGTAATGTAAGAAAAAAAGGAAGGATTACAAGAAAGCTAACAGATGGCCAGTCTGAGCCAAGTAAATTTTGAAAACAGAAGGGCTAACGAAGCAATCAGTGAGAAAGGAAAAGGGAGGAGGAAAGTGGCCTCATAATGTAAAAAAAAGATAAGGAATAAAAGAGACAGGTAGAGAAATAGAGCCTCATGACTTAGGAAAAATACATGGAATGAGGAAGAGCTCCATAGGAAGTAAAGAAATAAAACACAGGTAAGTGTTGGCCTAACTGAGCCTAATAAAGGATGAAAGGAAAAGAGGAATAAAGTGAGCAGTGTGGCAAATTTGAGCATGATAACATATGGGGAAAAGTTTGAATAAGGCAAACTCAGTGGGAAGGGGAAAGAGGGAATGAAGCACAAGTAAGAAGCAGTATCTGGGAGAGCTCAGTAGTAGAATAAGATACAGAAAAGTAGTGGCTAAAGTATGCCTGATAATGAAAGAACAAAAACAAGAAATAAAAGTGAGCTGACTGGTGGGAAAGAAAAAAAGAAATAAAGGAAATATAATTAGTGGCCAAACAGGGACTGATAATGTAAAACGAATAGAAGGAAGAAAATGGAGCTCAGTGTGGCCAGTTCAGTTTTGATAACATAGGACGGGAAAGGAATAAGACACAGGTAAGTAATGGTCAAATTCACAGCCCAATCCTGAGCTGCCTGGAGTGTGGGGCTGCCGCAGCGCTGAAAATGGCTGCCGCAGCATGCTAAGCTGGTGGAGGTAGAGCTTATATGAATGAATGAAGGTCTTGTAACAGCTCAAGGCTTATAAAAGGCCTTGCACAAAGCAAGGCTGGCCTTTTCTTTGCTGCCGCTACTGCATCACAGACGTGAAACAGCAAGCAGTGGAGGGAGCCCTCATCCCACAGCTAACGCAAGAGGTCAAACAGTTGCCCAAGTGCTGAGAGCAGTTGTGTCGGGCCAGTGCAGGCTCCAGCAAGTTTCCAGAGGCTCATTGGAGAATAGGGTGTCCCTGAGGGCCACATTGGGAGTCCTCGAGGGCCACAAGTGGCCCCAGGGCCGGGGTTTGGGCACCCCTGATCCAGAGCAAATGATAATCAGCCTTGAAAGCTGATGATTGAAAGTACAGATTCTTGAAGCATGGAGTACACTGTACAGGTCCAGCCTATTTATACACTGATTTTTTATAAAGATTTGACTCAACATGAATGGCCACTGCAAATGAGAAGGAATGTGCTGATCCCTGGAGAAGGGGAAAATGCACCCCTTCAAAACCAGTTTAAAAAACTGAGAGAGGGGGGGCAGCTGGCTGACAATCCATCAATCCTTCTCTCTCCAGCGGACCCCTCCCTTCCCCCTGAGCAGGTGAAAGAAAAGTGATCCCTTTGCATTGATGAAGGGAGGGGCGAATTAAGGACAACTTGGAGGACGACTGATTGATGGATTGTCTTCTTAATGACTCTTATATTAGAATCAAAAGGTCAGCAACGTTTTTTCATTCAGCAGAGCAAAGAAACTTTGTTTTTTAAATGGATTTGAAATAGTACGTTTTTTGTCATCCACGTGAGTGCTTGGAAAGGAACCCACACGAATAATGAGGCTCAACCTGTATGCATGTCTGTAATGAAGAAAATGAAACATTCTATTTTATGTATATTTCATCATTGTCTGCTTTTTAGGTTTCTTATTTTTAAAGTTTCTAACATTTATGTTTAATTTAATTTATGCTACTTCCAGTGATCTCTCTAGTAGCTAATGGGCACAATGACATTGCCAGTTGTCTTGCTTATCTCAGCTTTTGCATTGACTAGTGACAATTCATTTTGGATAAGATTCCACACCTGCTAGACTCTGCTTATGGAAGTGAATCTAGACAAATGTCCTCAACCCTAAACTAAGGGCTCCAAGTTTTGGGAACAGGGCTGACACAAGATGATTCACCACCTGAAACAGCATGGATCGGTTGCCCCTGCCAACGTACACCTCACACACACCCAGTTTTTGTGGTACCTGAGGGCCCAATCCTATCCAACTTTCCAGCACTGGTGCAACCAAAATGCAGCCCCGGGGTAAGGGAACAAATGTTCCCATACCTTGAGGAGGCCTCTGTGACTGCACCCCCAACACAGGAAGCAGTGCATACCCCATTGGCACAGCAGCACGGCCACTGGAAAATTGGATAGGATCAGGCCCTGAGGTGGCACCTAATTTTTGCCTTGTTTTTCCTTCTCATGCACAGTGATGAAAACAAATGTCTACCTTTTTTTCTTTACTGATTGTATTTGAAGCTTTATCCCACGTTTTATCTCAACTATTGATTTGATATGTGATCATTGCCAAATGATTGGGATTCTGTGCTCTGTCTCCTTGTGCATAAAGATTGTTTAGCTTTCACCAGTTTGGATGCCTTTGCCTCATGTTGTGGAGGAAAAGAAAAGTTAACAGACTCTCAGAGATGTGCGATTCCTTTTTAGTTTCAAATACATTTGTGATCTAGTTTGGGGAGGTTTAAGAGCACTTTCACGGAAGACGATGCTCTGCATGGGTCATTCCACCCCTTCTGCTTGCTCACACTGTGAATATTGCTTGTATTGAAGAAGAAAAAAACCCCTCTGCGCAAGAAAAATGCTTCAAAAGAGGTGTGCGGCCTGTTGTGGAGCCATGCTGAATCCAGGTATCAAGCAAGCTGGTATAGGTCAAATAAAGCCAAAGAGTGATTTCCTGCTGTTTTAGAGATGCACAGGATATGTATTATAGCAGAGAGGAAAAACAAAGAGACCAACAAGTGTTAGAAGGTATTTGTTGTGTTACTAGTTTACTGTCAGAAGCCATAAAAATAAATCTACCACTACGATCTCACATATATTACTTTTTGATTGTTTTATTATTTGCTTCAGCCGTGATTTTCCAGTATGAGGAACCTGATGTGAAGAGATGTTACTGTTCCTTTGCTCTTTGATTGCAAGTGAAATTTAAGAGACTTGAGTTGTCTGGGGCTAAGAAAGATAATTGACTGAAAACACCGTGAGATAGGACTCTTGAGTAGTTGCAACTGTTGGCAAGAGATTAAATAAGGAAAGGAGTCAGTCAATAACACAGCTGGTTATCTCAGTGTTGGCCATGGTGCGAAAGATGGTCAAACTCCCCTCATCTTTATTCAGTTTGTGCTCATTTCCCTCCCCCAAGCCTTTTCAGAGAATTCTTCAGAAAAGTTCAGATGCTCTGAAATCTCATTGTCACTCCAGTCATAAATAAGAATGAAGAGGAGAAAACCTTTCCCATCCTTCCTGTTCTGTAAAGAAGCCTAGAGCAGTTTCTCAACCAGTGGTACAGGTACCACCAGTGGTACTTGAGGTGGTGTCTGGTGGTACTTGAGGGTCCCCTGGACAACTACCACCCAGCAGCAAGACCAGGAACATGATGCAAAAGACAGCTGTAAAATGCTTGGTTTGGTGGGCAGAGCTCCAAAGCATGCTTTTCTGCACTTGAAAAGCCATCCCATGCATCCTGAGCCTCTTACTGGTGTTGATCATGTCTCATCTGGCCTCCCAACTCAGAAGTAACTGGCAATGATGTCATCATCAGTTACTTCTGGTGGTATTTCAAATAGGTGGACCCAGTGAATTGGTATGGTGGAGGCAGTAGCATAGCTAGGGACTGCAGCAGGTAGCAGGTGCACCAGCCACAGGGTGGGTGGGGGGCAATAATGTGGCTGAGGGGGCAACAACTTGTAGGCAACAGCACCTGTGCGCAACAATTGGGATACTGCCGGCAGCCCTGCCAGTGCCAGGCACTGGGGGGGGGGAGGAGGGACAACAGGCAGGCATAGCTCCCAGAGACCCTTGTGGAGCCCAGCCTGGACTGAGGAGGGGGTTCCCCTTGTGCGGCAGGACCAGTTGCTCACCACTCCCCTGCCCTGCGCCACCTACTCTCCTCTGCTAGTCACAGTCCTCTCTCTACTTGCCTGCCCCCTTATCCTCCTCTCTCCTCCTGGCAAGGCTGCAGCAGCCCAATTGTCTCTGCAATCTAAGCCAGTAGGGCTTGCTCCTGAGTAGACATGCAGGAGGTTGGGCTCTGAGGCTGTAACCCTATTCACACTATCCTGGGAGTAAGCCCCATTGACTAGACTGGGCTTGCTTCCAAGTACACAGGCAGAGAATTGGGCTCCAATGCTGCAATCCTCTCCCCACTTTCCTGGGAGTAAGCCCCATTGACTAGACAGGACTTGCTTCCAAGTAGTCAGGCAGAGGATTGGGCTCCAAGGCTGCAATCCTCTCCCCACTTTCCTGGGAGTAAGCCCCATTGACTAGACAGGACTTGCTTCCAAGTAGTCAGGCAGAGGATTGGGCTCCAAGGCTGCAATCCTCTCCCCACTTTCCTGGGAGTAAGCCCCATTGACTACACAGGGCTTGCTTCCAAGTAGACAGGCAGAGGATTGGGCTCGGAGCTGGCTGACTACAACAGGTTACCTGGGCATGTGCAGGAACCTGAAGAGGGTAGCAAGCAAGGCACAGGTACCTGGGAGGCAAGTTGCAGCAGGAGTACTGAGCAGCAGGTGGTTTGGCCTCATCATTTATTCACATAGTACCTCAATTCTGCTTCCTAAAGGTCAGCTGCTGGCTCTTCTGATTGTCTCCAGTCCCCTCCTGTACATCTCAAACTGTGCAATCCTACCTTACTTCACTTACCAGGGAGTAAGCCCCATTGAACACAATGGGACTGTTCTGCCAGATTCCCAGTCCAAGCTCTGCCTGGAGAATTATGCCCACTTTTAGCTAATTAGCTCCCCTTCTTTCCTCAAAAATGACCCTGGTTCTGCCCTACAGTACTGCTGGACCCCACCACCAGGGTAGCTCACCTGTTTAACCTACAGAGGTCCTCCATCCTGCCAGCAGCCTCCCACCACTACAGCAGGTCTTGGGCACAGCAGCCAAACACCAGTCTTAATGTCTCCAGTAGTTTCTGCTCCAGCAGCTTCCAAACTCCGTTCACACATCAGTCCAGTCTCCCCTTCCTCAAGCTTTCCTCCTTCTGCTATGCACACCAAACTCTCCCTTCATCAGGTGCTTTTATGCCTGAGGGCCCTATTGTCTTCAAGTGGC
The DNA here is from genome assembly GCF_035046505.1 of Tiliqua scincoides. NCBI lineage: Eukaryota > Metazoa > Chordata > Lepidosauria > Squamata > Scincidae > Tiliqua > Tiliqua scincoides. The sequence continues at coordinate 191,666,507 of NC_089821.1, read as the reverse complement.
TGCAGCTGTGCAGCACTCTCTGCCGCATGCCCAGGCCTTACGCTTAAAGGGGCCACTGCTGACACCACATCTACCTCCTTGCCAGATCTTCCGAAATTCCAATACAGGGACTTACTTTTGAGTAGACATGAATAGATTGCGCTGTAAAAGTGCAATAAGTACTTTCAACAAGTGTTTGCTATTTTAAAATATTAGCTAACATTTCTCACTCACTTTAACAGTGAGTGAGAAATGTGAGACCCAATGTAATTAATTAAATTTGATGTCATTGTTGGGAGGGGGGGCTACAGAATTTTTTTTGCACAGGGCAGCAACTTGGTTAGCTATGCCACTGGGTGTAGGACAAACGTTGAGAGATCCTGGCCAAGAGGCATCCCAACCAAGAACCCCTTCTGATGCCTCCCTTTCTCTTTCCATTTTTCCAGAAAGTTTACAGTGCAATGATTTGTGGGAATTGACATTTCCCAAAGTTTTGGGAGTGGGCCTTACTCATGGCCTTACTTAAGCAGGTCTCAGGCCAAATTCACAGATTCAAAATGACCCATTCTTCAGCCTGTGTTGTAATAGTAGTAAAGCAACTCAATTGTTCATTTGTGACAGATTATCTTGAATGAAGAAATAAAATGAATATGTGGTCACCAAAGGAATGAGCTGTGGGAGCACAACACTGTTTATGTTGAATGTGACTTTAATGGTTCTATCTAATATGTCAGTTCTCAGAGTAGTGGGGTATGGTGACTAGGCACTGTGTTTCAACACACAAAGTACAAAGTACAACACACAAAGTACAAAGTAGGTCAATGTTAGGAAGAATAAGAATACAGAGTGTATTAGAAAGGGGGTAAATGGTTTTTCAGTATTGAAGCTTCTTGCTGGGCACAAACAGCTTTGGCTTAAACAGTTAAACTGAAGTGAGCTACAGCCCAATCCTATCCAGGGTTGGGCTGTCAGGGGCTGGTACAGATACGAAGTGACCCATTGCGGAGTGAGAGGCTTAAGGAGGGGTAAGGGGAAATAATTATCCTTTCCCCTCCTAAGCCACTCAATCTGCCCCCATCCCACTGGATACAATGTGCATTTTGGTGCTGTTGCATGGATCAGGTTGGGGCAGGGAGAATTGATAGAACTGGAATCTTAAAGAGCTACCAATCCAAAAAGCCTTGCTTTTAAAAGAGAACTTCCTATTTCCTCGGTAACTAGCACTATTCGTTAAGCCAGTGTTTCTCAAACTGTGGGTCAGGACCCACTAGGCGGGTCACAAGCTAATTTTGGGTGGGTCCCCATTCATTTCAATATTTTATTTTTAATATATTAGACTTCATGCTACCATGGTATAGGACTACATTTGGGAAAATGTTACAGATCTGTACTTTAACAGGCTACCATATATATGCTTTTAACAATTATAGTAAATGGGACTCACTCCTGAGTAAGTGTGGGTAGGATTGCAGTCTAGGTCTGTTAAAAATTTTCCTGCTTCATGATGTCACTTCCAGAGATGACATCACTTTCGGTGGGTTCTGACAGATTCTCATTCAAAAAAGTGGGTCCCAATGCTAAACGTGTGAGAACCTCTGTAAGCTATTTGCCCTAGTAGTCTGGTTCTGGCAAAGCCTCACTGTGCCCCCCAAAGTACTACCCCCAGATTGTTTTCTAGGATATGAACTTAGTCACTCCTACTGTAGACAATGCTTATACAAAGTGACAGAGTAACGCAAGTCATGGCCTCTGACAACAGTGAGTTCCCTGACTTTGGTTTCCACGCAGCTCCAACAGAGCCAAAAGTTTCCCACTCCAGCTAAACACCAACAACCAAATCTCTAAAAATTCTGTTTAACTCCTCTTTTCTCTTCCTCTTGGAACTTCACATGCAACTCTGATTGGTATCCTTCAAGCCCTATACCTTTCAAGCCCAGGGCACATGTTGAGTTGGAACTCAAAAACCGTAACAGCCAAAAGAGGCAGCAATCTAAGCAGAAACTGGGGGCAGGTGTCTGCGTGCATGGGGGGGGTGACACAATGAGTTACTACACTGAGTGACACTAGCCCTGGTGACGCCAGTCCCACAGACATACTCATGCACACATCCAGAGCCTATTAAACAACAGTCCATAAGAATTAGTGGGGCAAAGATCTCTCTTTGAACCTCTCTGCTGTTTTTATGAAAAGGACTGAGTAATAAAAATGAATTGATGATTTGTGATGTATGTGGTTACACACAAAAGCTTCATTAGCCAGACTTTTCCTTCCCATAAATCTCATTTTATCGAACCAGATACCTGATGTGAGGAAATGTATATCCTTTTGGCAATCTGATTCTATGCGATAGTCACATAATCTTGTATTACACTACCCATGTTATAATCTCTCACTTATTAGTTGTCTAATCTAGCTCATAGACCAAAAATAATATAAAATAAAATCAGCCATGAAAAACAAAACAAAATAAAATAATATCAGCCATGAGCAGAACATATGTGTGCGTGTGTTCAAGTGATAACTGTTGTAAGAGACAGGATAAGCTTTCTGTTAAATATGAAGCAACAGGGCAATTAATGAACATGCAAACCTTTTCTACTGTGGAAAGTGCTATAAAGTCCTCCTATCTGTACTGAGCCTTTCTATCTCTGAACTGTTATGTGGCTGTTCTATGGCTTCTAATTAGTCCCTAGCAATTAACTCCATCTGACCTCATTATGGTTTGAAGAATTTGTATTTAAAGTTCATGTTGATTATGGATTAAGAAAAAAAGACTATGAAAACTCCGGATGGATAGAATATACAAGCGAGTACCTGTATCTGCAGCGATTCTGTTCTGGAATACTCCACCCCCCCCCACTGCGGTTAAATGAAACCGTGGATACGGGTGAACATCTCCCCCACCCTCGAGAGCCGAGGGAAGCTTCGCTACTGCTGAGCTCAGAGGTCCAGGGCCTCTACTGGGCTCAGACTGAGTCAGGCAGTTTAAAAAAAATGCAACTTCTGGTTTCACAGAGAAACCAGAAATTGCATTTTTTTCAGTGCCGGGTTCAGTCTCTGACGTCTGCGGCCTCTGCTGGACTCAGAGGACCCTCTGGAGGCAAAGGCAGCAGAGTTCCACTCGCTTCCGGAGGGGGTGCACACAAGGGAGTCCTGCGGACCCAATCTGCAGTTAAGTGAATCTGCAGATATGGGCTCGGCAGATGTGGGGCCCTATTGTTACTCATGGCACTGTGCTGATGTTTCTGCTACTGTTTACTCAGAACTCACATAACCCACATAAACCATAGTGTCAGCCACGTGGATCTACGAGACTGCCTTATATTGGGCCAGGTCAATGACCTATATTGCAAAGTATTGATTACACTAACTGGCAGTGGCTTTCTGGAGTTTCAGGCAGGAATATTGTACAGCTCTACTTAAAAATATCAGGAATTGGCCATGGGGACTTCTGTAATGGAAGCAGATGTTCAGAATGCAAAATTTATAATCTACATATTTAGGGCTGTTTTAGAGATTATATACTGTATCAAATCCATGTCTCACCAAGGAACTGCAGCCAAACCTGGCTGATAAGTAGACCCAGGGCCTCCAAGAAGAATTTTATCAGGGGGTACAAAATTTCTTTTGGGCCTTTTCCCAAAGGGGGAGGGGATGGGGTGAAACAAGGTGAGGGGAGAATGGTGATGGGACAGGTGGCATGGGGCAAGGGAGGGTGGTGACAGCTGGAAAGTTCTCCAGAGCCCGGTCTACCCACCTGGCCTCCCAGTCTGCCTGGACTCCATCTTTCACTCTCCACAAGGCCAGCTGAAATCTCAGAATATTTCCAGGTATCAAAACTTACTTCTGAAGCAGCTATAGCCCCGTAGCTGTATCCCTGAGCTCCTATACACTCCTTCATAGTAAGCAGATCCATAAGCCAAAGAGCTACTGTAGCAGGCCAGTTTCCTCCCACCTTTGACACTGTGCACCATGCTGCAATAGCACCCCCAGCAAGCCTCGTGGGCGGCTAGGTTGCAGTTGGTGTAGCATCAGTAGTGGCGGAGGCTGTGCAGCGAGGACTATAGGCATCCTGCACAGGCAACAAGTCCGGATGAGACTGGAAAATGTAAGATCATAGGAAATTTCTAGGAAAGGACACCCTCCTTTGGCTCCCAGGCCCCCTTTTTGACACTAGGTGCAGTAAAATTTACCCCCTGTACCTCCCCTCATGGGCCCTATGTGGACCTATATGATATATGTGTTTGCAAACACGTGTTTGTCACATCCACATCTTACACTTTAATTTGTATACTGAAAAACATAAAATATGAAAGAAGCCTTAAAGCTAATTGCAGGATTCATAGACATTTTTAAACTGGTTTTAAATATGTGGGCTTCATTCTCAGGAAAAGCATGAAGAATACATTTATAAATGCTTCATACAAACTTGCTTAAGTTCTCTGATGTTTTCTAGAATATTTTATAGGCTCAGCATTTTTCCTTTTCTTGAACGCACAATTGTTTTCATTTAATCATCTTGGTCCATAAAGTCAAAGGTTTCGCCTTATTAAATCATCATCTCTTTTCATACCATCACTTCTCTCAGGGTCAAAGATCCACTTAGTACATCTGCAAGGTCTTTAAAGTAGAATCAAATTATTTCAGCGACTGAAATTTCTCTCTTAACATCACCTATTATTACATAGTGCTGACAAAGGTATATTTCTGAGCTTTCAGTCTAGCTAAAGGGACTCCTCAAATAGAAAGTTTCAAGTGTGTTTTTCTAACCTGAGCCCTAATGTGGGATAGAGATTGAAATAAGCTCCCAGATGGCTTAGAGATGCATTTATAATTTTACTATTATTTCAGTAAAGGGAAAAGCATGTGAAAAAAGCTTAAACTATAATTCAGATGACACTTCTAAGAATACTTGGCTCCATTCCCTTGATTTAAGATGGTATGAAGGTGCTATTTTCCAAATGTCTGAGAACTTCACACATTTTTATTTCGTCTTGCTTGGTTCTGCCATTATGAGTTTCGACAGAACATTTGTCAGAGAATTTAACCTGTATTTCCCAAGAAAATGCATATCCATTGTAATTTAAGCCCACTTTTCACTGGTCTAAATGATTATCCAGTCATTAGGTACATATCTAGGACAGTATTTTCTTTATTTACCCAAGATCCTTCAATAGCCAAACTAGAAATAAGCTGGTCTGTACCCATTTGGGAAGAAAATTACTAAAAAAAATACATAAGAAGCTGCCTAATGGTTGGATCCTATGAGTGATTTATGACCACCTGATAGGCTGTCATAAAAGGTCTGCCAACAGCACAAAAATCATGCTGCTGCCAGGTCAGTTGCGGCTGCTGCCACAAAGCGGTGGCAGCTTCACACCCCCAATGCCTCAGAGCCTGGGCTGCACTAACTGTGGTAAGTTGGCGATGGGGGCATGTTGTGAGCAGGGGGAGTTTTGGAATGGAGAGGCAGGGGTGGTTCAGGGAAGGGGGAATAGATCCTGGCAGTAGCAACTTGTGCCAAGATCCTATTCTCTCTTTCCCAGCCCAGTCCATCCCTTTCCTCTCCTCAGACTTGAGGCTAGTCTTGAGGGAACAGCAACACTTTTTGAAATCTGGTCTGCTTCATGCTCTAGATCTCAAACTGTGCTGCCATCCACAGCTAGGACAAAGGGAGGGGAAAGATGGAACTTGATCGCATGAACTCTCCAACCGTGAACTCAGGCACATTTTAGCCAGAGTATCCTTGAATCTGATAGGGATTCTTGAGACTCAAAAATTTCAGTCACACAATGACAGAGTAACACGGGAAGGCAGTATTTGAAAATATAAAATACAGAGACAGCACCTGTTCTTTGTCTTTGCACACACACCCCAATAAAAACACATGCCAAATCATTAGGAGTGTAAACTGAGCCAAGTTTATCAAATAAAGCCAATCACACGTCCATTTTAGGGTCCTGCCTTCAAAAATTCCTCCTCTCTTTCGTGTGGTTATGTAACATAGAGGAGACAGCAAGCCACTGTCTATTTCCACCCTGATTCAGAGCTGCAGACCATCAATCAACAGCCCAAACGTCCCAGTGCCAACTTCTAGAAGTGAAAGAAGCTGAACTGCTTCCATCAATCAACAGCCCAAACTTCCCACTGCCAACCTCTAGAAGTCAAAGAAGCTGAACTGCTTCCTGCCCACCTTACCAAGATTTCTTTATACACTGATATTATTCTGAATATGTGAAAGTGCATTTTTCTTGGGTTGTGTTTCTCTTGGATCTGAACATATTTACTCAAACTAATTTTCAGTACTGAACCACCGATACAGCCCATTTATTTCTTCTTTCCCAACATATTGGGAAAGCAATATTGAACTCTCTCTCTCTCTCTCTCTCTCTCTCTCTCTCTCTCTCTCTCAGTCTCACACACACATCCCTCTTTCTTGCTAGCAGATTGGGGGCTAGAATGCTTTTCTGATATGCACCCCTTTTCTTAGCTTATCATTAAGAAGTGTATTTTTTAGAAAACAGCTTTCAAAGTTGCAATTGATGCACTACACTTTATTTCTATTTATCATATGTTTATACAGCAGTTATTGTTTTAGCAAGGCCTGCCAAGACTTTGGACTGACAATCAGCCTGAAGAAAACACAGGTCATGGTTCAGGATGTGGACTCACCTCCCTGCATTACAATCTCTGCGCATGAACTGGAGGTTTGTCCATGACTTTGTGTACCTTGGCTCAATGATCTCCAACACTCTTCTCTCGATACCAAGCTAAACAAATGCATCGGTAAAGCAGCTACCACATTTTCCAGACTCGCAAAGAGAGTCTGGTCCAACAAGAAGCTGACGGAACATACCAAGATCCAGGTCTACAGAGCTTGCGTCTTGATACAGCAGTTATGTTTTGTCTATATACTCTTTCACCAAAATTTAGCAGGATCAATGTAGAGATCAAGTAAATTGACTGAAAAATCATGCAGGAATAGACAAAAGAAATGGAGCAGTTTCACCCAGTAGGTGAAATCACCCAGGAGTCAAAGATTTCACCTACAGAAATCAACATGAGTCATTTTTCAAGTCTTCTTGAATGGGCATGCTTAAGTGCTACATGTCTGGAAATTGAGAAGTTTGATCCTTTGGTGAGTTTCAGATATTTCTTGTGGATTAGCTGGCAAACCACAAATCATAGGCAAGCAAAGTGAAGCTTTCTCACCTTTGAAACCAATGGGGAATAAATCAGCAAATTAAGGTAAGGGAATGTTGTGACAATATTGCCTTTACTTCCACAAATGTCCATAAGAACATAAGAACATAAGAACAGCCCCACTGGATCAGGCCATAGGCCCATCTAGTCCAGCTTCCTGTATCTCACAGCGGCCCACCAAATGCCCCAGGGAGCACACCAGATAACAAGAGACCTCATCCTGGTGCTCTCCCCTACATCTGGCATTCTGACTTAACCCATTCCTAAAATCAGGAGGTTGCGCATACACATCATGGCTTGTACCCCATAATGGATTTTTCCTCCAGAAACTCATCCAATCCCCTTTTAAAGGCGTCTAGGCTAGACGCCAGCACCACATCCTGTGGCAAGGAGTTCCACAGACCGACCACGCGCTGAGTAAAGAATTATTTTCTTTTGTCTGTCCTAACCCGCCCAACACTCAATTTTAGTGGATGGCCCCTGGTTCTGGTATTATGTGAGAGTTTAAAGAGCATCTCCCTATCCACTCTGTCCATCCTCTGCATAATTTTGTATGTCTCAATCATGTCCCCCCTCAAGCGTCTCTTTTCTAGGCTGAAGAGGCCCAAACGCCGTAGCCTTTCCTCATAAGAAAGGTGCCCCAGCCCCGTAATCATCTTAGTTGCTCTCTTTTGCACCTTTTCCATTTCCACTATGTCTTTTTTGAGATGCGGCGACCAGAACTGGACACAATACTCCAGGTGTGGCCTTACCATCGATTTGTACAACGGCATTATAATACTAACCGTTTTGTTCTCAATACCCTTCCTAATGATCCCAAGCATAGAATTGGCCTTCTTCACTGCTGCCGCACATTGGGTCGACACTTTCATCGACCTGTCCACCACCACCCCAAGATCTCTCTCCTGATCTGTCACAGACAGCTCAGAACCCATCAGCCTATATCTAAAGTTTTGATTTTTTGCCCCAATGTGCATGACTTTACACTTACTGACATTGAAGCGCATCTGCCATTTTGCTGCCCATTCTGCCAGTCTGGAGAGATCCTTCTGGAGCTCCTCACAATCACTTCTGGTCTTTACCACTCGGAAAAGTTTGGTGTCATCTGCAAACTTAGCCACTTCACTGCTCAACCCTGTCTCCAGGTCATTTATGAAGAGGTTGAAAAGCACCGGTCCCAGGACAGATCCTTGGGGCACACCGCTTTTCACCTCTCTCCATGGTGAAAATTGCCCATTGACACCCACTCTCTGCTTCCTGGCCTCCAACCAGTTCTCAATCCAGGAGAGGACCTGTCCTCTAATTCCCTGACTGTGGAGTTTTTTCAGTAGCCTTTGGTGAGGGACCGTGTCAAACGCCTTCTGAAAGTCCAGATATATAGGCAGAAATGAGATCTTTAGAGACAATTACACTGGCACCCCCCTCCCAAAGAAGCACAGGAAACATAGGCTTGGAAAGAATTAAACTTTACTGATAAAAAACAGACCTGCAGTGGGAAAAAAAAAAACCTATCTAAACTCCCCAGCATGCTGGCATCTAATTGCCTAGGGGAAATGGCACTGGCTATCCACCTCCCCCTGACCCCAATCGGGTGTCATCCTGGCTCAAGGTGTCACTCATATGAAGACTGAGTTAGTTTAACCTAGCGAAACCCACAGGATTGAGGCAGCTGCCTAGCATAGACCCACTCTGGACAACCTTGTGTAAGCCTTTGCTCGAACCAGCCAAAGGGCTTGCCAGTCAGCCTAAACAACCTGGACAAGTGTTGTCAGAACGGCCCTTTCCCTTGCTAACCTCAACATTTACACCGGCCTCCCCTCCTGGCTACCCAGCTAGCACACCACCTGCCTAACCCAAAACAAACTTGCCAAAACCCCCAATTCAGCCACACTGGGGTAGGCAAAAATATGCCAGTCTGGGGTAGGCAAAAAAACCACTAAGCAACAGCCAGTCAAGTTAACAGCAAAAAATTCTTACCCAGCCCCTTAAAAAGCAACCAGCTAGTTTCAGATGGAACAGTGGTCAGGTGGGCAGAGATTTACCAAATTGGCACAGACTGAAGTTGGGCAGCTTGCCAGCCCCAGTAATAGCCACACCGTGCCCCCAGCTCCAATTGTCTACCCACATTTTCCCACCACTGCTTCATGCACAGAGAGGGAGGGGTAGTGCCAATGATGATGGAGCTGCAAGTGCCCCACCAGAGAAATGAATAAAATGTGAAACAAATTTTTCCCTCTACAACTGAACTGCAATCTTTTCTGTACAATATCCGAGAACAAAACTCCATAACTTTTGGTTAGGCTAGTATCTAATTGCCTTGACCGGAAAGGAACTAGCATTTACTTCTGGCTTGAAATCCTGAATAAAAATGTTAAAAAGTACATAGGAAAAAATGTATTATTTGAATTAAGTGACACATACCACTTATGCACAAAATTTTCTACCTTTTTGAAAGAGAGTACAAAATACCTACAAATGGGCTCTGGGCACTTAGTTGTACAATGTGCTCAAATGATAGAAATTAGGTCTGTTGAATTATTGATGATTCTGGCCCAAGGATCATGATTATTTCTGACCTTTCACACAAGTGAAAGGTGTTGTACAGGTAGATAATATTTTTGATGAATGGATGCCAAAAATAACCATGTGCCACATTTTGAAATTATGGATATGAACTTGGTTTGGTAGGGAAGGGGAAAAGTAGATGCAATTTCACTCTTGTGATAGGAAAAAAAGACATTAGATAACATAAAATGTGGGCTTTAGACAACGACAGGAAAGTCTATTATTCTTTCTCAGTCATAGAAAAATGTAACATTTTATATACCCGTAGAAGAGTGCTCTCTCTCTCTCTCTCTCTCTCTCTCTCTCTCTCTCTCTCTCTCTGTGTGTGTGTGTGTGTGTGACCTGCATCAGCCATTTATGTGTACTTATAAAAAGAGAAAATAAGAATGTGAGTAGGGTATCAGCCCAAAGTTAGCTAAATGTAGCTAAAATATGGTACCCAAATCCACAACTGAGTGAAATGTGCTTTCATGGCCTCCTTACTGCTCTATGAAATCATATACTCAGCTTTTCATGACCCATTTAGAATTAGTGAAAGAAATAAGCATCTTTACCAATAAGAGGAACTTTGAGAGGTTGCATTCGCAGGACCAATATCACTTTCATTTTGTTCAGTACACTCTATTGAGCTTCTATAACAGACTCTTTATTTCATCAACTAAATGGGACAAAAACAAAATACAGAAAACTTTCTGCATGACTGAAGTTAATCAGAGCATGCTGGCTGCAGTACATTAGGCTCCAGATAAAGCGAGAGAGCAGGTAAGAAAACTATCAGGAAGGTAGACACCATCTATTGCCAAACAATGGCTAAAATCAATATTGGGGAATCTCATGTAACGTTGCGCTGGTGGAGATCTTCTAAAATATCAAAACAGCAAAATGGAGAGAGATTTTGAGTTTAAGGGGAAAATAGCACTGCCCTAATCAGTTCTGACACTGTGTTATCGTTCAGTGCCATCAAAGAAAAGGCAGCATCATCTCCTCTTGGAGTTCCTTAAACTCAGCCTAACACAAACTTGCAAGTATTTATGAGTGTGGTACAGTAAATTGGGTGTTGGAGTTTGACTAAAGGAACATAGCTAAGGTGGTGGGGGGAGATCAGGAGGCTTTAGAGTGGGAAGGGAATTTCAATCCCCTTAACCCAGTGCTATTCAAACTGTGAGGCACGGCTCTTTAGGGCAGCACCAGGAACTCAAAAGGGAGGCGCGGGATGGCCTCTCGCAGCGATACAGTCACACCCCTAGGCAGAATACGAGTCCGTCTTCTGCCCGCCGTCTGCACTTTTTTTTTAAAGCAGAAGAAACGGGAGTTGCTCAGCTGCTGCTGCGAGAGTGGCTGCTGCCGCCCCGCCCTCTTCTCCCTCCACTCCGAGGCTTCCGCCTTCTGTGTTCCCTGCATGTTGTTTCAAAAGCTCTTCAGCTCCAACCCCCATCTGGCAAGTACCAAGCATGCTCAGGTTGCAGTCCTTAAACCTCGCTGATCCTTGTCCGGTTGGTTCCTAGTTCCCAGCCTGGGATCGATTCTCATCAAAGTGAAATCTCTCTTTTCAACCTCCTCCCTCTTCAACTCCCCCCTTTCGATCTCCAAACCTTCCCGCTTTCCTCCCCCTCCCCAAATAAAATGCTTCCTATTTTACCAGTCATCAGGACTCTTAAAGTTGCTTCCATGCAGTTGGCAAAGGGGGGGGGGGGGAGAGACAAGCAAACATTTTACTTGGCCAGGAGCAGAAAAAGGGAACAGTTTTTAAAGTGATTTATTAATCTTGTTGTTTGACTGAAGAGGAAAGGCTGTATTTTTAAAGTGATGAATCTTGTTATTTGAAGGGAATACTTATCAGCCATTGATGAAGTGACTGCCAGCCCAATCCTATCCACACTTTCCTGGGAGTAAGCTCCATTGACTCTAATGGGACTTACTTCCGAGTAGACATGCATAGGCTTGAGCTGCTCATCTCCTAGTATAGGAGACAAATCAGCTTCCTAACCAAACTCTTATCAGCTCTGATATATTTTCATGGTCTGTTTTTGTTTTCCCCACCAGTTGCTGGAAAAATTTAATTTCATTAAATTAATAAAGGGTTCAATCCTATCCAAGGAGAATGGGAGAAATGACTAGTTGGATTGGGGTCCACAGGGGTGTGTGATCAGACTGGGTGTTCACAAAGTTCATTTGATAAAGCAATTCTATTGGTATGCTTACAAAGTTTAAAAAAATGAGTCCTCCTGGACCAGACAAAATCTACCTACTCCAGCATCCTGTCTCCAACAGTGATCAGCGGCTGATCATTTATAAAGCATGTATATTGCTGAGTATTAATAATATATTTTTAAGATCTGCATTTAATTAATGATATGAATTAATATAATTATTATTAATACAGTTAATATATATTTAATATTTAATATTATAATAAATATAATATTATAATATTATATTTAATATATTTAATATTTCTGGCCACTTCCCATTTAATGATGTCACTTCCAGCCCTCAGGAACATGAGGGGGAGTCATGGCCAACAGCCACTGCGGTCAAGGGAGCCACTGGCCAGAAAAGTTTGAGTACCACTGCCCTTAACCAGTGGTTCCCAAACTTTTTAGCACTGGGACCCACTTTTTAAAATGACATTCTGTCAGGACCCACCATGTGTGATTCAGTTTCACTTTCCACAGGGCTCAATACATTTTACTTGTCAGCTATCAGCTTGTCAGTTTCACAAGTGACCAACAATCAGGTCCAGCTACAGTTTGGGAAACACTTCCTTAACCCTCCCTAAGTATCCCACTCTGCAATGAGTCTCCTTGGACCTTTACTAGCTCTAACTCCTCAAGACAAGTGAGATTCAGCTGTAGTAAAAAGATAACCCTGACCTTTCAATTTACATTACTATTGGAAAAGGGCGGAAGCAGAGCAGTTAGTGGAAGGACACTTTTTCTATTGCAAAATCCCCCTGGCTAAGTTCCTATCAATTAACATACAAAAGAGCAGAGCAGAAACTGGTTAATGCTTCAAAATAAATACTTTACTCAGTTTCCAAGATTTCATATCTTCTGTGTGGTCATAGAGTCCTACTACTTGTGGAACAGAGAAGCCTAGAAGTGTTCTTCTCCATCCTCCTGCTTCAATGGTGTGGAAGGGGTGGGTGCAGAAAGGAACTAGTGTTAAGGACCACACCTCCTACAAGGATCATAGAGGGCAGGTAATGGGACTTAGGTGTGTGGATGGTACACTGCCCTCCAGAGTCCTGCAGGAGGTGTTGCACCCAAATGCTAACAGATACAAGGAGTTATTTCATATAGTAACACCATCTTGTTTAGTATGGCCTTCTGTGACTGACAGCAGCAATTCAAGGCCTCAAAGTTGCTACTTGAGATGCAACAGAGCATAACTGGAGCTTCTTATATGCAAAGCATATCTGCTGCACTGAGCTGTTTCCTCCAGTGTCATTTTCTGAATTGTGGACCCACTGTATAAAAACCATGTGTTTGACTTTTTGCCCAACACCATTTTTAGAAAAGCAGTGATACTTTCATATTATTTTAGCAATCAGCAAAACCGATTGTATTATATGGTTGACTATGGATTCACATATGATGTACACATTTCCAGATTACCTTAATACAAAGTGAGAATATTTACATGAAAGGGTTGTAATATATTTTCATATCCGTGGCCCATAAAAATATTGCAGAAATTTATGTCTGAGTGGTAATTTAAAGCTATCTATAAAGATATTTCAGACTGTGTTTACTTGTAATACTGATTTTCATCCTGGCAAGCACTGACAACTTTCTTTTTAAATATATGAAGTATCAGTTGATGTGAACATTTTAAATGCTATCTGGATCATTACAATGCATTTTAATGACAGTGTTTGACACCTCTTTTATGAATGAAATCATTTCATCAAAGTACTTTTTTTTTTTTAATGTGAGATCTTACAATGACATGTCATTGTAATGCCTCACATTAAACCATGGACTTTGATTAAGTGATTTCATTTATAAAAGGCATGTCAATTCAAACTACCATCATCATGACATTAAAGTATATTTATAGCGCTTTCTAATTAATGCTGAATAAAACTGTGCGTCCAGGGTGAGATGGGAACAGCTAGTAAAGCATAAACGTAGTGTCCCCAACATAGATATGTTTGCTCCCAATATATGTATAAATTATGTGTTGTACATCAAGAAACTCACCACTAAACAAATGGCTGGTGATGCAATCTTTAACAGCATACCTATACACACTTACCTGGGAGTAAGTCCCATTAAACCCAATGAAATGGACAACTCAATCCTAATTAACTCTCCCTAATTAACATGGAGATGCAGAGGTGCCAATGTGGAGCCCACTGAATCCTGCAGGGGAGTTTCAGCATCTGGAGGCCTCCTGGGGTAAAATTTGTTCCCTTGCCCCAGGTAAGGTTGTGCTGGGCCAATGGGTCTACTGCACAAGCTCTATAACTAACACAGACTCTATAACTAGAACAAGTCTGTATGGACCCAGGATGGCACATTAAGGCCTGGAAGGGGGGGTAGAATATCAGTGTGTGCCACTTTCTTAGTGCCAGCCTGTCCTCCTCCCCACCTCCATTGCCACCCCATTCCACCCTCTCTCCAACTTTCTCCAACCTTTCTCTTCATTGACTTATTGGCACTGGTGGTCTTCCCTGGTCCGCTGGTGTGCAGACCCGCCTGCTTGCTGCTTACAGTGGTAACCAGGTTATGCCAAATGGTTTGTTGCCTTTTGCAACAGCTGTTAAGAGCCTTAAACCACTGAAACAATTGCTCCAGTGACATAAGGTCTAACAGAACTGGGTCTTTATTTCTGAAGAGAATTGCTGCTAGGATTTTATTGTTACCTTTTTAGGAGAGGAGAAGGTACATTGATGGCCCAATCCTAACAATGGTTTACGCTGGTGGAATGCACGTTCTGCCAGTGTAAACTCTTTTACATCCGTCACAAACACAACTAGGCCAGTGCACAGGGCCTGGATGCTGCTGCAAGGGACAAGTGGCAGGGTTTTTACTCAATTGGACTTGGGATGCCCACTGGAGGAGGTACAGCCATGCAGGAAGTGAAACGGGGCATGGGGAGGGTGGAATGAGGGATGGAATAGGTGGAACAGGGTGGTGATGGGGGTAGGGAGGAAGAAAGTCCAGGCCTAGGATGGGGGCGGGTTCAGCAGCAGCAACACACCCCCAACCCTCCTTTTCACTCCTGATTGCCCTTCATCGATCAACTCGAACCTGAGCCAGCTATTGCGTTGTTGCAGTTCTGAGTTGATTCATGGTGGCTGCTGGGGCTTAACCTGCATCAACTAGTGTCCCCTCATAATGAGAAAGTCTGCAGTGGCCAAAAATCCCCTGTGGGATATAGCGGGAGCTGTTCTGGCACCACTGCATCGATGTTGGCAACCTTCAGTTTCGAAAGACTATATCGCGCTCTGAAAGGTGGTTCTGGAACAGCGACTTGTGTGGCTGAAAAGGCCAATTCGGGAGTGACAATCCCTTCCACAGTGGGAGCAAGTGTAGTCTGTCCCTGGTCTGTCTCCCTGGCTATGGGCCTTCCTTCTTTGCCTCTTTGCCTCAGATTGTTGGCCAAGTGTCTCTTCAAACTGGGAAAGGCCATGCTGCACAGCTTGCCTCCAAGTGGGACGCTCAGAGGCCAAGGTTTCCCATCTATTGAGGTCCATTCCTAAGGCTTTCAGGTCCCTCTTGCAGATATCCTTTTATCGCAGCTGTGGTCTACCTGTATGGCGCTTTCCCTGCACAAGTTCTCCATAGAGGAGATCCTTTGGAATCCGGCCATCATCCATCCTCACAACATGACCAAGCCAGCGCAGGCGTTTCTGTTTCAGCAGTGCATGCATGCTAGGGATTCCAGCTTGTTCCAGGACTGTGTTGTTTGGAACTTTGTCCTGCCAGGTGATGCCGAGGATGCATCGGAGGCAGCGCATGTGGGGATTTAGTTAAGACTGGCCTGTGAGTTATAGCCCAGTCCAAACTAATATTTATGACAGCAGAACTAATGTTCTACTGTCATAATTGGCAATACAGTGGCACATCATGCTGCCAGGGGCCCACATCAGCTACCGGTTTCCTGTGATAGTGTAGGTAATTCATCACAGGGGGCAAGAGGAACAGAGCAGGGAGAGGAAGGAGAAAGGGGTTTCTGGGCAAGAAGGGGAAAGGCAGCAGGCAGAATGAGGAGGGAGGGTGGATCTCCCCTTCCCTCTCCATTAATCCACTTTGACTTACACCAGAGTAATGACTGGGGTAGATCTGAGCAGAGCCACTGAAAAAGTGGAGGCTTACTCCACCAGTAAGTTACCTTACTTTGAGGAGGACTTCTTGACTAGCCCCCCATCCCACTGCATGATGTAGCACGCACCCTGTGGCACGGCTGCATCAGCTCCGGTGGAGTTCAGATTGGGCTCTAAGTCCTTGAAACTTATTTCCCAAACTGCTGATAGGCAAATAGATGCACTGAATGAACATATGTACACAAAAGCAGCCCATTATCTTGAATGTGCTGTTTTCAACAGGATAACCCTTTCACAGGTAGAGATTTCAGATGGATAATCCACTCCCCAGACCATTTTATACACGACTATTACCCTTGTTGGATCAAGATGATTTTTCATTGCACTAGCCTTTTGGGGGGAATTTGATGAAAATCAGTAAAGAATGTTTTTAAAAAAACTAAAATAATAAATGATTACATTTCTTTGGAACAACATATACGTGTGCAAAAAGACACTGCTGTTACATAAATAGAAAAGGCTTGCTCTCAAATAAAGATATACAAATCCATGAACATCTGTGCAAAAGTTTGTAATTTTGTGCTAAAAGAGTGCCATCATCCTACCATCTGGATAAAAGAAAATTTTTAAAAGCACATTCAGAGACAGGAGTATATTAATGCTCATTTATTGTGTTTGTTTTCTTTAGAAATTAGAAAACCATGCTACAAAGTCAGTCACTTTTTCAGAATTAGCATACTATATATACTTGTTAAAACTCATATTACAATTGGATAATTATTCCTGTCTTATTCAGACTGGTGCTCAAGCAATGGCATCGCTAGGAGGTGTGTGGGGGTGCGGGCCGCACCGGGTGATACGCCAGGGGGGTGACGCGCCCTGGGGAGGATGGCTTCAGGAGCTAGCCCGTAATGCCATACACCATTGGGTGCAGAATGTCCAGCGGAGTACAGTGCAAAAAACAAACTGA
Organism: Tiliqua scincoides; assembly: GCF_035046505.1. Classification (NCBI taxonomy): domain Eukaryota; kingdom Metazoa; phylum Chordata; class Lepidosauria; order Squamata; family Scincidae; genus Tiliqua; species Tiliqua scincoides. Next base: position 191,649,516 of record NC_089821.1, on the reverse strand, counting down.
AATCGTTCCTTTCATTCAAAGTTATGGCCAAGAAACCAGAAAGAAAAAATGAATGGATCCCTATGGAAAGTGAATATGAGCCATATTGCATGTTTACTCACAAGTAGGCATACTTGCCATAGTCGGTTGGAAAGGGCAGGCTGAGAGGAATCCAACTACACCTGACTGGTCCCGTTCCAATGAATGCAGCCCCCAAAAACACAAAAGGGAGAAGGAGGTCCCTGCCTCCTTCCCAGCTGCCTCTATTGAGCTGGAAACAAAGTCACATGGTCACATTTACTCATGAATAGGCGAACTTGCCTTAGTCAGTCAGAAAGGGCAGGCAGAGAGGACTCCAAGGACGTAGGAATGGTCCTGATCTAATGAATGCAGCCCCCAAAACACCTGAGAAGAAAGTCCCACCCTCCCTCCTGCAGTCTATTGAGCTCTATGGAAAGCAGTCACATGGTTGTGTTTACTCATGAGTAGGCAGACATGCGGTGCCTTTTGGTCAGGCCAGGCAAAGGGGAATGTGAGGACACCAGAAGGGTCCTGATCCAATGGAACTGGAGCACAACCAATGCTCCAGAAGGTAGCTTCTTCTCCCCCCCCCCCCACTAAGAAAGACAAAGAAAAGAGGCTTCAACTGGTAAGGGGAAAGTTTTCTATTTTGCACTTGCAAAGCCAGGAGGGTCTTTATCTTGATGTGCTTGAAATAGAAGAACTTTAAACTGGGCACTGGGGAGGGCTGAAAATCTCACTGATTCTTTTGGGGGGGGGGGTTTGCAGGCAGGTACAGAGTAAGCTCCATTGACCATTGAGGAGTTGGATTCAGAGTGAGGGTGGTGGACCATTGGGCAACACCTTTGGGCCATTCAGGGGAGGGGAAGGTGACATATCTTTAAGAGGAAATCAATGCCCCACTTCAGCAGAAGTTGCACAGTGGCAACTGCACCCAGCTCCCCAGGATCTCAAGTATTGCTGTGGGCATCACCTCTTTTTTGTTTTCTTGGAACAGTTTGATTAATTTGATCCAATGATTTGATTCATTATATAGCAGCTTTAGATATTCACATTGATGTGGATGAAAAAAGGTTGAGGGCAGGTGCCACTACTCAGTGAAATGGCATGCAGAAGGTCTTAGGTTCAATCCTTGGCATTTCGGTTTCTAGTATATCCACCAAAAAGGGTCTCTGGTAATAGGATTAGGTAGAATCTCAGCCTAAGACTCAGAAAGCCACTACCAGAAAAGTCATGTTCGTTTGTTGTTCCCCTTGTGTGTCCCTGTACTCACAAAGGCAGCATAATCATGCTAGCCAGTCCCACCAAACTCATGAAGCCCCACCCCTTGCCTTCCCTTTGATCAATGTTTGTCACTGCAGACAAATGCCAATCACAGGGAGACAAGAGGAAGGATTTATGAGTGTGGCAGAGCATCTATGCTCCTGGCATGCTCACATTGCCCCACCCATGCATACAAGAACATGTGGAGGAACAAGGGCTATAGCGTAGGCACTAATTGGTTCCATGGCATAAACAAGCATCACTGATGTATTAATTTAAAGAACATTTATTTTCTTCTCAGCTACAAGGGAGGGAGTGTATCATGATAGAACATCGTGAAAAACAGAGTTTGTTTTCTTTTTCGTTGGTTGCTACTACAATATTTGCAATGGAGAGGGAATTTTGCTTTAATAATTGGGTAAAGATATTCGACTCTCTAAAAAGAAAAAAAAATCAAAAGTATTAAAATGGCTTGCCAACTCCATGTCCTCTGTATAATTAAAACTAAATCATTAATTTGGTTGAGCATCACTGCTCATGCGTGAAGGGACGCTCTGGAACACAAAGGGATATTGCCGCCCTAATTGTTTTTGACACTGACAATATTATTAAAGGCCCCTTTTGCATTGTCAGGTAATGTTACAATCACTGGAGGTCTGCACTTTTAAATATTTGATGAAGGGGTAAGGCAGGCCTTTTATTTCAAACCATATAAAGAGCACAGCTTTATTTTTACTTTCTACTGCCACAGTAATGGCCTTTCTAAGTCTAGAATTTGGACCCCCCCTCCTCCCAAATGTACATTTTTAAAAACACTTGGGTTTGCTGGCCTTTGAGAAAATCTGCAATGCTTTGTGGTCACATCCTCACTCACTGAATAAAAGCCTTTGGGATGCATGCCTGAATGATTTAAGCAACATTTCTGCTCTGGCTAATGCAGAAATGATTGCAGACATGTTTTAGATGGCTACTTCGACTGGTTAATTACCATTCATTTGGAAATAAACAAAATGCAGTTTGCTACATAAAGGAACAGAGCAAGTTTATTTAATAATTTAAGCCATTTTCCTGTTTGTTCGGTTCTAATTCAAAAGAGTTTGTAATTCAGGCCTGTCAGGGGTCCAGCCCTTGTCCGATCCCTGCCTTACCTGGCTGCAGGCCAGGGGCAGAACTGCCTGGCCATAGAGCCACCACCACCTCTCCAGCTGACCAGGTAAGATGTAAGGCAGCTGGGTGGGACAGACTGTCCCCTAGAGAGGGAGGAAGGGGAGGAGCCGAGGGTGCGGCTGGGGAGGATAAAAGCAGGGGGGCCTGTGATGACAGGTAGTTCTGGAGAGAGAAGGCAGGAGGCTGGAGTCCCTGCCTAAAGACCAAGGGCCTCAGGTCGTGCCTCCAGGGGGGACGACGACGACGACGACGACGACGACGACGACGACGACAAGGGTGTCATGAACTCCCTCCCCCTGGCTTGGTCTGAGGCTTCCCCTGCAAGGAACCCCAGGGAGGTGGACACCCCACCCAGGTGTCCCAAGAGACCATCCAGCCACCCCTCAGCACCCTGCTGGGTGATGCCCAGAGAACCCCCCCTTTTTGGGGCACCCCTCACAGGGCCTTTTAAGCATCACGCTTTACCTGCCTATCATTTATTTAGAGCTAACCTATAGCTATGCCATGGAGCAAGTGGTCTACCAGCACATGTTGTCACAAATGTGCCATAAAGCATGCTGTGACAGCACACAAAGTTGGTCCATGGCGGAAAGGCCTGTGTCTTGTTGCAGGTGCCATCATGGGAGCAGCATGTGCCGGAGAAGGTATGTTCCCACCAGGCAGCACAGGGGCAAGGGATGGGTTGTGATGTGGCATGGTAAGCAGATCGGGCTTGGGAGGGGTTGGATCGGCAGCACGAGCTGTAACTTATCCCTGGGCCTGACCCACTAACGTGGATCAATTTGGACTTGCAGCAGCAATTTTGCAGGTATGGGTTCAAGTAGACTTATTGCGCTGACTGGGGCTTTCCCCGGGACAAGGGGATGAATGCCCCCTTACCTCAAGGAGACCTCCAACATGCAAAATACCCCCACAGGATGCAGCACAAACTGCATTGGTTCTGCTGCATCAGCATGGGGGAATATGTATGTGATTGGGCTGCCCATCTCATAAACTTGACCTTCAAACCTAACCATTCAACTATAGTTGTTCTGATGGAACAACTGATGATATCCTTACTTGCACAGTTGATTATATAAATGGGCCACATTTTCCAAGTTGCTTTTAATTTGATATGCTACTTACGATTATTAAAGACTATTTTAGGAATTTGGAGCGCCATGTGAAAAGTTTTATGGAAGTGCTATTTTAAGGAAATATAAGATTTCTCTGGAATAGGCAATCATTCTTATTTAATTTCAGCAAGATTTATAAAGCCATTGCATAGCATAATTTCTGCACTGCCTTCTCTATTGATGAGCACTATCAGCCTATAGCAGTTGGGCGAAGATCCTGAGTTTGACTGAATCAAGGCCTTAGTGGATAAGGATGAAATCTTATACACACTTCCTTGGGAGGGGCAGCCCAATCCTGAAGGCGGCAGCTCCACCAGTGCAGTGGTGCCAAAATCCAGTGGCCACTGCCGAGGTCACTTTCATTCTCTTCCTCAGGGAACGCCCAAAGCCCCTCAATGGGGCTTCTCAAGTCTGTGACAAGCATGGAATTCAGGTTTCGGCAGAGTTCTACCCCCCTCTCGCTCTGGTTCCTCTTGGAACTGAGCAACCAAGACTAGATCATATATTTGGAGTGCAGAGGAAAAACTTCAAGTTCAGAGAGTGTAATTGCAGGCAGACTTGAGTCCTGGTATCCCTCATTTTAAAAAAATTGAAAAGGGGCTGAATTGAGCAATATCTATCCAGGAAAAAAAAAGGAATCATTGGTACATCATTGGGATGTACCCAAAAAAAGGAATCATTGGTACATTGCTAACCCCTGCTAACTGGGTAAGAGGCACGCTTTCAAATGGGTGCTCCTCTTTATAGCAGGGTATAGAGTAACTAGCCCACCTCACCCCATCAGTGTCTTTTCGAGTGACTGTCTGCTGGTGTTCTTTTGCATCTTTTTAGATTGTGAGTCCTTTTGGGACAGGGAGCCATTAGATATTTGATTTTCTCTGTAAACTGCTTTGTGAACTTTTAGTTGAAAAGCGGTATATAAATACTGTTAATAATAATAATAATAATAATAATAATACATTGTCTTCTGAAAACTGTGAAAAGGTAGGGCCATTCAATCTGTCATGAGTATCAAATTCTCTCCAGTGACTTGCAAAACTAACACTAACAGGTCTTCTGGGCCAGCTTCTAATACTGCAGCAAGGGAATGAGTCATTCCCTTACATCAATTACCCAGCACCCCCCAATAAAGACACAGGCAAGGGTATATGGTACAAAGGGCCACTTTATTAACTATTTAAATATACTTCAGATTGCAACAGGGCCTAACAAATAAGTCATGCGGGTTCTACATGGGGGAAACGGAGCTGCCCGTCTACTTCCCCCTATAGTGATTTGGGCGACCACACCAGACTCAGGGCAGCGTCAGTACAAGCCTGCCGCCCCCTTCATTGTCACCCCGAAGGGGCAGGGTGGCAGGCTAGCTCAGGCCACCCGAGCGAACCCGCGGTGCGCCTTTACCACCAGGCCGAGGTTCATCCAGCCTGCGCCACCCAGCCGGGAATGCCAGCATGACCAAGCGTGGAGTCCACCCGGCCCTTGCCACCCTGCGGTGTACACCGATATGACCTTACCTACCCAAAACCCGCACGACACCTGCCACCCGGGGGGTCAGCCTAGCGCTTGGCCCCACCGCCCCACACGGAAACAAATTTCCGCAGGCCCAGTTGCAATTCAAGAAGAAAAGTATAATTGCCCAACACCGAAAGGTGTACTCCATCGCTTCTGAACAACTGGGGCGCATCATAGCTGATGCCTGCGTGATAAATGACACCGACTCCGTAAAGGGGTATTGCCCGCCTCACATACGAATTTACCTTCTTCCTATCCAGTTCAATCTTTTTAACATCAGAGGCATAACACCAAACACTGTGAGGCAAGAGGTCAGACCATAAGATGACCGTCCCGCAAGATGCTGATTAATGTGGAGAATATCGCTGTAGGCCTGAAGCCTCAAGGACAGAGTCGTCCTCTGGCCCAGGTCGTTCTCTCCCAAATGTATAACGACGATGTGAGGCTGGGCATGGGCATGCACAAACTCATAAAAAGCAGGAAGAAGCTGATCCCACAGCATTCCCCGCCGTGCAACCCAATGCACAGTAGCCAAGGAACCAAGCTGCAACTGCATGCCAAAGCTACTGGATGCCGCCCTCTTCCTTGCCCAGAAAACGATGGAGTGGCTGAAGATAATGACCCGAACTGCTCCCGCCCAGGAACCTGTGGACAGGAAAACAGGAATCACAATTCCAGAAACATGCATCACTTAACCATATAGCACCTGGCAAAGCCAGTGCAAGTGAGCGCCCAACCGCTGTCACGGGACAAGCCCGGAAATATAGCATGCAAAACAGGAACATGTGGCAGTGCCACGATAAACTTCTGGCAATGCCAGTATAAAGAGCGCCCAACCGCTGTCACGGGACAAGCCCGGAAATATAGCATGCAATAGAGGAACTTGTGGCAGTGCCACTATAAACACCTGGCAATGCCAGTATAAAGAGCGCCCAACCGCTGTCACGGGACAAGCCCGGAAATATAGCATGCAATACAGGAACTTGTGGCAGTGCCACTATAAACACCTGGCAATGCCAGTATAAAGAGCGCCCAACCGCTGTCACAGGCTGTGCCTGGAAATTTCTGTGGTATCTGCATCACCCCTCGCCCCTACCACCAGGGCGAGGGGGAATAGCCGAGCGAATCCCGCTCAGCGCTTGTCAGGCTCTCTGACGTAATACGAAAAATGCGCAGGAGCGCCAACGGCCAATCCTCTGAATGTCCCGGGCTGGGAGGCCGATATCAGCTGCAGCCGCTGCAGCCCCAGTCCTGAAAGAGTGCAGGCCGTAATCTTCCATCCGAAAACCAAGGTCCGCCACTGCCCTGCGAAAAAGGACCCTAAACTGGAAAAACATAACAGGTGAGGCATCAACATGACAGAACAAGGCATCCCAAACCACAGGACGTGCAGCCAAACAAGACCAGCATCAGCAAAACTTGAGGCCTTGGCACAGAACGCCAATGCCGCCAAGTACACTGATAAAGACCCACACGATACGTTAATGCCCTGCAGGTATAAAAGAACCGCATCAGGTGTTCTGGCGGAATAGGCCAGACTTGGGGTACGGCCAGGGCTGCCCAAAAGGCCTCAAATTCCCTTGCCTCCCTTTGATAGCTGTGAAGGTAGACGGCACAAGCGCAGACAAAATTACATGCTGCGCTCTGCACAGCCAAGGGTCCTAAGCCAAAGGGGCATCGGGTCGGGATCCCGCCGCACCCCTGGAGCCAGCTGCCGGAAATGCTCCACCTAAAAAACAAGATAGGGTGTCGGCTATGCCGTTATCAAGACCCTGGATGTGCCTAATGAAAAACAAGGTGTTAATCTTAAGGCAATGCAAAACAAACACCCTCACCAGTCCCATTACCCGTGGTGACCGGGACGTCTGCTGGTTAACGACAAAAACCACAGCTTGGATGTCGCACCAGAAACGCACGGTGGAGTTGGCAAATTCCTCTGCCCATAATTGAACTGCCACCGCAAGGAGGGGACAGCCCTAAAAAATCATGCCTACAGTAACCCCTTCTGAAACCCCTGTATCTGGCCAAGGGGCAGAACACCATCTCTCTCTAAAATAACTCCAAATTCAAAACCACCCTCAACATCAGAGTGAACCTGCAGCTCCGCCCCAAGTAAACACTCCTGCTGCCAAAAGGATACACCATTATCAAACTCCAAAAACTGTAACCAGATTACCCAATCTGCCTTCATGTCCTGGGTGATCCGCAGGCGATGGTGAGGCCTCTAATACCCGCCATGCAGGCATGCAGCCTCCTGAAAAAAGGCCTGGCCAGGGACAACTACCCTGCAGGCAAAATTCAGATGCCCCACAAGAACCTGTAAATGTCTCTAGGACAATTTCAGAGCCTGGAGGCCAGCACAAATTAGCTGCTGCAGCTTAACCAACCTGTTGCTAGGCGGCCTACTGCACCGCTGTACAGTGCCTAATTCAATACCAAAACGTAAGGGTAGTTGCGGGGCCCTCAAAATAATAGACATTGAGGCGAGTCGTGCTCTGCTCACCACTAACCACTCCAAAAGGGAGGCAGATTTCTCGAAAGGGCACAGGAAATTGCGCATCCCATTGGTAGCGCTTTATCCAGATATAAGGAACCATTAAACTGAAAACCAAACAAACAAAAATCATCAGGGTGGACAGGCAAGAGTCTGATTGTAGACACAATATCCGCCTTGGCCATAAGGGCGTCAAGGCCACAGCCACATACTACCCTGATAGCTTGGTCCAAAGAATATATCGTAATGAACTAAGGTGTGCAGGGATCCTATCACTAACTGAACCCCCATAAGGATAGGACAGATGGTGAATGAGAGGGAAGGTCCAGGGACCTTCTTGGAACTACACGTAACAGGAACACCTAAACATTGGGAAACTGAGGAGACTTAAAGGGGCCCGCCAGATGGCCGGCTCCCTATTCCTTATCTACCTCAGCTTAAACTATTCCCTCCATACCCTTTACCGACAGGAGATTCCTGGCCCAGGTAGACCTGGAGGGAGGGGCTGCAGGAATCTGAAATCCCTTGTCACAACCTTCAACTAATGATTGAGCGTCCGAAAACTTCGGCTACCCCTACAAAATACAGCCAACACCTCTACTCTAATCAGGGTGGGCCACCTTCCCAGCTTGAGGGGGCTGACCACCCCCACTTTTGGCCTGCCCAGCTCGGAGCCTGGGACTCCTCCTAACTCCTGCCAACTTGGGGCACACGGACACTGAGTGCTGGCTGTTGTACTGCCCGCTGACATGTGCAACCTGCCCTGCCGCCCCGCCCCGTGGAGTTAAACTCATAGCAGGAGCGGGGGGGGGGTGGTGGTGAACGCATCACACTCCTAACATCCCTGCCACTGGCCTGGCTGCACCCAGAGCAAATGCCCACTAACGGATCAATTGCCCAAATTGGACCGGGCCAGCCAGAAAATTTGAACCCACAATTCCTGCTGTGAAACCTGCCAGTCGAGGGGATAATATCCAGGTACTTAAAGCGCGGCTGCCAGTGCTGGCTGCATTTGAATAACTACTGCAGCATAAATAATATATCCGTTCAACCAATTATTCTAATTTTATCAATTATATGCCATTGTCCCACTTGGGGGTCAGGCGCTGGGTCGCCCACCTGCAAGGCTGGCTCAGGTTCCTCACACAATAAACTAAACACATCAACAAACTCGCCCCACTAAATTTTTCTATAACTGCCAAGGTGAGGTGACCACCCAAAGGAAGGGCCACATCCCCATAGGCCACACTCACCTGACCCTTCCATGGCTCCCTGAGAGAAAACCCGATACGGGACATTTGCGTAAGGAGCGAGGCTATAAGGGACACTGGAGACTGGGGAAACCCCCGTAAATAGTAAAGCAGCAGCTACGGTCTGCCCCACCTGGGCTGCTGGTGCCCATGGAGATCCCAGGTTGCTGCCATATTCCTGCCATATTCCTCCAAAGCACTCCACAAGGGGGGAGCTTGTGGCACCTAAATACCCCAAGCTGGCCAACAGGGCAATGGAACTAAAGGTGCCAACACTGGGGAATTCACTCCTTCTTGCTCATCCCATACTACAACTGAGGCTGAGCTATCCATCTGCCCACTCTCACCCGCCAGAGGCATGGGCCCTGTCTGGGAAGATACCCCTTAGACTGCTGCTGTCCATCAAGTTCTGATGCCTGAACTTGAACAGTTAGAGGTCTTGGACCCTGTTGCTCAATGAGCTTCTCCAAAATGGTAAATCTGGAAGAGAGGATTTGTATGAGCTTCACACCATGCCCCTTTCTGGTAGACCCCCGACTGGGGGGGAACACCTGATGTGCCATCTCACAAACCAGCATCATGCATTACTTTCTCCTTCTTAAGCGCCTTCACCCGTGCAACCAGGGCCCGAAGCTCAGCTGTATTATCTTCCTCATCTGAGGAAGAAGCTGGTGCAGGATGGGGGGGTGCTTTGGGGCCTTCCCCCTGGATTTCTTGTTTCTCTCAGGCATGCTTGCAATTGGGGAAGAGGACCACTGCTAACTAACCTATCACCTGTACAATACTTACCACTAAAATATTCTAATGTGCTCCCTCCACCTGTTCCTATTATTTATTTAATTATAACTACACTTATATATATATAAAATATATATATATTATATATATAAAATCACAACTTCTTTAATTATTAATACAATTTAAATTTTTATCCCCACTTTATTATTTATTCAACTCCTTATTTTTGTTTTGTTTTTCCTTTTTTCTTTTCTTTCTTTCTTTCTTTCTTTTTTTTTTTAAATGCTGAGGACACAGCAAAATTGCTATCCAAATCAAGGTCTCCCATCTCATCCACAACCACAGCTAAACTTGCTTAGCTTTATTCAAGGTTGAGCATTGACACCACTCAGCCACCAGGTAACACAGCCAAGTGAGGGAAACAAAACCAGAAAAACTGCAGGTCTCCTTTAAGCTCTGGGGAGGAGAAATGCCCAGCACAGTCTGCAAACCCCAATTGTGTAAGGAGGGTGAAAGGCAGGTGCAACAATTAGCAGGCAAGGAGCCCAGGCAAGGCGCTCCAGCGACCCTTTAAAACAGGCACCAGCTGCAGCCAAGCACGTGCCTGGATGGCGCTCCCACAGGGCACCTGCAACCAAGCAGGTGGCCCCTTCACCATCAGGGTTCGGGCAGGCACGGACACGGGCTTGCCCAATCAGAGCCGCCAGGCGCCGCAGCGCTGCTGTCCAAACCGCCCACGGGCGGCTGGGGGGGAGGTCCCGCGCCCAGCAGCTCCCACCTAGCGTAGCCTGCAAAAACCAGCTGCAGCCACGCACGTGCCTGGGCGCTCCCTCGGGGCGCCTGCAACCAAGCAGGCGGCCCCTCACCCGCAGGGCTTGGGCACGGACCTGCCCAAGCAGAGCCGCCAGGTGCCGCAGTGCTGGATGGCCAACCCCTCCCCCAACCAACCCTTGGGCGGCCGGGGGGAGGGAGGAGGTCGCGCGCTCAGCAGCTCTCGCTGAGCGCAGCCTGCAGCAACGGGCGCCCGCCTCTCACCCTGCGAATGAGGAGCCGGAGTCCACCCTCGCACCAGCCCCACACACCAACCCAACTGGAGGCGTGGGACCAAAGAGGGGCGCAGCCGGACCACTGCCCCCGCCCTGCAAGGAAAGCCCCCTGCAGCCCAGCCAAGAAGCCCCAACCCGGGCACCGCCGCCAACCGCCACTCGCTGCCCCAGTCTCAAACGAGAGGGCAGGCAGGCGCCCACAGGAGTCTGCTGGGCTCGGGGCCACAGCAACAAGGCCTGCATCTTGCAGCAGCGCGAAGGAGGTCCTCCTCTGACCGCTGCCTGGTCCCGACTGCGCGGGCTTCTCTGAGCAGCCTGCACGTGGCCCCAGACCAATTAGCCCCCAGCCAATCGGCTGCGAGGCTGGCCCTTCCTGTGTCTCGTGGGCGGGCAGGGTAAACGCCGGTGACGTGCTAATACACGTGCCACCGGAATTCTATGTGGAATTGTTTCTCCATCGGTTCTACAAGTACGGTTCTCGTACTATGTTTTACTGAGGATAGTTGCTGTGTAGTACACGTTTCAGGCTACTGGGCTGTATGATAATATTAACATATGAATACTATGTTAACAGATAAGTTAAAACATATTAAAATACTTTCAGCAGAATCCTATGCGTGTCTAATCAGAAGTAAGTGCCGTTGTGTTTAATCAGACTTACTTTCAAGAAAATGTGTATAGGATTTCAGTCAAAGATTGGAAAACAGAACCAAACCTAAACCCTGGTTAATGTGTTGATAAATATTATAACTTTAGGCTTAATGTAGTTGGGGAGGAACTGCAATAAGCATGGAACTACTGCTGAAACTGGTAGTTTCAAGTTTCATTCATTTATTTAAAATATTTATATCCTGTTATTGGGCTGCACATGGTATTTCAACTTACCCATTCTCCTTCTATAACATCTATAACCACACAATACTGGAATGATAAAACTACTGTTACGTAGAAAAATCCCCTGGCGGTATAAACTTTAAAATAGCTAAATACAGATGCAAGTAAAATGGGTATAAAATAGCAGAAGCAACAGTCAAAACTCAACCGTAAGCTTGTTCTTAAGGTGTTTCATTCACTCTTGCATGGTTCTTGGGCCACTTTGAGCTTCACATTTCTCAGTATTCTTTTTAAAATATTATTTTAACATTCTCTGCCAAGATCATGGGTTGTTCTGTATGATGCTCCCCATCCCTTCTTCACTGTGACTTAGGCCCCAATCCTATCCAACTTTCTAGCACTACTGCAGCTGCAATGCAGCCCTGAGGTAAGAGAACAAATGTTCCCTTACCTTGAGGTGGCCTCTGTGACTGTCTCCCCACCACAGTATGCAGCGCATGCCCCATTGGCATGGCTGCACCGGCACTGGAAAATTGGATAGGATGCTGTCTTGCAGCATAAGCCCCTTATGCCAGCCCAGGAGTGTCATGAATGTGCTATTAAACACGTTTGCGACTACTCCAGAGTTGGTCACACTGGTGCTTTGAGGCTGCCATACTACTGAAAACAAGTAAGGTTGCTCTGGCACAGGGGCTGGAGAGAATGGTGGGAGAGCAGAACAGCGGGCATTACACCAGGCTGTTCAGCAATTTTGCTGGTGCAGAACTGAGTAGCCTGGTGGGGGTGGCTGCTGCACTACACAGAATAAGATGAAATAAATTCCCTTACTTCAAGTTGCATGGCTGCCACCTTCTCCTCTGTGCTGAATACAGTGCAGAACAGTTGGTCTGCCTATTCCACCACAGGACAGGATTGGACTGCCCTATACCTTTTGCCAGATCGTACCGTACTTGCCTGCCAATCTGGGCAATTGTGTAGAGCAGGGGTGTCCAAAGTTTTTGGCAGGAGGGCCACATCATCTTTCTGACACTGTGTCGGGGGCCTGGGAAAAATAGAACTAATTTACATTTAAAATTTGAATAAATTTACATAAGTTTACATAAATGAATATATTAAAAATGGAACTTATATGAATGAATGAAGGTCTTGCAATAGCTCAAGGCCTATAAAAGGCCTTGCACAAAGCTAGGGTGGCCTTTGCTGCCGCTACTGCATCACAGATGTGAAACAACAAGCAGTGGAGGGAACCCTCATCCACAGCTCACGTGAGACGTCAAACAGTTGCCCTCACGCTGAGAGCAGTTGCGTCGGGCCAGTGTGGGCTCCAGCTAATCTCCAGAGGCTCATTGGAGACTGGGGGCTCCCTGAGGGCCGCATTCTCGAGGGCTGCAAGTGGTCCCAGGGCTGGGGTTTGGGCACCCCTGGTGTAGAGGACAGTATGAGTACACCAGCCTTTCCCACCCTTACCCAGTGACCCATTTTGTGGAGGACAGTATGCGTATACTAACCTTTCCCACTCGTACCTACCCATACCCAGTGTCATCCATGTGAGAGTAGAATATATGAAAGCTGCCTGTGCACATAAAATCCAAGATAAAATTTCATGGCTGAATTCTTTCACTGAATCCAGAAATCAACTGCTCTATTTTGGCACTCAAGTTATATTTTACATGAATAGGTTACCTTCACATGCAGACATATGGTGATGCCTCCATACTGATATTGCATGTAGGACTGTTGTCCCTTCTATGCAATAGGATGGATCAGAAGGGAGATATCTAGTTCAGTCCATTGTCATTGAGTAGCTCCACTGAAGAAGGAAAATTTTCGGATGTACTTGAAAAACTAGTTTTAATTTGCTTGACAGTTAACAAGCAAGCTGAGTAGCTCATTTAAATAAACCTGATGGAGCATCAGGTGGTAGTTGGTCCTTTCAGAGTCTCAGAGAGACATGCTGGTTACTCCTCATCCACATGGTTTGTCAGGTTTAGAACGACAGTGTGATCAGAATGCAATCCTTTAGACTTGATGCTTCATATTCTTGTGGCAAAAAAGTTCTAGAAGACTGTTTTGAACTGAAGGACTATTAATATGTCAGTTGCACCTATTCATGGCTGAAAATTGTAGTCATTTGATTTCATCAGACAGTTGCAGTAACAGCTTTAGAGAACTGAATGGCATGTCTAGCAAAATAGCATTTGCTATTGTCTTGCTACCAGTGCTTTTCTAGGGTATGAAAAGATCTTCGCTAAAAACTTGGAATACATGACAGAGGCGATGAACAATGTATGAATAGTACAGTACTTGTGCGATAGTGGCACTCTCCTACTAGGGAAGACTTGTTGCAGCAGATTATGAAATCCAGCTACCTATGAGGGCAAGCAAGAGGGAGATACTGTAATGCAAAGACATAACTGGTAACACTCCCCCAGTCCCAAGGTGAGTGGTGAGTTTTGCTTTGGATGCAGCTGCACTCCTCATCTCCACCAACATATATGTAACCCAACAAGCTCACTCCTACACTCACCACCACCTGGGAATAGGAAGAATCAGCATTAGCATTCAGATCTACAAAGAGCTTTAATGTTCTGGAGGCTGGGAATCCATTGCCAGCATTGCCTATTCAGCTACATCAGGCTTTTAATAAAGTTGTGCAACTAGAAATCAGATCTTCAAAGTCCTTTTGGAAATTAACCCCCACTACATCAAATGTGGAGTAGAGGGTCTGCTTTAGGTTTGGGGGAGCCCTTGGCAAACTACCCCTTAAATGACCCTGTCCAACCTGGGAGGTCTCCCTTAAGAATCATGGTGGGGCTGAGCTTGGTGAATTGTTTTAAAGAGGAGGTAATGACAGAGCAACTATTTTGACAGAGAGAATCGTTATTGATTCCAGCTCCCCTCACCCACAAATGGGACCTTTTTCCCAGTGGCATCTGAATAGCACCTGGCTTGTAGCCTGGCGAAAAGCGGTATAGAAATAATCTTTAAAAAACCAAATAAATTGTAAGGACTTCTGGAAGAAAGCTCCCATTTTCATGTGGGCTGTGGGGAAATAGGTGATGACAGATGGTTTGTTCAGCTGAGAAAGTCATTCATCATTGCTGCATGAGTCAGGATGGGCGAGTGGTTCTGGAGTTGGACTTCAAAGCTTGAGGTGCAAATTGCACTCAGCCATGAAGCTTCCTGGGTGACCTTGGGCCAGTCACTAGCCTCACCTATCACACAGTGTTGTTGTAGGGATAAAAAGAAGACGAGGAACCATGTACACCAATCTGAGCTCCTTGGAGGAAGGGCAGTATAAAAATGTGTGAAATAAATAAATACTATGGAGTCAATGATGGTCTTAGAAGTGCTACAGTTGATCTAATAAAAACAGTAATAGTATGTTACATTGCACCACAACAGAGTCCTCCACTGTTCCGGGATTTACTTCAAATTAGAGGTTTCCTTTGAGTCCATGGAATTTTGATCATGTTGCTAATTTAATGTTTGAAGAGAACTAATGTTAAGCTGGTTGTCAGGTCCCCAAGCCAGCAAGGAGGGGTGGAGGTTCCCCAAGCCAGCAAGGAGCTCAACCGGCAGAACCCTGATGCAGGAGACAGCAATAGCTTGAGGTGCTCAACCAGGCAACTGATGCTGTTGCTGCGTTCATGTGTCTTTTCTGTCCACAATTGGTGTTTTGCAGAAGATGACAACACCGACGCTTCTGATGACTTTTCACTCTCCTTTGTCACTGGGGCACTACAGAAAATGCTTCCAAACCGCTCTATACAGGGGAGTATATGTGTGTACTTTGAAGTAAATGCATTTGTAACCACAGACAGGCAACCCAATCCTGAGCTGCCCAGAACTGCGGGACCCGGCAGCTCCACAAAGGGCTCCTGCTGGATCCAGAGCCTCCTGTGCTACTGCAGGAGGCTCCTCAGGAGAAGGGGATGTTCGCCCCCTTCTCCCGAGTAAGGGAAGCGGTCCTGCAATGGGACTACTCACTTTAGCGGCAACTGTTTGGTCGCCGCTAAAGTGAAGGCGCTCGTGTAGGGTGGGCAGCCCTACCCAAGCGCCCTGGATCCTGCAGAGCTCGGCTCCGTGGACCTGCTTCTCCCCCACCCCCGGGAATGCCCTCAACCACGCCTCCCTGCTCCCCGGAACACCTCTCCCACACCCCCAGGAACGCCCCCATTCCCCCTTCCGCAGCCACGGACCACAGGATTGGGCTCTTAGACTACCACTTTAAAAAAATTCTTTAAAGTTATTTGATATCTGTGTTGCAGAATTAAACTCTTTTTTATGACATTGTGGTCCTGTGATTTGCACCACAGCTGGGTATGAAGGTGACATTGAATTGTAATGCACAGAAGTCAGATCAAAATAATAAATATTTAAGCCTTTGGAGACTTTCAGTAGAAAGCTTGACATGGTTATGGATGATATATAATGTGACTGTCTCTGTCACTCTAGTTTACCCTCTGCACATAAAATGACAGATGCATTTTTGACTGAATGGTAGAAATATTGACACTGAATTACTAGGGATTTCAATGCAGACGAAAAATGCTTCTAAAGACACATATAGTTAAATGTCTATTTTAGGGCCTTCTCAATAGTGGCACCAACACTATGGAACTCCTTTCCCCTTGACTTAAGAATGGCTCCCTCTCTTGAGACTTTTCGGTGAGGCCTGAATAAACAAGCCTTCTGAGTTCTCAGCCTTTTTAACATCTTTTCAACGTCTTTTAATATTTTTTACAGGCCTGATTGTTTTATGATTTGCTGCTCTATGCTCTTTTTACCTGACTATTTTTTTTATCTGACTGCTGTTTTTATGATATGTGTTAATATGTTTTTATTTGTTTTAAATTATGTTTTTAATCTGTTTTAACCTGTTGTAAGCTGCCTTGGGTCCCTTTGGGGAGAAAGGCGGGATAAAAATAAAGTTGTTGTTGTTGTTATTTTGAATATTTAAATACATGTTTTGTTAAAGCAATTGAGTATACTCCCTATCTCGTCCCCATAAAATTTAGTGGAAATAGTTCCTTCCCTTCAGTAAGAGCAGAAATTAATTTTCCCCAGTTTATTTCCTTCACATTGTTTGAATGAGACATTTCTAGGTAAAGTCAAATTCACATATAACATGGATATCCAGTATTTGGAGAATGTCTGGAGACAACTTAGACGTAAGAAGGTATGGCTTTGTTTATCCATTGACAGTCAAATTGGATGCTCTATAACGTGTGCTTTACTTTTCAAGACAGTTAGGGCCTCCTCCTCTTACAGGTATACTTTATTTCTCCCAAGAGGGATGGAACAAACAATAACTCAGGCATAGATTTGCATGTTCAATTGATCACCTACACATTCATGCTGCACAATACTACACCAACATGGAAGAACCAGGTCAGAGAGGTGGGAGGTGGAGGGAGAGAGGAAGACAACTGAGAGCAACCATGTTCAGGGTGATGCCCTGTTGATTGGAGGAATATTTCAGGTATTTACCAGCCAAAATGTTGACTGTAAGCCTCAAGTATAAAAGCAATTCAGCAAAAGTAAAACAGTAAATGGATAAAATGTCAAAGTGTTTACTCTTGGGTGTTCAATAATGCAGGAAGACCCATGCAGACTTATGCACAGGGTAAATTTATGCTGACTTTAATGGGAGTTGTGTGTGGCTAAAGTGGAGCTTACCATAAAGCTATTGGCATGCAAAAAACAATGTTCCCTGACATTAAGTACTAGCAGATTCTAGTTGATGGAACAATACTAGACGTAAAGGCAATCTGGCACACTTCCTATACATGTCCTCTCAAAAATCCTATACATGTCCCAATCCTATACATGTCCTCTCAAAAATAAACCTCATTGATAGTGCAATCCAAACCTGATGGAATGCCGGCACAGTGGTCCCTGTGTTGGCTGATGGTGTCGCAAACATTCCATAAAGCATGTTGTGACACTCAAAGAGAAAGCAGCGCTGGTGGGTAGGTCTGCGCCACCCCACCGGCGCTTCAGCCAGAGGATCAGCCACCAGTGGAGGTAAGAGAAGCACTGGGTGGCAGTGGGGTGGGAAGAGGGTGGAACAGGTTGGGGAGGGGGTGTTTCTGGGTGGAGGAGGGCAGAATGGTGTGGATCAGGCCTGGAAGGGTGTGGAATTGGTAGAACAGGCCTCCACCGTATCATATCCTTTTCTTCCTGCCGGGCCTGAATGCCCTACATGGGGCAGATCCAAGTAGCCCCATTTGGCAGGCTGGGACATCAGTTGGGTAAAGGGAAAAATATCCCCTTACTCCAAGGAGACCTTCAGCCTGCCCCCTAAGTTGCACTGGATACAGTGGAGGACATGTAGCAGCGCAGTTTAGGATTGGGCTGTGACTTCAATTGATCTTACTTCCAGAGAAATGTGTTTAGGACTGCAGCCCTAGCCATTAATAATATTGTAGAGCACCATTTATAGAACAAGTGATAGACAGCAGGCTGGGGGCTGTGGTGGTAAGCTGCAAAGACAACGAAAAGAAGGAACAAAAAAAAAAACACAGAAAGAAGTGAGAGGTTTAGAAAGAAACAAAAATCTCAGTCTCACCATGCAATTGAGTTTTGGGAGCTGAATTTTTTAACCAAATGCATCTTTCCCATATAAAAGTACAATTAAGATGGTACCATTGGAATTACTCGCAGTACAGAGTTAAAATCCAAAAATACAGGAAAGTTGATCACTGTAATGCTGCATCCATTTTAATTTTTAGGGGGGAAAAATGTGAGTAGGGGTAGAGTTCATAGATTCTAACATATTAGTCTGACAAATTTCAGAAGTGTAGTATCAGGAATCTTGTGTAATCTTACATATCAATAGTGCAATGATCAAAAATCATTAGAATAATACACTGTAAGTGAATACAATCACTTCATCCATTTACCCTCAGTTACACTGACTGTAGGCCTGTGCATTTTAACATCAATGATTGATTACCACTATTAACTCACTTTTAAACTACTACTACTTTATAAAGTTGCCTTGTACCAGGTTGGACCAATGGTCCATTCTGCCCAATAAAAAGTAGCAGCGGACTTCTATGTTCTCCAACAGAAGTGTTTTGCATTCCATCTACTTGACATGCTGAGGCGGAAAACAGACAGGAATGATGAGACTGCTGAAGATTTGTCAGATGCAGTCAGTTTTGTCAATTCAAGTTTTTCTAGGGTGTGTGCAACCTGCCTTGTGTTCTACCTTCATCTGAAGGAAGAAGAAAATGGGATCTTCTGACTTATCAATCACATTCCACTATTTTGAACAGAAAATGGGAGAAAAAGTCCATCATTCCCAGAGATTATTCAAAGAGGAAGAACATCCACCCCACCTCTCTCGCTTTCTCTCTCTCTCTCTCTCTCTTTCTCTCTGTCCCTCCCCCCCCTTTTTTTTGCCAAAGCCCTTGTAACAAGGAAGAGCTCAAATGGAAGGGTTAAACTGCACCATTATGTACTGAAGCTGAAATGCTACACTGAAAGCATGGTCCTTCATTATTATTTCCATTCAGCCAGTCTTAGCATTGCTACCCAAGGCAGAAGAGCCTGGGCAGATTCACAGTAAATTCACAAGAATTCCAGCAATGCTTTTTGAAACATATTTAACATGTGCACATTTGGGAAAAACCATGCCTGTGCAGGGATCTTGTGTAATAGGCAATAGCATAGCTGCAGGATTCAGCAAGGAAAGGAAGAGGGAAGGGGGATGAACGCTGTAAAAACATGATTTATTTTAATGATTCAGAAAGGAATCAAAAATGGAGTGTAAATGACCTTGTTCACTTACTCACCACATAGACAAGAGAAAACAATATCTGCCCATTCACTCAACAATTGAGCTTGAGGTGTAAGCTGTTAGGGAAAGAGGGGAAGAAAGGGGAAGAAAGTTCCTAGGAGCGCAGAGGCCAGAGTGAAAATGGGTGGAAAGAAGGTAGGGAAAATGGGTGGAAAGAAGGAAACTTTTCCGAGTGGTAAAGACCAGAAGTGATTGTGAGGAGCTCCAGAAGGATCTCTCCAGACTGGCAGAATGGGCAGCAAAATGGCAGATGCGCTTCAATGTCAGTAAGTGTAAAGTCATGCACATTGGGGCAAAAAATCAAAACTTTAGATATAGGCTGATGGGTTCTGAGCTGTCTGTGACAGATCAGGAGAGAGATCTTGGGGTGGTGGTGGACAGGTCGATGAAAGTGTCGACCCAATGTGCGGCGGCAGTGAAGAAGGCCAATTCTATGCTTGGGATCATTAGGAAGGGTATTGAGAACAAAACGGCTAGTATTATAATGCCGTTGTACAAATCTATGGTAAGGCCACACCTGGAGTATTGTGTCCAGTTCTGGTCACCGCATCTCAAAAAAGACATAGTGGAAATGGAAAAGGTGCAAAAGAGAGCGACTAAGATGATTACGGGGCTGAGGCACCTTCCTTATGAGGAAAGGCTACGGCGTTTGGGCCTCTTCAGCCTAGAAAAGAGACGCTTGAGGGGGGACATGATTGAGACATACAAAATTATGCAGGGAATGGACAGAGTGGATAGGGAGATGCTCTTTACACTCTCACATAATACCAGAACCAGGGGACATCCACTAAAATTGAGTGTTGGACGGGTTAGGACAGACAAAAGAAAATATTTCTTTACTCAGCATGTGGTTGGTCTGTGGAACTCCTTGCCACAGGATGTGGTGCTGGCGTCTAGCCTAGATGCCTTTAAAAGGGGATTGGACAAGTTTCTGGAGGAAAAATCCATTATGGGGTACAAGCCATGATGTGTATGCCAACCTCCTGATTTTAGAAATGGGTTATGTCAGAATGCCAGATGCAGGGGAGGGCACCAGGATGAGGTCTCTTGTTATCTGGTGTGCTCCCTGGGGCATTTGGTGGGCCGCTGTGAGATACAGGAAGCTGCACTAGATGGGCCTATGGCCTGATCCAGTGGGGCTGTTCTTATGTTCTTAGGGAGATTAGTTGGGTTTCCCAGAAACACCTGGGGCTAAGACAGTGAGGCTTGTGAAATGTAGTAAAGGAAGAATGGGGGAGCAAACTTGATACAACACCAGCGGGTTAGTGCTCCACAAGGTGATTGTAAGGCGAGGCACAAACAAAAAAGGACAAGCCAGGGAACAAAGAACATAAGATGATTCTAATGCCAGAGTTGTTATATATTTTTCCCTATGGAATTCTATGAGATCCTTTGTGGTGTGGATTAATGAAGGGATCCTGTTTTACTAGTTGAGGACTGCCTTTGTCTTTTACCCAGTTGAGGGTGAGGTGGTTAGTTTGGAGGTGTGTTGACTTGTAAACAAGCCTCC
The DNA here is from genome assembly GCF_035046505.1 of Tiliqua scincoides. Classification (NCBI taxonomy): domain Eukaryota; kingdom Metazoa; phylum Chordata; class Lepidosauria; order Squamata; family Scincidae; genus Tiliqua; species Tiliqua scincoides. The sequence goes on along the minus strand of NC_089821.1, from coordinate 191,628,777 downwards.
TTGATCAAGTTCTAATCATGTGGTTGGAGAAGACTGTTGGAGCCAAGCGTCCTTCTTTTGCTTGCTAAACTTGTTTTTTTCTCCAAAAATCAGGAGCAACTGAGGACCAGATCCAACTTTCCAGCCCTGGTGTAGCCATGCCAATGGGGTGTGCACTACATCCTGTGGTGGGAGGGTAGTTTTAGAGGCCTCCACAAGGTAAGGGAACATTTGTTCCCTCGCTAAGGGGCTTCATTGCAGCTGCACTGGGGCTGGAAAGATGGATAGGATTGGGCCCTAAGCAGTGGATGTGATCACATGGTCCAAATCAGCTGTTCTAGCAGGATATATGCTTTTGGAGCCAGTAAACATCATTTGAATATGGGAGCTCCATTCACATTGGGAACAGGCAAGGCTTAGCCTGATCAATTAAAAAGGGTGGGGGTGATTTTCCAGTTCATCAAAAAGGGTGGCCTTCCTAGCCTGTGGGTCCAAGGTTTCTTGCAATAGCCACATTATTGGTCTGGTTCACGTTCTCCAGGCAGACACTGAGCACTGTGTACATGTGTATATATGCATGTTTCGTACACAACATGAAATAAAAGAGGGCCAGCACACCCATGAGGCCAAGTGAAGCAGTTGCTTCAGGCAGCAGATTGGTGAGGGGTGCCCATTCCTGTCTGCCAGATTGCCTCCACTGTTCCTCCTTTGCCTTCCGGGGGGGGGGGGGAGAGAGGAGGAGGAGGTGGAGAAGGAGAAGAAGAAGAAATGGAGAGTTCTGAGTGAGACCATTGGAGTATGGGAGAAGCAGAGGCTGGCTCAGCGTTTGGCAAGCCTCCACACACATCAGGAGGTCTTGAACTAACCCTCTGAAAGGTAATGACAAAAGTGACAAGCAAAGGGGTCTGGGAGAAGGGAATATTTTTAGCTGTACTCTTGTTTTGTAAGCCTTAGCTGACAAATGTAATGCACGTATCAGACAAATGCTGTTTGGGACCACTTACCAACAAGCCACAATTAGCTGTAGTTTCCTGACACATACACAGTTGATTTCAAAGGTCACTAAGGCTGCAATCTTAAATTATGGGGGAGGGGCATTTTTGTGGATCCCGTATCTACGATTTCAGCTGGGCTCTTCTCACCTCTGGAGGGTATTCTGAGCCCCACAGAGGCCATGTGCAACTGCCCGCAGCCTCTGTGGGCTTCAGAATGATTGTTTAAAGTGAAGAAACATGACTTCTGGTTTTTCATCATAACTGGAAGTGACTTTTTAATGCATTATAAGGCATAGGGAAGTGCCCTTTGCCTTATAAGGCATATAAGTACCTTTTACCTTATAAGGTATTAAAAAATGAGACTTCCAGTTTTGACACAAAAAAATGAATGCTGTTTCTTTTCTTTTTTTTCACTTTAAACCTTCCAAGGTTCAGAATACCTTCTGGAGGCAAAGGGAACACAGCTTGCCCTTGTCCTTGGAGGGCAGGGGTGGGGCATCACTGGGTATCCACGGTTTTAGTTAACCACATGGGGGGATTCTGGAATGAAACCCTCACAGATACTGGGGCACACCTGTTTTAAATTATTCTTACTTTTGAGTAGATATGCCTAGGATGGCTCTGTTAATATGTGGAAACACTCTTGAGATAAGACCTGTGCTTAGTTTGAAGATATGGATGAGTCCAGAAGTCCATATCATCATATAACTGGACATCTCAGTGATTTTTTGGAAAAAAAAAAAGTTCTGCTGTATTTTATGCAACTAAAAATCATTTTATTTTCCCCTTCTTTTCTATTCACTGTATTCCTTACTTTGCTTGCTTGTTGGCAACCTTCAGTCTTGAAATACTATGGTATCATGCCCTGAATGGTGGTTCTGGCACAACGTCTAGTGTGGCTGAAAAGGCCAATTCGGGAGTGACAATCCCTTCCACACTGGGAGCAAGTGCAGTCTGTCCCTGGTCTGTCTCCCTGGCTATGGGCCTTCCTTTTTTGCCTCTTAGCCTCAGACTGTTGGCCAAGTGTCTCTTCAAACTGGGAAAGGCCATGCTGCACAGCCTGCCTCCAAGCGGGCCGCTCAGAGGCCAGGGTTTCCCACTTGTTGAGGTCCACTCCTAAGGCATTCAGATCCCTCTTGCAGATGTCCTTGTATCGCAACTGTGGTCTACCTGTAGGGCGCTTTCCTTGCACGAGTTCTCCATAGAGGAGATCCTTTGGGATCCGGCCATCATCCATTCTCACAACATGACCGAGCCAACACAGGCGTCTCTGTTTCAGCAGTGCATACATGCTAGGGATTCCAGCACATTCCAGGACTGTGTTGTTTGGAACTTTGTTCTGCCAGGTGATACCGAGGTGTTACCAAAAAGGCTGCTTTGTTTAGGGGAATTAGTATATTAGCCTTTTGGAAACTTTTAGGATTGCAGGCTGGATAGCAAGACAGCGTAAAGCAAAGAACTCCCTTGTTTAGCTTAAAGAGGAGACAGGGAGAAAGGTAACTTTCAATCAAAGGATTATATTTCTATTTAACACACAAAGGTAAACATAATACACATGGAGAATTGATAAGTATAGATTTCTGGTACTTGTGTCTTGTGTACCTAGCTTGTGGTGGCTGCATGTGCTATGTATTTGGGTGCATCTGAAAAGGAATCAGAAACGGATAGGTTGTAGGGAAGTATTTTTGGGGTTCCTTAGTCTGCTAAACCCAGTTTGCTAACTAAAGATGGAGAAAGAAGGGAGGAATAGATAGGGAAGAAGGGAAAGAGTTTTAGACACAAGATATATTTACCTGTCCGGGGAGCAGTTGGATGGGAAAGAGTCCTAGGAAGGACCACTCCCGTGGGAGGGCAGTCAGAGAGAGAGAGAGGTATGTGCTCTGAGCTTACTCTTAAGGGGTTGTCTGACCTGGAAGCTGACCTAAACTGACCGGAAGTATCCCAGAGCTGTGCACATGCTCAGTATACACACAGGTACATGTGGAGTGTGTACAACAAAGGGTAGAAGGGTCCAGAACTCAGCTATCAGCAAAGCCTGACTCTGGGGGAGGGGGGAGTAGCTTGCTTCCTGTTGCTACTGGATTTTGGAGTCTGGAGGTAGCTTAATGGCTGTGATTTAGTTAACAATAGGTGATAGACTTTGCTGCCAAAGTCCTGCTCCTTTAAGGTGTTTGCATATTCAGTGATTGACTTAAACAATAAAGACATTTCCAGTGTCTCTAGAGAAAATGAGTCTTCCCAGACTGAAGGTGGCCAACAACATGAGAAATGAGTGAGCTTATGATTTGACTCCTTTTGTGGCCTGTAAGAGAAGTTTTAGGCCTGCATTTTAGTCCAAAATACATAACCAGATATAAAAACACAACTTGGAAGGGAAAAGGGGATTTTCACGTAACAGGATGCATCGGAGGCAGCGCATGTGGAAAGCGTTCAGCTTCTTCTCCTGCTGTGTGCAAAGAGTCCATGACTCGCTGCAGTACAGAAGTGTACTCAAGACGCAAGCTCTGTAGACCTGGATCTTGGTATGTTCTGTCAGCTTCTTGTTGGACCAGACTCTCTTTGCGAGTCTGGAAAGCATGGTAGCTGCTTTTGTTTAGCTCGGTATCGAGAGAAAGAGTGTCGGAGATTGTTGAGCCAAGGTACACAAAGTCATGGACAACCTCCAGTTCATGCTCAGAGATTGTAATGCAGGGAGGTGAGTCCACATCCTGAACCATGACCTGTGTTTTCTTCAGGCTGATTGTCAGTCCAAAGTCTTGGCAGGCCTTGCTAAAACAATTCATGAGCTGCTAGAGATCTTTGGCAGAGTGGGTGGTGACTGCTGCATCATCGGCAAAGAGGAAGTCACGCAGACATTTCAGCTGGACTTTGGACTTTGCTCTCAGTCTGGAGAGATTAAAGAGCTTTCCGTCTGATTTGGTTCAGAGATAGATGCCTTCTGTTGCAGTTCCAAAGGCATGCTTCAGCAGGACAGCGAAGAAAATCCCAAACAAAGTTGGTGCAAGAACACAGCCCTGCTTCACTCCGCTTTGGATGACAAAGGGGTCTGATGTGGAGCCATTGAAGACAACAGTGCCCTTCATGCCCTTGTGGAAAGACCTGATGATGCTGAGGAGCCTGGGTGGACATCCGATCTTGGGGAGAATCTTGAAGCGGCCATCCCAGCTGACCAGGTTGAAAGCCTTCGTGAGATCTATGAAGGCTATAAAGAGTGGCTGTCATTGTTCCCTGCATTTTTGCTGCAGCTGCCTAAGGGAGAATACCATATCAGTGGTAGACCTGTTGGCTCAGAATTCGCACTGCGATTCTGGGTAGATGTTCTCTGCAAGTACCTGGAGCCTCTTCAGTGCAACTCGGGCAAACAGCTTTCCTGCAACGCTAAGGAGAGAGATGCTGCGGTAGTTATTGCAGTCACCTTTGTTCTTGTACAGTGTGACAATGTTTGCATCCCTCATGTCCTGTGGTACTCCACCTTCTCTCCAGCAGCGGCAGAGCATTTCATGCAGCTCAGTCGCGATGATCTCTTTGCAGCACTTTAGGACTTCAGCAGGGATGCTGTCTTTCCCAGGTGCCTTGCCAGAGGCAAGGGAGTCCAGGGCCACGTGAAGTTCTTCTAGGGTTGGTTCACTGTCAAGCTCGTCCAACAAAGGCAGCCACTTGATGTTGTTCAGTGCTTCCTCGGTTACTGCATTTTCTTAGGAATACAGCTCAGAGTAGTGCTGCACCCAGCGTTCCATCTGCTACACCCGGTCCTGGATGACCTCGCCTGTGGCAGACTTCAGAGGGGCAGTTTTCTTCTGTGTTGGACATAGGGCCAGCTTGATACCATCATACATCCCCTTGATGTTGCTCGTGTCAGCTGCTATCTGTATCTGGGAACAGAGTTGGAGCCAGTAGTCATTAGCACATCTCCTGGCGGTCTGCTAGACTTTGCTGCAAGCAGCTCGGAGGACCTGCAGGCTGCGCTCACTGGGACAGGCTTTGTATGCTGCTAGAGCTCTCCTCTTTTCCTAAATGACTGGTGTCAACTCCTCAGAGTGGGCTTCAAAACAGTCTGCCGTCTTGTTGGTCTTCTTGCCGAATATGGGCAAGGCGGTGTTGTAAATGGCATTTTTGAAATGTTCCCATCTGTTGAATGCATCTGCATCAGCCGGGCCTGGAAGAGATTCCTCAAGCACTCATGCAAATTCCTCCACTTTTCCCTGATCCCAGGTCTTGCTGGTGTCAATGCGAGGTCTTCCTTCCTTATTCTTTGCTAGACAGCAACATAAAAGTTGGGGTGTGGTCTGGGGGGTGTAGTCTGGAGGAAATGAATTAGCTGGCAGTAATTTTTCTGTACCATGGTGTCTATTATCTTAATCACTGAAGAATTATATATACAAAGGGACATGGGCTCTGCCACTTTCTTTTAAGTCAATAAACTCTGCCATCATGGCTAACTCTTGGGAGGGATATATTATTCCCCCAACTACTCAGCATCAAGGATAAGTTACAGCTGTAAATCTAAATAACTCCGATACCCTTGCTTGGTGACTGCATTGTTGTAATAAGCAGGCAGCCTGCCAAGCATCCCTCCGGGGCTGTTATTCCTCTTTCAGCTATATCATTTTAATTTACATGGAAATTATCAATACTTTAAAATGGTACTTGTCCATCAAGCTTGTTTGTTTCCCATCTCCCTAAAGTGCAGCAATCCAAACCTCGATCGTTGATTGGCTGAATGGCCATAATAGCCTTCTCCGCATTCAGTTCATATCGCCTGCTTCATTCTGCTCCCACTGACCCAGGACCAGCTGTTAGTGACTGTTCCTGTGTTCATCCTCACTAAATTGCACTGCATTCCCTCAATTATTTAGTTATGCTACAGCATTTAGTTATGCTTTATGTGTTGTTACATGGTGGCTGGTGTAATTATATTATACAAATGTTTATCTACCAGGGCTGCCATTCAGTTAGGACTGTAATCCTGTGCACAGATATGCATCTTTAAAGTCCATGGAAAGATTTACTTCACAGTGTTAGTAACAACATTAAGAATTGTAATCTTAACATTTCCGTCCTAAGCTTATCACACAAGAAGTCCCATGGATATCAGTGGGGCTTTCTTACATGTAAATGAGTTTAGGCATAACTGGGCAACGCTGCACCATCCCATCTTGCCACATCTTGCCCGACAGCCACCCACAAAGGTAAGGTTTGCACTGGGCAGTGGAGGAGTGAGGGGAGGCTGGTTTGAGGTAGGGAGGGGGTGTTTTGGACCAGGGAATGGGTGGAATGGGGCAGATCAGGCCTTGGAGGGGGTGGGGCAGCAGAGAAGACCTGTACCACATCCTAACCTCCGTCCCTGCCAGCATTACACGGGGCTATTCAGCTCTGCGCCAACTAATCATGTGGCACTGATCTGAATAGCCCCATTGAGCAGGCTGGGATGCTATACACAAACTTTCCCTTACTCCAAGGAGACCTCTCACCTGCTCAATTCCAACATGGATACAGTGCAGGCCTGGTGGCCCAGCTGCATCAGCGTTGCGTAGGGCTGCCTGTGCCTTTCTCTTAGTCGTAACTCACTAAGGATACTAATGTGTAAAGAGCTCACATTGCATGTAAAATACGAGAGCACTTCCTCAGGGAACAGTCTTTTCTGCTGCAGGGAGTGTATTTAGCAAAGAGTTTTCCTTTGAACCGTTTTCTCACATGTCTCCAGCATACACTAGATTTATACTTCTACTTCCAACTGCTATAGTGCACAGAAGCAGGTGACAAGTTCTGGGAGGCAATGGAGGCCTTGTAGAATATGGAGGTTGGAGCTGATATGGATAAAACCCAGGGGCTGGGACATATTCATCCTTAATTACATTTTATTTGCAATATGAAACCTCCCCATTGCTCACAAATGACACAAGTCAACACACATTTTGCTGTCTTAAATGTTAGACCTATCCCTGAATATATTTGGGGTGCTGGTTCCAAAAATGGCATCAGCTTTGCCATATCACATCTAGTTTCAGAGATATGGCATAGCCTCATTAGTGAATGGTACAAGCAGCTTCCTCGTGAGGAAGGCTACACCACGGTTTCCTCATGAGGAAGCTGCTTGAACCATTCACTAACAAGGCTATGCCAAATCTTTGTATCTTTGAAACTAAACACGATAGGGCAAAACTGGTGCCATTTTTGGAATCGGCACCCTAAATTCATTATAAAAGCACCATAAACTTTGAAAAAAGTTTTCTGACCTTTGACTTCACAGACCTGTGTTATTTAATCAAATGTGATCAGTGTCAAGTTCCCTTTTTTTATGGGTTGGTTTGTGGGTTACCAAGCTTACCAAGCTGTTTTTGGGTGATGACAGCAGATGGAGGCTATTCCTACTCTCTCCATTGTTTAATGGAGAAAGTGCAGCAGCTGACCAGTATAGACTGGTCCAACCAAGTGGGCTGCCTTATGATGGGGTTGATGCCCAAACTGATCAACCAATGATGCCACACCTGGCAGAGAGTTTGCTGGATATGGGATCGGTTCCCCCATTCATTGAACTATTTATTCTCATTACATATTGAATAATAATATCAGTTGGTAACATTCATATTCTACTTGTACCCAGAGTCTCTTTGGTTATCTGCTACCTCAATGTATGCTGCTGATGTGAAGCCTATTAATTCCAGTCTTTCTTCTCTGATTTAACTCTGGGAGTGAATATTTTTTTGAAAAACAACAAGATTTCTGAATTAATCATAGGGAATTCTGAGCAACAATCTTATCATAATTATGTAGCTCTTGCCCTTTTCCTTCCAGTCTGAATGTTACTTATTATTCTTATCCCTAATTTACATCCCAGCATTCTGAATGTCCTTTTAAGTAAGAGGGGGGAACTATGCATTGGTATAAAGAGGAGACTTCTACCCAGATCCTAATTATGATCAGTTAGGATTGCCTCTGACAAGAGCAAAGCAAGGGGAAGTGGAAGGTGAAGTGGAAGGAGGATTGATGGAATAGTGAGATATGTGGTGGTTTTTAAGTACTTAGAAAAAAAGGATAAAATCTACATCAATACATAGCTTGCAACTGAGGAAAAGGATGACTATAATTCCCCACACAATCCACAGCTTTGTAACACTGATTTCTTACAACTGAAGCCTAGGATGCCAAATGGCTTAAATCCAAGTATTGATGCTTCAAAGGATTATTAATTGAGACATTAGATGCGCACAGATGCATTCAGAACCAGAGAAAGCAGTCAAACAGTGATATCGCAAGGCCAGTGCAGCTGGTGCGGCCTGCCCAGAGTGGGCCACTCTGTCCCAAAAGTGGGGGCTGGTCCAACATGGCCCAAAAGTGGCACCAATACCGCTCAGGTTTTTGGCTCTCACCACGTTGTCAAAGTTTAACCTAAAGAACTGACTTCCCCTATGAGTTCTTTCCTTCAATATTATAGGAATTAGGTGAAATCCAGGCGGCATATTGGCCAGCAGTAAAAAGCTTTCCCATTGACCATATAATAAGGTTGTCAACATAAGTAGTAGGCGTCATAGTAGTTCATTTTTTTTTATCAACTCTGGAGCCACTTGGTAATGAAGAGCTACCATTAAAAATAGCTTTCATGTTTGGCACTGTGATATTGGTGCCAGAGGCGTAGCTAGGTCATTTGACACCCGAGGCCCATGAAATTTTGTCACCCCATAATTATTATTAATTAATTAATTCACATTTTTATACCACCCTCCTCTAAGCAGCTCAGGGTGGTGTACATGGTTCCTCCCCTTATTTTGTCCTCACAACCCTGTGAGGTAGGTGAGACAGAGATAATCATAGTCATGACATTAAGTGAATAATAATAATGACCAGAAAATAAATGCAGTGAATATTTCCCCACAAGCAATGGATGAAATTCTGCATAAAATGGTATATAAAATTGTGGGGGGATCCAGGCTTGGAGGGGGGGAGAGTAAACATATCACTATCAGAACTCACGCAGATTTGGAAGTCTAAAAACAAGTAAAAATTCACCTTACAGCTGAAGTCTCTGTTTTATTCTTGGTGGGGGGGCTGCCTTCATCAGATCAAGACTATGCAGCTAGCCTTGCACTCCCCTGTGCCCAGCTTGACCAGGAACCAAGGCACGTTTGCCTACTCGTGCGTAAACACGACCATGTGGCTTCCTTTCGCTTTCCATAGGGCTCAATACATTCCTCAGCTTGGAGGGAGGGACTTCTTGGGTGTTTTTTGGGGGGGCTGCTTTCATTGGACAGGAACTGTTCTGGTGTCCTTTGATTCCTCTCAGCCTTTTCGATGGACTAAGGCAGGGGTTGGCAACCCACGACTCCGGGGCCTCATGCGGCTCTTTCAGCCATCTGCTGCGGCTCCGGAATCCAAGCATTGCTGCGCTCCCCTCTTCCAGCGCCCACGTCGCGCGCCCAAACGCCTCTGGGCAGTTGGTTCAAGCTGCAGCCTGTAAGGAAGGGGCACACAGGAAGCTGCCGGTCCCCCAGCTGGGCAGGGAGAGTGCGCAACCCTGGAGACCCCCAGGAGCAAGGTGAGGTGCATGTTGCCCACTTGAGGAGTTTGGCGCCAGTGGAGAGCCTCTCCCTGCAGGCAGTGGGGGGGGCGCCTGGAGAGCTGGCTCGCTCCCTGCGCAGCGGTACCAGGGCGCGCAGCCTGCGCTGCGAGGGGGTTGCTCTCTGGGGGCTGCAGCGCTGGAGGGGGGCGCAACATGAAGCTTCCAGGCTGCCCCCCAGTGCCTGCCATGGGGTGTTGCATGACACGCTGCTGTCTGCTGGTGCGTTTGGCTTGCAGTAGAAACGCAGTCTTGGGGAGGAGGTCTCCGCCTGCAGGCTCTCCCTGCCCCTTTGTTCACGCCCTCCCCTTGCCGTGGCTCAGCCCGCTCATTGCACGGGGGCGGGGGAGAAGGAGTGTGTGGGGTGTGTGTGGGGGTGAGTAAGTGAGTGTGTGTGAGTGTGGGGTGTGTGTTTGAAAGGGTGGGTGTGGGTAAGTGTGAGTGTGCGGGGGGCGTGTGGGGGTGAGAAAGTCTGAGTGTGTGTAAATGAGTGTGGGGTACGTGTGTGAAAGGGTGGGTGTGGGTAAGTGTGAGTGTGTGGGGGTGGGTAAGTTGCTCAAAATATGTGTTACAACCGCCCATATGCAACACCCGTCGGCACACGATTTATAGAGCTTTTTGACCTTCTGTAGGCCAACTATGGATAAATCCAAGAAAAGAAAAGTTTCTGAAGAAAACAGAACGTTTAATGCTGCATGGGCAGATTCATTTGGTTTCACTGCTGACAAGACTGTATTATCTTCATTTTAGATGTCAAAAGGGTTTTGTGGCTCCCGAGGTTTTCTTTTCTCCGGAAAACGGGTCCAAATGGCTCTGAGTGTTTAAGGTTGCCTACCCCTGGACTAAGGCAAGTTCGCCTACTCGCGGGTAAACACATGATATGGCTCTTTCACTTTCCATAGGGATCCATGCATTTTTGGGTTTCCAGTTTTTTGGCCATAACTTTTGATGGAAAGGAGATGTTTCACTCTGGTTTCTTAAATTGCATTCCGCTGGAAATTCCACATCCAACGGTATATGGCATGATGGGGTTACTTCTAACCTTCACGATGTTAGCGATGTTGGGTCATTTGTGGTGCCACCCCCCCTGGGGCAGACTGTCCCCCGCCCCTCGCTAGCTACACCACTGATTGGTGCTAATCTGTATACTACTCACAATCCCATGTGTCAGGATTGAACATATGAAGCTGCCTTTTGTGGAGTTTTAAACATTGTCAATTGAGCTTAATACTGTCTTCACTGGTGCTTCTCAAAGTGTGGTCTGCAGACCAGTTGCCTGCCCACAAGCCAGCCGATGCTGGGCCACAACATGTCTCCTGGCGCTTCCTTCTTCTGGCATCTCGGAGTCTCCTGAGGCTTGCCACATGACTTGAATGCATGTCAAAGTTTGTGAGAGGCTCTGAAAAGTCAGAAGAAGGAAGCAAGAAAATCCAGGTAAGCCTATATGCTGTGGACCAGTACACATTGGAGAACAAAGTCCACAGTCAACAACCATGGACCCTTTGTTTAGCACTGGTCTACACTGATAGGCATCAGTTCTCTAGAGTGTCAGGCAATGATCATCACTGGCTTTCCCTGGCAATTTCAGAGATTGAAGCTAGGATATTATTCTGCATACAAAACAGCAGAGCTGGCCTTAGGGCAATTTGACCAATTTGGCCAAATTGGGCCCCCTGCCTGAAGAGGCCCTTCACTGGGGTGGTGAGCAGAGTGTCCACAGCTGGCCCCTCACTCTGTAGTGATGCTCCCACCCACACCTGGGTCTGATTGACTTGAAATCCTCCCAAAGCAATTGGTGGAGTCATGGGTGCCTTACTGCTGCTGTGCATCCTGGTGAGTAGGGGGGCCCCATGAGGTTGGCCCCCCTGCAAAAATGTTTTGCATTCGGCATTGTTTTGCATTCGACAGATGCCCTATTCTTGAGCTGCAGCCTGTTTCTACCCTTCTTCAATCTCAGTCCAATCGTAAGGGTTTGTTATGCCAGTGGAACAAGCACTCTGTGAAGCTGCTGCATATATGATATCACTGGATAACCGAGGAGTTAAGTCAGATAGAGGTTAAAAGAGAAGATGTTTCAGACCTCATTGATAAATTAAAGATCAATAAGTCACCGGGCCCTGATGGCATACACCCAAGGGTTATTAAGGAATTGAAGAATGAAGTTGCAGATCTCTTGACTAAGGTATGCAACTTGTCCCTCAAAACGGCCACAGTGCCAGAAGATTGGAGGATAGCAAATGTCACGCCTATTTTTAAAAAGGGAAAGAGGGGGGACCCGGGAAACTATAGGCCGGTCAGCCTAACATCCATACCGGGTAAGATGGTGGAATGCCTCATCAAAGATAGGATCTCAAAACACATAGACGAACAGGCCTTGCTGAGGGAGAGTCAGCATGGCTTCTGTAAGGGTAAGTCTTGCCTCACGAACCTTATAGAATTCTTTGAAAAGGTCAACAGGCATGTGGATGCGGGAGAACCTGTGGACATTATATATCTGGACTTTCAGAAGGCGTTTGACACGGTCCCTCACCAAAGGCTACTGAAAAAACTCCACAGTCAGGGAATTAGAGGACAGGTCCTCTCGTGGATTGAGAACTGGTTGGAGGCCAGGAAGCAGAGAGTGGGTGTCAATGGGCAATTTTCACAATGGAGAGAGGTGAAAAGCGGTGTGCCCCAAGGATCTGTCCTGGGACCGGTGCTTTTCAACCTCTTCATAAATGACCTGGAGACAGGGTTGAGCAGTGAAGTGGCTAAGTTTGCAGACGACACCAAACTTTTCTGAGTGGTAAAGACCAGAAGTGATTGTGAGGAGCTCCAGAAGGATCTCTCCAGACTGGCAGAATGGGCAGCGAAATGGCAGGTGCGCTTCAATGTCAGTAAGTGTAAAGTCATGCACATTGGGGCAAAAAATCAAAACTTTAGATATAGGCTGATGGGTTCTGAGCTGTCTGTGACAGATCAGGAGAGAGATCTTGGGGTGGTGGTGGACAGGTCGATGAAAGTGTCGACCCAATGTGCTGCGGCAGTGAAGAAGGCCAATTCTATGCTTGGGATCATTAGGAAGGGTATTGAGAACAAAACGGCTAGTATTATAATGCCATTGTACAAATCGATGGTAAGGCCACACCTGGAGTATTGTGTCCAGTTCTGGTCGCCGCATCTCAAAAAAGACGTAGTGGAAATGGAAAAGGTGCAAAAGAGAGCAACTAAGATGATTACGGGGCTGGGGCACCTTCCTTATGAGGAAAGGCTACGGCGTTTGGGCCTCTTCAGCCTAGAAAAGAGACGCTTGAGGGGGGACATGATTGAGACATACAAAATTATGCAGGGAATGGACAGAGTGGATAGGGAGATGCTCTTTACACTCTCACATAATACCAGAGCCAGGGGACATCCACTAAAATTGAGTGTTGGACGGGTTAGGACAGACAAAAGAAAATATTTCTTTACTCAGCGTGTGGTCGGTCTGTGGAACTCCTTGCAACAGGATGTGGTGCTGGCGTCTAGCCTAGATGCCTTTAAAAGGGGATTGGACGAGTTTCTGGAGGAAAAATCCATTATGGGGTACAAGCCATGATGTGTATGCGCAACCTCCTGATTTTAGAAATGGGTTAAGTCAGAATGCCAGATGTAGGGGAGGGCACCAGGATGAGTTCTCTTGTTATCTGGTGTGCTCCCTGGGGCATTTGGTGGGCCGCTGTGAGATACAGGAAGCTGGACTAGATGGGCCTATGGCCTGATCCAGTGGGGCTGTTCTTATGTTCTTATGTTCTGGAGAGTGTTTCCTGACCACTGCCAGAAGCTGTGAGCAGCAGGTTCACCATGGCGATGGACACCAGACGCTCATCGCCTGAATTAAGGCTGCACAGGGGTCCTGAGAGAATCAGAGAGATGGCAGAATGGGGTGGTGATGGGGCCAGGGAGAAGAGTGGATCAAGCCTGGGAAGGGAAATGTTCCCTTAACCTGAAGTGCCCTCCCAGGGCTGAAACTCCCTTAGAAGATTCAGTGGACACTATGTTGGTTCCACGGCATCATCATGCAGAGAACTGAGGTCAATTGGGCTCTCAGTTTTATTAACATCATCCCTGTCTGACTTCCCAGAACCCGGCAATGGAACTGGTTCAAAGAACCCTGAGTACTGACACTGTTTGCTGGACCTCATTCTGTTCAAATTTCTACAGGCCATTTCCCAGTAGCTGCTCCCACAATACTTCCTAAAAGAGATGTTTGCTTGCTAGATTCAAGAACAGATTCTAGCTGAAATTCCTTTTAATCAAACCTGATCTTACCACCAACACCGTAGTGCTCAATAAAAACCAGCCATGATCACAATAGGCAGAACAGATCAGAGCCATAGTTGAACATAAACTTTTTCCAAGAACAAGACATTGTCCTGTTCCCCAGCATGGTATCACTTGCCATGCTGAGATATGTTCTTCCTGCCTAGATGTAAAAAACAAAAAATCTAAGTGAAATGTAGTTGCTAAAGGAGGAGGAAGAAGAAAAAGAAATAAAAACGATGAATACCTGAATTAATACTGAGTGAGTGAGTGAGTTTTCTGTACGCACACATGCTGTTATGCCAAATTCCTGTTCTAAATTTGGCCTGGAGAACTTATGCCCACTTCAAGCTAATTAGTCACCCTGACCCAAGCACAGCTAGCTCTAGCAACATATAAACCTACTGCTGAACACCAACACCAGTAGGAAGGTGACTAATAGGTGGCTTCCCTGCAGGGCTGCATGGTCCCTCCTTCCAGTTCTCCAAGCAGCAGTTTTTCTAGGTACAACTGCACCCCCTCAGTTCTCCACCACTCAGACAGGGCCTCCGAGAGGGGGATAAAGGGGGTAATTTGTACCCGGGCCCAGGGTCAGAAAGAAGGCCCAGGAACTAAAGGAGGGGACCCAGAAAGTTCCTGGGACTTGACATTTTCCTATCTCACCTGAACTCTCTGCCAGCGCATAATGTTGGGGCACAACCACATGCATGCAGTGTTAACTGCTGCTGCAAGCCATACACACCAGGCCCAGAAAAGCTTCTTCCTTAACACAGTGTCAAATCTGGGAGGAAACTGGCCTGCTACAGTAGCTTTTTTGGCTTGTGGATCCCATAACCATGAAAGAGTGTATAGAAGTTCAGGGACTCAGCTGTGGGGCTAAAGCTGCTGTGGAAGTTCATTTTGATCCATTCTAGTGTGAGCCTAAATGTGATGATGCTATTTTTCTGCAGTCGATTTTCTATATTTCAAATTTTTTTAGAGAGACTTAGGAGTGTGTTTAGTTTTCCACATTACTTTATCTAGCTGCCAGTGCCGCATGGTTGAGTAGACCTGGGCTCTGCATCAAGAAGCCTAGTAGACCTGAGCTCCAAAGACTATTGTGGCTGTCAGCACCCTCCCCTGGTTCTGCCTGTCCCCATTGCCCCCCTTCCCCTTTGGGAAGGGGCCCAGAAGAAACTTTGTACCCCCTGCTACAATTCTTCTCAAAGGCCATGCACTCAGCAGTCCCTGTTTGGTTAGCTAGTCCATCAGTCTGTGTGCTAGTTTATTAATCTGTTAGCCAATCCATAAATCTGCTAGCCAGAAAGTCAATCCAATCAGCTAGTAAGTCCCCTTTCCCTCCTCCATTCTCTCTCCAACTACAACCCAAACTGTCCCTGCTGCAGGTGCTGCTTTTATATTGTAATGACCTGGCTGTCTCTAGTGGCTGCAGCCATGCAGCACACCCACTATTAAATTAGTGCCCTGGGGTTAACTCTAGGTTTCCTGGCCAATCTTGAGCAAGGGCCAACTGCTAGCTCCATACCCTATCTCCTTGGGTGGCTTACTCTTCTGTATTTTCTCCTACACACACACACACACTCTCTCTCTCTCAGAGAGAGAGACTGTTATGGTTTTTAATTGTGTTATTTCAACTATAATGAGCTTTCTAATTTTTTCCTGAAGAGTTACACTACTACAGCCCAGCAGTGCATCTTCAATTGCCACCCAGACAGAGTAAGAATAGATCAGTGATGCAGCACAGCTGCTACATTGTCTAGACTGAGCCCTTTAAAAGGGATGCTTGTCAAGCTAAAGTGAACTGGAATGGAGAGAGAAGACAGTGATCCCTATAGTAGTGTGTGCTTCCTTGCCTCCTGAAGGTGGTTCAAGAGGCAATATTATCCAATTATCATTCAACCCCAGAACGTGTTCATACACAGACTGAGTCCCTGAACTAGAGCGGGGAAGGCCAATCAGTGAGTGAAGCAAACAACAAGAAAGAATTTTTTTCTCTAACTCCAGGAAAGTCAGAGAGAAAAATGGAAGCAAGGACTCATTTATGGAAGTTCAAGTTCCTAAATTCTTCCAGAGACAGGAACTCTGTTGGAAGTCTGTGATGGTCAAAGCAAGGGTGCAGTAAAGGAGTGGTCAAGTTGGATACTGGTTGATAGTCCAAGCCCATCATTGGACCAGTACTGAACTCTCAGTACTGATGGCAGTGTTAGCACCTAGTGTAACATCATAGAATGGCTGCACAGTTTCATTGGGGAACCTATACAGTTCTTTACCCCAGCCAAGAGATATAGCCAAGAGATTTGACATTGATTATGCCCAGCTGGAGATGCAAGCAAGGTTTGTACATAGTGCCACACAGCTCTGCTGACAATATGATGGAAATTTCTATAAACTTATGCTGTGGCATGTAACTGAACCAAAATTAATAGCATGCTGGGAGAAACATAATCTAAAAGGAAAATTGTCAGAGTTTACACTGTTTCACATAGCCGGACTTCACTACGATACATGTTGGTCATGGGGAATTCATGTTTCTACTGTGAATTGCTTCATCTACTCTTCCAGGGAAGGTGAAAAAACTAAACCTTTGCTTTTACTAAGAAGCACCATTTAATATATGGTCTTTTTTTGTATTTTGGCAATACTTCAAGTTTCGCCCACCACCCCACCCTTGATTCGACATATTAGTGCAAAATGATGTGGATTGCAAGAGCTCTAAAAGCATGCGGTGAACAGTGTCAATAATAATTTCCATAGAATTTTCTAGTACACAGCATAATTGACAACAACCTCTTGAGGTAAATTATGCCAAAAGCTTTTGATCTCCTAAAACCACCCAGGGAGCTACATGGATGTGTGGGATATTGCTCCAGGCAGCATTTAATGTTCTCTGTACATTTTACAAAACTGGTATGAGAAGTTTGAAAACTGACAACTAGAGTCAGAAGCTTCTTCCCCTTATCCTCTCTGCTGCAAGACACAATTTTGAGGTCATTGTATATTGGCTAGAGTTATTAAGGTCCATTTGGCTGCCTATAAATAAGAGAGATTTAGGCAAAATGAACTGTATCATCAGTAGGCTATCACCTACTGCACACGGGATCATTTTTTAGGTTATGAAAGACTTCACCATAATTAACAATCCAATCCTAAAGACTTTCTGGGGAATAAACCTCATTGAACATGCATAGGGTTGAGTTCATCATTCTTAAGGCCCAGTCCTATTCAGATGCCATGCCAGTGTTGCACAGATGTTGTACTCAGCTTGTAGGTTTCATAGGTAGCCCATCTCTGAATGCCAGATGTGAGAGAATGGCAACAGGATAGAGGTGTCTTGCCTTGAATGCTCCTAGAGGCATCTGGTGGGCCACTGTGAGATACAGGAGGCTGAACTAGATGGACCCTTGGCCTGATCCAGCAAGGCTCTTCTTATGTTCCTATGTTCTTAAGTCCAGCCAACAAGGGCAGAGGAGAAGAAGAGACAGAAGCCAAACCACAAGCAGCCCAGCAACACCACCAACATCCCCAGAAACCATAATGCCAATCAGCTGCCATCACCACCTGTGGAGGCAAAGCCATGATGGCCTCACAACCAAGCACTGCTTGCAGGATGATTGTCAGGTGACCAAGCAATGCAGCACAGACAACTCCTAAGATTCATCCGCTGGACTGCAAAACTTCCTGATAAGCCCATACCCAAAGAAGGACCACCCCCAAAGAAGCAAGCACACAAGCACAGTGTGACAAAACCACCCATTGGCCATGATCCCAGACAAACATGCCCAGGAGCAAGCTCCTACCAATGAATGCAATGAAACCTACTCCTGAGAAGAACTGCACAAGACCAAGCAGAATACGTGACCAAGGAAACCAAGGAAGATGCACCACAAGCATGGCCCATGGCCACCATGCCACCATACAAATGACGGATACATAGCTTGGGCGGTGCCTAAATAAAAATCATAATCTATTCATCTATTGTGGTCCTTTGAGGTAGCCAATTAAGGACCCAATCCTATCCAATTTTGCAGCCACAATGCAGCCCCATGGTAAAGGAACAAATGTTCCCATACTTTAAGGAGACCTCTGTGACTGCTGTCCCGCCACAAGATGCATGCATGCCCCATTGGCCCAGCAGCACTTGCACTGGAAAATTGAATAGGACTGGGCTCTAAGGCTCCAATCCTATCCACACTTACTTGGGAGTAAGCCCCATTGTCTATAATGGAATTTACTTCAGATTAGACATGCATGGGCTCAGTTCAAGATGGGGGCTGTTCTATCTTTTCCTAAGTCCAAACTTATATTCCATCTTCACCTGGGTAGGCAGCCTACTTTGCAGGCAATACATGAAATGCAAAGTAACTCAGTATTAAGACATACAAGGAGAAAAGTAACTAATTGTTTTGACTGAATCAGTGCTACACTTTCGCCCTGCAATCAGTTTAGAAAAGCCACTTAGCTATGTCACCCGGGGTTACAATTAAGAATGTACCACTCAAGGTCACCAACCATTCTGGGAGCCCTTCTTGTACTAAATGACATGACTAACAATGCTGGGCCTCAGCTGCTTTGGTAGAGCTGGCTTCGGCTTTCAGGGTGAAGGCATAAGTTATTTATTAAGCTGCTGTTCTCAATATCTTATGGTAAGCATCAACATAATGGACCCACTATCACTGCCGCAGTCAGCCACTGCATCATTCCAAAGTCTTCTTCTTTCACCATCATGCTAGCGGTAAATGGCATAATAAAGTATCTTATGCTGGTGTCCTTGAGCACTGAGAAATAATGGGAATTGAGGGTACGATAAAGAACGTACAAAGGGGTTTATCTGTCTACGTGATTTGCATGCCTGCCAGTAGACATCTTAAAGTGATAATTTACAGAAAATGTCAGTCAAAATGGCAAGCAAAGGTGGGTAGTGAAAACATTTTAAGTATATATGAATTTAGACTATGCATAAAATATTTTAGGGTCCAAATCATTGGGTTTTAAGGTTCAGAGGCTTGGTTGAGGGAAGCAGCTCAAATTTCAAGTCCTTGCATCCAAAGACCCCAACACCTTCCCTCTACTACACATAATATCACTTTTCCTAACATTGCTGAAAGCCCATGACTGAATTACTACGTACCTTCATCTCTGTGGTTACTACTGCCTTTTCAAAGCTGTGCTTGTATTGTAATAAAGAACATCAGCTAACATGGTGGGAGTCTTTATATTTTAACCTCAATATTTCCCTTCTGTGCCTCCCTAGTTATTTGCATACAAATTATGTTTAGTTGGCTGGTGACTGAGAGAAACATTAAAGATATTGTTGAGCTTACAGGGGTCAAGGAGTTCAGAGAGGCATCAGGGACTCTAAGGATGGGAATTAGGGGAAAGATGCAGAATATATTTTCTGATTCATGATCTGAGCTGTACACTCATCTGATGTGCATATGCTAAAGACATAAGAATATGGAAATTAGTTATCATTCAATATAATGCATATGTCCATATTGTTAATAAAAAAGCAAACTGAAAATCATTATTTGATTTTTCTTCTTCTAGTATAAAATGTACGAATATGAAATTTCAAGTTAATGATCAAGTATCTGGATTAAAATTGGAAACAGATATTTTATTTTTGATTTTTCCCTCAGTTATAACATGTTCATCAATGTTACAAAATAATTCTGTCTTCATGAAAAAATAAAGTTTTGTATTTGATGCTATAGAGACTATAGGTTCATTGTACCAGGAGAGCAGTTACTGGGCTGTTTGTATGATAAGATGGCATGAAATTAGTGCTCAGAGTGCTCAATTCTGTTTTTGCCTTCAAATTTGTCTTTAGGATGAGTCACATACACATGGTCATGTTTATGGTCTTTGGGGAAAGGTCCAGTATCTCCATTAATGACCCACAGCCCAATCCTATCCATACTTTCCTGGGAGTAGACCCCATTGACTTTAATGGGACTTACTTCTGAGTACTCATGCAGAGGATTGGGCTGTCAATCCTTTCCAGGCCTTCTGCTTTTATTTATTTATTTTTAATAAGGAAGATACCAATCATGGGGCCAGCCCATAATTCAATAACTACATTCTTCAGGCACTTCTCCTAATACCATTCTTGCATTTTTGTCATTACCTATACAAGAGAACGAAAACACCTTTCACTTTCAGACAAGGTGTTCTATTTACACTGGAACACTTGACATTCTCCATTTGAATACAGTCCTGCATCACTTAGCAACAGGGATGCGGACTGGGACCCCCATCATCAAGCAAGGCTTGATGCTATATGAAGCCTCTGGAGGTAAGGGGAGAAGAGCTCCCCTCAGCTTCAGAGGTTGGGGGTGTGTGTGTGAAGGGACCAGCAATGGTGTCTCATATGCAGCCTGTTGCTGGTCGGAGCATCGCAAAGCAGTGCTCACCTGTATTACCAGTTATGAATGTAGTCCTGAGACAAATGATATTGATATATATCTGGTGAGAGCAGAACTTGTTAGCACAATTACAGGGTCAATACTTAGAGAGGACAGGTGAGCTGTTCACCTCTAAAGACCTCTTGAACACAAGGAAAAGAAAAGGGAAAAGAAGGCTGCCTTTTAAAATGAAAATAAAGATAAGGTAAATATGGTAAGCTGTTTATCACAAATGACAATCTTAACCATACTCTTCTATTTAGCAGCATTCACATGTCACCCAGGATGGGATTAGCAATTAACCAATTTATTTCATTATACATGTTTTGCCACTGTGTGAGATGCCATTTGATTTTTCTTTTTGCTTAATAAGCTAAAATACCTTGGACCTTCTGTTTCATGAAACGGTCCTTTTTGCATTACTTTTTTTTTTTTTATTTCAAGTATCTGTATCCCACTTTTCCTCTCCCAAAGTAGAGATTTCCAGCACAGCACCTTCGTGCCACAACAATGCTGTGGAAACAAGACAGATATTTTTTTTTTTTGCCTCAAGTGTACTGTTAGTGTTTTCTTGAAGGTACGTAGAACTTTTCATATTTCCATGCAATTGTTTCTAAAAGCCTGAATTTGTTCTACAACATGCACAGACGTAAGGGATGGTACCAGAATGCAGGTCTCTTGTTGTCTTGTGTGCTCCATGAGGCATTTGGTTGGCCACTCTGAAATACAGGAAGCTGGACTAGATGGGCCTATAGCCTGATCCAGCAGGGCTGTTCTTATGTTCTTACATTTAAATTACAAGAAACAGACATATCAGAAATTACAGTATTAATAACATGGAATACCAAACCACAGAAAGCATAACAAGTCAGGTTAAGAGTGACTACCATCTGCCCTTCTTTCCCAATTCCTATAAATGGTAGTATTGTTTTCTACATTAAAAAAAAAAATCACTTTTTTCTTTAACCCATTCCAGATCAACTTCGCCTTCCTGATCACATTCCACACAGTACAAGATTCATTGGTCCCATAATGTGGGTGCGTTGGGTGCATTTCTTCTTCTTTCTTCTTTTGTTTTTTATTGATTAAAGGTCCAATCTTATATCACACCATCCTCCTCCATACAGCGGCACTGACAGGATGTGTGCTGCATGCAGTGGGGGGAGGGGGGATCAGATGACCAGCAAGAGGTATGTAAAAAAAAAAATTTTTTTTTTACTTAGGTCCCAGTAGGCTGCCTGGTCACTAATGGGTCACCTTGGACTTACATCGGCTCTTTTGCTGGGTTGAAAGGGTTGGGTTGGGTTGAGCTGGAAAAACAGGTATAGAATCCTGGCACATGCTGTTGCCTCTGAGATCAATCCCCTCCAGTGTCTGAATTGCCCCATTCCTCTGCCCCAAACATCTCCCGAACCACCCCCAACTCTACCTTATTTGCTGTGGCATAAGACAGGTCTATCAGTGGCAGGAGCATGGAGGTGTCAGCCATTTGCATCAATTTCTCCAACGTGCCATTTACAGCACCATTGTGGCCTTTAAAATGTTGGAACGCAAAATCTGCTGTTGAAAATGGAGTGACGGAGATGCCTGGCATTGGCTATTCAGTTTACATGCTCAGTTTTATTGCTCAGGAGTTGACCAGCTGTGCTGACTTGCTTGGTTTTGTTATCGTATCAAGTCTAGAGCAGTAGTGCCCTAGGCCATGGTCTACTGGATGTTTGAAAAGAACAACAGGGAAAGAAATGCTTCATCATTGTGTCACCGTGTGCACTTTCCTTAACATATTGGCAAGCAGCATCAATTTCACAAACAGGGTCCTGTGCTGGATGGACAGTTAAAGTAGTTTATGTCTATCTTTTGCAATGGTACTTGGTTCAGTGAAATATTTAGATAGAAATTATAATTGAATATAAATATCTAACAATATAGAAAGGCCAGTCTTCATGAACTTGGGGTTTGTGTGTTCTTTTTTATTTAGTAAATAGCAGCCAGGCGGAACGTTCCATAGTTTGGAACTGCACTGTAGGTAGAAGGGAATAACTGTCCACCTAAACTATGGTCCCAATCTTTTGACACCAGCGTGAACTTTTTTGGTAGGACAATAGCAGCCACAGGGAGCTGGAGAACAAGACAGGCAAGGTATTGACAGCCCAATCCTTTGCTTCCCTAGTGCCCAGGGCTACAGCGGTGCAAAATTGTGACTGCTGTATCCTATGGGGCAAGGAAGCAGCTCCAGGTCTCCTCAGGGTAAGGGAACAAATATTCCCTTACTCTGTGTAACACCCAGGCAGCCCCAATGGGTCTCCTCAGATCTGCACCTGCTGTTGAGCTGGCGCAGAACCGAGGAGACCCATGTCAGGTTTCCCGGCCCAGGAGGGGGATCGGAATATGGCAGTCGAGCCTGCCACTGTCTCCACCCTCCTCCTGGGCCCGCTCCTCCCCTCTCCTGCCCAGTTCTGCCCCCTTCCCACTCTCTCCCCACCCTGAAAAGCCCTGCCACCTGCTGTTCCTACCACTGGGAGCTCTCAGTAGCCATTTTTGGCCCTTTTGAGGCCCAGTGTCAACTGGTGCTGGACTCAGTGCTGGTGGCGGTCAGTTTCACTGGTGCAAAAGTGCCTTACAGGACTTTTTGTGACAGCCCAGGCCAGATGTGTGCTGAATCACAGCCCCTTAATCACTGATTGAGCCCTGATTGATGTTTTGTTTTATTAGCAAATAGGCTGTGAAGCAGGGCAAAACTGCAGCAAAGGAGGGGGCATTCTAGCAGTTTGTTGCTGCTGTGGTTTGCATTCTGACCATACCCCCATGTGCCATTTTTATACAGAAAAAAGTCAATTTTCTTACAATAGAAGTATTTTTTTTTAACCAAGCTGAAGAGGGTCATCATTGGGATGAAAACCGCAACTAAACCACCTCACAGAACTACAGTTTACAAAGGGGAAAAAGCACCACATTTCGGTTTCCTACATAGAGATGATACGTTGTGTGAGAAAGGCAATATTTAAAGTGGAGAACGTTTAGTTTTTTTCCAGTACAGACTACACTAATCACTAGTCAAGCAACTGATCTGAGCAGTGGCTGTTCGGGTTTTCTCAGTAAGAAATTGTAACAACTGTAAGTGGCATTTCACTGGCAATCTTCCAAGGTTTAAAAAAATGTAATATGGCAGTATATTAGTACCTATAATAATACTGCAGCATTTTAATTATTGTGAGGCCTAAAGCAAAGAGTCTTTTTTGGAGCAAGCTAACATTTTAGCCAACAGAAGATAAATTAATCGAGACAGTGGGAAAGTAAGCTTAAGGTTGGAATGTAATAATGAGACAGGATCGCATTCAAGTATTCCAGCACCTTGATTTATGTACATTTTCAGCAAATATCCTGTGGGAAGCAATTTAGTACTTTAGCTGTAAACAACAAAGTGAAGGCTAACTCAATTAAAATTAAAGGGTAAGTGCTGAATGTATAAAATGCTACAGGCCATCTACCACAATTGATATGGCTATGGTTGATGGATCTGGACAGAATTTGCCTCTTACATGCTTCCAGCAGTCAAAGCATGATATGAAGTTACACAATATAGAAGTGAGGCTATCAACTACATGGGGAAAAAATGCACAGAAATATGTTCTTCATTCAACCATCTTCCTATGTGTGATAAATCCTAACCAGCCCAGCACTGGTGGAACAAACATGCAAACATGCTGGAAACCATGCTGTGGAAGTATGGAAACTCATAAGAAACCGGCAGATGCCAGAGCAGGTAAGTTCCGCGTGGGCCAGCAGGGGTGGGGGAAAGACAGAATGGGGATGGAGAGGAGGTGCAATGGAGAGGGGAGGGTGGGTAAGTGGAGTGTCAGGTCTGGGAGGGGCTGGGATTGGCAGAAGAGGACTCCACCATATTCTATTCCGCCTTCTAGTCCTGAATCCCAACACAAGGCTTCTTAGACTTGCACCAGTTTTGCTGGTGTGAGCTCAAACAGCCCCACAGAGGCTTGTGGGACTTACCACAAGGGAAGGGGACAAAAGTCCCATTACCTCAAGAAAGACCTTCAACAATTCTATTCCCATGCTGGATTTAGTGGAGGCCATTTTGGCACCACTGTGTCGCAGCACTGGAATCTCCATAGGATTGTTCAGAGTACTCATGGGGGAGAAAATGCACAAAAAATTACCAGCTCTGTCTCACACATTTCGCACTGGGACTCATTTTTTAGAATGAGAATCTGTCAGGACCCACCAGAAGATGGACCCACCAGAAGAACATTCTGTCATGACCAGAAGTGACAGCATCAAGCAGGAAAATTTTCAACAATCCTAGGCTGCAATCCTACCTACACTAAGTCCCATTGACTATTGTTGTTCAAAACATATACATAGTAGCTTGTTAAAAGTACAGGTCGGGAACATTTCCCCAAATGCAGTCACATACCATGGTAGCATCAAGTCTAATATATTAAAAATAAAATATTGAAATGAATGGGGACCCACCTGAAGTTGACTTGTGGCCCACCTAGTGGGACCTGATACACGGTTTGAGAAACACTGGCCTATGTGATACCTTTGTCTTTCAGCTGATATGGATTCCTTTTATTCAAAATTTAGATATTCTATATCTTGACATTACAGGCTATGTTATGATAGTATTATGCAAATGATTGCTTCAGAGGAACTGAATGTACAGAAGTTCATTTCATTTGTGGCCTACACCAGCTGTGCCCAGACCTCTAAGTGGCAGGGTCTATAGCACTGTCCTACCAGCTCTCTATAAGTGTTCCATTACTTAGTTTAACAAGTTTCTTCAAATTGTCAGGTCATCAGGTAAAATAAAATTTGTAACCATGGAAGCTACTGTCAAGAAGACAAGTTCTATAATAATTGCCTTCACTGTGGCACTAGTGCAGGATATTATGACCAGATGCCATATTTTATAGAACGAAAAAGGGACCCAAGCTCAAAGTTCATCAGTCCTGAAATAGATGGTTGAACTTCAAAGCTAAAAGAAAATTCCATAGATTTCCACATAACTAGAAGTCATTGCCCTGTCTCTCACAATCTCCAGTCATCCTGATCCTAGGTGCAAGTAAAGCCAACTAATAAAACCAGTTGAGGTATTTTTAGATTTGCATTCATGAAGCCTATTTTAATGGACTTCCTTCTGACTGTCCATTGGGATGTGGTAAATTAGGTTCCCCCCTAAATTTCTTCTGCTAAACATAGTACATTCATTCATTGTATTAGGAATAATCCTGGCCTCTATTGGCAGATTGCAGAAGATCTTTGTATTTTGAGGAATGCTGATTGCCCAATTACAAGAGTGATCAGAGTTTGTTTAGCCTGTCCTGGAACACAAGAGTCTCCTCCCCCGTGGGAGGAGTGGAGGAGGGCTGGAACTGGGTGGAGGCAGAGGCCTTTTAAGGGCACAGCACCCAGCCCTCTTCCTCTTTCACACATGGGCTCTGTGTGGACACAGTACTGACCTGACCCATCCAGCCAACCTTGGACTCAGGACCAGTGCAACTTCTGAGGAAGCCTCTTCTGCACTGGATCCCACATGCCAGCCGTGTTTGGGCTGTAAGGTGGGGATGGCGTTTTGGATGGGCTCTGTCCAAGAGAACAATCAGGTGCAGTCCAGGCACACTTTCCTGGGAGTAAGCCACATGGAGCCCAGGGGGACCTGCTTCTGAGCGGGCATGGCTCAGTCCTTGGCCCCGCAGTGGAGGGAACAGGCTGCTGCCTTCCAGCTCGGAGCCAGGTTTCCCTGCTGGCCGCAGCGCACGTGGTGCTTGCAGCTCCTTCCTGGGAGGGCTGCGGGACCAAGCGGGGTTGCTGGCAAAGGGTTCCGCAAGCCCACGGCTGCTCCAGGGCTCTCCCCAATGCCCGAGGCGGTGGGTCACAGCGCGCTCTCCACGTGGGAGCGGGCTCAGCATGACTTGGATGAGCCCTCTGAAAGGCGCAGGCGCCTGGCGCCTGGCCACGCGCTGCAGGGCTGCTATAGCTCACAACACTCAGCAGGCAGGCAAGCCCAGGGTTCCAGGAGGTGTCCCACTGAGTGGGTGACCGCCGGATCTCCGCGGGATCGCACACATGGGGAGCCACGCGACCGCCACCATGGGGGGGAGTGCAGCCCAGGAAGCGGGCGCCAGCTGAACCTCTGCTCAGCCTCTGCTGAACCTGCAGAGGGTCACCCACTTTCAGGGGAGTAAGCCCCAGTGACTGTAATGGGGCTTACATCTGAGGAGCCAGGCAGAGGCTGGGGCTCTAGGGCTGCAACCCAACCACACTTTCCTAGGAGTAAGCCCCATGGGCTATAATGTGCCTTACTTCCAAGTAGACACTTTGGCTCTGGCTGCAATCCTAAGCCACACTTTTTCCTGGGAGTAAGCCCCATGGCCTATAATGGGCCTTGCTTCCAAGTAGGCATGCAGAGCCTGGGACTCTGGCTGCAATCCTGAGCCCTATTTTCCAGGGAGTAAGCCCCTTGGGCTATAATGGGGCTTGCTTCTGAGTAGGTATGCAGAGGCTTGGGCATAGGGCTCCAGTCCTCGCCCCACTTTCCAGGAAGTAAGCCCCTTGGGCTATTTATTTATACAGGTATTTATATACTGCATTTCTTTGGTCATCAGATTTCTCCTCAGACTTTAATCCAAGGCGGTTTACATAGGCAGGCTGTTCCGAGGGTCAGCTCATCAGTATATCAGTGTGTCACCAGTTCTCGGGTACTTCTGGTTGTTTCGAACTGGCAGCCTCAGATTTTCAGGCATACAATTCAGCCCCCCCCCCCATAAAAGGGAGCACCTTACTGGCTTACGCTGTGGCTTCAGCCTCCCCCCCTGGCAACTTAGATGGTACTCCTGACAAGGAGCAGCCCAGGGTCTGGTGGTGGTGCTGGTAGAGAAACTCAAAATACCTTATGGGGATGTTGCCTCCCCTTGTGTGGGGGGAAGGGAGCTTACAAGTATTGGGCAGTTTGGCTACATGGATTCTGATTTACACCTCAGCCGTAATTTCAATGTGCCCTCTATGGCCATCCCCTGTTTTGAATATGGGGACATAATACACCTGCCTGTCAGGGCTATGGTGTATTGTGATCAGCAGGGCAGCATTTTTAGACTTAGGGCTTTACGCTACCTAGTGAAACCCCACTGTGGGGGTGGAGGATCCCACAGTGGGACTTGAGACATGGCTGATCTTGCCGCCCAAAGGGGCTTGGGGGAGATGGAGAGATAGCAGTCACCTGATAGTGTATTGGAATCTCGGTAGATCCGGCAAGGAGGTAGGGTATGGTATCAGCAGTGTCCCCTTTAAGGGTAAGGCCTGGGCTTCCAGCAGAGTGTGCTGCACAGCTGCAGCCACTTGAAGGCAATAGGGCCCTCTGGGATATAAGGAGCACCTGAGGCAGGAAGGGTTTGTGGGCAGCAGAGAGAGGAAAGGGAGACTGCTACTTGGACTGAGGAACTGATGGGTGAATGGACTTTGGAGACATTAGAGTTTGGTGTGTGGCTGCTGTGCCCAAGGCCTGCTGAGGACCAAGGGGCTGCTGTAGTGGTGGGAGGCTGCTGGCAGGAAGGAGGACCTCTGCAGGTTTAAGCAGGCAAGCTACCCTGGTGGTGGGGTCCAGCAGCACTGCAAGGCAGAACCAGGGTGACTTTTGAGGAAAGAAGGGGAGCTAATTAGCTAAATGTGGGCATAATTCTCCAGGCAGAGCTTGGACTGGGAATCTGGCAGAACAGATAGCTACTGGCAAGGCTTAGTAGTCTGAGGTACTGGTTGCTGGTCTGAGGTACTGGTTGCTGAGGTACTGAGGTTGCTGATTGGCACATGCCAACTACCCCCAGTGTCATGTGTGATGATTAACATGGACTTTGCTTATGTTGCCTTTGGCTGGTGAGGCTTCACGGTGCAGGCCAGTATCTTGGTATCTCTATGGGAGCGCATTTCCCCACTGGTGAGGTGCTTGCCAAACCCAGGTTTGTTTCCCCCCTACCAAGTATTGTGGCATGATGGTTGCAGGTTGATTCCTAACACAACATACTTACACCTGCAGATGTATAAGACTGACCAGCAGGGGCATGGACGATGGTGCAGTGGTGGCTCCCCTAACTGGCACATCTGCCCAATTTGCACCATGTCCAACCACCCCCCAAGATCTCCTTCCATGGAGGTTCCCCCCTTCTTATGCAGGCACCTGACCTCCTCCTTGTTAAGAACATAAGAACAGCCCCACTGGATCAGGCCATAAGCCCATCTAGTCCAGCTTCCTGTATCTCATAGCGGCCCACCAAATGCCCCAGGGAGCACACCAGATAACAAGAGACCTGCATCCTGGTGCCCTCCCTTGCATCTGGCCTTCTGACATAGCCCATTTCTAAAATCAGGAGGTTGCACAATACACATCATGGCTTGTAACCCGTAATGGATTTTTCCTCCAGAAACTTGTCCAATCCCTTTTTAAAGGTGTTCAGGCCAGATGCCGTCACCACATCCTGTGGCAAGGAGTTCCACAGACCAACCACACACTGTGTAAAGAAATATTTTCTCTTGTCTGTTCTAACTCTCCCAACACTCAATTTTAGTGGATGTCCCCTGGTTCTGGTGTTATGTGAGAGTGTAAAGAGCATCTCCCTATCCACTCTGTTCATCCCCTGCATAATTTTGTTTGTCTCAATCATGTCCCCCCTCAGGTGTCTCTTTTCTAGGCTGAAGAGGCCCAAACGCCGTAGCCTTTTCTCATAAGGAAGGTGCCCCAGCCCCGTAATCATCTTAGTTGCTCTCTTTTGCACCTTTTCCATTTCCACTATGTCTTTTTTGAGATGCGGCGACCAGAACTGGACACAATACTCCAGGTGTGGCCTTACCATAGATTTGTACAATGGCATTATAATATTAGCTGTTTTGTTCTCAATACCTTTCCTAATGATCCCAAGCATAGAATTGGCCTTCTTAACTGCCGCCGCACATTGGGTCGACACTTTCATCGACCTGTCCACCACCACCCCAAGATCTCTCTCCTGATCTGTCACAGACAGCTCAGAACTCATCAGCTTATATCTAAAGTTTTGATTTTTTGCCCCAATGTGCATGACATTACACTTACTGACATTGAAGCGCATCTGCCATTTTGTTGCCCATTCTGCCAGTCTGGAGAGATCTTTCTGGAGCTCCTCACAATCACTTCTGGTCTTCACCACCTGGAAAAGTTTGGTGTCGTCTGCAAACTTTGCAACCTCACTGCTCACCCCTGTCTCCAGGTCATTTATGAAGAGGTTGAAAAGCACCGGTCCCAGGACAGATCCTTGGGGCACACCGCTTTTCACCTCTCTCCATTGTGAAAATTGCCCATTGACACCCACTCTCTGCTTCCTGGCCTCCAACCAGTTCTCAATCCATGAGAGGATTTTACCTAGGGTGCTGGTGCTGAAGATCTCAGGATTGGACTCAGAATCATCTACTCTTTTTTCCCTGAAGTATAAAAGGGATCTGGGAGAACTTATTAGGCATGTAATTGGCATCGGTGGGGGTGGCTGCAGACATGCTACATAACTTGCCCATGAAATATATGCATCTATAGGAGCAGGTGCCACTTCCATTTTTTAGAAATGTAAGAACCTTATATTTCATTGTGCATGTTCAGGGCATCTTTCTTATGCAATGCTAATAAATCCAGTTTTTATCTTCATTCACCCACTGCTCTGCTCTATTGCTTCATTATCCACAAAGAACAACTGCCTTCTGGCAATATACTAACTAGACCAAGAACCACCTTTTAAAGCAGTCTCCCTCTCTATATATATTTAGCAGGGAAAGAGCAACTGTCTCTATTCCATCCTGCATAGCATCCCTGGTTTCTGCAGCAGGCTAGAGGGAGGCAGTGACAGACTCTGGGTAAAGGGCACTTCAAAGCTGTAGTCCCCTTGCCCCCTGCCATCTGTTGCTGACACAAGCCAGCTCAACCTGCTTTGTCACTGGATCAGCCCTGTACTAGTGGATGGAATACATAGGAGTCTTATTGATCCATCCTAGAAGGTATGGGAATGCTATGGCTGGCTATGGAGTTTAGCCTGTGTCCTAAGCTCCACCATGGCACACTAGATGGGGTGGAGGAGGTGGGGGAAGTTGGAAGTCTGGAATTGTAATGCTCTCTGCCTGCTTTTAGACTTGTGCCTACTCCAATATCAGCACGATGCCAATGTGCGGGGGGAGGGGGGGAGAATGTCTGTCATGTAGAAGGCATATAGCAAATGAAGTGAGAAATCTTCTTCCTGGCCCTTCCATGTAGCACTCCATTTTGAGGTGTGTGCTAGCTGGACTTGTGGCAACATTGGATGTACAACCATGTACAATTGGGCCTGCATCAGAGCACAGTTGAGCTGAGTTTGGGGTAGAGGCATAGGATTAAAGAAGTGGGGAAGGGTTGAACAAGGAGATGAAGGGGAGGGTTGGAGGGTGGAACAGGGAGGTGACAAAGTGGAGGAGGACAGATTGGGTCTGAGAAGGGGGTGGGTTTTGTGGCAGCAGCAGCTACTGAAACCTGGTCCCCATCCTGGCCATGATACCACAGTGCGAGTTCACAAGGACCTGTGCTAGCAAATTCACTAGCACAGTTTTGAGTACATTCCTCCATGCTGTGTAAGCTTACTCCTGGGTAAGGGAGGAGACCTCTGCAACTGCCCCCCTCTGTAGCATGCATTGGCAGCCAATTTGGCATTGGTGGGTGGGGGGAAGGAGAATAGGATTGGGCTGTTAGTCAACCAGGTGTATGTCTGCTGAGCTTGATCCTCATCTCTGAGACCAATTAACTCACAGCACATAGAATCATTTGAGAAATTTATTCTCTCAGCACCACAAATTATGTCAAATGAGACTAAACGAGTGAATTAACATTAAAGTTGTCATGGGGGTTGTCTATCAGGGTTTCTAAAATGGTTACTTTAATGTTCTTCCTTCATGCTTCCTGGATGCTGTGCAGCGCTAGACTCACAGCACAGTTCTATGCTTGTCTACTCAGAAGTAAGCTCCATTATGTCCAATGGAACTTACTCCCAAGAAAGTGTGTATAGGATTGCAGCCTTAATCCGTTTATTTCAATGACTGTGTTAGGTACTTTCTTTACTTCAATAAGTCATTTCTGCCCAAAGTTGCATATACGCAACAGGGATCAAATCTGTACACTTGTGGGCTGGACAGAAATGGGTTAAACTGATGCAGAGTCATGCATGAAGGATCCAGGTCACAAACTGAATTATAGTTACTGATGGACAGTGGTAAAAAATTTCTTCCGTTGAAGAAATAAGCAGTTATAACTCAAAGACACACAGGAAACAGATAAGTTGAATAATAAGGTACTGTTCTTTAAGGACGGACTGGACTGACATTTTAAAACAGAATAAGGACACATTCATCCACTAAAGCTCCAATTAAACTTGGAAAAACTGAAGACCCAGGAGAGAGAACAAAACTTGAAAAGAGAGATGATAAGAATTTCAATTAAACTAAAAAGATTTTCTAGGTGACATTTGCTATCTGGCTTGGAGCTTTTGTTGCACAGGCAGCTACGTCTTTATAACTGAAAATAACACAGAAATAGAAGAAATAACTAATTGAGCTTTTAAAAACATATCTGATGAATCTGAAACTCATGAAGGTAAAGATCTAATAGCTAACAATATAGAATGTGGACAAGAGTACCCTAATGCAAAGTGTACTTTTTGACATGTGGCACACTTCATTTAAAAAGTGCCATATTTTCATCAGTATAAATACCTATTGAGCAGTCACATAGCAGTTATAGAATTACAGTTCAATCCAGAGCTGCCCAGTGCGTAAGGCTGCAGTGGCTCTAAAAATGGCTACCGCTGCATCCAGCGCACCCCAGGCAGCCACTGCTGCCTCCTTGGGAGAAAAGGACTTTTGTCCCCTTTGCCCAGGTAAGGCAAGTAGCCATGCAATGGGGCTACTTGATTCTACAGTGACCAGAGGGTCAGCGTAGAATTGAGAGCCTTCGTGTTGGGAGGGCAGCCCAACACGGAGGCTCAGGAGGCTCACCTTCCTCCTGCCCCACTCCCTCCCCCTGGCGTGCCTCCTCCCTGCCTTCTCCTCATCCTCCCTCCACCTCCCCCACCCCGGAACACCTTCTCCCCACCTCCCCCCACGCCCCCACCTACCTCTTCGCTGCCTGGCGGTCTGTGCGACTGCCGAGCAGCAGAGCTCCAGTGCTCCACTGGTGCTAGCCCAACAAGGCCAGTGCTGGGCTAGCACCGGGGCTGAGGGCCGCAAACGTGCCTTATAGCAATATAGCATGCCTTATTGCAATAGTGCTCGCCAGTGGTGAGCCGGCACGCACTGCATTGGATCGGACCCTTAGCGAATTGGAAAAGATCTGAAAATGTATTGATCATTGAGACAAGTTACCTTCATATGAGGGCAAAACCTTTATTATCTCTCTAAAATGGGGACTGATGGCTGATTTGGTTATTGTTTCCCTAGACTTAGAATGTTGTTACAGTTTCATAGCTTCATGCTGTGTACAGATAACTTAGAGCCCAACCCTACGCCTGTCTACTCAGAAGTAAGTCCCATTATAGACAATGGGGCTTACTCACAGGAAAGTGAGGATAGGATTGAAGCCTTAGACATAAGAAGTTACAACTCGTCTGTTGAAATGAAGCAGAGAACGCTAACAATTCCAAATATTTATTTTTGGGTGTTGACTTTCACTTGTTACAGATAGCTTCCTATTGCACTGAATTATCAGTATCTGTTTAGCATTATAACTACCCTAGGAGTTTGGATCTGGCAAGACCTCAGCCTGCTTTTCCCCCAAGAGTGAGATTTCAGTGCTTTTCTCAGAGAGCCTGTTTCCCAGGACATGATTTCCTTTGCCACAAAATCACTCCTACACTAGCCTGCACTTATACATAGTGACAGATCCATGTGAGACAAGGTCTCTGAGTCTCCCCGACTCCAATTTCCACATTGTTCCAACTGAGTTAAATCTCTACCATTACCACTCCAGCCAACCATCAACTCTCTTTGAACATTAAGAACCAAGTCCCTCTTCTTTTCTCCTGTTCTTTCCCCACTCCCACTGCAGAACTTTGAAGACAATTATCTGATTGGTCATTCTCAAGTGTTGTACATTCTATTCCTAAGTTAAACCTTCCGGGTAAGCAGGACATTGCCCGGTCTGTCAGGGTTGTCTTTTGTACCAAAGCAGGTCACTCCACTGTAGATATCACTTATAGAGCTTCCCAGGTCTTCCATAAAACATACCACAGACAATGAATTGAATTTGGCATGATTGGCCATGCTGGGAGTGTTTATGAACACTAATGGTTCAATTGGGAAAGTCATGGTGTCATGAAGATTTGGTGTATAAAAAGATGGCTCATTAGAGAGCTAGTGTAGCATCATGACAAAGACCCTAAACTGAGAATTAACAGTTGAGATTTTCCGATTTGAAGTATTGCCTTTTGCCATTAACTCCCTGAATTGCCATAGGCAAGTCACACCCTCTCAGTCCACCTGCAATGTGGGGATAATAATATTTACATACAGTAGTGCTTCTCAAACTCCTACAAGGGAGTTGGAAGCACTGTAAGTGTGTGTGGGGGAGAGGCTATGGCAGCCACACAATCCTCACTATCATGCTGCTGGGGGGGGGTGTGTGTTGAAATTTACCTAAGGGAGTGTCATATTCCGGAGGGTGTCGGAAGCCCTACAGATGATACTGTAGGACTCCACAAACCTCCAAAATAGAAGAAAAATGACTGAAAACCACTTGGGGAGCCCTGCAGGGTCATCTGTGGGGCTCCCCACACCCCCTGGAGGCAAGTACTCCCTTAGGTAAGTTTAAAACCTCCCCTGTCCCCCAGAAGTAGTGCAATCCTGGGGACCACATTGCTACCTTCCCTCCCCACTGCTTAAGGGGGCAGGGACAAGTGCTACCCTGGCTAGTGGGTCATGACCCACCAGTTTGGGAACCACTGACATACAGGATTGTTGTTTTGTTGAAAATTACATCAACAGGAGTGCTTTGCACTCTGAAAATTGCTATACAAATGGTAAATATTAATGGAAATTCAGCTTTGATCCAGTTTTTGTAGTCGGGACTGGCTCTGAAGATGAGGAGGAGCAGCTGCTTTACAACAGTAGCCAGGCACCTGAAAAAAACTGTTTTGCCACCCCAAAAACATCAGTGCATGGAAGTAATTTGCACCCTGCGCTAACACTAATGCTTGTAATCTCTATTCCATAAAAGTAATCTGAGGAGAGTAAATTTGTAAAGATGGATTGTTACCTCATTCATCAATCCAGAATTTCTCACCAAAAGATCTCACTGGGCTCCAAGCAGGAAATCTAACAATTTAAGCAACCAAGTCTAAATTTTTTTGTTTGCTTTCCTGTCTTCCATTGCATAACAAATGGAACCACAATTTTTAATGCATCAGTTAGGTACTCCTAATTATGCAACAGAAGTATTGGGTGCTCCAGCAGCGAGATCATCACTCTGCATATTAGTTGTCCATTCTCCAAGGGAGAATTTCTTTTCTACAAAACCTGTGGAATCTGAAGGAAATTGAGGTTGAAGGAGTGGAAAACATTCGGCAAGAGACTTCAGCTGTGTGTGAAGCACATTCTTGACACATCTATCATTTGACTTGGACACGGGCAAGAGGAATATTTCATGTGCTTTCACTTCCAAGTCGTAGAAAGATGACAAACACTCACTTCAAGAATTGGTCGGTCTCCCTGGTGGTGCTTTTTGCTGCTATTCATTGCTTTCCCATACCATTTCAGCATCACAATCCCTGACCTGAAAAGGAAGACTCATAAAATTGCTCTTTTGCCACACTCCCCCTTTCTTATGCAACTGTTTCAAAACTAGGAAGGACCCTTGAGATTACCTCATGCTTTCACTACATTTCTGTGAATATATTTCCTCCTTTTATACCTGAAATGAATTTATTTTTTATTTTTTTTGCCATGGAAGGGGGAAAAAAATTAAAGATCTGGGCTTTAGGGACAACAGTTACATTGAAGTCAATGGGGCTTAACAGCCTGATATGGAATATATTTACTTGAAGCAATTCTTCCGGAATTATATGAGATTTCCTGGTATGCATGTTTATGATTATGAGTCTTATCTCACTGATTCATTGAGAGTGAAGTACTATCTAACTTTCTCTAGTTAATACTCAATGAAGAGCTATCATTGGAATTTTATTATGGCATATCAGCTATATAATGAATATATTACATGCTTAACAGCCCAGTCCTAGGGGACCTTTACAACAACAGATCTTGCAATCCACTGCTGTAAAGACTACATCAGCATTGCAAATGGCACACTGCTGCCAAGTGTGTCAGAGTAGCTTGGCACAAATGGCCAGCAGCTCTGTGGGAGTGCCATCAATAACTCCAGCACACACCAGAGCAGGTAAGGTAGTAGCAGGTCAGGTCGGGGCGGGGCGGGAATGGGAGAAGGGTGGGATTGGTGGCAGTTATGTACATTGGATCCTATTCCTCTTTCCCAACCTGGACCCACTCCCTTCCTCTCCTCAGACCTATGCCAGCAAAACAGCTGGCATGGGTTCAAGGAGACACACTGGCAATCAGGCAGCCTACCAGGAGGTAAGTAAAAATTACACAGACATTTTCTACAGGGTTGTCTTATTTTGCTATTAAAAACTGCATATTGTGTGAAATGTAGGCCCAAATCCTAACCAATTTTCCAGCACTTGCATCAGTTACGTACCTCCCATAGACTTCCCTGGGCAAATGCCCCAGGCACCAGCTTCTAGGACCCAGTGGAAACCTCTCTGATGCTCCTGACGGGGGTGGAAACTGTGCTTCCGGTTTGCCAGAAGCACAGTTTATAGCGTCGGGGAACCTCAGAGAGGTTTCTCTGATGTGAGAGAAGGACGCGCAAGGCTCTGTGAGCCTCTGGTGAGTAGGGGAGGGCAGATTTCTGCGCAGAGGGTGGTGATAACCCATGGGGGGCACCATCGTGGAGCTTTGCCCCAGGCACAGGGCTGCAGAGGTCTGCAGCTGGCTTGCATAGCTGTGCCAATCGGATATGTGGTGCATCCTGCAGTTGAGTGGTACTCACAGAAGCCTCCTCAAAGTAAGGGAATGTTTGTTCTCTTTCCCCCAGGGCTGCATTGCCCTTAAGTCAGTACTGGAAAGTGGGTTAGGATTGCACCCATAGTAAACTAACTATGTTAGTTTGAAGAAACAGAGCAAGACCTGCTTCTTAAAATTGACATTATGTACAAAGAGGTTATTGTTCTCACTGTTGGTGAGAGGAGGGGGTCTCCCTCCTCTGAGCCCACTTTCCCAGGATGGTTGTACAGAAATAAGGCTGAGTTGAAAGGTGGAATGGCAAGGTAAACCATTTATTCTTTGAATTCAAAGAGGAGCTGTCAGTGACATGGGCTGTTACTAAGGAACTCGTAAGGGCATACGAGTGATTACAATTTATAGCATTTCAAATGCATTAGAATACAAAAAAGCCCCCTTCTTGTTTTGATATTTTGCTTACGTGGGTAACTTCCTCTGTAAGCTGCTTTGAAGTTTGGCGGTTAGCTTGCTCCGTGGTTTGACCACTGAGCAAGGTAGTATAGGTCAAACAGTTCAACTCCTACACCTGTTTTTGAGCAATTCAGGAGACAGAATCTGACAGTGTACACATACAAATGTCATCCTTCGGTCATCATGGAAGCTCTGAATCAAAATGGAGTAACTCTCATTAACATCACTTGTACTTATTTAGAAGAAAAAAGTTTAATGTCTCAAGTAACCCTTTGGGTAGAACTAGATAGCCATGATGCTGAATGCAGTCTGGAGGAATACACTTAAGGACCAGTTTTCACACTGCCGCAAATGGCCTTGCATTACTGGAATACAAGTTCCAGCATTGCAAGGCTCACATAGGAATAGAACTGTGATTCTCAATTTTTTACAACAGAAACCACTTTTTAGAATGAGAATCTGTTAGGACTCATAGCAAGTGATGTCATGACCGGAAATGACATCATCAAGCAGGAAATTTTTAACAGCCCTAGGCTATAATCCTACCCACACTTACACAGGGCTAGGTCCCAGTTACTATCATTGTTAAAAGCATATACAGTGTGGCCTGTTAAAAGTACAGATCTGTCACATTTCTCCAGATGCAGTCACATTCCTCATGGGTTGGCAACCTTCAGTCTCGAAAGACTATGGTATAAGCCTACAGCACCCAGTATTCCCAGGCGGTCTCCCATCCAAGTACTAACCAGGCCTGACCCTGCTTAGCTTCCGAGATCAGACGAGATCGGGTATGTCCATGGTAGCATCAAGTCTATTAAAATAAAATATTGAAATGAACGGCCTAAAATTGGCTCGCGACCCACCTAGTGAGCCCCAACTCACAGTTTGAGAAACACTGGAATAGAACATAGCTCTTTTTTTTTCTTTAAAGCTGGCACTTGTCACCTGGGTTTTATTAGACTCTGAGGCCTTTATGTTGTGCCATCACACCATCTGAATCCAAATGTGGTGTTGCTTAACTGTGCAAAGAACAGGCAAGCACTGGCAATTACTACGAAGGTGATAGAGAAAGTTAGCTTCTTTTGTGACACAGAGATGCTCGGTGCTGCCCTTCAGTTGTTAACATTTAATTAGTGAAGGTGTCATTGTGGCCTTGTCACTCCAGTGTTTTATTTAGCATATTTGTTAAATAAAATTAAATGTTCTTGTTTCCCAACCATAGGAAACTACATTCATTGT
Organism: Tiliqua scincoides; assembly: GCF_035046505.1. Classification (NCBI taxonomy): domain Eukaryota; kingdom Metazoa; phylum Chordata; class Lepidosauria; order Squamata; family Scincidae; genus Tiliqua; species Tiliqua scincoides. Next base: position 191,590,792 of record NC_089821.1, on the reverse strand, counting down.
TTTAAAATCAAAATATGCTCTCTTTTGGGCAGCTGAGGAAATGAACTATATAAACTTTTTTCAGGTGAATTATTCTCAAACCAAAGCATCTAAAGAGAAGTGATTAGCACTTAACCCACTTTACTTGATGGTGCTTAAGTAAACCACTGAAAGGGGGAGCTGACTTTGACCTAGACAACTGATCTGTATAAAAGAAACACTCATTTTCTTTTCATGCTCATACTGAGACCTAATATAGTATATTAGTGACTAACAGCCAAATTCTATGTGTGTCTACTCTAAAGTAAGTCCCATTGAGTTCAATGGGGCTTACTCCCAGGTAAGCATGCCTAGGATTGCAGTCTAAGGGCTTTTTCACACACTATGAAGAAGTGTTCTCAGGTTTGCCACTAAGCATACACTCATCATGGAGCTACCAACAGTTGCGTCTGTAATTAATACAACTGTACAATGATTAATGGGCCATTCGAACAATTCTATAGCACATGAACTGATCTCACAGGATTAGCAATATATGCATGTGTGGTGTGTATATGTCCTGACTTTATTCCTGTGTTACTTTTACCAATCGTGTGGTTTCAAAGCAGGGTCAAAGCACATGGAGAGATGCTGGTTGAATGAACTGCATCCCCCATGTGATTGGCAAAACGGACCATGAAAGAAAGAGTGGAGCTAGGAAAGAAGGGTGCAGTGTGAGTGTACATATAGCAAATTGTATAGGTTCAATCACTTTAAATATCTGCAGCCACTCTGGCCACTAATCGATTGGCCAAGTTGCAGAAACCCCAAACAGCAAATCCAGTTCCATCAGCCTCAACCTCACAGACCTGGCTTAAGCCTGTCTGATACCTGAGACAACTAGTTGCCTAAAAGTAAACTAAAAATACCTTTTATCTCCACTGTGTGCTAAATGTACTTCACATTTTTTTCCCCATAATTCTGATTTCTTCTTGTCCCCTTGCACCTGATCTTTTCTCCCAAATTTGCACAAATGTTTCCAATCTTCCACTTTCCCTTGTCTTAATTTCCTCTTCCTGGATCCTCCCCCAAATCCCACTTTGTCTTTTCAAGTGGAAGAGGTAATGAGGAACAGGAAAAGGAAGTGATGGAGGAAGTGTGGACTGGTGGCCTAGAGTGCATCCTGGGAGACACTCTAAGTCAACACCCCTAACTAACTCCATTATATACAAGACAAAGAGTAGCAATAGCCGTATGGCTGACCAACCTAGGAAGCAATCAGTCAAGTGAAGCACTGGCCAGGTGGCAGATTGGTGAGAGGTGGCAGATGCACTACACAAATCCATTCCCTCATCAATTTACCCCACAAAGCAGCAGCTTAACCTGACCTGAGACAGCTGTGACTTTTTAGGGGTAGAGTCAAAATTCTGCAGTGCTCACCAGGACAACCAGCCCCTGAAAAATACTGTTGTGATAAAATATTCCCTTATTACAATCTCCCCTCTACCAAGACTCATTTAAGTAGAGGACATGTATTGGACCTGGTGTTCACAGCTGGGCATGGGGGCAGCGATCTGGATATAGAGGAGGTCAAGATCACTCCGTTGTCATGGACAGATCAGTTCCTGGTAGGGTTTAGGCTTGTTGCGACTTCCTACTTTCACAGAGGCTGGGGGCCGTTTTCTATGGTCCGCCCCCGGAGGCTAATGGATCCTGAAGGTTTCCTGAGGGCCCTGGGGGATTTTCCCACTGCCAAGACTGGCGCCTCATCTGTGACCCTGGTCGACCTCTGGAATGGGGAAATGTCCAGGGTTGTAGATGAGATTGCTCCGGAGCGACCTCTGCCACGTCACAGACTCGGAGCGGCTCCTTGGTTCACTGAGGAGCTGCGAATGATGAAGCGGCAGGGCAGGTGTCTAGAGTGACGGTGGCAGAAAACTCGCGATGAATCCGATCGAACACGGAGTAGAGCTCATTATAGAACCTACTCCATGGCGGTGGTAGCAGCGAAGAGATCGTTCTTCTCTGCTACCATTGCATCTGCTGATAGCTGTCCGGCAGAGCTGTTCCGTGTGGTGCAGGGCCTCCTTCATCAGGCCCCTCCGGTAGTCCAGGAGGAATACACGGTCAGCCGCTGCAATGTGTTTGCCCAACATTTTGCAGATAGAATCGATCGTCTTCGTTGCGACTTGGATGCCACGTTGACAATGTCTGATGATGTCCCCTTGGCAACTGTTTGTCCAGTGTTGTGGGATTCTTTTCAGCTTGTGCAGCCTGAGGATGTGGACAGACTCCTTTGGAGTGTGAGGCTGTCTGCCTGCCTGTTTGACCCTTGCCCAGCTTGGCTGATTAGAGCTGCCCGGGGGGGGGGGGACTGGCTGAGTGGACGGGGAGGGTGGTCAATTCTTCCTTGGTGGAGGGGACGTTGCCGCTCACCTTGAAGCGGGCGGTGGTTCGCCCCCTCCTGAAAAAGCCCTCCCTGGATTCCACTATGTTGAATAACTACTGGCCAGTCTCCAACATCCCGTTTCTGGGCAAGGTAATTGAGCGGGTGGTGGCGACCCAACTCCAGAGGGTCTTGGATGAAGCGGATTATCTGGATCCTTTTCAATCTGGTTTCAGGCCGGGCTTCGGAACGGAAACTGCCCTGGTTGCCTTGGTGGATGACCTACGCCGGGGACTGGACAGGGGGAGTGCATCCCTGTTGGTCCTGCTGGACCTCTCAGCAGCTTTCGATACCATCGACCATGGTATCCTTCTGGGCCGACTGGCCGAGTTGGGAGTTGGAGGCACTGTTTTGCAGTGGTTCCGCTCCTACTTGGAGGGTCGGTCCCAGATGGTGGTGCTGGGGGATGCCTGTTCGACACCCTGGCCTTTGAGGTGCGGGGTGCCACAGGGTTCAATTCTGTCCCCCTTGCTATTTAATATCTACATGAAACCGCTGGGAGAGGTCATCCAGGGGTTTGGAGTGAGGTGCATCAATATGCTGATGACACCCAGCTCTATCTCTCCTTTCCTCCAGATTCCAGGGTGGCGGTTGAGGGCCTGGAGCGCTGTCTGGAAGCAGTAAGGATCTGGATGGGGGCTAACAAGCTGAAATTAAATCCGGATAAGACAGAGGCTCTCTTGGTTCGGAAATCCTCGATGCAGGTGCTGGATTATCGGCTTGCTCTGAATGGGGTTGCACTCCCTCTGAAGGAGCAGGTTCGCAGCTTGGGGGTCCTCCTGGACTCGCAGCTGCTCCTGGATTCCCAGGTGGCGGCTGTGGCTAGGGGGGCCTTCGCTCAGCTTCGGCTGGTGCGCCAGCTGTGGCCGTACTTGGATCATGCAGACCTGGCCACGGTGATCCATGCCACAGTGACATCGAGGTTAGATTATTGTAACGCGCTCTATGTGGGGCTGCCCCTGAAGACGGTTCGGAAACTGCAATTGGTGCAGAATGCGGCAGCCCGTGTGGTCACTGGAGCTAGGCGGTTTGACTCTGTCAGTCCGCTTCTCCGGGGGCTACATTGGCTGCCCATTCGTTTCCGGGCCCAATTCAAGGTGCTGGTTTTGACCTTTAAAGCCCTATACTTCTCTGGGCCAGGATATCTTAGAGACCGCCTACTCCTGTACAATGCGGCTCGCCCTCTCAGGTCATCAGAGAAGGCCTTTTTACAAGTGCCGCCACCCAAGGAGATCTGGGGGGCAGCTGCAAGAAATAGGGCCTTCTCAGTAGTGGCACCAACATTATGGAACTCCCTTCCCCTTGACTTGAGAATGGCTCCCTCTCTTGAGAGTTTCCAGCGAGGCCTGAAGACACTGCTGTTTACAAAAGCCTTCTGAGTCTTTGGCCTTTTTAACATCTTTTACACATTTTGTAGTTTTTACAGGCCTGATTCCTCTGTTACTTGCTCTTTTGTACTCTTTTTATTCTGTCTTTTAATCTGACTACTGTTTTTTAAGGTCTCTGTTAATGTGTTTTTAATGTTTTTATCTGCTATTTGTCTTAATTTATGTTTTTAAATGTGTTTTTTTACATGTTGTTAGCCGCCCTGGGTCCCTTTAGGGAGAAGGGTGGGATATAAATAAAGTTTATTATTATTTATTATTAAGTATATAAACAAGCCATGATTCTCTTAATCTCTGCAATGCAATGACAATAATACTGTCTTAACAGAAAAGTCTGTTGTAAGGTTTGTTGAAGCAATGATGTTGGGTGCTTTGGATATTTGAGTCATTGTCATTAATTATTTCCATTTATCCAACAGATTATTCTGAGTAAATGATACAAAAAGAATTGGTGGGATCATCTCATCCTTTTTCCACAAAAGGATTTTCCCCTTCCCCCTTTTGTTTCATAACATAGCGCTTTGATTGATCACATCCTTTAATTATCATGAAGGAGTCAGAAAATGCAAGGTTTGGACATTACTTGACGTGAAATGAGAAGCAGGACATGAATGTCTAATGCCGTGTGTCTTCGCTCTGGTGGTGGAAACCTTGCACCCATATAAATGACTTTTATAAGTCTACAAAATAGCTCATTAGTGTCCACTGGCCTCGTGTTAACTGCTTAGTAAGATGACAAGAATGAATATGTCTGAGTTTATTAGCCTGGGTGCTAACAATTTTTCAGTTTTAATACTTGCCTCTGAAAATTTCCTTGGAGTTCAACCCAGCCTAATGGAAAAAGTAACCAGTGTGATTAGGAGGGGCGGGGAACAATACTCAGTCTTTTGGTCTGCCCATGTGAACCTCAGCAAGGAAAGGAACTGTAATATAGTCACAGAATAATAACTGCATGCTATTTTTATCCAAAGCACTGAAAGCCTTGGGAGAAGAAGAGGCCTTTCTAAAAAATTCAGGCATGCTTTCTCAGAAGTAAGTCAAGTCCCATTGACTTCAGAACTCACCCTCTATCTACATGTAAGTGTATAGGATGTCAGCTTAAATTAAGCCTTATTCTTGATGTAGAGCCTCTGATGGTGAAGAAGACAATGGGGTGTCACCCAAAACAGCATCTCAATGTCTAGTTTTACCCTACTATGGAATATTGTGGCAGTGAGCATTTTCCTGCTCTTTCTTCATACTGATGTTAGATGACCTGAAGAAGTGTTAGGAACAGGAAACACAACTCAATGCCTTTTCCTCTTTGTCCTGAGTATCAGTGTGGTGCACTGCCTCTTTTAGAGCTTGGCTCAGAAGGCCTCAGGATGAGACAGTCTATGCGAGAGACATGAAGGGAACAGATTCAACAGAAGTATGTGTAAGTGGTTCAATCTATATGTGTCCATAGTCCTAGGTCTATACTGACCGGTAATCAGATACAATCCTCATATGAGTTCAACTTGTTGTTTCATCATTTTAAGGCCAGTCCTTTCCTTCCCTCCCTCCCACCAAAATTGCAGCTGCACTGAAAAGGAGCACACTATACCCTTCAGAGGTCCCCTGGGAGGCTTCAGAGGGGAAAGAGGATACTGTACCCCTCCGTAAGCCTCCCACTCTGCAATGGGTCTCCTCAGACATGTGCCAGCTCTTTAGCTGGTGCAAGTTGGAGGAGAAAAATGGGGTGGGGAGGCTCTAATGAGGGGATAGAATCCTGTGCATGCCATTGCTGTCAGATCCGCCCTCCCTCCTGCAGCCTCCCATTCCTCCCATCCTCACACAGTTTCTCCTCCTCTTCCTCTCCTCCTCGCCCCTCCCCACCCCACTGCTGCCTTACCTGGTCCAGCGGGTATGATGCGAACCAGCAATGAATGGGGAGTGCTGCCTCCTCTTGTGGCAGCACTTTCAAAATGGTCACCAGCAGAGCATTGTGTGCTCTGTTGGTGGCCACTTCTTGACAGGGAAACTCGTTTCCACTGATACAAAAGGCTCCACAGTACAGCCTAGTCCCCGATAGGATTGGGCTGTGAGTTTTCCTTTCCAGGGAGTTATAACTCATCAGTATATTGCTTACTATTGTTTGGTATGTAGTGTTCTCACATATCCATGAATTAATCAGGGTGAGGGAAAGGCAGGACAGGGTAGGGATGGGCATGGGCATGGGTGGATCAACATGGACTTGCACCAGTGATATCACTGGGTCAGATCTGAGTTGACCCATTGAAATTGAGACATACAAAATTATGCAAGGGATGGACAGAGTGGATAGGGAGATGCTCTTTACACTCTCACATAATACCAGAACCAGGGGACATCCACTAAAATTGAGTGTTGGGAGAGTTAGAACAGACAAAAGAAAATATTTCTTTACTCAGCGTGTGGTTGGTCTGTGGAACTCCTTGCCACAGGATGTGGTGATGGCGTCTAGCCTGGACACCTTTAAAAGGGGATTGGACAAGTTTCTGGAGGAAAAATCCATTACGGGGTACAAGCCATGATGTGTATGCGCAACCTCCTGATTTTAGAAATGGGCTATGTCAGAATACCAGATGCAAGGGAGGGCACCAGGTTGAGGTCTCTTGTTATCTGGTGTGCTCCCTGGGGCATTTGGTGGGCCGCTGTGAGATACAGGAAGCTGGACTAGATGGGCCTATGGCCTGATCCAGTGGGGCTGTTCTTATGTTCTTAAATTACAGGAGCTTACCCTGGGGCAAGGGGACAAATATCGTCTTATCCCAAGAAGACCTTCAGCAGCCGGAAATCACCCATGGGATACAGTGGAAGCTGTGCCAGCACAGCTGCATCACCGTGCAGGGATTTAGTTAGGATTGGGCTGACAGTGAGTTTTTCTATAATTACTGGTAATGTCATTTCCATTTATGTCCTTTTTGCACTTGTATTCCCGGTATTTGGCAGGGGACAAATTCATTCCAGGCTCCAGTTATAGTCATAGTTAAGTATCTGGGTATAGTCGAAAGAGAATGCCCATTTTTCATTTCCTTGTTTTGATTGAGATACTATAAATATTCTTGCACTGGAGGGGGAAAAAAAAACTCCTTACAGTGAAGTAGCATTAAGAGCTTAACATAAACACACAAAAGTATGCAATTAGGCCTCCATAATGCTAAATTGCTTCACTGATTATGCCTAATGATTACAGACATTGTGTTGAAGTCAATGAGAATTTGGAATGCACAAAAAACTACATTATTTCCATTTCCCTCAGAATTATTAAATGTACCATGTAGGGCAAAAAAACACCAAAGGTGAAAAAGCAAAATATTATATATCCATCTATGCATTTGGTTCTTGCAATGCAATATCTCTCCATGCAACTTTCTGCATCACAGACTAAGCCGCTCATCGAAGACTCTACCTGCTCAGTCATTGCCAAATATCAGTCAACAGTTTGATAATATAGGAGAGAAGTAGCTCATCATGCTGAACCTTGTTTTAACCACATGACCTGGGGTTGATGTGTAGCACCACCAAGTAGTATAAGCTACTACTCTCCATGCCCCCATTTTGCTCATAATGGCTACACACTGTCTGCATTCTGATTTTGTACATGATCACAAACTACATCAATGTGGAACGAGCAACTGATTTCTAAAATTTTAACTTCCATTCACAGTAGTGAGTCAGACAGGGCAGTGGTTCTCAAACTTTTTAACATTGGGACCCTCTTTTTAGAATGAAAGTATGTAAGGACCCATTGGAAGTGAGGTAATTAACCTGGAAGTGATTTCATGGCTGGAAGTGATATCAATTTTGGCTTCAAAGCTAAGGCATGATCAGCCAAAGGTCCCATTACACAGCATGCTTGTGCTGTTATTTTGCATAGCTTAGAATTCAATCCTGCTCAGACGTCAAAACAGAACACAGACTGGGATCCTTCCCCAACCACACAGCCCTCCCCTCCCCCCTGTCCAGTGTCCCACCACCCCTATTCAGGGCAAAGCACCATGCCTCTCTCCAACTGGGAGTACACCCTGCCCAGCAGCTCTGAACCCTGTATTTTCAGCTCTGTATTTTCAATGGCAGCAGAGCCATTGAATGTCAGCCTTGAATGGCAGCTGAGCTAGATGCTATGCGATCCACCTGAAATTGGCTTGTGACCCACAGTTTGAGAAGCATTGGTCTAGGGACATCCACAAATATAAAAGCATTTCCACACACTATATTTTCCCTACATTGAAATAACTCAGTGTAGGGGGGAGGAGTAGTTGTTGGCAACCTTCAGTCTCGAAAGACTATGGTATCGTGCTCTGAAAGGTGGTTCTGGAACAGCGTCTAGTGTGGCTGAAAAGGCCGATTCGGGAGTGACAATCCCTTCCACACTGGGAGCAAGTACAGTCTGTCCCTGGCCTGTCTCCCTGGCTATGGGCCTTCCTTCTTTGCCTCTTAGCCTCAGACTGTTGGCCAAGTGTCTCTTCAAACTGGGAAAGGCCATGTTGCACAGCCTGCCTCCAAGCGGGCCGCTCAGAGGCCAGGGTTTCCCACTTGTTGAGGTCCACTCCTAAGGCCTTCAGATCCTTCTTGCAGATGTCCTTGTATCGCAGTTGTGGTCTACCTGTAGGGCGCTTTCCTTGCACGAGTTCTCCATAGAGGAGATCCTTTGGGATCCGGCCATCATCCATTCTCACGACATGACCAAGCCAACGCAGGCGTCTCTGTTTCAGTAGTGCATACATGCTAGGGATTCCAGCACGTTCCAGGACTGTGTTGTTTGAAACTTTGTCCTGCCAGGTGATGCCGAGAATACGTCGGAGGCAGCGCATGTGGAAAGCATTCAGTTTCCTCTCCTGTTGTGAGTGAAGAGTCCATGACTCGCTGCAGTACAGAAGTGTACTCAGGACGCAAGCTCTGTAGACCTGGATCTTGGTATGTTCCGTCAGCTTCTTGTTGGACCAGACTCTCTTTGTGAGTCTGGAAAACGTGGTAGCTGCTTTACCGATGCGTTTGTTTAGCTCGGTATCAAGAGAAAGAGTGTCGGAGATCGTTGAGCCAAGGTACACAAAGTCATGGACAACCTCCAGTTCATGCGCAGAGATTGTAATGCAGGCAGGTAAGTCCACATCCTGAACCATGACCTGTGTTTTCTTCAGGCTGATTGTCAGTCCAAAATCTTGGCAGGCCTTGCTAAAACGATCCATGAGCTGCTGGAGATCTTTGGCAGAGTGGGTAGTGACAGCTGCATCGTCGGCAAAGAGGAAGTCACGCAGACATTTCAGCTGGACTTTGGACTTTGCTCTCAGTCTGGAGAGGTTGAAGAGCTTTCCATCTGATCTGGTCCGGAGATAGATGCCTTCTGTTGTAGTTCCAAAGACCTGCTTCAGCAGGACAGCGAAGAAGATCCCAAACAAGGTTGGTGCAAGAACACAGCCCTGCTTCACGCCGCTTCGGATGTCAAAGGGGTCTGATGTGGAGCCATCAAAGACAACAGTGCCCTTCATGTCCTTGTGGAAGGATCTGATGATGCTGAGGAGCCTGGGTGGACATCCAATCTTGGGGAGAATCTTGAAGAGGCCATCCCTGCTGACCAGGTCGAAAGCCTTCGTGAGATCTATGAAGGCTATTAAGAGTGGCTGTCATTGTTCCCTGCATTTCTCCTGCAGTTGTCTAAGGGAGAATACCATATCAGTGGTGGACCTGTTGGCTCGGAATCCACACTGTGATTCTGGATAAACGCTCTCTGCAAGTACCTGGAGCCTCTTTAGTGCAACTCGGGCAAACAACATTCCTACAACGCTAAGGAGAGAGATGCCACGGTAGTTGTTGCAGTCACCCCTGTCGCCTTTGTTCTTGTACAGCGTGATGATGTTTGCATCCCTCATGTCTTGAGGTACTCCACCTTCTCTCCAGCAGAGACAAAGGATTTCATGCAGCTCAGTGATGATGATCTCTTTGCAGCACTTGAGGACTTCAGCAGGGATGCTGTCTTTTCCAGGTGCCTTGCCAAAGGCAAGGGAGTCCAGGGCCACGTGAAGTTCTTCTAGGGTTGGTTCACTGTCAAGCTCCTCCAGCACAGGCAGGCACTCAATGTTGTTCAGCGCTTCTTCGGTGACTACATTTTCTCTGGAATATAGCTCAGAGTAGTGCTGCACCCAGCGTTCCATCTGCTGCGCCCGATCCTGGATGACCTCGCCTGTTGCAGACTTCAGAGGGGCAATTTTCTTCTGTGTTGGACCTAGAGCCTGCTTGATACCATCATACATCCCCTTGATGTTGCCCATGTCAGCTGCTATCTGTATCTCGGAACAGAGCTGGAGCCAGCAGTCGTTAGCACATCTCCTGGCAGTCTGCTGGACTTTGCTGCGAGCACCTCGGAGGACCTGCAGGTTGCGCTCACTGGGACAGGCCTTGTATGCTGCTTGAGCTCTCCTCTTTTCCTCAATGACTGGTGTCGACTCCTCAGAGTGGGCTTCAAACCAGTCTGCTGTCTTGTTGGTCTTCTTGCCAAATATGGACAAGGCGGTGTAGTAGTAGTAGTAGTAATAGTAGTAGTAGTAGTAATAGTAGTAATGTAACTATAGTAATGTAACTATATGCCTGGTGAAGTCTATTTTGCCACAATATATTATGAAGCTGTTGTTCACTACTGTAATTTCCATGATGCATATTCCTGAAAAATATAGGCCATTGCACCATTTTCACACGTGACGGTGATAGATGTGGGCAAATGAGGATTTGAGATAATTAAAAAAAACACACACAACTAAGGGCACAATCCTAGGAGCACCCTGGGCCAGTGCAAGTCCCTTGCACCATCCCAAGAGAGTCACAAATGTGTCGTAAGGCATGTGTGCACCTCCTCAGAGTTGGCTGGGCCAGCGCAGGGATGTGCGCTGGCCCTTGGAGACTGAATCCATCCTCCGCGCCAGCTTCACAGGTGGGCCTTGCATCAGCCAGGCTCGGCCTACACAAGGCTCTGGGGAGGGCGGGGAGGAGGCAGGAGGGAGGCGTTCTGGGCTGAGAGGGAGGGTCCTAGGGGAGGGGTACCGAGGTGGGTGGGTGGGGACCGGGAGGCAGGGCTGGGACCCGGCAGATATGCTGGATCCTAGCCCCCATTCCCGAGCAGCACGGAGCAGCTGGAAGCCCCTCTGATCACCTCCAGAGGTGGTGCAAGTTCGAGGAGACAAGAAAGTTCTTTGTCCTTCCTTCACAATTCCATGGATACTTCTTGCCCCAGCATTTCATTTTTGTTCAGTCATAGTGACAACTCTGGGTTGCATAAACACATGCACAAACCAACAAATTGTGTTTCTCCTATCAAAGTCTTCTTGCATAGGTAGCTGGTTTATATTTATTCAGACCATTGGTCTATTGTTCAAGCCAGTGGTTCCCAACTGTAAAGTGTGGCTCTGGGAGAGGGAGCAGCATGGGGGCTGGCCACCCCCTCGAGTCTCTCAGCAATGGGAACACTGCAGAACAACAAAAAAAAACAAAACATGGTAGTAAGAGGCTCAGCTTGACAGGCAGAACTCCATTACTGCTATTTTTCTGCAGCTGAAGTTTCCTCCTGCCTACCTGCCTGCCATGAGCTGCTTACCACTGTTTTTTTCAGTTACTCTGAAGTTTCCAACTCAGAAGTAATGATGGTTATGTGATGATATCATCTCATCTTCATCATCACTTCTACATCCAAAACTCCAGATCGGCAGTGGTAAGGGTGGCACACAGCAAAAATGTTTGGGGATTGCTGGGCTAAATTGACTGGCAGTGGTTCTTCAGGGTTTCAGGAAGTTTCTCTCCTATACCAGGGATTGAAACCGAATCTTTCTACATGCAAAAAACAGGTATAACCTAATTACCCATGGATTTTTTTTCACCTGCAGTTTTATCTCAGCATGATGAGAAGGGCTCTTTAAATTAAAGGAAAAAAGTCATTTAACAATAGCCTTGTTAATGGTAGCAATATAAGTAATGTATACGAAGCAAAAATGAATGAATGTAAAAGCATAGCCTTATTTAGCCTGCAAATATATTTTGGCCAGTGAAAAATGTAAATAACTAATTATATAGGATGTGCAAATGCATGTGAAACCTAAATAAAGTGAAGTAAAACAAAACAAAAATAAAAGCCCCCCTGGGGGCTGGGGGATAAGAATAGGCCCTCACTTTGGCTGTACTTGTCATAAGAGACGACTAAACAGCCACCGGGTAGATGGGACTCGTCAGCCTGGGAAGGCAGCTCATCTGAGAGAAGGAAAACTCTGATCCCAAACCTCCACTGCCTTGTGGCTACATCCAGTTATGGAAAAGGCTTCAGGAGTCAACCTCGAGGCAAAATCTGGAGCTGGAGTCCCTGAGGCAGTTCATGGCTGAACACAGTCACGTTCTGGCAACTCCTGTGACGTATCTGGAACCAACCGTATTTGCCTTTCCATTGGACCATTTCAGTGATGTGGAGAGGGGGGATTTGCTGCATGGGAAACAGTCTATGCTCCATATCTACTTTACCCAGGCTTCGCGCTCTGGAGAGGACATTCTGTTCCAGAACCACCATTCAGATTGCGATACCATAGTCTTCCGAGACTGAAGGATGCCAATGATGAAAACAAAAATAAGCATAAGAACCTCAACGAATGTTGTGGAAGGTTGGATGAAATCAGACAAAAGAGGAAAACACGGACAAAATCTGAAATTGAAAGCAGTTGAAAAAGCAAACAATGAAAGTCAAATGAATTAGTGGATTAAAGGGTTCTGAGCTGTCAGTGACAGATCAGGAGAGAGATCTTGGGGTGATGGTGAACAGCTCGATGTGTCAACCCAATGTGCCGCGGCAGTGAAGGAGGCCAATTCTATGCTTGGGATCATTAGAAAAGGTATTGAGAATAAAACGGCTAATATTATAATGCCATTGTACAAATCAATGGTAAGGCCACATCTGGAGTACTGAGTCCAGTTTTGGTTGCCACATCTCAAAAAGGACTTAGTGGAAATGGAAAGGGTGAAAAAGAGAGCAACTAAGATGATTACTGGGCTGGGACACCTTCCTAATGAGAAAAGTCTACAGCGTTTGGGCCTCTTCAGTCTAGAAAACAGTGGGGACATAATTGAGACATACAAAATTATGCATAGGAAGGATAGAGTGGATAAAGAGATGCTTTTTTCTCTCACACACAACACCAGAACCAGGGGACATCCACTAAAATTGAGTGTTGGGAGTTAGGCCAGACAAAAGAAGATATTTCTTTACTCAGCATGCAGTTGGTCTGTGGAACTCCTTTCCGCATGATGTGGTGATGGCATCTGGCCTGGATGCCTTTAAAAGGGGATTGAACAAATTTCTGGAGGAAAAATCCATCACAGGCTGCAAGCCATGATGTGTATGTGCAAGCTCCTGATTTTAGAAATGGGTATGTCAGAATGTCAGATGCAAGGGAGGCACCAGGATGAGGTCTCTTGTTATCTGGTGTGCTCCCTGGGGCATTTGGTGGGCCACTGTGAGACACAGGAAGCTGGACTAGATGGGCCAGTGGCCTGATCCATCGGGGCTCTTCTTATGTTCTTAAAGTCAAGGTATGCCTGTATGTATTCCATGCATTGGGCAAATGAGTAAAGCGATTATTTTTTCTCCAGTTTGTCCATTTTCCATCACTTTCCAGTCAACATTTTCTGTGTGATATATTCTTTTGTTCAACATATATGCTTTGAAAGGGCCTGCTGTTAATTTTAAAATGAAATATTTTTTCCAACTATCATTTTTTACTACCTAATTGACAGGATTTTTCTCTATATTGTGCAAAAATAATTATGACCATAGCTACTATTACATTCTCTTTAAAGACTGTGCATTAAAAAGACTCTCTTTGAGCTTGACTAACCAGCAGGAACATAAAGATCTACTGGCAAATAGCCTACATCTGAAATCCAATCTAGATTTTTGAAAATGAAAAGGAGAGTTTGAGAGAAATAATGATAACTTTCTTACTCTTAATAACAAATCCTTTCAATAATTATTGCCAGCACCTTTAAAAAAATAAACTCTCTATCAGATTTCTGACTTTAGAAGACATAATAAAGTTGATTTGTTAACTAACTAGCAGCCCCATCCTATGCCTGTCTACTCAGAAGTAAGTCCCATCAGAGTCAATAGGGCTTACTCCCAGGAAACTGTGGACAGGATTGGGCTGTAGTTATCATATATAATGTTCTGAATTAGTGTAGTAAATGACAACCCAATCCTGAGCTGCCTGGGGCGTCAGGCTGCAGCAGTGCCGAAAATGGCTGCTGCCGCATCCTGCGTGCTCTGGGCAGCCACTGGCAGCTCCTTGGGAGAAGGGGACATTCGTCCCTTCCCCTGAGTAGCCCCGCAATGGGGCTATTCAATTCTCTGCCAACCAAAAGGTCAGCGGAGAATTAAGAGCCTCTGTGTCGGGCTGTGAGCCAAACACGGAGGCTTTGGAGCTGGTGGAGCAAAGCTCCACCGGTTCCACCTCCCTCCTGCCCCACTCCCTCCCCCAGAATGCCTTCCCCTCTTCTTCCCTCCCCGGAACGTCTCCTCCCTGCCCCCTCCCTGCCCTCCGCCCTCCTAGGAACACGTCGCCCCTGCCTCCCCCACACCCCCACTTACCTCTCCGCTGCTCAGCAGTCCTTGCGACCGCCAATTGGCAGAGCTCCGGCGTCCGCCTGGTACTAACCCTTATGGCACACGTGCGACAGTGCACGCTGGTGGTAAGTTGGGATGCACTGTTCAGGATTGGGCAGTGATTCTATTAAGATCCAACATATACTAAAGTATATACTAATGTATGGACTTTTAAAAAGATACTTAGAATCACTGTACTGAACTAAAATTCTTACTATGGATACTAGAGGGATAAGCCTTCTTCCCTGATATATTTTTTCCCCAGATTTTTAGGGTCACCCCATTTTGAGCACCAAGGGTGCAAACTTAACTGTTTAGGACCCCTGCACTGGCACTGCTTTGACCTTTCAGTGTCTTCCTTCTGAAGTTAGAAATCAAATTTTGGTGTATTTTGAAAGGTCAGGGACCAGACTTTGCACTTCACTTTGATTGGAACCTCTCACCAACAGGTAGAACCTGTAATCATCTCTGGTACTTAATGCTGCTTTTAGTATACTTTGGCCCAAATGCTAACCAACTTTCCAGCACTGGCATAGCTGTGCCAATGGGACGTGTGCGTCATTCTGCAGTTGGGTAGCAGTCATGGAGCCCTCCTCAAAGTAAGGAAATGTTTGCTACCTTACCTCGGAGCTGCATTGCCCTCACGCCTGTGCTAGAAACTGGGTTAGGATTGCACCCTTTGAAACTTAGAAGATTCAGACCCATTGAGTTATCTATGCCTCAATACATGACAGGGCAGATGAAACCATTGCAGTTTCTCCTACAGGTTTTCCTCAACCCAGCTCTTCCATTTCCCAACATGCATTGTAACACACAACCCAATCCCAACCCGCGCTGGCATGGGGAGGCCAGCTGGCCTGCCCCATATCCAACGGCTCAGCCCAGGGCAAGGGGAATTGCTTCTCTCTACCTCAGGTAAAGCCACAGCAACCCCAATGGGGCTACTCAGATCTGTGCCACCTCAAGAGATCTACGCCACCTCAGATCTGGCCAGCCCAGAGCTACCCCAGGCTGCTTAGGACCAGGGATAGGATCCAGTATAAGTGTTGGATCCTGACCCTGACCCTGCTCACCTGCCACCTGCCTAGGGGCCCACTGGCCGCCCACCCTTCCCCTGCCCTGAAATGCCTCTTCCCCACCCTCCCCATGTTCCTCCATGCTGAATTACCCTCTGTGATGCCTGAAAACAGAACTAGAACCAAAGGGTTGAAATTACAGGGAAGTAAATTTTTGTTAGATATGAGAAAAGATTTCCTAACTGTAAAGAGTGTCCAGCACTGGAATAGCTTGCCTCTTGCAGTAGTGGGCTTCCCTGATTGGAGGCTTTCAAGTGGCTGATGGCCACCTGACAGGAATGCTGCAGCCTTTGCCTGTCCTGAGCAGGGAGTTGGACTGGGGGCACATTCCTAACCTGTGCTGGAACAGGCAGGCTGACTGATCTGCACTGTATCCAGTGTGGCTGAGGTGCAACCTGGAGTAAGGGGTTTTACTTCAACTTACCCCCCAAAATGCTCCAGGCAGCCCTTTGAGGCTACTCGGATCTGCACCTGCCATTTCAAAAGTACCAATACAAGCAGCCCTAGTAACACCACCCGGGCTGGGAATGGGGGTTGGGCTCATGCTTGTGCAGCTGTAGCCAGTCCCACCATCCACCTGGGACTGATTCACCCCCCCCAGGCTGCCCTCCCCCTGCCCAAAAATGTCCCTCCTTGCCCATTCCTGCCTCCTGCTGCCCTCTCCCACCCCCTGTGCTGATCTGCCTGGGCTGGCACAAACCTACTGGCTCCAGGTGTGGGGCCAGCTCCATGAGGCCAGTGTGTCTGTGTGCTTGCCTATCCTACTCCTGAATCATTGCAAATGTACTTTGTGGCACATTCATTACAGCTGGGAGCCATTGCAAGGGACTTGTACTGGTTATGGGGGTGGAGCGTTGGATTGCGCTGTGGATGACATTCTAGTCCAGGGATTCCCAAAGTGTTTGTTACAATGCCGTAAGACCTCACAGTGCACTAACAGGAATGTAGCTGGTGGCCCCTCCTACTGGTTCTCCTGGATACCACCGTCTTGGATCTTGTGAGATCTTATTAGATTTGGGCACCGCCATCATGCTTCTCCCAAAATTTCACAAAATCCAACATGGTGGCACCTGCCTGAGCCAGAAAGAAGAGGCTGAGGGGGTGCCATGTTTGGAACTGCTAATTGAGGGCCCAATCCTATTCAACTTTCCAGCATCGGTGTAGCCGCAATGCAGTCCCAAGGTAAAGAAACAAATGTTCCCTTACCTTGAGGAGGCCTCTGTGATTGCCTCCCTACCACAGGATGCAGCACATGCCCCATTGGCACAGCAGCACTGGCACTGGAAAATTGGATAGGATTTGGCCCTGAGTCTCTTCTAACTCTTTCGTGATTCTATGTATCATGTATTTGGCTCAACATATCCAAGTCCAATATGAGAAGCAGCCTTCATTCTGTCTCATTCACAGACATCTCTGCAAACTATTTCTACCCCGTGTTCCTGTTCCACCCAAGTAACAGCTGAAGATTGGAAATGGAAGAGACACAAGATGTCTATATGCAGTGGCAACGGCTAGGATAAATTGTGTTTCTACAACTCTAGACAGTACAAAAACTGGATAAACTACTGTTCCATATTTGATGAGATCACTGCAACTGGAAAAATAAATTTTACAGTGTCAGACAATCTATTTTTTTCCTCTCATAATTTTCTCGATTATCTAGGGGAGAGGAAGAAAACAAAAGAAGATATATGTAACTAAGGAGTGTGAACCAAGTGATGGGGCTATGTGAAGTTCCCTATTTAAGGAAGCTCAAGAAAGAACTTGAGAGTTCACCATGTCCTAGTATATTAATACAATATGGAGAGTGGCAGTATATGGTCTACTTTGTTTACGAATGAGATTACATAGCCTCAAAGAGAGAGAGAGAGAGAGAGAGAGAGAGAGAGAGAGATTTTATATTGTTATACAAACAAAACTGTTACACGCATACACTTCAAAGTTAACCTGTACTAGAAATCATTAAATTCTACATGCATAATTGGCCTCCCTGTTTCCATAGTAACTAAAATATACCCAAAATAACAGAGATGGTTGCTCTTATTATCAAGTTAGACAAAACAAAAAATCAAATTATATGCCTTAAAATGGAAATTATTTTACATGGTACAGAAAACTGTTCACAGTAGGAACAATTTTGTTCTCAGAGAAACTTGCGGAGAATGTCATGGACAAGAGATCATGCTGGGTACACTCATTTATTGGGTGGTTTATATTTCCCGTTTCCCTTCTCCAGATGCACTAAGTGTACAAGGAAACAATATACCTTTGCAGATATGGGTCACAAGTTTATTAAGTGCATATCTGCATATAAAGGGTTTCCTGTTGTGGGCACATTTACCAAGATGATTTCTGCTCCCTTCCTCTGCTTGGCTGGGTGGCAATACCTGACTCCGTGCACTAGATCAGGTTTTAACTGGTCAGTTCACTTCACTGCCAACAAACATGACTATGTATGAAGGAAGACCTTGGGTCATCAGCCCAGATTTAGTGACACCACTGCAGCCAGGGCCAGCCCAGCCATAAGGTGAGGTACAGCAAGCAGCAGATAGGTTCTGGCAGGATATTGCACTCATTGGCCACCTCCAGAGCTGCCTCATTTTGCCTCTACTTACCTGTTGCCTCTGCCTTGGCTAGTGTTCCAGTGTCCAATTGTATTTCCAAGCCAGTGCTGTTCATGTCAAAACACACATAAGATTGTGTAATGGCTGGAGATGGGTGGAGAACTTTTGATGAGTTCTGATAAGGATCCCTCTTTTTTCCTGCAAAATTATGATGAAAGAGGATGCTTAGTGGGAAGACTGAATTCATTTAGTCAATAAATTTTATATGGAATGTCATACATTTCAATAATCTTTAAGATATAATCTAGCCACCCTGCTGTTTTCCAGTGTGGGTCCAGTATGATATTGAAAGCAATAAAATAATTTTGAAATCAGCAGCCAACTAGTACCTGATAATAATTCAACAAAACAGTCAATTGATCAATCACCAGTGTTGACAGTAAGCAATTGCTATAGGTTCTAAGATGCTCAGAAGTGTTATTTAGATTTCAGCAGGAGTTCTCAAACACACACTGCAGTGAAACACACACTACAGTGAAACATGCCTATGAAACACGTGCACACAGAGAGAGAGAGTAGCAGCAACTTTCATGTACTATTGCAGCAGCCAGAGCAGAAGACCTATTATGCTAGAGCAGGGGTATCCAAACTTTTTGACAGGAGGGTCACATCATCTCTCTGATACTGTGTTGGGGGCTGGGGAAAAAAAAGAATCAATTCACATTTCAAATTTGAATAAATTTATATAAATTTACATAAATAAATGTATTAGAGATGGAACTTATATGAATGAATGAAGGTCTTGCAATAGCTCAAGGCCTATAAAAGACCTTTCATAAAGCAAGGTCGGCCTTTCCTTTGTTGCTGCTACTGCATCACAGACGTGAAACAGCAAGCAGTGGAGGGAGCCCTCATTCCACAGCTCACATGAGAGGTCAAACAGTCACCCTCATGCTGAGAGCTGTTGTGTTGGGCCAGCACACAAGTTCCATCAAATCTCCAGAGGGCCAGAGGCTCATTGGAGACTGGGTGCTCCCCGTGGGCCAGATTGGGAGTCCCCAAGGGCCACAAATGATCCCTGGGCCGGGGTTTGGGCATCCCAGAACTAGAGGATGGGCTCCTTACTGCCATTCCTTTGACTCTTGCAAAGTCAAGACAAAAAGTCTTGTGCATTGCAGGGGAGGGAGTGATTATAAGTTTTTGCAAGCAATTCTTTTATGTCTTGCCAGGTGTGCCATCAGAAGTCAGCCAAGTTGGGCCCTCACATCCCTCCAGATCTCTCATGTTTGTTGGGTATGTGACACCTGCCATGTCCTCTATTCACTAATAAGAAAAGTGGGAAAAGCCACCACCTATTGCATGCCACTGGTAAACTGGGAAGAGCAGTACAAGGTTTTGCTCCAGAGCTTCACAATATGGTAAAGGCACTGTGTTGCTTTTGCAGTTACTCTCTCTCTCTCTCTCTCTCTCTCTCTCTCTCTCTCACACACACACACACACAGAGCCTTGATTGCTTTTCAGTGAAACTTATGTCACATTTGCCCATATCTAAATCAGATCAACTTGTTATTCAAGAGTCTTTAACTGGATATATTTTCTAATTGAATGTTGTTTACCAGAATATTGTGTGAAATGAATCCATATTGTGATTCCCGAAACTTCCATTTTCACTGACTTAAACGGCAAATGACCCCTGTAAGCTGAAAACATGAGCTTTGGTTCTTTTAGTCGTGTCAATAAAAATCAGTAACCTAAAAACAAACAGTGCTCCTGCATGTGGTTTTTCCTTCATTATGCAAAGACTTTAACAACTGAATTAGAGTTTTGTTGCTTCTCCTGCTGCTACCTCCTCTTCCCTCACAGTGGGATGAGAACCCCCTCCTACACACACACACACTTCATCCACTGGTGCCAGGGTGAATATATTAATGCAACTGGTAGCCAATTTAAGGTTAGCTCTTTGTTTGCTTGTAATTTAATTAGGCCTAATGCTTTGTTGTTACGTATGTTCTTTGTGCGTAAATAACCAGTGGACTGGTTGCACTTTAAGTGTAGGTTGTCAATTACCTGTGTTTAATATCTGGAAGCAGGTATACCGTATCTAATAGTTTACAAGTGTGTGCTCTGTTAACTCTGTCCAGTTTTATATTATTTTTTAATTACAGAAAGTGAATTAAATACTCACATAATATAATAAAAGGGCATACAAATGTACCCCAAGACAGGATACTGTCGTGAACATTTATAACATCTCATAATCTACATTATGAGTTTATATCCTCTTTGCAGGTTGATAAAAAGACACTGAAATGAAGTGGACAGTACATTGAAAGGATTCAAAGTGAAGCCACACACCAAAGCCGAGTTCTAGAAATAGGGTTAGGGTTCTCTTTGATAGGTAAGGAGGTCTATATTTGTGCTGGAGGTCCAAGCGGACCTCCGGTGCCAGGCCCAGCAGCAGTCGGCATGGAGCTGTGGCTCTGAAGGACATGTGGTGAGGGCTCGTGTAGGTAAGTTGTACCACCAGCTGGTGGCAGGGTGTTTCGGGGTGGAAGAAGGGCAGAGAGGGGGCAGAACTGTTTGGGGAGAGAACGAAGGGAGAGAAGGAGCAGGCTTGGGAGGAGGCAGAGACAGAGGCAGACTCTACCGCCATATCCTAACCCCCCCTCCTGGGCCAGGATACCCAACATGGGTCTCCTCAAATCTGTGCCTGCTCAAGAGTGGGTACAGATCCAAGGAGATCTGTTGGGGCCACCTGGCCACTACACAGGGTAAGGGAATGTAAGTTCACTTACCCCAAATGACCTGGCAGTGCTTCTCTGGCCCCATTGGATGCAGTGGTCACCATTTTGGCACCGCTGCATCACTGGGTGCTAGTGAAGCATTGGATTGGGCTGTTTTTCTCTTAGGTGAACTTTGGGATCTGATTGGAAGTGGTGCATCTCCTGGTGCAGTCTGGGCTAGGAGAGGGCTTTCACCACTGCTCTCAGAAGCAGCAGTATTCAAGAAAGTTTCAAGAAAGAGTGAAACCAGCCACTACTGCCAGTCAGCTCAACAACTAATGCCACCCCAACCAGCATTTTCACCAAACTCCAAGGGTTGTTTCTGGTTCATGAAAACGATCAACAGTGCACTAGAATTAACAGTGCACTCTATCCTTGTCTTTCTCTGGCCTGCCAGCCTGCCAGCCTGCCAGCCTGCCTATCTATCTATCTATCTATCTATCTATCTATCTATCTATCTATCTATCTATCTATCTATCTATCTATCTATCAAATAAGACCCTGTCTTATATTTTTTGGCTTAAAAAAACACACTAGGTCTTATTTTCAGAGTAGGTTTTTTTTTTTTTTTAATGTACAACAATCCACAGTCATTCATGTACATTGATGTACAAAAATATACCTTACAAAAATATCCCCAGGAGGATGCCTGCCTGTCTATGCAGAAGTCAGTCCCTTTATAGTTAATGGGACTTACTCCTTGGAAGGTGTGGAGAGCATCAGAGACCAGGGTTGCTGCTTCCCGCCTTAGCTCCTCCTCAGCGTCCTCTGCCCAAGGCAGCACAGCAGGCGCTTTCTAGGTGGCACGCGCAGGAGATGGATGCCTGCCTGCCTGTCTACTCAGACGTCAGTCCCTTTATAGTTAATAGGACTTACTCCCTGGAAGGTGTGGAGAGCCTCAGAGCCCAGTAGGCAGGGTTGTCTCGCTTGCTGCTTCCCACCTCAGCTCCTCCTCAGCATCCTCTGCCCAAGGCAGCACAGCAGGAGCTTTCTAGGTGGCGCACAGGAGTGCAGTGTTCTGGTCACATTGTCCACCCGCCCCGCCTGAGGACCCCTCCCACCCCCCTGGCCCTGATCACAACTAGGTCTTATTTTTGGGGTAGGTCCAGTGGCATAGCTAAGGGGGTGCAGAGGGTAGCAAATGTACCGGGCTAGAGGGTGGGGGGGCTACAACGCGTGGGCTACAAATTGAGATCCACACATTGTAGCCCCTTCCACCCTGTAGCCAAATGCCTGCGTGCGCTGATTGGGCTGCTGCAGGCACATGGAGGAGAGAGGAGCTTAAGGGGAAGGCAACAGTCGCCTCCTGCACTCCTCACTGCCGCACCTTGCAGTGCGGAAGACTCGGTCTTGCAGTTGAGAGGGTGGTGGCAGCAGCTGGGGATGGCATGTGCTGCTGCCACTTGCAACTGCCCCAGCAGCACTGCCAGCTGGGGGAGGAGGGGGGAACAGTTCAGCCCATTGCCGTGCACACAGGACAGAGGAGAGACTAAAGTGTGCCCCCTGCCCCCTCCCCCTCCCCCAGAGGCAGCAGAGATAGAACTGCAGCACATGCCTCCCCAGCTGCTGCAGCTGCCGCCACCACCTCAGCTGCCATGGGGCCGTGTGTTGCTGCGGCTGCTGGTGCTTGCCACGGGTCCCAGCACTGTGTGTGCGCTTTGCTAGAGCTGTGGCCAGTGACTGAGGCTGGGCTGCAGGCACCGTGGAGCAGAGGAGCAACAAGAAGCAGTCCCCCATGCCACGTGCCCCCCTCTCCTGCAGCCAAACTGTGAGCCCCTCGCAGTGCACACAGAAGAGGGGGAGACTCCGGTTTGGCTGCAGGAGAGTGGGGCACATGGCGTGGTGAGGGGACTGCTTCTTGTTGCTTCTCTGCTCTGCAGTGCCTGCAGCCTAGCCTCAGTCGCCGGCCACAGCGCTAGCAAAGCGCGCACACAGCTCAGCACACAAACCGGGGGGGGGGGTGGCAACAGTTTAGCCCATGCCTGCAACTTACTTGGCCATTGGTCAGTTACAGAAATAAATAAGGCTGAAATCCTATCCACATTTACCTGGGAGTAAGTTCCATTGACTATAATGAGACTTACTTCTGAGTAGGTATGCATAGGCTTGGGCTCTGAGGCCCTAATCCTGTCCAGCTTTCCGGCTCCAATGTAGTCACAATGCAGCCCAGTGGTAATTTAATTTAATTAATTAAATTTGATGTCATTGCAGGGGAAGGGGGGCTACGGAATCATCTTTGCACCTGGTAGCAACTGGGCTAGCTACGCCACTGGGTAGGTTTTATTTTTGGGGAAACACGGTATCTATCTATCTATCTATCTATCTATCTATCTATCTATCTATCTATCTATCTATCTATCTATCTATCTAAGGCCACAATCCTATCCAAACTTTCCTGGGAGTAAGCCCTATTGACTATAATGCGACTTACTACTGACAGGCATAGGATTGGGCTCTAAATCACAGAGGTCCTCTTTATTGCCCTATGTTTATTTTATTTTAGATTTAAATCCCGCCTTTGGGAACTCAAGGACGCTCAGAGGCAGAATTTAAAATGCAGCTAAAAAAAATAAAATGAAATAAAATGCAGTTCTTTTGTTGAAGAAGGTACTTCTTCATGCTTGCAACTGTACATTTCAATTTACATCTGGTGGCAGATTCCAGGATAAATCACAGATCTTGGATTCAATGTCTCTCTGACAACCACACCTGCTGTAAATTGAATGAGAGGGTTTGGTGTTCCAAACCGAACGTCTGATCAGACATTTGTCTTAAAATTCACTAAGAAACAGAATGACGTGAATTGGGAATTGTTCCTCTTGTGTTTCAGGTCATTGCTCTTAATAGATATTCAGCCAGATATTCAAGTACTTGAAACTTAACCTGGATGGAGGAGTCATGCCGATGGTGACCATAAGTGACCATAATTTTTAGACAAAAGTCATGGGTTTCTGAACCTGTAGATTTCTTTTTGGTCTTTCTTAATAGGCAGGGAGTGAAGTGATGCTGGGTACAAAGACTCATAACCCCACCATACCCATGCAGTTCAATGGCAAATTTCACAATCTCATAGACTGCAGCTTGCTGCTGACAGTGCAGCAACCAGGCTGCAGACAAGCCATCAGTGAAGATAAGGTGATGGCAAGGGTGGATTGAGGCAGTGATAGAGCCAGGCTGGAGGTGGGAGGGCAGGATGGGATGCCTCTTTGGGCAACAATGTTACAGTGAGCATGATGAGGTCCAATCTGATCCCTTCTGCAGTCCTTCCTCCTTAAATGCCCAATATCGAGCAATTAATCTTTGTTGTACACTGCCATGGCTGTCATTGGCACAAAAGCAGGGATGCGTTTCAAAATAAATACATGTCACACAAGTACTGAATAAATATGTTGAGAAACCCAAGTACTGTATAAAGTACTAGATAAATTTTCAGTTTGCTGCTTTAATACATTCTTCTTTTTTAAAAAAAAAATGGCATTGTTTGAGTCTTTGCACAGCAGCAACATTTTCCAACAAGAGAAAGAACTGGTGAAAGGGGAAGCCATATGTAGCTAAAGTTTTAAATGAAATGTAACATTATAAGTTGACAAATCAAGCTATGCAAAGCTAAAAGGTACCTTGAAAGGTATCTTTCACCCAGTATGTTTTTTTTCGGGGGGGGGGGGGGGAATTGATGGCATTATGAGAGAGGATATTTCACATTATTGAGAGTAGTATTGCTGAGACTCAAGGATGCAATAACAGCTGCCATGCAAGTTAAAATAATATTGGAGACCTCAATAAATACATAAAATTGAAGCTCAGTGTTGAACACCAATATTTGCATTTCCAGAAATTTAGATGAGAAAATGTCTAGTGGCTGGCATTTGGACAGGGATTTTGAATTGTTGGGTGACCAGATCTTGGCAGTATCTTATGCTATCATTTGTCATATTGCAAAGTAAACATTTGCCCCAGGTTTGAAAGTAGAAAAATCTTACAGTCAATGACAGTGTGACCTAGAGATGCTTTGTGGAAGTACAGTGATACTGCTCCAGGGCCCATAAGAGGGGGTTACAGGGGGTACCTGGGCTTAGGTTCAAAAGGAGGGCCAGAAGCCAAAGGAGGGGGCCCAAAAATTTCCTGGGATCTTACATTTCCAATCTCTACAGGGCCTATGTTAGGAGTATGCAGGGGATACATTGTATGTGGCTTGCGGTCAAAAAGGGGCCCAGGAGCCAAGATGTATTGTCCTTGGATATAAAGGACAATCCTTTATATTGTCTACAATATTAATAATAGACAATATGTGCATAGTGGGTGCATAGTGAAGATCTGGGTGCATAGTGAAGTGGCTTCATCAGGCTTACGTAGGGTTGGTTAAGCTAATTAAGGGCTCAGTCTTGAAGACGCAGTGCCGGCCCTCCACCAGCACTGAGTGTCACAAACATGCTGAAGGGCACACTCACGAAACTTGGTGCTGGGGCAGCGCTGGCACTGGATCAGCACTAGTTTACACTGAACCAGCATCAGCTGGAGGCCCGCTACCCAGAGCAATGGCTGAGCTCTGGGTGGTGGAGAGGTGAGTCAGGGCAGGAGAGGCATTCCAGGGTGGCGAGACTGTCAGGAAGGCAGGGATGAGGGGAAGAGTGGAGTGGGATGGGGCAAGACCAGCATAACTCTGCTCCTCTAGATCGGGAACCCCATGTCTGGCCTCCTGGCCCAACAAAGGGTCGTTCGACTTGAGTAGCCCCATTGCAAGGCTTGGGACTTCCTCTGACGAGCTGCTGGTGGCTGCCTGAAGCCCATAGAATGCAGCAGTCGCCATTTTGGTGCCACTGCTCCTCTTGGTGCCACGCACTTCAGGATTGGGCTGTGAATCTAAAGCCAAGATCTATGACAGGGATGCCAGGAGCAGCATGTTCTCATCTCACTCCTAATGCAGAGATCTTCCTATCCCAAGATCGGGTACATTTATTTTGAAACTTAATTGTGGAAATGGATGGTCAGAAAAAGGATACAGATCACAAAATAGGCCAAGGAGTTGGAGCTGCATGAATAAGAAGCAGGCAGAGGTGGGAGAACACAGAAGTATCCAAAAGATGAGAAATATGCTACTTTATTTCTGCTACTTTATGTAATGGAAGATCAGAAGATCATCAGGTGGATGATGTGGTGTTGACAGCGATTCCATGTTTTGACAGCTGTTTGACAGCTCTGGGAAGGGCAGGGCTGGCTCCACAGCTGTAATCAATCAAGGCCAATGGAGACCTGAATGGACACCTGAGCTTCATTTGACCTTGATGGACTTTGAGTGAGCTAAGGAGATAGCTCACAGCTGAGCTGCATTTGGACTTAACAAGGGGCTGCAGAATAAAAGGCAGCTTCAGAAGGCGCAAAGCTACCAGACCAAAGGGGACCCTGACCCAGAGGGAGATGCTACCTGACCCAGAGGGAACCTGACCAAGAGGGCTACCTGACCCAGACCTACAGGAGAAGGAGACTGCCAGGACTCTGCTGGAGGACACAGAAGACTGGGAAGACTGGACTGTGCTTTGGAGACTGGATTGGACTTGAATTGGAGGTTTCAGACCTTTACCCACTGAGTTAAGTGGAGTTTTGGGGAGGGAAAGCCTCTGGACAAGAGGACTTGCAGGGAGTGTCTGTGTTCATAGCAATAAATTTGGGTAGTTGCTATAGATAAGGAGTTCTGTGTTCATTCCTTTGCACACCACAGCGGTTGTTCTAGAGTAAAAAGGATGTTAATTAGCCAAAAAGCGGGCATTAGAAGGGAGTTGAGATATTTGGACGGGACAAATTGGCGTAGTCGGCAGGAGTCGAAAATAAGGATAGGACACTTTATTACTTTATTTCCAGGTGACTCCAGCCAAGATAGATATATTTTCTGCTCTGGCAACCATGAAAAAATTCAGGAGTTTCTATGATTCTTTGCTTGAAAGAGATATAAAAGCCCAATTCACCCTTAAGATGATGCACATGGAATCTGTCCCATTTAGTAGTCTGACCACACAGGCAACTCTTCCTTATATCTTTCTGAATTACCAACATCTGAATGGATCTTGGCTGAAGTTCCTTTTAAAAAAAAGAAACAAAAATATTATTAGTGGCCACACTATTCTGCTGAGAGTTCTGATGTCCAGGGTCCTGTGGGTCCCTGAAACGAAAAGAAGCACTCTACGCTTCACAGGAACAACCTATGGGGTCTTCGGAAGGGGGTGTCACTAAAAGCCTAGTCTCTGCTGCTACAATAACTTTGAGACTTTTTATATTCTTCCCCACTGCCTACATATGAACCTCATTTGCCACAAGGTGTTCATCTCAGCCGATTGGGGAAAGGTGATATTAGCGTAAAACCCCGCACTGATTTGTTCTATTATGATATTTTCCTCACTTTCTCCGGTGAATGGGTTCACAACTGTGATTCTTGAAGTATACTAAGCGGGGTGGAATAAGGTCTGCTTTCCATATTATCATGATTGCATGAAATCAATGAGTTTTATCCATGATTTTCCCATTTTTTTTCTCCAACTGAATGGATAGGAAACTGACAGTGTAAAGCCTACTGTAGGAATTCCCACAGGCCAGAGAAACTGGAGCATGTAATGCTCCCATCTCCAAAGACGTCTAGCAGTTTGCAGGGGTGTTGGTCAAAGTGTACGCATAACATGAAATGTAATATAAATGCATAATACTGTAAGTCACACATCCCTTGAATCAGCAGAGCTTGTGTCACAATGTCTCAGAATTCAAAGACAGCAGAAGACCACCCTCCTGCCTCTGTTGCCATCCTCTTTCCTCTGGATTCTCACCTCCAGTGACTTTCTGCAGTTGTCTTAAAGACAAAGCAGTGGTTCCATATAATTAGCTGGCTGCTTTACTTATTATATTTACATAAGAACAGCCCCACTGGATCATGCCAGAGGCCCATCTAGTCCAGCTTCCTGTATCTCACAGCGGCCCACCAAATGCCCCAGGGAGCACACCAGATAACAAGAGACCTCATCCTGGTGCCCTCCCTTGCATTGGCATTCTGACATAGCCCATTTCTAAAATCAGGCGGTTGCACATACACATCATGGCTTGTAACCCATAATGGATTTTTCCTCCATAAACTTGTCCAATCCCCTTTTAAAGGCATCTAGGCAAGATGCCGTCACCACATCCTGTGGCAAGGAGTTCCACAGACCAACCACACGCTGAGTAAAGAAATATTTTCTTTTGTCTGTTCTAACTCTCCCAACACTCAATTTTAGTGGACGTCCCCTGGTTCTGGTGTTATGTGAGAGTGTAAACAGCATCTCTATATCCACTCTGTCCATCCCCTGCATAATTTTGTATCTCTCAATCATGTCCCCCCTCAGGCGTCTCTTTTCTAGGCTGAAGAGGCCCAAACGAGCCTTTCCTCATAAAGATGGTGTCCCAGCCCAGTAATCATCTTAGCCGCTCTCTTTTGCACCTTTTCTATTTCCACTATGTCCTTTTCGAGATGTGGCGACCAGAACTGGACACAATACTCCAGGCAGCATTATAATTTATAATTATAATTATAATTTATATAACGGCATTTGAGAAACCTGGGTTTGTTTGTTTTGTATTAGACAAAGAAGTGCAAGTGATACAGAAATATTTTTTGCAGGCACTTGAATGTGAAGCTGAATATATTTACGATATATGTATATCTATATCACATATTTTAGTTATACTTTTTCTAAAAAAGAAAAGGTATTTTTTTTTTCTTCTATCAGTCAAAAAGAACAAGAAACTTCAATTTCCATATATTCCCCAGCCTTCAAGGTTCTGTGAGAAGCCTTGGAAATAGTTGGGGAGTATTATTTTGAAGTTGCACAGAACAGAGAAACCATAAACTTAAACACCCACAAAATGGCTCTATTCTACTTACCGCCTCCACGGAAGCCTGACTGAAAATAGAATCATTTCTTGTTAAATAGATATTTTTGTTCTTCATAGAGTCATTTTCAGAATGAGATCTATGGTGCTGCCTCAATCATAGCTATGGCAAATGACAATAATAGTATGCTCCAATTTTTATAATATGTATTTTTAAAATGGAAAAGCTATTCTTGTTCAAACGGGTGTTGTTTGGGGCTTTTGCTTGTCGTATAAGCATACATAACACTCCTGATATCATTCACCTGAAAATGGAGGAGCAGTTTACCACTTCTAAAACGTGAATCACAGATCAAGGCATATGAAGGCCAGAAAAGGGATATTATGACTTTCAAATGACCTTTTGACTTTCCAAGCCCTGGTAAGCTACATTGTTTCACAGACTTGCACAAATGTGCTTTGACTTGCTTGCCCCTGAATACCAAACTGCTCTGATTCCCAGAGTCCTTCAGGAGATGTGAAAAGAACAGAAGTATAACCGCCACACTTTCCCTAATTTCCCCTAATTAGGTTTTCCCTGATTGATCAATTCATCTCAGTTATCCTTTAAATAACAATACCTCTGACCAATTCATAGTGAATCAAAATAATATTTTGTTGAGAATAAAATAAGTTGGGGAAGGGAAAATGGAACAAATCACATTCAGACCATTCTGGTCTTAAGACATTAGCATGTGTCTCCTATCATATCAACCCATAAGAGGTCAGGGTCTTCATTAGTTGTTAGTGCCTTGCTAATCTTAGGGTACAATTCTGCCCTTCATTTGGGCTGACACAAGTTCCTTGCGCTGACCTGAAAGTGTCGCAAAAAAGTCACTTTTGCACCATTTTCCAGGGTGATAGGCTGGTGCATGTACATGCACAGGCCTCCCCACGACACTGCAGGCCCTGGAGGATGGATGAGTTGCAACGGCTGAGATAAGCCAACACAGGGGTCTGAGGGGGTGGGGAGGAGGTGGGAGGGAGGCATTTCAGAGTGGGGGGGGAGGGTGAGTGGTAGTCATTCCTGAGGGTGGGTGAATGGAGATTGGAAGGCGGGGTCAGTATCCAGTGGTTATGCTGGATCCTGACCCCTTTCCCAGGCGGCCCAGGGCAGTCCCAGGCTGATCAGATTTGCGCCACCTCATCAGGTGGCGCAGACCCAAGTAGACCCATTTGGGCCACTGCAGCATGACACAAGGTAAGGGGAAAGGCTTCCCCTTGCCTCTGGCTGTGCTACTTTTGGCCCTAAACTTCCGCCCTTATTTATTTGCAAATTTATACCCCGCTTTATCTCCCTCACTGAATTCAAAGTGGCTATCTTGTAGACTCTGGACTCTTGTGGACTCTGGAAGCAGTGACCCTGAATCTTGGTTTTCTCAAATGGAGCCTCCTGGCTTTTCAAATTGCATTCCCAATTTACACTTATTTGAGAATAAGTTCCATTGCCGCTGATGAGATTTAGAATCCAATCCTATGCATGTCTACTCAGAAGTAAGCTCCATTATAGTCAATATGCCTTACTCCTGGGTAAGTGTGGATAGGATTGCAATTCTTGCCCAATCCTCTAGGGCCAGGCTGCTGTCAGAAATGCTGTGCCAACGGGTCAACATGCTTTCTTTTGCCGCAAAGGTGCTCCAGACCACCTCCGGAGAGGCTGCAGCAGCCCAGCAATGAAGCACCCAGGGCAGAACATGGTGGAGGGAGAGAGGGAAGTGTGTCAGGAGGTCGGAGGGGTGGTGCTCATCACAAGCAACTTGCACTGGATGCTAGCCCCTTTCTCGCCTCCCACTGGCACAGATATGAGGAGACCCATTGGAAAACAAGAGGTTATGGAGAGGTAAGGGAAAATATTTTACGTTACCTCTACCAAGCCTTCTGATCTGTCCCCCTTGCAGAATGCAGCACAAGCCTGTTTGGTGCAGTTGCATCAGTGGGGTTGTAGTGGAATGAACAGAATTGGGCTGTAATTTCTGAGTAGATTGGTCTAGGATTGTGCTACTTGTATTCTCATAATTTTCCACTGGTCATCACCCTATTTTGCCTTAGTTCTAAAACACATTTCAGCTCTGATGGATCATTAGCCTGGCTTCTAAACTGTCTTGGTCTGGTTGTGTTCCTTGATGAAGAAGGAAGTCATTCAACCCACACCTTGTAAAATGGGATTATTTCCTTAGCAATCCTGATTTTTGAAGTGATAGTAGTCCCTTCACTATGTGGGTACTGCAATAGAGACAACTTACAATATCACAATGGGATCCTAGGCCTTTTCTAGGACGTAATTTTCCCCTGTGGAAGTTTACAGCCCAATCCTGAGCTGCCTGCGGCGCGCAGGTCCAGTGGCTCCATGGCGGGCTCCCGCTGGATCCTGCGCCTCCTGTGCTACTGCGAGAGGCTCCTCAGGAGAAAGGAATGTTTGTCCCCTTCCCCCAAGTAAAGGAAGCAGCCCTACAATGGGGCTACTCACTTTAGCGGTGAACTTTTGGTCGCCGCTAAAGTAAAGGCACTTGTGTAGGGCGAACAGCCCTGCCCAAGCACCCTGGATCCTGCGGAGCTTGGCTCTGCGGATACGCCTATCCCCCGCCCCAACACGCCTTCCCCATGCCCCTGGCCATGCCTCCCCCCTCCCCAGAATGCCTCCCCCATGCCCCCGGCTATGCTCCCACCTCCCATTCCGCAGCCCGGCAGATTATGGCATGTTTGCGACTATGGTCCGCAGCACGGAGCTGCACCACGGACCACAGGATTGGGCTCTTATTCACATTTGTATTAGGACAAGTTCCCTCAGGGTGGCTAATAACAATCCATAAAACAAGTAAAATCATTGTATTAAATCGCTATGGGCGCAATCCTAACCCCTTATGTCAGTGCTTTCCAGCACTGACCTAAAGGCAATGCAGCTCTGAGGTAAGGGAACAAACATTCCCTTATTTTGAGGAGGCCTCCGTGAGTGACACCTAACTGCAGGATGCAGCACATGTCCCATTTGCACCGCTATGCCTGTGCTGGGAAGCACTGATCTAAGGGGTTAGGATTGCACCCTAAGAGTAGAAAAGCAGCCAATTCCAAATTACTAGTTAAAATAAAGGGGGGAAGGGGGAGGAAACAATGATTGGACACATCACAAAGTGCACCAATTTCCCCTTAAAGAAGGGCAACAAGGAATCTTTGCCACCACAGCCACACTGTTTGGGTTGGTTTACATGTAGAATCAAATGATGAGTTACATACGTGGAATTGCCTTTACAGACTAATCACTACAGACATGCCTTTCCTATCATCGGTTGTTGGCTCAAATACAATACTTTTCAACAGAGATAGTGCAATGGATATATTTAATATATTTTGGCTGACCGAGCAAAGTAAGATCAAGTAATACATAGGCATGTATGACCAGTCCCAAGTCTCACCTCCTACATTCTCCCATAATTGCTTCTGGATATTACGATTTGTTGCAGCTGAGCAGGTGAATGAAGAAAATGGGACATGCATATGGGTAGTTCAGAGAAGGTAGAGGTCAGAACAGAATCTGAATGAGATCAAATAGGATACTATTGAGCCCAAGTAACAACAAAAGTGGCTAGCTTGTTGCACTGGAAAAGGGTACCAGAAAATAATTGGGCTCCTCATATCTCCAGCCCATCAGGAATGACTGGATACTATATGGCATAAAAACCAAAACGCAAGCCAGACTTTAATCATAACTCTTAAGAGTCCAGGGAAGGCAAGTACCCTACAATCTCACAAATATGTTTCACTCCCCTGCATGAGCATGATACAGTCTTCCTTCTACACTAAATTTTATCAGCCAAAAATGGTATTTTTAAAGATAGTGATGGCTGCAGGAGAGTTAATGATTCCATGAACATTCAGCCAGAATTTGCAATAGCTTAAAGTGCTATTGATTCAAGTCTGTTATCTGCTGTTCCTGCACAGCAGTATTACAGAGAAACAGTGATGGTCATATATTTGTGTAAAGTAGTCATCCACAAAACTATCCTTCCATTTCCAGTGAGTCAACTTTAATCATAGCACAACATATGGAGCATTGCAGGCCTTGCATCAGACTGTGTTCACCTCCTTTATTTGTTTCACTGGAGGGACTACAGGAACACTGAGTTCCTCCATCCTAAACTATTCAGTCCATCGTGCTGCTTCAATGGAATGCAACAAATTTTGGCCTTTGTTTTTAAATGAGAAAAACATATTTGATGACAAATGCTAAAACAGAACCACTGCCAATTTCAAGCAGATGGGGGAACATATCTAAATATAACTAGAAGGTTAGAAAATTTGGCAGTGCGAGCGTGGATTTAAAAAAAAAACACATCAATTCTACTTCTAAATTTTCATTTGCAGGTTTTAAGTGAGCAACACTCCCCACAATAATTTGCATGGATGCTGAATTCTGACATACTTGTTGCCAATATTTTAAATATTAGACTCACACCATTAACCTTAAACACTGCTAAAATTGCACAAAGTGTGGGATCCATAGGCATAGCCAGAGGGGCAACAAGAGACGTGTGTGGCAAAAAGGACACATTGCTTACCTTCAATTGAAGTTCAGGCAGTCTACTATGAAGTCTCACTGAGCAGAGATCTTCTGTATATAAAATATGTGCTCAATCACTGAACTATGTGATCCCACATAAACCACAGAGGAGTGCCATTTCCTTAATGTGTGTTACCTGCACACGAATCCTACAACCTTCAGTTCCTCCTTATCCTAGATCGGGGGTGCCCAAACCCCAGCCCTGGGGCCACTTGAGGCCTCTCAATGCGGCCCTCAGGGAGCCCCCAGTCTCCAATGAGCCTCCAGCCCTCTGGGGATTTGTTGGAGCCTGCACTGGCCTGACACAACTGCTCTCAGAGTGAGGGTGACTGTTGACCTCTCGTGTGAGCTGTGGGATGAGGGCTTCCTCCACTGCTTGCTGTTTCACATCTGTGATGCAGTAGTGGCAGCAAAGGAAAGGCCAACCTTTCTTTGTGCAAGGCCTTTTATAAGCCTTGAGCTATAGCAAGACCTTCATTCATTCATAAGAACATAAGAACAGCCCCACTGGATCAGGCCATAGGCAAATCTAGTCCAGCTTCCTGTATCTCACAGCGGCCCACCAAATGCCCCAGGGAGCACACCAGATTACAAGAGACCTCATCCTGGTGCCCTCCCTTGCATCTGGCATTCTGACATAACCCATTTCTAAAATCAGGAGGTTGCGCATACACATCATGGCTTGTACCCCGTAATGGATTTTTCCTCCAGAAACTTGTCCAATCCCCTTTTAAAGGTGTCCAGGCCAGTCGCCTTCACCACATCCTGTGGCAAAGAGTTCCAAAGACCAACCACACGCTGAGTAGTAAAGAAATATTTTCTTTTGTCTGTTCTAACTCTCCCAACACTCAATTTTAGTGGATGTCCCCTGGTTCTGGTGTTATATGAGAGTGTAAACAGCATCTCTCTATCCACTCTGTCCATCCCCTGCATAATTTTGTATTTCGCAATCATGTCCCCCCTCAGGCGTCTCTTTTCTAGGCTGAAGAGGCCCAAACACCGTAGCCTTTCCTCATAAGGAAGGTGTCCCAGCCCCATAATCATCTTAGTTGCTCTCTTTTGCACCTTTTCCATTTCCACTATGTCTTTTTTGAGATGCGGCGACCAGAACTGGACACAATACTCCAGGTGTGGCCTTACCATCAATTTGTACAACAGCATTATAATACTAGCCGTTTTGTTCTCAATACCCTTCCTAATGATCCCAAGCATAGAATTGGCCTTCTTCACTGCTGCCGCACATTGGGTCGACACTTTCATCGACCTGTCCACCACCCCCCCAAGATCTCTTTCCTGATCTGTCACAGACAGCTCAGAACCCATCAGCCTATATCGAAAGTTTTGATTTTTTTGTCCCAATATGCATGACTTTACACTTACTGACATTGAAGCGCATCTGCCATTTTGCTGCCCATTCTGCCAGTCTGGAGAGATCCTTCTGGAGCTCCTCACAATCACTTCTGGTCGTCACCACTCGGAAAAGTTTGGTGTCGTTCGCAAACTTTGCAACCTCACTGCTCAACCCTGTCTCCAGGTCATTTATGAAGACATTGAAAAGCACCGGTCCCAGGACAGATCCTTGGGGCACACCACTTTTCACTTCTCTCCATTGTGAAAATTTCCTATTGACACCCACTCTCTGTTTCCTGGCCTTCAACCAGTTCTCAATCCATGACAGGACCTGTCCTCTAATTCCCTGACTGTGGAGTTTTTTTCAGTAGCCTTTGATCTTTAATATATCCATGTATGTAAACTTATGTAAATTTATTCAAATTTTAAATGTAAATTAATTCTCCCCCCGCTCCCCTCAACACAGTGTCAGAGAGATGATGTGGCCCTCCTACCAAAAACTTTGTACACCCCTGTCCTAGATCAACACCTTAAGTTTCTGAGCTCTACTTATTCTCCCACGGTAAGTTGCCTTTAAAGAACTCCCCTTCTCTGGTGATGTGCTCTCTTAAAAACTCCTTTTGTACATACTGTGTACCTCATTTGCAGTGAAACCACTTTCAGTCACTGCTTTTATGGCTACATTGGAAGCTGCCTTCTACCCAATCAGAGCATCTAGCTCAGTACTGTTGTCCCTAGGTGGCTGTACCTCTCCAACATAACATCATTTTATACTATGTGAGCCATGTATGTGAAACAGATAAAAAAGAGATCCTTGCCATTTTTAAACTGACTTTATTCATTAAAAAAAATTTTTTTTTAACTTGTTTTGTGGGGAAATGATACATACCTTGATAAATGTAATAATCTCAAGAATATGATTTGGGGAGAGTGGAGAATGAATTAATAACTGATGAAATAGCTGGTTCTGAGGGTGAAGGAAGAACAATAACTGATGGATTGTTACATAGTTGTTCGTAGAATTAGGCCCCAATCCTATAGAAGCCTTGTGCTGCCAGAACTAGCATTCTACAGCACAAGACACTTTACAGCAGTGCAAAAGCTGGACCACTCTCATGCACTGCCAAGCATCTGGCAATCGCTCCCTTGACATTCAGTTATAAGTCAGGGTGGTATGGTGGTCTGGGAATTGAACTTAGACCTGGAAGATCCAGGTTCAAATCTCCCCTCAGCCACGAAGCTTCCTGGGCGACCTTGGGCCAGTCACTTTCTCTCAGCCTCACCTACCTCACAGGGTTGTTGTCAGGACAAAAGGAGGGGAGCAGCTGTGTACACTGCCCTGAGCACTTTGGAGGAAGGGCAGTATAAAAATGTAATAAATAAATAAGCTAACTTTAAAAGCCACATATATGCATACAGTCACCATGAGTTGTAACCTGCTACCTTACCAGGTCCAGTGGGCATGACAGGATTCATCCGTGGACCTGTGGAGTTGCCTCTTGTTATGGCAGCACTTGCAAAACGGTTGCTGATGCAACCCTACACAATCCATTGGCAGCCATTTTACAACAACAGAAGTTACTTCCACTGTAGTAAGAGGCCTTGTGCAACAGCTTGCCTCGGGCAAAGGGGTGGGACAAAGCAGAGAACTCCCCCAACCAACATCTGCTGAGGGGCGGTGAGGAACAACCAAGTATGAGCTTTGAGCATCCTTCTTTATTTGTGTTCTAGTACCATCTCTCACCCAATGCAACGTGAGTGGGATCAGGTAAAAACTGTCCAAGGGGGTGAGGGGTTGCTACGGAGACCTTTTGTTATGTAAGCAATTTATGCTCGTTGTATTTTCTTGGTCATATTACTTCAATTTTATTCATTTACTTAATATAATAAAATATAATATACATGCACACAACAACAACAAAACCTAATTTCACAGGAGACCAAATGTTGTTTTCAACTCCCAATTCTGTATTTTACACAAACCCCATTGGTTCCTGCTGTTCCTTCTAGAAGGTAATAAAAACACCAACTGGTCTGTTTGGGTTCAAGGCTGTTTTGAGGGACTTCTGGCAGTGCTTTATCTCCTCAGAAAGGTTTATAGCCTATTACACAGCACATCACCACCATTTGTGCCTACATCTGTGCTGTGTGGGGTCACTAGAGATTGAGGCTTGATGATATGGCTGTTAGCGTTGAAACTCCCCAGCCTGGCCCTGAAATGACTCCTGTCTGTCCACATTTGGCTTGTGCAAGGACCTAGAGAGCTGTGTTTTCATGGTGAACAGTTACTGCAACATCCTCTGTCTTTTGTAGAGCAGTGTGCTGCTATTTGCTATGGTGTGACAATTTTTCACACCAGCTCGTCAGCTCATTAACTTACACAGCAGATCATTGGAGAATCAGGATATGTGAGAATTGTTATCATCATGACACCATCATACCTTTAAAGTTAACTTTTTCAAAAGATGCACTTCATGTGCTTTAAGATTAATTGAAAATAAAATTCAACCCTCACACGTATTTTTTTTTCCCCCCCAAGGCGGATTATTTTCAAATAAGTTCCAAATCAAAATGCCTGCAGCCCTGGTAATAATCTCTCACAGCATTTCCAGGTGGTAAGTAATATTGGTCTGATAATATCAGATTCTCGTATATTAAAAGCAATGACATTTTTAGTGCATGCTCCAGTAGTACAAAGAGCTCCCATTATATAATGAGCACCTCTGGTTTTATTGTAAGTTTGGGAGCCATTTCTCCCATTGTAACATAATAAATAGAACTTTTATTATTATTATGCCAAATAAATGGAGTGAGGCAACAAAGAAGTATTCTCAATGAAGCGTATGAGAGGGATAAAGCGCACAGAAGATTACATGAGAAAGGCAAATCTGAATTCAGACAGCTTGGCACTTTTGTGTGAAGTCAGTGCATTCTGGAGGAAAGGAGAAACTAAAAGGCTTTCCAAGTGTCTGCATTACAAAAAAAGATCTTTCCCCATCTATTTGATACAATATACCCTCCCCAATAAGTAATGAACTGACCAGCCCATAACCCAGTTCAGCTCCAGTTATAGCAGCTAAAAGGATTTAATTCCATTTGCTTCAATAGGACTGAATCTGCTTAAATCTATGCCAGACTGTGTCCTAATGGGGGAGAAGGATTGGGTTGCTCGTATAATGCCAGCATGGGGAACAACCACCATATTAAGTGAGTGTGGATCTAGCCATGCTGGCAGTATTGTTAATTACCCCCACACCCGCAATAAAGACACAAGACTTCGGCTTGGATGAAATGAGCCACTTTATTAAACTTCAACTGCAGCAGGGCAACAACACTGAACATCAATCGTGCAGGGCCATATGGGGGAAGCGGTCCTAGCCGCCTGCCTCCCCCTACGTTCTCATTGGGCGTACCACCTGGCTCGAGGCCCCAGCTGTCAATTGCCAGCTTAGGCCTTTCACCACCACCCCCAAAGGGGGCAAGGCAGCCGGACTTCAGGTTAGCCGGCCGAGCCACGCCATCCTGTCAGTCCAGGCCAGGGGCCTGCCTGCCTGCCTCCTGGTGCCGGTCAGGAATCATGGGAGCGGTTCAGACTTACCCCTAACCCTGCTGCCTTGGATAGACACCGAGCCAAGTCCTTACCTACCCAGCCCCGCACGTACCCTGCCATAGGGGAGGACAGCCTAGCGCTTGTCTTCACCGCTCCCCACAAGGAGAAACTCCTTCAAGCCCTGGCTGACAAAAACAAATCATTGCCAACAGGCGGCAGATGCACCCCATCGCTGTGGAACAGGGCAGGCTCCTTAAACCCAATAGCCGGGTGCCTGATAACTGCCCCACCCTGCTCAACCACTACCCTCCCCAGGTAATCATTAACTCTTTTTCTAGTAACATCTATCCTGCGCACACTCCGCGCCCCCACCACACGCGCCGCGGGAGGAGATTCAACCAGAGGATAGCCATCCCCGGGAACCAGCTACAAAGAATCGAGAACTTCCTACGTGCCTGGAGCCTCAAGGACATCAAAGTCCTCTGGCCCAGATCGTTCTCCCCTAGATGTACTATGATTACCTGAGGAGGGGGATGCCGGTCCAGATAATGCAGCAGCATAGGCATAAACTGGCCCCTACACATGCCCCTTCTGGCAACCCAGGAGACACTGGCAAAACCCCCCAGTCCCAACTGGGAGCCAAAGCTGCTGGACACTGCTCTTTTCCAGGCCCAAAAGATAATCGAATGTCTGCAGATCAGGACCCTCACCAGAGGCAACCAACGCAGACCTGAAACAGAAAAGGCAACATAAGCTGTTGAATAAACAAAACACCAGATGCCCGCAGGCAACACAACCAGGGACTCCCACCTTGTGGCCTCCACACTGCACCAAGGCTGGCTACGCCAGTCAACACGCCCCCCCACCACTGGGGGAGCCCGAAAACTGCTGGCCAGGCCCCACCGACCGCAAGCCTAACGCACATAGTACCGAAAGGCATCAGAGTGCCAACGGCCGATCTTTTTAATGGCCCCCGCCGGGAAGCCAAGCCTGGCTGCCGTCAAAGCCGCACCAATCCGAAAGGAGTGCAGGCTGAACAGGTCGGGCGCCATGCCGCATCCCCGCAGTGCAGCGTGAAACACAGCCCTAAACTGATAAATGGTCAACAGAGAGGCATTTTCATGACGAAAAAGGGGGCCCGCACCCTGCGGCGCCACCCTGCGATAAGCGACAATCGCCTGCATAGGGCAGATCTCAACAGTAGCCGCCCTCTTCAAATGAACCCACTGTCCTTTACCTTGTTGATCTGCCTTAGAATGCCTTAAAAATAAAGAAACATGATTAGCTCCCAACACGCAATCACCCCACTTCAGGGCTCTATCCCCAGGCTTAAACTTAAAAATGGACAAAACCTCACTGGGATGAAAAGCCCCAAAAAATAAAACCAGGCAACAAGCCTTAAATAACAGCGCCTCGTAACGAGACGTACAGAGCGAGCTAAAATCGGCACAAAGGGCCTTCAACATACCAGGAGTGACCGGTTGACGGACGTCAAGGGGTCTGGGGCAACTCCTTCTCAACCCTTCCAGCATTCTCCTGATCCGAAAATCAGAAGTGTTATCAACCCAACCCACGGCCCTAGCCTGAAACGAGAGGGCAGCTAAATAGACAGCAATCGAACGCGCTGACAGGTCCCTATCCCTGAGGGCGATGATGAACCTCATCAAGTGATCCACCGGCAGAAGCCATGCGTCCGCAAGACGCTGCGGCTCGCAGAAAACCACAAACTCTTGAATCTTCCTGGCGTAACTAACCCTGGTGGCTGTCTCTAGAGAAGCCCAGATCATGTCCCGGGCGGTTCTGAGCCAAGGCTCCACAGCCATAGGGGCATTGTGTCTGGGTCCGGCCGCGCCTCCGGTGCCAGCTGCCGAAAACGCTCCCCCTGAAAACAAGAGAGAGCGTTGGCAATGCTGTTCTGCACACCAGGCACGTGCCTAGCTGAAAAAAGGGCGTTAATTGATAGGCACTGGAGAACAAACGATCTCACCAAGCGCATAACCCTAGATGACTTAGAAGTCTGACTGTTAATAATTCTGACCACCGCTTGGTTGTCACACCAGAAGCAGACAGAAGAATCGGCAAACTCCTCGGCCCACACATGCACAGCAACTAAGATGGGAAAAAACTCAAGGAACGTGAGGTCCCAAGTGATGCCGTCCTGCACCCATTCACCAGGCCAGCGGGCAGCGCACCATCTGCCCCTAAAATAAATCCCAAACCCATGGCCCCCGGCTGCATCCGATTGCACCTGGAGCTCGGCCTCAACCAAATACCTCGACCTCCAAAAAGACACCCCATTGAACTGGTTGAGGAAAGCGAGCCATACCGTTATGTCTTCCCGAAGGGACCGCGAGACACACACGCGGTGAGATGGCCTACGTAACCCTGCCATTGCTTCACACATATGCCTCAGGATGGCCCTGCCTGGAGCCACCACCCAACAAGCGAAGTTGAGGTGCCCCACGAGCACCTGCAACTCCCTGAGGGTCAGTTTTTTGGCTGCGAAAGCCTGCCGAAGCAAGCCAGACAGCTTGACCAGCTTTGCCTCCGGGAGCCTACTACACTGATTAATGGTGTCCAACTCTATGCCGAGGTAGGTCAACCTGGCTACAGGGCCCTCGGTCTTGTCATGTGCCAGGGGAACACCCAGTTGCTCACACAGCGTCGCAAATGAGTCAAGCAACAGTTCACATGTTCCAGTAACTGCTGGTCCCATAAATAAAAAATCATCAAGATAATGCGCGGTGGTCATGTGACCAGTCCGAAATTGGACCGCCCACTCCAGAAAGGTACTGAAACATTCGAAATGGGCACAGGATATCACACAACCCATCGGCAAAGCCCTATCAACGTAGCAGGCGCCCTCGAAGCAAAACCCCAGGTGGCAAAAATCATCCGGGTGGACAGGCAACAGGTGAAATGCTGACTCAATGTCCACCTTTGCCATCAAGGCCCCCATGCCACATGACCGCAACCTCCCCACGGCCTGGTCCAGAGAGGTGTACCTGACCGAACACAGTTCGCCAGGGATGCCGTCGTTCACGGATGATCCTTCCGGGAAAGACAGGTGATGGATCAATCGAAATTCCCCCGGGGCCTTTTTGGGAACAACCCCGAGAGGGGAGACCCTCAGGTTGGGAATAGGCGGGGTTGAAAAAGGACCAACCACCCTGCCCAGGTCCAACTCCTTACAAATCTTCCTTCTAACAATGTGCTCTAACCCTTTAACGGAACGCAAATTCTCAGCTAGCACTGGCGCAACGGGCCGCACTGCCGGAATTTGAAAACCCTTCGAAAACCCCTTCGCCAAACGACTGGCAGCAACTCTGTCCGGGTAAACTCTTAACCAAGAACACAGCTGTGGCAATTTAATCGGCGTTGGCCCCCTTTCCATCTGCAGGATTGAAGGGGGTGCCCCGCCCCTGCGGCCTCGACCTGCCTGCTGCCCAGGGGCCTGTCTTGGCCCGCCCAATTTTGGGCACGAGGACAGGGATGTTTTGCTCCGCACAAGCCACAGGTGTGCAAGAAAGTGCAGTTGTTTCTACCACACTTCCCTGACGCACTGTACTCGAAACAGGTTCTCAGGTTCTGAACCCACTGAGCACCGCTAGGTGCCTTGCCGGGTTCAGCCTTATTCCTGGCGATAAGATGCCCGCTATCAGAGCGGTCACCCCATGCCGGCCTGGATGGCAGGACTAGCTGCATCCACAATTCCTATTGTGGGATGCACCAGTCCAGCGCAGGATTGTGTGATGCACGTATGCGAAAATGGTGATCATATGCCACCCAAGTACTACCCGTATAGTCCCTGAAAGCCCTGTGTACTATGTCCAAGTATTTGAACAGAGCCTGGGCGTGATTGGGATACATCTGGAGTAAGACCAAGGCATAGATGACATATCCATTTAGCCAATTGGCCCAGTTCTTGTCTATTTTATGCCTCCGGACAGACTCCTGATCCCTAACTGGTTCCCCTACCTTCGGCACGGGCTCAGGCTCCATCTGTAAAAGGCTGAATACATTCACATACTCACCTTGCCAGATTTTCTCTTTCACAGACAGAGCCAAATGCCCCCCGAGAGGAAGAGCAATGTCACCATAAGACACCCGGGGGCGCTCACCTGCATCAAAACAGCCCCCCATCTGCATCTCAGGGGCAGGCAAAGGACCCAACAATTGGCCCATAGGGGGCAAACCCGGCATGCCCTGTGCACCAGGTGCCCAGGCTGAAGGTGGGGGGGGGCACTGCCCCCAGCAGCCGCTGCCGGGGCCTGCGCACCTCTGCCCAGTGCCCCCTGTTGATAAGGGCCCCATGGGTAATAAGGGTTAGCAGTCCCCCACTGAGACCAAGGCAACCATTGTGAAGCC
Organism: Tiliqua scincoides; assembly: GCF_035046505.1. Lineage (NCBI taxonomy): Eukaryota > Metazoa > Chordata > Lepidosauria > Squamata > Scincidae > Tiliqua > Tiliqua scincoides. The sequence goes on along the minus strand of NC_089821.1, from coordinate 191,548,240 downwards.
AGGGCCGCTGAAGGGAAAGCAAAGCCCTCCCTTTCATCCCAGACAGTGCCAACATTGTTGCCCACATCCTGCACTGCCTCACCTGAAGGACCTATAGCCGGCTGCCCGCCACCGGGAACGGCCTGCGAGGCGCCCGTAATCTCCACCTCTGGCACCTAGGCAACTGGGGCAGGAGGCTCTGAGCCGCTCGCACCACCTGGCTCCTGCACATGCCTCCTAGAAGACAAAATCTCACTCAGTCTGGACCCACGCCCCTTCCGAGTTGATCTACGCAGCGGGGTAACCACACCCGAGACCCCACCACCATCACCCTTCCCCGCCCTCCTCAGGGCCTTCTCCTTTTCCCAGGCATCAAAACGTGTAAGCACAGCCCGAAGCTCATCAAACTCATCCTCCCCTTCAGATGAGGAGGCGGGAGGGGAAGGAGGAGGGGGAGCAGGTTGCTTGGGGGCTTCCCCCCTGCTTTTGACTCTTCTTCCCCATGGTGTGAAACCCAGTGAAAAAATTGCCCCCCCCCCGTGTGCTAATATTCACAGTAGGATACAGTGCTAGCTAGCACAAAGGGGAGGAGGTGCACTCCTGGGCTCCCCAAGCCCTCAGAAGCCAGCAGGTGCCGCAGGCAAGCCCCCCAGGCAAAGAGCCGGCGCCCCTCCGAAGCGGCTCCTCTGCTGCCCAGCCACTCGTTGCGCTGGCGCCTCCCTCACAGGTCCGCTGCTCGCTGCTCTCCGCTGCCCAGGGGAGGGGGCGCAAGGACGCTCCCCTCTGCTGCCCCTCTGCTGCTTCTCACCCTCAGCCCACCAGCCCAAGGTCGCAGGAGGAGGAAAGAGGCAGGCTCAAGCGCTCCTGCTGAGGACGCGACCGTCCTCGTTGCCGCTCGGGAACGCACTGAGCCTGGACAGAGCGCGCACTCCGCACCAGAGCTCTGGTCCCGCCTCCCCAGCCGCAAGAACCAATCGCGGCTCAAGCCTCAGCCTCAGTGCAGGAGGCAGGGAGGGGGCAATTGGCTGCTAGCGTCTGATTGGCGCTAACAGCTGATATCACAGTACACATGGTGTTAAATGTGTTATGGCTGCCCTGTCTTTTTGAAAAGAATTTACAATAACAACAACAACATATGTTTGGGGGATGGCACTCATGCAGATTGGAACTACTGCCAAAAAAGAGTCAGAAATAGTTTGATCCTCAGCCTTGATACCCAAAGCCTAGTTCAATGCTTCCCAAACTCCTGCAAGGGAATTGGGAGCACTGTAAGTGCGTGTGGGAAAGGGACAATGGCAACAAATGTGATCCCCAGAATCGCACTGCTACTGAGGGGATAAGGAGGTGTTTTCACTTGCCTAAGGGAGTGCCAGGCTCTGGGGGGGGGCTGCAGCGAGTCCAGGGACAAGTGCTTCCCTGAGTGGTGACTCGTGACCCACCAGTTTGGGAACCACTGGCCTAGATACTTGATTTGACGGTTCTTTCCTGTTCCTAATGTCTATGGATAAATGAAAATTTGATCTCTGCTTTAAAGTGTATTTAAAATATATGATTTTTATATATATGAAATTTGTATTTTTAATGTTTATTTGTATCCTTGTTTGTTTGTATTTTAACGATTGTTAGCTGCCTTGGGTGCCCTTCAGGGAGAAAGGCAGAATACAAAGCTAATAAATAAATAAATAAATGTATGACAAGAAAAGTGCATATCACTCTGAAATAAACATGAATATGAGAAGATTGAAGCATCAAAAGTTCTGCTAATTACCTAAAGCACAAACGGCAGAATGGTGGAAACCTTAGAATTTCAATTTACTTTCTGCAGTTTGCCCTGAATCTGGACATAGTGAGGGACTTACTGTTTAGCAAAATCCTCAAGCAAATCTTTGAGGTGAAACCTTTTTCTTAATTCCAGGAAAGCAACTGCTGAGCAGAGCCCATTATATTTCACCAGACACTTTCATAACCTGTGAGCCAGCTTTTCTATAGATTTCTAGATCTCAAGTGGGCAGGGTCAAGAAGAAGAACCATATTACCTGGTTCAGTGATACCAAGAGCCTATGTGAATCAACCAACACTTCCTTAATACTCTTTGCTAGGCACGAAAGGACTCGCTGAAGTTTTCAGCTTCCGTCATTGCAACAGCTGGAAGGTTACTGATAGCCCAGTTGCAAGAAGCATTCCCAAAGTAGGAAAAATTGACATATTTTCTTTCACTCATATATATCAGGGATAGCCTTTGAAGAAGCAATCAAATAATCAAGCCACTGTTAATCAAACAATTCTTTTAAGGGCACAATCCTAACCCCTGGGGTAAGGCTGGCACAAGTGACGTGTGCTGATCCGGGCTGTCGCTTACAGCATGTTTGCGCCGACTTAGGAGTCAGGGAGTTCGGGAGGCCAGTGCAAGGAGCTGTGCTGGCCTTCCCGCACGGTATCCAGGCCTGGTGGGGTATGTTTGCATCGGCCAAGGGAAGAGGCGGGGAGGAGGCATTACAGGGCAGGCAGTGAGTATTCCCAGGGGCAGGTGGGGAGCAGGAGGTGGAGCCAGGATCCGGCAGTTATGCCAGGTGGCACTGAACACTCTGGACACTTGGTTCTGCTAGGATCTGCACCACCTCATCAGGTGGCACAGATTCAAGTAGACCCATTGGGGCCAGTGCAGCATGATATGGGGTAAGGGGAAAGTTTTTCCCTTGCCTCGGGTTGCGCCACTTCTGGCCCGAAACCTGCACTGGATGCTGAGCAGGCCCACTGGCTTACCTACTGCAGTGCAGGTTAGGATTGCGCTGTAAGATTCTGAAAATAAAACTAGAGCCAGGGAGGTCATGGAAGATGGTCTGAAAGCCTGGGGCACCACAACCAGTCATGGTTGATAGCATGGACCTTAATTAGTCAGTGGCAAAACTTAAAATAAGCCAGCTTCCTATATGCTCCTCACCCTCTTTATGAGACTGAATGAAACCAGGTTGCAGGGGAATAAAGTTTCCAAATTTTAAACTATATTAGTGAATTTTTTAAGGAGTGACAGAAAAAAAGAGCTTCACTGACATTTTATAACATGTAGATTTCTCTAAATGTAAATTTTAACTGATGCACAGTTGATATGCCAATAAAGGTTTCAGAAATAAAAAGAAACTGATGCACAGATTAAAAACCATACATGTTGGTTAAAAAGCTTTAATTGAAAGCTGCATCAGTGACAATATTTTATTTGGCATGCACTGTGGTTCTCACAATCTTATCCAACCCAACACAAATGGGACAGTACTGGATGCTAGCTCCTGCGCTGTTCTTACTTCAGCATACTGCAGTACTACCATATCGCCAGTACAATGGTTTAAATGTTGTGATAACATGGATTTCTCTGTTGTGACTGGCATTCCTCTGGCATGGAACCCACCTGAACTTCTCCACTCAGCCCACATTACAATCTACTTACTGCATAACAACTTGATTTGACAGCACATCTGCTGATGGTCGCTGATCCCAGGATAGTGATGCTAACCCAGACTGCTGTATAGCATGGCATCCTGCTAGATCAGCTCACAGCTCCGTTACGGAGCAATAGGTTGTGACATTGCACTGCCACAGCATTGAACTCTGTTCTCCCTTTCAAGCAGAACGAGTCGTACAGTCAGGCTCTACGGCTGCAGTCTGACTGACCTACTTACTCCAGAGATGCCACTTATTTCAGAAGGACTTCCCTGGGGAAACTGAGTGGTGTGCTGAGGGTTAACCCTGAAATCCTTTGATAATTTATTCTAGAGTTAAAATATACTGGATCAAAAACTATCCTTCTGATTCTTTTTTTTCTATGATGAATATTTTCTAAATGTTCCTTGAGTATATGTATATTGTTTATCTCCCTCAAATAAAATGGTGAATAGTTGATATTGAATATTGCCATTTGGCATCCAAAGATTTTTTCAGTAGCTGTATTCAACAGCAACAGCTGTCAATATAGCAAAGGCAACACTTGACAGCTGACATGCAGTGGTAGTCAGTATTTGATTGTATCACAACTGACATGCAGTAGTAGTTAGTATTTGATAGTATCAGGCAGGGCCTAGGAGAGGGGGGTAAAGGAGGTAATTTGTACCTGGACCCAGAGTCAAAAGGGGGGCCCTGGAGCCAAAGGAGGGTGCCCAGAAATTTCCTGGAATCTTATGTTTTCCTATCTATTCAGACCTGTTGTCTGCATGGGATGCTGGGGACACTACTGAAGCCACATGGGCTGGTAGACCTGGGCTCCAAAGACTTTTCCAGGTGTTTCTACTCTCCCCCTACCCTGTTTTGCCCTTCCTTGCCCCTATTCTGCTTGCCCGTCACCACCCTCCCCCGCTGTGTCACCCCTTCCCCTCTTTGCAAAGGGGCCCAAAAGAAACTGTGTACCCCCTGATAAAGTTACTCTCAGAGGCCCTGGTATAAAAAGTATCAGCACTTGACAATGTTTTATAGCTGATATGCTACGATATGAACATCTGAAAGCATCAAGCATGCAGCAATCGATTTGACAGTATCTGACAGGAGACATGCAGTGGCAATCAGTATTTGACAATGTTAGACTGCTGACTTGCACTAAAATTTAGTAGCTTCATAGCACACAGGAAGCTGCATTACAGTGAGTCAGACCACTGGCCCATCTAGTTCAATATAATCTATGTTGTCTGGCAGTGGCACTCCCTATACAGGCAAGCAGTCCTTCCAGCCTTTCTGGTAATGTCAGAGATGGCACCTGGCTTTCTACATGCAAAGAAGATGCTCTTCTACTGTGTTTCATTCAGCTAATCGAAATAGTTGAAAGTTGATGACAAATACAGGACCCTAAATATGATTCAGATTAATAAATATGATTAATTTCAAGTTAAAATATCTACAAAACAATCTTTCACATTCTAAAAATAGCAGTTATTCTGGAGTGGCTTCCTTAACATTAGACTGATTGTTCCAAATTATGTCTTACTAGTATTTTTAAAAATTCAGAATTTTTAAAATCCATAAAGGACACTGTTGCGCTAGACAATGTATTTATATTCTTGGTAACATTGCTATGATGATGTAAAATGATTTCATCTTTGTGCAGCTGGTGTATTATACTGCTGTTAGATTTTGGATGTTCTACAGTTCACACATGCAGCATATAAATGAGAGGAGTGGGTTAACTTCCACTGTCTCCTCAGCCTCTCCCCTCTGGTCTACTACCTCGGGGACCTGACAAGCAAGAGTGGAATCTCTCAGTCAAAGATGTATTGGACAGGAGGTCTGGTCTAGAGGGTAGAGCCTCCATTAGCCCAAAGATAACATCAGAAGGTCGCCAGTTCGAGAACAGCTCCCTGAATGGCGAGATCTTGAAGCAGCTGACAAGCCGAGCCGAGTTATTCCATCTGCTCTTTGGTGTGTGCAAAGAAGCGTCTTGCCTGCCCTCCATGTGAGAAATGAAGGAGCTGCTTGTCAGCCTGTGTGGGAGGCACTGGAGGCCAGAAGTGAGATCGGACCAGGAAGGTCCATCTGAAATGTTGTGTGGTTCTTGAAAGAGAGAACCTTCTATGATTGTAAAAATCCCCTTGAAGGATTTAGAAATGCCTGCCTATGTAAACCACCTTGAATAAAGTCAGAGGAGTAATCCGATGACTAGAAAGGCAGTATATAAATACCTAGTTGTTGTTGTTGTTGTTGTTGTTATGTATCCTTGCGCTTTCTGGATAATGAGCCAGTGATCTGTTAACTAAAAGTCTAGGTCTCAATAAGGATTCACCTTTGAAGAGGCCTCAATGGGATCTTTGAGCTGCCAATCAGTGGTACCATGTCAGAAGAATCAGCCGACATTCACAATTGTAGCCCCATGCCATCTGGATTAGTCCATTGGTGCTTATTTAGATCTAACATGAGAACTCTTTACATGTTATGCTCCTCCCAGGTACAAAAGTTACACATTTTGGTCTGAACCTCTGTACCTGGGTTCATTTTTTTACAGATCAGTAATCTGATCATACCACACAAATTGTACCAGGATTGAACGGAATCTGTGAATAAGTGTGTGCAGCTCCAGATTGACAAGTCTTGTATTCAGGTGCAGTTGCACCTAGTCACAATTGAAGGGAAGAAGGGGAGAATCAGTAGATACAAGGGGGAAGAAAAAGCCCATTCAAGGACCCTCCAATATCATTTTATAATTCCCAGATATCTTGGCTGTTGTCGCTATCACCAACATTTTTTCCTGTCAAAAGGCAAAAAGACAGTTAAGCAGTTCTCCAAAATCTCCTATTCTCTTGTAGATGTTTTAGTACAAACTGTAATTTTTAAAAAAAAATAGAATCAAAAGACTGTTTCTTACATGGATAGTAAAATCAGACAGGTAAAACCACTACCACACCACCTCTAGCTCACTTCAAGTTGCTTTTTATTCTAGACGCCACCTTTGAAAATAGACAGTGTATATCTAATAAGCCATCCAGCCAGCCACTCCAGAGGAATTTGTTTCCTAGCTAGAAACAACTAACACAACACTTAATGCATCCAACAGCAAAATAGCTGCACTTATGTGGAAAGCCAGGGCACTTATGGCCTTTCTGCAATACATTATAGGCTACATACAAAGAACAAGAGATTGTCAGGGCCACTTGTCCATGGCCTAAATCAGTTGAAAAGAAATTTTGTATTCAACTTATCTGTGGATGATTTTGTGCTTAAACTTGACATGTAGCAAGTTACCTTTTTTTTTTTTTTTTTTAAACCTGGTTGCATCATATGGGGAGTGAAAATTCTCAACCTTGCAGTTGTTATGAAGATGAATGAGTTAACACTGTATAGTGTTATACATACTCCAAGTGCTATAAAAGGATTAAATAGATAATTGTGAGCTATATTTATCCTGGGTTTGGTTTTGGTTTATTGCAGTTCTGGGAGCCTCAGATCTCAATTCCTATTTGAAACAGATCTATTCAGCCACCATGGTTTTGGAGAAAATAGAGGGTTATGTGTAACCTGAAAAAACACATTCCCCAATTCAACCAGGTCATGAGCCACTGAGCTGTAGCCTCTTCCAAGCTCAAAGTACAGTGCAGGGGAAGTTTTGAAATTCAGGAGCAAAAGACCCCCTCTGGTGGAAGGTGGGCTGCTAGCAGGGCCATTGAGAAGAATTTTATCAGGGGGTGCAAAGTTTCTTCTGGGCCCCTTCCCAAAGAGGGAAGGGGTGAAACAGAGTGGGGAAAGGATGGTGATGGGGATTGGCAGAACAGGGGCAGGGAAAGGACAAAACAGTGTAGAGGGAGGGTGGCAACAACTCGGATAGTCTTTGGAGCCCAGGTCTACCAGTCTTCCCAAGAATTCAGGTCCACCTGCCTGCCCGGTGTTGGCAGCTAGATACAGTAACACAGAAAACCAAACACACTCCTAAGTTTCTTTAAAATCTTTCAAATATAGAAAGTCATTGCAGGAGATGAGTATCATTGTACTTAGGGTCACACTAGAATGGAAAGTGTCTTGTTTGCACCAAAACCGACTTCTGCAGCAGCTGCAGTCCCGCACCTGTGTCACTGAGCTCCTATACACTCCTTCATGGTAAGCGGCTCCAGGAGCCAAAAAGCTACTGTAGCAGGTCAGTTTCCTCCCAGATGTGACACTGTTAAGGACTGTATGCATTCCTGGGTCTTGTGTCTTTGGTTTATGGCAGTAGTCGCCACCATGTGCTCATGGTAATGCCCCCAGCATCCCATGTGGTCAGTGAGTCTGGTGAGACTGGAAAATGTCAGATCCCAGGGAATTTCTGGGCCCCCTCCTTTGGTTCCTGGGCCCCCTTTCTGACCCTGGGCCCAGGTACAAATTACCCCCTTTAATCTAGGCCCCGGCTGCTAGCATTTTATTTGTTGCATTTATAACCCACTTTGTTGTCATCCTGGAATTCAACACAGGTGGTCACAGATCTAGGCACTGAGCAGACCCAGACTTACAAATGGCAAGAATTCCTCATGACACCCCCTCTTACCCATGCCCAATAAATCTATCCTCTTAAAACCCAACTTCTTGAAATATCTTCATTAAAGTATTTTCTTCGTTTGCCACTTATTTCTATTTTGAAACTTAAGGCCCCAATCCTATTGAATTAGAATTCCAGCAGTGCATGGCCTTTATGGCAGGGAACAACCCAGGCCACTGTTGTGTGCTTCTGGGCCACTGCTGCCAACAGGTTTTAAGGGAGATAGTTTTAATGGCATGGCTAAGGGGAGTGTCATGATGAGGGCAGGAAGGGAGCAGGCAAGGGTGGGGAAGGGGAGGGAGAGCATAGATCTCAGTGACAGTAGTGTGCACCAGATCCTATACCCAGTTTCCCAGGCCACCCACCCCTTTTCTATCCTCAGACTTACACCAAAATAGCTGGCATACCTCCTGCTGGCTATCTGATCCCCCCATCATTCAGTGCTCCATCAGCACGGCTGTATTAGTGCCAATGGCAGGGAATAGAATTGGGCAGTTCATTTAAACATCTAACTAATTTATCTCCAAACCTTGGGGAGGGTTTCTGATGACATCATTGTTCCTGCTGTAGGAGAAGTCATGAAACGCTCCCTTCTCCCCCTTCACTACATGCCTGACCTTCACAGCATGGGCTGATAGAAGCAGAGACAACAAATTGTATTATTGCCTCAGAACAAACGTGGGGTGATAGGGATACAGCCATACATAAGATAGATGAGAGAAAGAAAACAAAATGGAAAGGGTCTTTCTAAAGCATGTTGTGCTACTGAAATGGTACTGTGATCAGGAGGGAATCAGTCAGAAAGCTTACAGTAGCCAGATGGTATCAACAATTTATTTACTTGATTTATTTACAGTGGCACAATATCATCTGCCAAGTATGACCAGATAGATTTTTAGAGTGAGCTAATAAAAATTTTGATCTTTGCCAGTCTAGAAAAATACCTGCAGATACCTTAACTGTAGATGATGGATATGTATATATCTCCCATTCAAAATGTTTCCTTCACTAATACATAATCTATTCCTCACTCTTATACGGTAATGGATTTTTTAAAAAGACAGAAAAAGTTGGCTATTAGTGCCTTAATTTATTGTAACTCACAGCTTTTCTCCTTTGGCATTCAAAAGACGAGACCCAAATGACAAGCTTCAGAAATGACTTCAGTATCGGCAGCATCTGCCTCCTAGGCGGGCTTCATTTGCAGATGCCTGTGGGTCTGTCAAAGTGTAATCTGTGGTGCCAATGGATAGGAAGCTTGGCGTTCATGGATATTAGTTTGTCTAAATTCATTTCCCTTTCCTTGAAACCACTTTTTCACCTCCTGAAATACTTATTTATTGGAATTCATCTACTTTGCTCTCTTCTTTTCTTTGCATCCTACCTGGTCAAGAGAACTGGATGCTTGAGTGTAAATTCCCCCACTGTGATGTAGGCATAGCTCCCCAGCTTGCAGAGAGCTGACTCTCCACTCCCTTTCACATCACAGCTACCCTCCTGAAATTTCACAGCCAGGGTTCCATCCACTCCTTGCTCTTCTCTCTGCCCTCCCCATAGCTCTTTCTCTATCCTGCTTGCTCACTTTAAACCTTGACTTTCCTAGAAGCCTCTTGTGTTTCTGGGAAGCGACATACATGCTGTTTCTCCTTCCCAAGGGCGTGCTTGCTAACCTCCACAGACACAATTACCTCCTCTTTCTGGTATCTTTCAAGTGGCACAGCTCCTTGATCAGTTATTATTAGTGACAACTGTGTGGTACATGCTATTTCCTCCAGCCCCCACCCCCCACCCCATCAACTTATTAGGACCTTTCTGCACCAGTTTGGGGTTCAGACCCAAGATTATCCCAGAGTATCCATTGCAACATTAGCAGCAGCCAAGGGACATTTCACAGCAGAACTGGAAGTAACTGGCAGCCAGATAGCATGTTCTTTCATATCATATCAGACTTATGGGCTCGTCCCTGAGCATTCTTATTCTTTATCATACTATTTTAAAGGCATGATTTTTCTCTGTTTCATGGGCTGCTGTGATGATGGCCCAGAATCAGCCTTTGGGAGTCTTTCTGTAAGCAGAAGAATACAACCAGTATACTTTTGCAATTATACTGGAATTATCAGACCCCATCCTTGTCATCACTGTATTGTCCTCTTCCCCCAGCAAATTCTCCCACACAGTTCATGGACATTTGCATAATAAAGTGAGGACAAGAAAGAGGAACTGAAGATGACCAACAGCCCAATCATATCCTCATGGTATGCTAGTGTAGTGAGAGGTACATTGACATGGGAGCCACTTCGCTGGTTTGTGGTTGGAAGGCCATGTAACACCAGTGGTCTCATGAAGACTGGCTGCCAGCAGGTTTCTGCCTGCAAAGAGGCCAAAAAGAGGCGGTGATCAGGGTGGATCAAGCAGGATGGGGTGGATCACAATGGCACTTGTTTCCACTCAGTAAGCATAGGCTCAGACTATGCAGCAGACATACAGATCTGGATCTGATTAAATGGGTAATTGACTAGCTTTCCAAATAAATGGTCTTAAGGATTTCATTAGTCCTCTTTTCCATTGTCCAATCTTAGTTATTTTTAACGCTTCAGAAACTAATTTAAAAATGAGTTTCTAGAGTTTCAGGATTCTGTTGCTGTTTAAAAAAGAATAAATGTTGATCCTCAAGTAACACAATGGAACTTCTAAACTTTTTGCTCAAGTGTTAAGTTGAAGAAGAAAATCTGTTGAGGACTAAATTTAAATGTTGTTCCATCGCAAGCTGCTTGTCACAGCCTCCTCGACAACTCTTAGTTAAAAACAAAATTCCTTGTCCTTATTCACAGTTTGTTTATTAGCAGGGACGAACAAAGATATGTTCAAACTTTAAAAAAAAATCAATAACTCTCTTTTCTTTATAGTGCCAAGAGCTAACAAAACAAGTTTATCTTCTGAATATCATTTGGGAATAGCAGTAGGCCAGACCATACTGACAATGCAAATTACTTCCCCACTAGATACCTCTGCAGGCAAAGTTAATTGTAAAGACACAGCCAATAACTTGCAGCCAAAGGTAGCTCTATGAGATAAGACAGTGGGACTGACAGTGGTGCCATGCAGTTTGATTTCCACTGAAAACAACAGGACATCCATAGGCATGATTTCCAGGATCACTGCAAATTCCACAGCCACAGGAATACACAACTGCCATTGTTTGGCAGATCCCTGCCATACTATGGAGATCAAAAAGCTTTGTCCACTTTGAGACAGCTATGACTATGCAATGTGGCAATCTTTGTATCACTAAGAACATAAGAGCAGCCCCACTGGATGAGGCCATAGGCCTATCTAGTCCAGCTTCCTGTATCTCACAGTGGCCCACCAAATGCCCCAAGGAGCACACCAGATCACAAGAGACCTGCATCCTGGTGCCTTCCCCTGCATCTGGCATTCTGACACAGCCCATTTCTAAAATCAGGAGGTTGCACATACACATCATGGCTTGTAACCCGTAATGGATTTTTCCTCCAGAAATTGGTCCAATCCCCTTTTAAAGGCATCCAGGTCAGATGCCATCATCACATCTTGTGGCAAGGAGTTGCACAGACCAACCACACACTGAGTAAAGAAATATTTTCTTTTGTCTGTCCTAACTCTCCCAATACTCAATTTTAGTGGATGTCCCCTGGTTCTGGTGTTATGTGAGAGTGTAAAGAGCATCTCTCTATCCACTTTATCCTTCCCCTGCATACTTTTGTATGTCTCAATCATGTCCCCCCTCAAGCGTCTCTTTTCTAGGCTGAAGAGGCCCAAATGCCGTAGCCTTTCCTCATAAGGAAGGTGCCCCAGCCCTGTAATCATCTTAGTCGCTCTCTTTTGCACCTTTTCCATCTCCACTATATCCTTTTGGAGATGTGGTGACCAGAACTGAATGCAGTACTACAGGTATGGCCTTACCATCGATTTGTACAATGGCAGTATATTATTATTATTATTATTATTATTTATGAGTTGTATGGGGTGTTCAGGGAGGGGTACTACCTCTGGTGTAGGGGCATGTCGTGTGCTTTTAGGGCAGCTCGTCCCCCTTTGGTCCTCACCTGTCACTCAGCTCTCACCTGTGGCTCCCAGTAGCTTTGCATGTGCAGCGGCCACACCCCGGGCAACAGCTTTGACAGGCTGGCCAAACCAGGTTGAGGGTAGCCGTCGGGTCATTGATCTTCGGCGAGATTGGGATTTGTGTATCCCAAGCATGTGAAGATAGACTCCGGCGGATTGAGTGGATGAGACCCATTAGAATAGGACCAAGGGTCATGAAGGCAGTTTCTGCAAGTGACATGGTACGCTAAGAGCACGGCAAGACACAAAAGATGCCCTGGTCAACCACTGCGCCCAGCCCATCACCAACCGTCTCAACTTTTGTCCTGCCATTGGAGCAAGGTGGAATCTGGGAAGAGAGAGTGAGGCTGACTATGCGCACCTCTCCCTCACTTTAATCCAATTCACGCGCAAGTCTTGACATCCCAGATGTCACCCCTGGGAGCTGGGGGATAAGAATAGGCCCTCAGTTTGGCTGTACATGTCGTAAGAGGTGATTGAACAACCATCGGGTAGATAGGACTCGATAGCCTGGGAAGGCAGCTCATCTGCGAGAAGGAAAACTCTGATCCCAAACCTCCACTGCCTTGTGGCTACATCCAGTTATGGAAAAGGCTACAGGAGTCAACCTTGAGGCAAAATCCGGAGCCGGAGTCCCTGAGTCAGTTCATGGCTGAACACAGTCACATTCTGGCAACTCCTGCGACATATCTGGACCCAACCGTATTGGCCTCTGCCTTTCCATTGGACCATTTCAGTGATGTGGAGAGGGGGGATTTGCTGCATGGGAAACAGTCTATGCTCCATATCTACTTTACCCAGGCGTCGCGCTCTGGAGAGGACATTCTGTTCCAGATCCACCATTCAGATTGCGATACCATAGTCTTCCGAGACTGAAGGATGCCAATACAATGCAACAGTATTTATATACCGCTTTTCAATGGAAAGTTCCCAAAACAGTTTACAGAGAAAAACCAAACAAAATAACTAATGGCTCCCTGTCCCTTTTTTTTTTTTTTTTTTTTTGCATAATATTAGCCATTTTGTTCTTAATACCTTTTCTAATGATCCCAAGCATAGAATTGGCCTTCTTCACTGCCACTGCACATTGGGTTGACACTTTCATCTAGCTGTCCACCCCCCCCCCCCCAGATCTCTCTCCTGATCCTTGACAGACAGCTCAGAACCGATTAGCCTATTACAGCTACAGTCTACTTAGCCCAGAGATATCTAGGGTGCTTCAGGGGTGCCCCATGACTGTCAGTCAACAACAAGTGCTAGTGTGAGGTTGGCAAGAATCAGCAGAATTAGTATGTGAAAGTACACATGGGAGGGTTTTGGGAGAAAATATACATGCCTTTTCCAGGGATTCTCTTATAGATTCCTGCCAGAAACACAAGAGGCTGCTGTCACTGGGCACTCTTTTAGAGTGCATGCCTATATTCAGGCACCCTACACTTAATATCCCAAGTCTTTTCTGCCTCTAGAAAGATTGCACAGAATGTTGCATGGCCCTATCAATCATACTGTTCTGCACAGCTTGTTCAGTCTTCTCTCGTGGCTCAGTGGTATTAATAGTGACTTACTTTTTAGCCTCCTGGCTCACTGCTTGCCATATGGAGCAACAAAAGGGCAAGGCTCTTGATTAGCCTGTGTTCAGTAGTTGTCATCAGCTGGGCCCCACTGGGTAGCAACAAACTGGATTGCCAATTATTTCATCCAATTAACTTGCCATATGGATTTTTAGAATTTCAAGTGTCAGATCACTATTCAGATATCTGATAGGTTATTCTTAGCTGGATCAATAAAACATTAATTGGCAAACTCATGCTTTACCTGTCCTTCAGTTTTGTAGCCTAAACAGGAGGTCATCGGAGTTGCATCTAAAGTAATATGTTGTGGGCTGTCATGAAAATCCAGGGCAAGCAGGGGGTTTTCCTAACCTTTTTACCCTCTGTTCCAGGGCTCTCCAGACACAGGCCAGCAGGCCAGATCCATCCCCTGTAGAATCCCCCCCCCATGTGAACGGTGGTTACCATTCCATGCGGGAGCCTCTCGTTGGCACAACAGAGTGGCCTGAACTTCATACTTGCTTCATGCTTCCAGGGTCTTTTCCCCCCAGTTGGCTTTGCACAAGGATTTCTGGGCATGTATGGCCGGCTGGCACAAGGGGGGGGCAATCTGCATCACAAATGAGAAGCCCTCAGGTGACATGATAAGGGCCACCTGCAGCAGAGACCAGTTTACCAGCATGCAGTGGTCTCCACGCTAGAGACCGCTGATCTATTCCAGCCAGATCCCCCAGAATGTTAAAACATTTAACAGAACATTGATAATTTATTTCTGGCCACTACATTGACTGTTACAACGGCTTTGGGGACAGACTATAGCTTAGTGCTAGAGTACATGTTTTGGGCGCAAAAGAGCACATGTTCCATCCCTTGCATCTCCAGGTTGGACTGGGAAAGACTGAAACCCAGGAGGATTGCTCAGCTGTCTTAGGAAAGGGGTTGCAGTTCCAGAAATGAGTGCCCTTATGGCACTGCAGTGATTTTGAAACTGCCAAGAGCAAGGGGCTTTTAACAGTACACACTGTCACACTGGCCTCAGGGAGGCTTGGAGCCCCCTTCGTGGGCCTACCCGCAGCTCCATATAATTTTGATCAGTAATAGGAGCTATTTGGACTAGGAGGCAGGCCTGGAGAGGGGGCTGTGAGCCTCCCAGTCCCTCCTGGAGACCAGTGCAACCCCCCAGATATGTTTAAAAGCCCCTTGCTCCAGGAAGCACCATGATTGCTGCGGCATCATTGGGATCTCTTCCCGCCTCCGCCCTGCCCCAGTAAATACTTACCACTGTCCCAAACTCCCAATAGGACTTTGGAAACCAGTGATGTAGGCTGATCTTTGGAAGGTAAAACATTAGATCTGGTCCAAGGTGAATACCTAAAAAGGTAGACTTTAAGGATTGACAGTCTGGTCTGTAAATAGAGACTGGTAGATTCCTTTATTAAGTAAGTATATGATAGAAAATATTGGCCTTTGCACAAATATGCCATGTACTATATGTAAAGTTGTACATGCCTGGAGAGCATTGAAATCAAAGCCACTAAACCTGCACCTCCCCTGTCATCTTGCAACCTTGTAGGCACACATACATTGGTGCCAATGTACCTCTATCCAACTTGGATGGCATAGTAAATCTCTCTCTCTCTCTCTCTTTATTAATAATAATAATAATAATAATAATAATAATAATAATAATAATAATAATAATAATAATACCTGTGCACTGTAAATCATATCCTGGAATGAACTGAAGCATATATGTCTCAAACGGAATAGAGATCAGCAGCAACAACAGCAGCATCTTTAGTACAGTGGTTGCAATTTGAACATGTCAACTTTTAGTTCTGCTTCCCATCACTTAGTTGGACACATCTAAAAAAGAAAATCCTTGCAGGCCCAGGGCATCAGAGGAGCATCACATTCTGAGCTTTTTCTGGATCATCCTGAATTAACCTCTGTGAATAAGCAGGCCCACATCTCACAGTGAAATTATCAACCTGACTGGCATGAAATCAGCAACCGAAGGTAAGCAGAATATTTTTCAACAAGGCTGTAAATTAAAGCAAAGAGGCTCTTTAGGGGATAACTGAAGGCTCATAGCTGAAGACAGAAAGAGCCATAGTAGCTGCTGAAGGGATTGTTTAAATGAAGAGTTCGTCCAATGACAAATTAAAGTCCTAATCCTGATAAAATATATGTGTCTTCAATGTTGTTCTCATGATTGATCTTGTTATTAAAAAAAAAAATGAAGTCGCATACTTTCCAAGTAAACTTGTTATTTGTTGCACAGGGAGAAGCATCAGTCCATTATGTCACATGAGAAAGCCTTCATGAAAGTGAGGCTCTAGTTCTGACCGCTGCTGTTTTGAGGGACTTCTGCTAAAGCCGGGTTCAAAGGCTGTGATTACTAGCATTGTTGCTGCAATGACTACAGCACCAAGGAGAGCTGTCCCTCCAGATCACCCAATCCTGCAAAAACGTCCTGAGCACCTTGACTTTCCCACGCACGCACCCACCGCACTCATGCGCGCTCTCTCTCTCTCTCTCGCTCTCTCTCTCTCTCTCTCTCTCTCTCTCTCTCTCATATGAAGTTTTTAAATGCTTTCATGGGGTACACCACCATCAGACCCCAGTACACCAGCATTAGTAGTAGCATATCACTTCCACACTGGCTTTCTTTACCACTTCCAATCAAGTCAGTTGTGCTGCAGATTCATATGTGCCATAACTTTCAAAAGTTTGATTCCTTCTTCAGTTGGTAACTGTGACAATCCATCAAGGATTGAAATGGCATACAATGCTGTAATTCTTACTTTCACTGAGAACTATATCCTTTCTTCATTCTTACTTAACTTCACAACAGTTCCCATATAGCCTTACTTACAGAACACTATCCATAAATATATACAGGAGGAATGGCATTCTCTGGTCCTCAGTCTTTGTGATTTTCTTTACCACAGAAAACTGCCATTAATTTTGCTGAGTGAAATCTCTTCTCAGTTTAAATCATCTAAGCAAGTCATTTCTTCCTTAGACAGTATGAATAGTATTCAGTAGAAACTTAAACTTTGTTTTACAAAATGATTTGATTTATAATGCAAACCTTTGCAAGCCCAATCCCGAGCTTCCCAGAGCCCAGAGCTACAGTGGTGCCGAAATGGCTACTGCTGCATCCCGTGGGGCTAGGAAGCAGCGCTGGGGTTACTCAGGATAAGGGAGCTTATGCTCCCTTACCCTGTGTAGCAATCAGGAAGCACCAATGGGTCTCCTCAGATCTGCACCCACTATTGAGCATGTTGGGTCTCTGTGACGTCCATGGCTGGCGGAGACCTCGCCCCTTTGGGTGTGCCCTAGCACGGGGGGCTTACCCGGACGATGCGTGCCGGTCGTCGGCGAAAAGAAGAACGTGAGGCAGATATAGTGGATTTATACAGCCGGTTTACTCTTGTTAAGTTCTTCACACTCATGGGGCCTGTTACGTCACAGGCCCCTTTATTTTACATAGACTGGTGGCGTCGGCGAACACCCGGCCCGTTCCCCACGCCGGCCTGACCCCTTGGGGCTTCAGGCCTGGCTCTCCCACTGCTGTCTGTCGGCCAGGGGTACGGGTTCCCGAGAACTGCAGTACCTTGGCTGGGGGTCTGCTCAGCTGTCCCCAGGAGGGCCCCTTGTAACTCCGGTCTTGCTCCTCGAATCCCTGGCCTCCAATGGGGTCTGTTGAGAGGGGGTCCTGGCTGTTGTAGACTTGCCTCTCCGATTTTTACCCCAGGACCCAGACATGACTAGGGCCTGGAGGCTCCCAGCCCCTGGCCCTTCTCTCCAGGGCTGAGGTCAGCCGAGTTCCCTGAGGAGCCTCGGTTGTCTGGATGAGGCTGGGGTGGCTACCCCCTTTCGCCTCCTCTGGGATCCCTCTCCCGACTGGAGAGGAGCGACCTCTCCCTAGGCCTCCCAGCCTCCTTATGAGGCTCCCCTTGTTCTGCTCCAGCCCCGCCCTTTCCACCCACGTGCCTGCTGACTGCTCCCAGGAGGCACCAGGGCCTGCTCCCAGGGAAGGGACTTGGCTGGGGTCCCAGTCCTGATAGTAGTCCTGTTGTACTCCAGAGGAGGCCCTTACCCCTGAGGAGGACCCTGCTCCAGGTTGATTCCAGGCCACCTGGGCTGGGCCTAGGTGACAGTCTCCCAGGCCAGGAGGGGGGGATAGGCTATGGCAGCAGGGCCTGCCGCTATCTCCCCCCCTCTCCTTCCCCTGCCACACCTTTCCCCCACCCTCCCCCAGCCCCAGAATGCCACCCTCCCCACCTCAACTTACCATTCCACCCTCCGGGGCTGGGCAGGATACTGACTGTCGCAGGCATGCCTTATGGCACAATTGTGACAGTGTACTGGAGGTGGGCTGGCACAAGCCCATCAAGATTGGGCTCTAAGGTTGAAATCCTAACCACACTTTCCTGAGTGTAAGCCCCATTGAACAAAATAGGACTTACTCCTGAGTAGATCTGGTTAGGACTATGCCCTAAATCTCACTAAGCTCCATGGGACGTACTTCAGAGTAAGCATATTTAGGCTTCTATCCTATATACACTTACCTGGGAGTAATTCCCATTCAATTCAATGGACCTTGCTTTTGAGTAGACACACATAGAACTGCATGGTTAATTAATCACTCTCTTTGATTGCTCTTGTTATCTCACACATATCACTCTGCTGTGAAAAGGAAGTGTTATTTTATCATTCTTAACAGTATTTATGTACTGCTTTTCAACACAAAAGTTCACAAAGTGGTTTGCAGACAAAATCAAAATTAAATTCCATCCTCAGGATCTAGAAAAAAGGGATTAAGAATAAAGCATCCAATGTTATTATGCCATTATAAGATGGAAAGGTTACATCTGGAGAATTGTGTCCAATTCTGGTTGCCACGTCTCAAAAAGGATAGTGGAAGTGGAAAAGGTGCAGAAGTGAGTGACCAAAATATTTAGTGGGTTAGGGCACTTTCCTTACTAGGAGAGGCTAAAATGGATAGAGGGATGCTCTCTTTTCTCTTGCATGATAGCAGAACCAAGGACATCCATTAAAATCGTCTGGCAGGAGAGTTAGAACAAACAAAATAAGTTCTTTAGCATAATTAATCTGTGGGAACTCTTTACCATAGAATGTTGTGATGGCACCTGGCCTAGATGCCTTTAAAAAGGTATTGGAAATATTTATGGAGGAGAAGCCTATCACAGGTAACAAATATCGATAGTGTATGCAGCCTCTGGGTTTTAGAGGTAGCCCATCTCTGAATGCCAGATGCAAGTGAGGGCAATAAGAGAGGTATCTTGAGTGCTTTCAGAGGCATCTGATGGGTCACTGTGAGATACAAGAAGCTGGGCTAGATGGGTCTTTGGCCTCACCTGGCAAGGCTCTTCTTATGCTCTCTCACTCTCAGGGGAATTAAATGTCCTCCATTTGAGAAAAGCTTACAATTGGAGTTTTAAATAATTATTCAATTAAGAATTAATAAAGCAACTTCTATCTTAATTAAACGTTAAATTGAGCCAAAAAGGCTTACTCGCATTAACAGATACAGTAAAAAGTTGTCTCTTGCTACATAATGAAGACTTGCTGTTGCCAAGGAAAAGCATTTTAAAAATACAGGAACATGAAACTGTTAAATTTTACCCTTGTGAAGATTGTTAAAATGAGTCCAAGTAATGGGAATTTTTGTAATTAACCTTGACCTAAGAAATACTGAATGTATTTGCCACCCACATAATAAGATTAAGGCTGCTTTAGTTAGCTAACCTTTTGACCACTAGCAACAGTAACAGTCCAATCCTAACCAAATTTCCAGCACTGATGCAGCCCTGAGATAAGGGAACAAGCATTTCCTTATGTTGAGAAGGTGTCTGTTACTGCTCACCCCCACCCCACCCCAACACACAACACAGCATATACCCCATTGGCATGGCTGCAACAGCACTGGAAAGTTGGTTAGGATTGGGCTATGAAGCTGAAATCCTAATGCACACTTTCCTGGGGGTTAGCCTTACTGGATAAAATAGGACATACTTCTGACTAGACATGCATAGGATTGTTCCCAGTGTTGGGAAAACAAGCTGCACCTGCAGAAATCCCCTCCTCTATACAAAGCTCAGGAGCCCTAAAGTAGAAAGGTTGGCCACCCCTGACCTAAATGAACATTTTGTCAGGGGTCCTTCACGTGGTGACACACTTCCTATAATGCAGCCACAAATAGGATACCTGGGTCTCAATTCTCAACCTGCCTGCTGCTGCACTAGGGTACCTCAGTCTCTTGTGAGGCCCAGGTTTGGCTCCATGTAGCTTTGCCCTTTGGCTCTGTTATGTGAAAATCCCCTTTTTCCTTTTAAGTTGTGATTTTTATATCTGGTTATGTTATTATGGACTAAGATATCATACAGGCCAAGCAAACAAGCCCAGTTTCCAAAGGCCCTGGTCAAAACCACATGGAGTGCACAACCCCCACTTCCCTGTAGGTCAATGTATGCATTGTATGGTTTTAAGAGCTATATGCAAAAGTGTCTCCTGATCCATTTACTGTGTATGCAAAACAAGTCGGCCGGCACCTCCAGAGGAAGAAGTCTATTGTTCTTTTGTTGTGATTCAATTACTCTTAAGTACCCTATGCAAACTGCCTCCAGGGGTTGGCTGAGTTCCCCCACATAGGAAGCCAGCATGGCTGATAGCTGACTTCTGATCATCCTTTTCTGGCATGCTCCACGTGTCCCAGTGTGTGTAGTGAGCATGCGCATCCAGGAGGCCACATCCGGGTCATTTGAGGTCAGCAAAAACCCTTAAAAGAGAAAGGCTGCCATGTGTGCTCTCTCGCTCTCTCTCTCTCTCTCTGGCTGCCCTCCATAGGACAGGTCCTCCATAGGACTTTTCCCCCCTCCTATCCATCTGCTCCCCAGGACAGGTAACTATATCTTGCGTCTGGAATCTTTTCCCTTCTCCCCCCCCCTTTTTTCTCCCATTCTCTCCCCATCTTAGTTAGCAACTGGGTTATGCAGACCAGGGACCCCTAAAATCTTTCCCTACAACCTATCCTTTTCTGATTCCTTCTAGGATGCACCAAATACATGGCACATGCAACCACCATAAAGCTAGGTACACAGGATCCAAGTACTAGGAACCAAGAAACATATACTTACCATTTTCCATGTGCATTATGTTTACCTGTGTGTTTTTTGTAATAAAAATATAATTGTTGATAGAAAGTTATCTTTCTCCCAGTCTCCTCTTTAAGCTACAAGGGATTATCTCTGCATTACGCTGTTTTGCTATCTAGCCTGCGATCCTGTAGTTTCCAAAAAAGGGTAATATAATAATTCCCCTTAAAACATAACAGCCCTTTTTGGTTACAGCTCATCCTTGGGAGTATAGCAGTAAGGGCCAACTGTCTTCACCGCCATTACTATGTCCAAGCTCCTATCTTGGGCTTTCTTCCCATATCCCCTATACAGCTTTCTGTTCTTCCTTTCCTCCTCTTCATTTCATCCCATGGTTCTTTTTGCAGGTCCCATTTCCTCCACATCATTTTTCTCTATCACTTTTATCATCCTGCCCCTTCCTTCTGACCTCTGCCTTCCATCTTTTCCTTTTATACCTGACCTCCAATTTACCTTTCTCTTCTATTGACTCTCTTTTCCCTGGGCCCAGTCTGATGTCCCTGTTATGGGCCAAGTCCAGCCACAATCACTTGCCCAGGTGTCATTGGTCTGTCATCCCAGCTAGCCAAGCATGGGCAAGGGCTGGTCCCACTACTATGCATCTCCCTCCTACCCCCGTAGGTGGAGCCATTTGTTTCCACCTCCATTATCTATGGCAGTGGTTCTCAAACTCTTTGGGAGAGTTTGAGAGCCACTAGGTGCTGGGGGAGGCAGCTCAGAAGGGCTGCAGGGGCTTGGGTGCACTTACCCAAGCCTCCTGCAGGGCTCCTGGCAGCTGTGAAAGTGAAAGTTGAGCGATCATGCTCCACTTCCACTTTAGTGGATACAGGGTGCAATCACTCCGCTTTTACTTTCAGTGCTGCGGGGAGCCCTGCAGAAGGTCGCGCAGGGCTCCCTGCACCCCTGGGAGGCTGTAGGAGGCTTGGGTAAGTGCACCCAAGCCCCTTCAGCCCCCCTGAGCGGCATGATCCTGGGGATTGCACTGCTGCCTTCTCCCTGCCTTAAGGGGCAGAGGCCAGGGCCCACAGCCTGGGGCATCACGACGCCCCAGTTTGAAAAGCCCTGATCTGTGGGATCACCAGAGCCTAGCTGCTGGGTGAGGCCATATCGGCTGCTGCCCAGTTGATTGATGGCTGCTGCAGTTAGGCTGCTGCCTGGATAACTAGCAGAACTGCACAAGTTTCCACCACTGCCAGCTGAAAACTGGCCTGTCTTCTGGGTGTTGCTGGGAACTCATAGCCAACCATAAGGTCAGTTGAACCCCTTCACTTCTGGTGGTGGGCTGGGGGGAGGTAGCAACCTGGTGACATCTGCCACCTCTCTCACAGTCTGCCTAACTGGTCTGCCTAGGTGTCCTAACCTCTTCTTGTGATCTCAGAGGCCATACATGAAGAGGGCAGGGAAGACTTTTTCTCTAGCATTACTGCTTCTACTAAAGTCAGGGGTGGATAGAATTCTGGGAGTGAAGAGGTGCTTTGCAAAAAACTGTCAAGATAAAAATGGTAAGTCATGTGCTGGTGGTGTAAGGTGTGGCTGTGCATGTGTGCTGATTATGTTAGGGGTGTGGATGGCAGAATTTGAGACAGGCTTGGGAAGTAGATTGACTTGCATCACCCCTGATGATGAAGGAGATGATGATTTATACATTGCTGTTCATAAAAAAAGTTGCAAACATGATTTCTTATCCCAAAGGAGTTCACAATCTAAAAACAACAACAACAACAACAACACACACACATATTAACCCATTTTCCAGCACTGGCATAGCTGTGCCAATTGGATGCGTGCTGCATCCTGCTGTTGGGGGACACTCATGGAGGCCACCTCAAAGCAAGGAAAGGTTTGTTTCCTTACCTAGGAGCTGCGTTGCCCTTATGTTGGTGCTGGAAAGTGGGTTAGGATTGTGTCCTTAGGAATTGCTTAGCATCAACACTCTTTTTTTTTTTTTGGGGGGGGGGAGTAAAGTGAGATCTCACTGTGATAAAATCTTACTTCCCATCATCATTGGTAAATAGGCATGAAATAAAAGCATTTAACTGAAAACATAATTGCATCTACTGCTCTGTGGTTACATATTTTGGAATCTGCAGTAAAATTGTACAATATCCTACAGTCAATTCAAGAGCTGCTAACAGAAGTTGAACTGACAGATGATGTTAAAAGTTAAAAGCATATAAAACCTCAACACAAGCCAGTTGGGACCCAAAGTCATTTCCTATTTAAGGAATGTACATTAGTCAGCACCATCAATATTTTACATTGTGGCTAAAACAATTTATAAAAGATTGTTTCATTATCCCCCCCCCCCCAATAAGTTAAAATTTCCTTCATAGAATTTAATTTGCTGCTCCTTTCAGTCTTCATGTCTCATCCCAGTAACAGAATACAATCTTGTTGTTCTAGGAAAGAAAGTAGGAGTTAATATCTATTGGCAAATTTGTCCCTTAAAACTCACTGATGACACTTAAAATTATGCCAAGGAATAAATCATTCCTCTTTTCATTCTCACTAGAGACTCTGCTTTATACACACATTTTGTAACATAAATCTTTTATCAGCCTGACATCAATAGAGAAGCTGTGTACGGCTGCAGCCTCCACTGAATATCTAAGTGGAAATGTTGAATAGATAATAAAACACCTTTATGTCTTCCAACCAGCAGTTTACCCCATCTGCATTTATAAAAGCTTAAAGCATTGTCTTTACCTGAGATAATCCCCAAGCAACAAAGACATCTCCTATCCCTTCTTTTTTATTATTACCATTATTACATTGGATTTTTAAAAAATAGCACTCATTTGATTAGTAGCAGAAAAAAATAGATATAAATATGCAAGGGAATACATTTCTAATACCAATATTTGTAAGCAGGCTGCAAAGATGGATTTAAGGTCCTTGGTGAATCACCAGACCTCTAATGCCATTTGGACTCTAATGCCAACACCTGAACTTTAATGCCATAATGATGGATTTAAGGTACCTCGTGGAATCGCCTGAACTCTAATGCCATTTTGGCATCAATGTGTAGGCAGCTGCCTTAGAAAGAGTCAGATATAATTGATCCATCTAGTTCAGGATTGTCTACTTTGAGTAGCAGTGTCTTACCATGGTTTCAGACAAGGGGAGTTTCCTTGCTCTACCTGAAGATATCAAGGCTTTAATCTGGAACCTTCTGCATGAAGAGTGATGGCCTTGTCTCCAGTGGAGGATATCAAAAATTCAGAAAAAGGCTTTTTCCTAAGCTTTTAATATTTTTAACCTGTGACTGAATTTGTCGGCTTTCTTTTATTTCATATATTCGTAAAAGAAATTCTGTGTCTTGTTTCTTACACAGCTCTCTCCTCTCTCCAGCATTCCTTCTTATTCTCACTGGCTAAATTCTAGTAGACCACCCCCAGTTGCTTGCTTGTTGGAAGAACAGGGCATCTTATCTGAATTTTGAGCCCTGCTGATGGTCTTCCTCATCCATGTCCAAAATGTGTGGATAAATCTCTCCCCTGCTTCTTCCTCCAGCATTTGTTCTGGTCCATCTTCTCACTGTACCTTCATTTCTCTCCTTTCCTTCCCAGCCATCTTGGATTCATTCTTTGGCTACAGAGTCTGGCTTACCCATTCCTCTCTGCTTTCTATTTTCTTAATACTCTCCTGATGTTCACCCATTTGATCCTTCTCCACCATTTGGGTCATCCTAAGTATCAGAACAGTAAAAGTGCCCAGAAGTTCTCCGTTGCTTTATTCATCTACTGAGAGCCCATCATTCTTGGCAGCAAGGGAGGCCTTTGGACTCTCCATTTCATTGGCAGGAATACAATGTGATCTTATGCTGGGCCAAGCCATTCATGATATCAGTTTCATAGAATCATAGAGTTGGAAGGGAGTTCACAAGGTCATCTAGTCCAACCCTGTCTGTGGCAGGAAATCCTTCTAGAGCAGTGTTTCAAACTGTGGGTAGCAAGCCAATTTCATGTGGGTCTCCATTCATTGCAATGTTTTATTTTTTAATATATTAGACTTGATGCTACCATGGTATGTGACTGCATTTGGGGATATGTTACAGACCTGCACTTTTAACAGGCTT
This sequence comes from Tiliqua scincoides, assembly GCF_035046505.1. NCBI lineage: Eukaryota > Metazoa > Chordata > Lepidosauria > Squamata > Scincidae > Tiliqua > Tiliqua scincoides. The sequence goes on along the minus strand of NC_089821.1, from coordinate 191,523,364 downwards.
CTATGTATATTCTTTAAACAATGATAGTCAATGGGACTTACTCCTGGGTAAGTGTGGGTAGAATTGCAGTCTAGGTTTGTTAAAAATTCTCCTGCTTGATGATGTCACTTGCGGTTATGACATCACTTCCAGTGGTCCTGACAGATTCGCATTCTAAAATGTGGTTTCCAGTGCTAAATGTGCGAGAACCACTGTTCTAGAACATCTCCAGCAGGTACCTGTCAACCCTTTGCTTGAAGATCTGCAGTGAGGGAGAATCCACCACCTCCCTTGGTAACTGGTTCCAGTGGTGTAGCTCATGGTCATGTAGCCCAGTGCCAATCTCAAAATGTTGCCCTGGAAGTGATGTCACAACCAGAAGTGACGTCATACCCTGGCTTTTAAATGTAAAAACTGGGAGGAACCCATTTCCTCTCCCAAGCAGCTCACCACCCACTTGCTCTGCTGCCTCAGTGGCATAGCTAAGGCATCTATCTGCTACCTGGGGTCAAAGAAGATTTGTAGCCCCACCCAGATAAAAGCAGATTTAATTAAGTGAATAAACAAAAAGTGTGCCTTTGATTCGTTTGAGACATTGTGCTGGGGTGAAGAGGGACAGTTATTCTCCCCCTGCTAAATATAAGAGGAGCACCACTTGAAAAAGTGCCTTTTTACACAGTTAGCAGGGGTAACTGTATTATGATACATGGAAATGAGAGCTGACTCATATTAACACCTTATTGGTATCATGATAACATGACATTGCAACATGTCAATAACATAATAACATGTCATTGGCTCTCAGAACAATCAGTCTCATAGGTCAGCTTTGAGTTAAGACAATCCACTTTTTGTTCCATAAGGCAGTTGTGTTTTCATTTTCTGGTTAATTGGCCATAACTTTTGACAGAATACACATATTCCGGTGCAGTTTGTTTCATTGCATTCTGCATTAAATTACCTTTCTGATGATATATAGCATGGTGGTATTATTCATACATACCAAGATTTTCACAATTTTGGTCACTAGTGTCAAGCTCAGCTTGTTGCCCCCCAAAGCTTGATGCACAGTGCAACTGCTACTCCCTGCACCCCCTTAGCTATGCCACTGATTGGTTCTACTGCTGAACCGCCCTTACTGTCAAGAATTTCTTGCTGATGTCCAACTAGAGTCCCTGCTCTTGCAATTTGTACCCATTTGATTTAGTTCTACTATCAAAGGTGGTTGAGTACAGATTGTTCCCTCTTCCATATTAAAGACCTTTGGGTATTTGAAGTGCATTATCATATCTCTTCTCAGCCTTCTCTTCATGTCAGGTTAAACATACAAAGTTCCCTCAACTTTTCCTCATAGGGCTTGTTCTCCAGTCCTCTGATCATTCTCATCACTCTTCTTGTAACCCACTCCTGTTTGGCTGCATCTTTCCTAAAGTGAGGTGCCCAGAATTGGACACAATAGTCCAGGTGAGATCTTACCAGTGTGGCATTTCCTCCCCTCCATGCCTTGAAAGGTAAGTTTGAGAAAAAGGGGAAGAGAAAAAGTGACATCAATGAAGTCTGGTGACCAGTGGCGTAGCTATAGGGGGTGGTGTGATAAGTACTACAGGTGCTGTCTAAGCGGCTCATCCCACTCACCATTCCAAGTGGCAGTAGCAATGTGCAGATGGTCGCTGAAGTAAATGGCATCTCCTGCTTGTTGCCACAGCCAGCTCAAATAGCTCCGATGGTGAATAGGGGGTCACTTACACAGCGCATTGCAGTGCTTGCAGTACTTACTGCACCATCAGCCCCTGTAGCTATACCATTGCTGGTGACAGTAGAGGGCTAAGTTGGAGCTCCTTGGGCTTGATGTTTCTGAATTTTCAGGAAATCCTTGGAAATGGGTAAACTTTTTTTCAAAAGTTCAGAAAGGCCAAGGACTTCACGCTGAGATGGTCAGATTAAATCTGTAGTTCTAAGAAGACGTGACCACAGTATGTGGCAGCTAGATGTTCAGTTCCAGTATTCACATTTCTTAATATGTATGTCTTCATTATAGTACATTTTCATGAGTTTGGATTTTTTCCCTGTTTTGTTTTATTTTGACTAAGAACTCTAGGCAATGTTATTATTTTTTTTCTTTAATTGTTGCAATACATAATCTAATAAAAAAGGGGGAAATTAGAGGAGGATTTTTTTTTAAAAGGGGAAAAGTAGAAGGATCACTTTCCAAGTTTCAGATTGGCTCAGAAGATGACCTTACTTTTTCCCAAATTTAGGAAAAGAACTCTTATCATTTTTCCAAGTTAATCCAAGCTCAGCAGGAGAGAGTTTACCTCTCCATTCCAGAGAGAGTGAGCTAGAGCTTCAATTTCACTGTAGAAGGGCGAAGATACAAATGCTTACTGAGGCTTTTAAAATTAAATTGGTGTGTTTTAATTGTACTTTTGTTTCTCTCTCTCTCTCTCACACACACACACACACACACACACACACACACACACACACACACACACACACACACACACACACACACACACACACACACACACACACACACGCTGCAATCCTATACCCATTTTCCTGAGACTCACTCTGCAATTCTATTGACACTTACCTGGGAATAAGCCTTATAATATATTGGAAATTACTTCTGAGTACACTTGCATAGGATTGGGCTCTCAGCCCCACAGAATACAGTGTGGCTAACTTCTGAATAGATGTGCATAGAATTGCGCCATCAGCATTATTATTATTACTGCTGCTGTTTTCTCAACTGTTTAAAGATCTTTTTGGCACCATGTGCAGGTGCCACTGGAGGCCTTGTTCAGCAGTTAAAGCACCATTCTTCCCTTCTATGTGCACATTGATTGATATCAGCAGAATTTGCAAACATCTGGACAGAAGAATAGGCAAAACATATCACTCACGACTATTGGAGTCCTCTGGGGAAAACATGCTAACACAAGTTGAAGTGGCTGCCACAGTCAATAGCCAGACATTTTCACAAAAGAGGATTTAAAAGGATTGCAATACGGCCTTCCTGGAAGCAGGGGACCAAACTCTTCTTGCATTAGTTGCATTGTATTCTGACTGAAAGATCTGAGTATGCTTTACTGCTGGGATAAATAGAAGAGCTGAATGCTAGCTATTTGTTTAAAAGATGTTGTGATGAACAATTGTCTATAATTCTGGGATCAAATGCTCAAGAAAAAGAAATGCCACATACTACACGGAGGGGGATCAAAATGCATCTGCATTTAACTTATTTCACCAAACTACACAAGCAAATTAAAAGCATATTTTTTTAAAAAAAATCTATTATTATGCTTCATTAATGGCCAATCCTAATGGACGCATATGGTGTCACAAAAGCCACTACGCCATCATGTGCTTTAGGGGCACTGGCGCAAATGGCCAAAGGCGCTATGCACATGCCTGAACACTGCACCTGAACACTGCACTTTTATAGGTAAGGTGGTAGCAGGGGTAGTTTGAGGGTAACAAGGAGAGGATTGGGGTAGGGCAGGGGTCGGCAACCTTAAACACTCAAAGAGCCATTTGGACCAGTTTTCCGAGGAAAAAAGTCTCAGGAGCCACAAAACCCTTTTGACATCTAAAATGAAGATAATACTGCATATATAGTTTTTTTTACCTTTATGCTCTTATAGGTCCCGTTTTTATAATGTAGCCCCCTCTTGTAGTTTTTAGTTTGTTTTGTCATACATTCTTGTCATGCGTTTTCAGACGCCTGGTCCTCTATGGTGTTTTGCCTAATTCCAAGGCCATTCACTGCCTGGAGAATTATGCCCACTTTAAGCAAATTCGCTCCCCTTCTTTCCCCCAACAAATGACCCTGGTTCTGCCCTGCACTCCTGCTGGACCCCACCTCCAGGGTAGCTCGCCTGTTCAACCTGCAGAGGTCCTCTCTCCTGCCAGCAGCCTCCCACCACTACAGCAGACCCTGGGTCCTCAGCAGGTCTTGGGCACAGCAGCCACACTTCAAACTCCAGTGTCTCCAGCAGTCCCTTAGTCACAAAGTCAGTCAGAGTATCCAGGGCAGAGTCCAAAGTCAATAAGCCAAGTCACAGTCCAAGGTCAGATTCCAAAGTCAGTCAAATCAGTCAGAGTATCCAAGTCAAAGTCAATAAGCCCAGTCAGTCTCCTTCTCCAACCCATACCCCTCTTCCTGCCTCAGGTGCTCCTTATATCCCTGAGGGCCCTATTGCCTTCAAGTGGCTGTAGCTGTGCAGCACACTCTGCTGGATGCCCAGGCCTTACCCTTAAAGGGGCCACTGCTGACACCACATCTACCTCCTCACTAGATCTTCCAGGATTCCAATACATATGGCGGTTATGACATCTGCTTACCTTACATGGATACTAAAGAACTCCCCCCCCACCTTCCAGAGGCACCCTGCTGGAAGGAAAAAAGGACACAGACTCCAGAGGTGGGGAAGAGAAGAAGCCAGAGCTGGGGGGGGGGAAGGTGGGGGGCAGCCACAGGCCAGCTTCTGCCCTGCCTGCCTGCCCTCCCTCCCTCAGGCTGCAACCCTCTCCACACTATCCTGGGAGTAAGCCCCATTGACTACAATGGGACTTCTAAGCAGACAAGTTGGTTGGAGCTCTCAGGTTGCAGTCCTCTCCACACTTTCCTGGGAGGAAGCCTCACTGACTGCTTGTGAGTAGACCTACATAGGAGAGGGCTGAGGCTGCAGCCCTCCACACCTTCCTAGGAGGAAGCCCCACTGACTACAGTGGGGCTTACTTGTGAGTAGACCTGCACAGGAGAGGCTGAGGCTACAGCCCTCCACACCTTCCTGGGAGTAGCCCAGGAACTACAGTGGTGCTTGCTCCCAGAACAGACCTTCCAGGTGCAGTCTCCCACCCCTTGAGCAGGCTCCAAGGCTGCAATCACAGGCACCCTTTCCTGCAAGTAAGCCTCATCCGCTGTAATGGGGCTTACTACTGAGTAGACACACAGGATGTCTCCTCTGCTGTGGAGGAAAAGCCTCTCCTTGCACTGAGTGGGGACCTGCTCAGGGAAAGGTGGGCTGCAAGGGCTCGCAGTGGCTGAGGAGGAGGGAGGCTCAGGATTGGCTGGTCTGTCTGCCAGTGAAGGGCCCTGAGCCATTCCAACTGAAAAAGCCAGGAGCCTGCCGGATGCTGATTGGCTGAGCCTGCTGGAGAGTTGGGGAAGGGAAAAACAGGGACCTTAAGCCTGCAGAGCGGGCAAAATTGAAAAGGGAAACCAATGTGGGGCAGGTGGGGGTGAAGGGAGAGGAGGGCAGTGAGCTCAGGGGGCAGAGGGAAGCAGCCTGCCCTCCCAACACAGGTGCCTCCTGTCACCCCCTTTGTCACTTTCACCCGGAGGAGCCGCAGCAGACAGCTGAAAGAGCCACATACGGCTCCAGAGCTGCAGGTTGCTGACCCCTGGGGTAGGGAGTGACTCCGACAGAGTGGTTTGAGGGCAAGAAGAAACCAGAGACTGGCAGGCTGTACAGTTAAGTCTATGCTTGATTGAATTAGAAGGCAGCAGTTGAAATCGAAAAGTTTGGGTATCAGTTAAAAGAAACCAACAGCACAGAAACAGAGAGGGAATTGGCCCACATTCAGGGTTTAATGTAACACAGGCATATGCTTACACACCTTCTACAACAGTTTGTAGAAGATCCTACTTGTTATTTTCTAGAGCTGAAATGAAAGTTCTCCAAGTTTGCAACTGCTGCCCACTTTTCTCTCTTAAAAATGGGAAAAGATGTCCTGAAGCCTGACCTTTTGAACAGTTTCATTCTGCAAAAGTAAAAATGCAAGTGTAAAGTTTCACTATGCAGTATCAACAATCCTAAATCTAGACTGTATGAGAATGATGTCAAATCACAGCAGGACACTTTAGAAGGCTTAACAAATGGTGATCTCTCTGTATATCATCCCTCATGAGCATAGTTTAAGCTAGAACATATTTTAGGAAGATGATGAACGACATGTGAAAGGACTAAAAGTACAAGAATTGCGTTTAGAAGGCAATAGCTTAGAAGGATTTTTTTCGGGGGGGGGGGGCTTATTTGAAATTGGAAGAAGGGTGAAACTTGCCCCTTAATGACTGTGACTATGAAGTGAAAATCACAGCAAGTAGATAACTTGCAGGCTGAGTTTCAATTACAAGGGCAAAGAAGAAATGACAAGGGATCCGAATGAGCTGCCTGCCTTGTCTGCTTCAAAAGCTTTCCGATCAGAATGTAAGCTTCTACATATCACCATGCGAGTAAAGCCTGCAGTTCAAATGGAAACATAATGTTCTCACTCTGCCTACCTTTAGGTAGAACTGCGTAGGTGGTCCATCATTTTCTTCCATGATTCTGGAAAGTGTATAGTTTCATCAGTGATCAGATAATGCTTTCTTCTGTTCATGAGTTCTGTGGTACACCCTACAAATGTGGCTAGACCAGGTGACATCATTAGTATCCACCAAGGACAATTAAAGTAGACTGTGCTCTAGGATTCAGATATTGGTGAGTAATCTGGAGCATCTGCGTTAAAGCAGGATTATGTCTCCAACATCCTCAAGTTTTAAATGAATCATGAGTCTATGTGTGTATTCCTAAAAAAACCTACTTTTTATTAGCCAACTTTCCCACACAAATTAAATTAAGAGAACACCTCTCTGATTTCTTAAAAGGGAACCATAGCCTTAATTATATAGTCTCATCATACATCTGATGGTGGACGGTAGTCTATGAAAGTTTGTACTGAAACTGATTAGTCTTTAAGGTGCTGAAAGATTCTTTGCTAACTAAAGAAGCATATACTACCTCAATATCACATTGTTTAAGATCTAGTCTAAGCGTTTCTCAGTGTTTCTCCCCTGATGTATCGCTTGCCATCGTGCTGTCCTCAGAGGTACCACCAGAAGTAACTGGCAATGACATCATTGCCAGTTACTTCCAGGTTCAGAAACCTCAATGGGAGTTTCAAAGGTCATTAAGAGGCTCAGGGAAGGCAGGAGAGCTTTTTTGCACTCGAAAACCATGCACTACAGCTTTGCCCACCAGCTCTCGCTTCCTATTGCCATTGGAAGTTCCCATCGCAATCCCACCACCAGGTGGTGGGTGCTATGCATACAGTGTGACCAGATGTCATAACTGCAAAAGAGGACAAAGTACCCCCAAATGTAGGACATTCAAGAAAAATGTAGGACACGGCAAAATAAAAGCTAAATACATTCATATTGATTTCATGTGGTTAAACACTATATTATTACTACATTTAAAACTATATTACATATAATATATTACATATAATTTATTAATTACAAGAAGGTTATGTGCTGCCTGCAGCGGCCCACTCACAGGCAGAAGGAGGACTTTTAAGTTCTTTCCCAGGACACAAGTCTAAAAAAGAGGACATGTCTTGAAAAAGAGGATGTCTGGTCACCCTGTATTCATACCACCCAACAGTGTACCACTAGTGGTATGTGTACCACTATGAAAAACTCATTATAGATGAGCCGAATTCTGAATTGAGCCAATGGAGGTTACAATAATATGTACCGGTTGCAAATTAACAAAAAAACTATGTTCAGTTGCATCTAACTATCCATATTTCGCTTCATGAAGGATCAGTTTGCATAGCACTGTTTTCTTACAAAATAATGATGATGATAATAATAAATAATCACCACCATCATCATCTTAAATCAGTAATGGGCATTTCGTTGACCTCACCAGGGCTAAGAGTTTTCCAGGGGATTAGAGTTCAGAGCAGTCCTTGTGCAGGTTATACGTAGAACGGAGGTCCAAGCAGCCTCTTTTTCTTCTCACCGATGTCTCAGCAGCCATGCACTAGCCCCAAATACATTATTCATGACATTTTAATATCTGCATGATAAAGCAAATGAAAAACTTCCCATGAGAAAAGACTACCCTAGTAATGTGTGCTTTTTTAAAAATCCATTCCTGTTGTAGGCAGAGACCCCATTAAGGAAAAGTAACCACATCTACATCTTTTTTACATTAGTCTAATTCAATATAAAATGGAAAGGAGATGTCTGTTGAACAGAAAAGGACAAAGACGGAAGATTGTGGAATTCGGCAAATGTATTTCCATTCTAGTACCTTCAGAGCTGAAGTAAAGGATCTAAAGGTTTGAATGATGCTGTCTGACCAGCCCCTGCTTCATACAACTAGAACACCAGCAGGCTGTAGGATGCATCTTCTGCCCCCTCCCCCCAGCATGCAATGGCATCATTGTCCAATTGCATGGGAGTTGTAATTTCTTTAAACCCCCCCCCCTTTCCTCAGTTCATGATTTAAATGGTACCATTTAGATTGCCCAGGGAGAGAAGTTCAGAGTGAGCTCATGGGACACTCCCGTTCTGATTGTGTGAGTTGTACTGCCATGTTTGCTATTGTTACAAGGATTCATCACAGCTCCTCATTCTGCTCACCTTTGCTGTTGTTCGATTCCAGCTACGCAAAGGTGCAATGAACAAAGAACAAAGAACGAGCACAGGTGGGAGAACTGGAATGTCTGGTAACAAAGGAAAACATTGACATAGTGGGCATAATGGAAACCTGGTGGAATGCAGAGAATCAGTGGGATACCGCAATCCCGGGCTATAAACTCTACAGGAGGGACAGGCAGGGGCGCGTTGGAGGTGGGGTGGCCGTTTATGTTAAGGAAGGGATAGAATCCAGCAAAGTAGAGATTGAAGGTGGGTCCGACTCCACCGTAGAATCTCTGTGGGTTAAATTACCAGGCTTGTGTAGCGATGTAATACTGGGGGCGTGCTATCGTCCTCCAGACCAGAAATCTGATGGGGACCTTGAAATGAGGAAACAGATCAGGGAGGTGACAAGGAGGGACAGGGTTGTAATCATGGGGGACTTCAATTATCCTCATATTGACTGGGTCAATTTGTGTTCTGGTCACGATAAGGAAACCGGATTTCTTGACGTGCTAAATGACTGTGGCTTAGATCAGCTAGTCACGGAGCCCACCAGAGGACAGGTGACTCTGGATTTAATTTTGTGCGGTACGCAGGACCTGGTTAGAGATGTAAACATTACTGAGCCATTGGGGAACAGTGATCATGCTGCGATCCGTTTTGACGTGCACATTGGGGGAAGAATACCAGGCAAATCTCTAACAAAAACCCTTGACTTCCGATGGGCGGACTTCCCTCAAATGAGGAGGCTGGTTAGAAGGAGGTTGAAAGGGAGGGTAAAAAGAGTCCAATCTCTCCAGAGTGCATGGAGGCTGCTTAAAACAACAGTAATAGAGGCCCAGCAGAGGTGTATACCTCAAAGAAAGAAGGGTTCCACTAAATCCAGGAGGGTGCCCGCATGGCTAACCAGCCAAGTTAGAGAGGCTGTGAAGGGCAAGGAAGCTTCCTTCCGTAAATGGAAGTCTTGCCCTAATGAGGAGAATAAAAAGGAACATAAACTGTGGTAAAAGAAATGTAAGAAGGTGATATGGGAGGCCAAGCGAGACTATGAGGAACGCATGGCCAGCAACATTAAGGGGAATAATAAAAGCTTCTTCAAATATGTTAGAAGCAGGAAACCCGCCAGAGAAGCGGTTGGCCCTCTGAATGGTGAGGGAGGGAAAGGGGAGATAAAAGGAGACTTAGAGATGGCAGAGAAATTAAATGAGTTCTTTGCATCTGTCTTCACGGCAGAAGACCTCGGGCAGATACCGCTGCCCGAACGGCCCCTCCTAACCGAGGAGTTAAGTCACATAGAGGTTAAAAGAGAAGATGTTTCAGACCTCATTGATAAATTAAAGATCAATAAGTCACCGGGCCCTGATGGCATCCACCCAAGAGTTATTAAGGAATTGAAGAATGAAGTTGCAGACCTCTTGACTAAGGTATGCAACTTGTCCCTCAAAACGGCCACGGTGCCAGAAGATTGGAGGATAGCAAATGTCACGCCTATTTTTAAAAAGGGAAAGAGGGGGGACCCGGGAAACTATAGGCCGGTCAGCCTAACATCCATACCGGGTAAGATGGTGGAATGCCTCATCAAAGATAGGATCTCAAAACACATAGACGAACAGGCCTTGCTGAGGGAGAGTCAGCATGGCTTCTGTAAGGGTAAGTCTTGCCTCACGAACCTTATAGAATTCTTTGAAAAGGTCAACAGGCATGAGGATGCGGGAGAACCCGTGGACATTATATATCTGGACTTTCAGAAGGCGTTTGACACGGTCCCTCACCAAAGGCTACTGAAAAAACTCCACAATCAGGGAATTAGAGGACAGGTCCTCTCGTGGATTGAGAACTGGTTGGAGGCCAGGAAGCAGAGAGTGGGTGTCAATGGGCAATTTTCACAATGGAGAGAGGTGAAAAGCAGTGTGCCCCAAGGATCTGTCCTGGGACCGGTGCTTTTCAACCTCTTCATAAATGACCTGGAGACAGGGTTGAGCAGTGAATTGGCTACGTTTGCAGACGACACCAAACTTTTCCGAGTGGTAAAGACCAGAAGTGATTGTGAGGAGCTCCAGAAGGATCTCTCCAGACTGGCAGAATTGGCAGCAAAATGGCAGATGCGCTTCAATGTCAGTAAGTGTAAAGTCATGCATATTGGGGTAAAAAATCAAAATTTTAGATATAGGCTGATGGGTTCTGAGCTGTCTGTGACAGATCAGGAGAGAGATCTTGGGGTGGTGGTGGACAGGTCAATGAAAGTGTCGACCCAATGTGCGGCGGCAGTGAAGAAGGCCAATTCTATGCTTGGGATCATTAGGAAGGGTATTGAGAACAAAACGGCTAGTATTATAATGCCGTTGTACAAATCTATGGTAAGGCCACACCTGGAGTAATGTGTCCAGTTCTGGTCGCTGCATCTCAAAAAAGACATAGTGGAAATGGAAAAGGTGCAAAAGAGAGCGACTAAGATGATTACGGGGCTGGGGCACCTTCCTTATGAGGAAAGGCTACGGCATTTGGGCCTCTTCAGCCTAGAAAAGAGACGCTTGAGGGGGGACATGATTGAGACATACAAAATTATGCAGGGAATGGACAGAGTGGATAGGGAGATGCTCTTTACACTCTCACATAATACCAGAACCAGGGGACATCCACTAAAATTGAGTGTTGGGCGGGTTAGGACAGACAAAAGAAAATATTTCTTTACTCAGTGTGTAGTCGGTCTGTGGAACTCCTTGCCACAGGATGTGGTGCTGGCATCTAGCCTAGACGCCTTTAAAAGGGGATTGGACGAGTTTCTAGAGGAAAAATCCATTATGGGGTACAAGCCATGATGTGTATGCGCAACCTCCTGATTTTAGAAATGGGTTAAGTCAGAATGCCAGATGTAGGGAAGGGCACCAGGATGAGGTCTCTTGTTATCTGGTGTGCTCCCTGGGGCATTTGGTGGGCCGCTGTGAGATACAGGAAGCTGGACTAGATGGGCCTATGGCCTGATCCAGTGGGGCTGTTCTTATGTTCTTATACGCCACAGGCAGCAGCCCAAAACACAACCCAATTAATTTAAAATATGGTACTTGGATTTAAGATTATTATAGGCTCATTCCTGTGCTTTCACTGAGGCAGTGTGTTGTGGAAGGGGATGTGTCTTCTTTTGTACGTTTCCCAAAGAGATTCATGTTCAACATCACCTTTGATATGTTCTGCTTACACTCTGGAAAGGTCATATATATTGTTTTAAGAATGTAGTTCATTTATCACAGAACAGAGATACTGAGTGCAAAATGTCCAACATTTTAACGCCTTCTGAGTATCCCGCTCTTGGTGGAGAAATATTATGTGCTGTTTTTCTTGTCTATAACTCTAGAAAACATAGGGAGGACAAACTCAGCATGAAACTTGTCAGCCTTGATATTAGAGTGGGCAAGACTATTCCTGTTCCAAGAGATTTTGAATATTCGGCTGACATGAATTACTGTGGAGGTGTTGGAATCCTGCCCAGGGATAAGGAGCAACAGCAATGCTGTTTCAGCTGAAATTAATTACATATGAAGCTTTATCCTAATTGTGTGGGCTGGCCATCTTGGAGAAATTGTTAAACATGTCTTGGTATCTTTAGTAAAGGAAGAACCTTTTGGCAAACTTTCTTTTCTCACCCTGTGGTGATATATTTGAAAATATACGGGACAATGTGGTGGTGAAGCTTTCCAAGAGACAATGGGCGCAATCCTATCCTGCGCTGGAACAGGCAAGCCAGGAGGCTTGCGCTGTATCCAGCGCAGGATTGTGGTCACAAGTGGCTTAGCCAGAGGCAAGGAGAAACTTTTCCCTTTACCACTGGGTAAGGGCTATCTTTCCCCAATGTGTCTCCTTGGACTTGTGGAGGTGGTACAAGTCCGAGGAGAGTGGAGCAGTTTGAAGCCGCTCCGTTCTCCTGGGGAACAGGGGCTGGGATCCAGCAGTTATGCATAACTGCTGGATCCCAGCCCAGCCTCCCGCTCCCTGCCCACCCGCCCCCCAGGGCCGCCCATCACCCGCCCTCTCCCTGCCCAGGAACACCTCCCGACGCATCTGAGCCAATGCAAGGAGATGGGAGGAATCCAGCATGAAGGCTTCTGTCAGCCTCCGCAGGCCGGTGCTTCTGGGGGTGCCAGCCTGGCTTCCTCCTGAGGAGGCGCAAATGTACCTTACAGCATGCTTGTGACCTTCCCAGGCTGGCCCAAGGGACCTGGGCTGGCATAAGGAACAGTTAGGATTGCGCCCAGTGTCTCATAAGATATATTTCAACAACTATTTTCTGAAGACCAAAGATTTATTTCATGTATATCCCACATTTTTCCATCATGGAGCCATACCCAGGATAGGTGGTTTTCCACCTAGACCTGACTAGATCTAAATCAGTTTAGCTTCAGTGAAGTAGTTGTGAATTGCACCATAAGGCCATGCCCTGCAACTGTGATAGCTGTAGAGCAACATTTTTATTTTTTATTTTTGCATGGGCAATAAACCAAAGATCAATTGGCTGACAGACAATTCAAGATTGGGCTGTCACACAGAAGAGTTTGTGACAGTAGTATAGAGTGACAGGGGTGTATTGGAGGTGGGAGGGGGGTGTGTACAGTCACACATTATCTTTGCCAGTATTCTATCCCCTTCCTTTCTGCCAGACATGCCCCCTTTCTCTTCTCAGACTTGCATCAGCTCAAGAGGTTGCCCAGGAGACCCATTGGGGATTTTCCTTACCCAGAGGTAAGGAAAAATATTTTCCCTTACCTCTCCAAGCCTCCTGATCTCTTTCTCCACACACCCCCCAAGCTGTATACAGCGCATGCCTTTTTTTCATCTCTCCATAGGTGGGGAGGGGGGAGTGATAGAACTGGGCTCTGATTAACAGATTGATTGAGACCTCCTAGTCCTGTTCATATCACACGTAGGCTCTGTGTGCATTGCATTTGGAGTATAGGGCTTGTCACTGCAACCCAGTTTTTGTTTTCTCCTTCTTTTGGTCATGTGAACAGGAGTTCTATATTACCCACATTTTGTATCAGTCTTCACCATTAAAGTCTCACTATGGTATCCTGTGATATAAAAAGTTAGTGTGTAATAAATATGTATAAGAGAAATAAACATCTATAGTTCCGGGGTGGGGGGGGGCAAAGAGGCACTACACTGGAACAGAACAATTTGGTATAAGAAATTATTCCAAACTAGTAGTGATAAAACTGTAATCCAGACCAAATGGTTAAATAGAAGAACCATTTGGCCTGGTCTACAGTTTCAACACTACTTGTTTCCGTATGGCTCTGGTGCTGCCAAGCAGGGCATGAAGGGGATGACCTCCCTGGTTGGTCTGCTTAACACCCTGTTTTCACAAGCAGTTGCTTTTGTACACAGACTGTTCCTTTCGTGACAGCAGTCTTGTTATCCTCTACAGCATTTCTTGACAACTTCTCCTAATGGTAAATAATTTAGTATAATTATTACTAATTTAGTATTGGTTAATGTTGTGTTTGGCAGCTCCCGATAGTCTGTGAAAGGATAATAACAGGCAGGTGCACTTTAATAAATGGTAAAGACTGCTTTTAAGAGAGTGGTAGGGAAAGCTGTACAGCTGGAAGAACCACACTGAAGCAGTGAGAGGCTTGTTTTGATACAGTAGCATTGTGAAAACAGAACAGGCAGATTCCAAGGCAAAACCTATAAACCCTGAGTCTTAGGCTGTAGTCAGAGGGGTAACTACAGGAGAATTCTCTTCTTTCCTGTTAAGTTGCTTATTACACAGTGTTCAAAACAGGTTCTATGATTGAACTCAGACTAGGTTAAACCTGGTTTTTCAGTGTGTGTATGTCTCTAGAGCCTATAAAGTTAATTAACTTTTAGAAAACTTCCTAAAAGAAAATCCATGGCTCAAACAGTTCCAGGTTCAGTCCCTGGCAGCTTTAGCTTAAAAAGTCTCATGCAAATGACTTCTGCCCAAGAGACCTTGGAGAGCTGCTGCTTGCCAAGAGGAGACAGAACTGAGCTAAGACAGAACAATAATCAAATTTGCAATGTTTTATATTTTGTAAAGCAAAGTTCTTTAGGGTTAGTAGCTGATTGGATGGGAGAAAGTATGGAGCCGCTGGAAGAGCAAACTATCTCTAAGACTGATCCCATAGAACAGAACTGATGGACTAGTTACAAAATAAATAGGAGAGCCTGCACTTGCTATATTTTACCACTAGAGGGAGATCATTCTTAGTGCTCTTAAACCAGTGGACACACACAAACATACACACAAGCCTCTTTCTCTGGCCACATTTGTAGATTTATTTTCTGTTTCTTTGTTTCTCATTGTTCTTTGTATAACTCCTACCAGTTTGAGCTATATATGCAGTATACAGTAGCATCAGAGTGGTCATTCTATACATAGAGAGAGAAAAAATAAAACAACATGCAGAGAATGAGCAATGTTTGTTTAAACTGATTTATTCCCTGCCTTTCTGTCCCCAAAGAGTCTATCAAGGAAGCTTTCAACAGAATTATTAACACTAACATAAAAGCTACACTATATTATACCAGTAACAACAAAATCAAAAAGAGATCAAACCAACTAAAAACAAGAAGGTCAATAAAACACCTAATAATAATAATAATAATATAAACTTTATTTCTATCCCGCCCTTCTCCCTAAAGGGACCCAGGGCAGCTTACAACATATTAAAAACAGATTAAAACATAATTTAACAAACAAATAAAAACATATTAAAAACAAATTAACAGAAACCATAAAAACAGTAGATAAAATTCAGAATAAAAAAAAAGCATAAAACAGCAGTTCATAGAGGAATCAGGCCTGTAAAAAAGCAACTAAAAGATGTAGCAAAGTTGTTAAAAAGGCCATAAAGTCAGAAGGCTTGTTTAAACAGAAGGGTCTTCAGGCCTCGCTGAAAAGTCTCAAGAGAGGGAGCCATTCTCAAGTCAAGGGGAAAGGAGTTCCATAACATTGGTGCCACTACTGAGAAGGCCCTGTTTCTTGCCGCCACCCCACATACCTCTTTAGGTGGTGGCACTTGTAAAAAGGCCTTCTCTGATGACCTGAGAGGACGAGCCGGATTGTGCGGAAGTAGGCGATCTTTAAGATACCCTGGCACAGAGCAGTATAGGGCTTTAAAGGTCAAAACCAGCACCTTGAATTGGGCCCGGAAACGAATGGGCAGCCAATGTAGCCCCCAGAAAAGCAGACTGACAGAGTCAAACCGCCTAGCTCCAGTGACCACACAGGCCGCCACATTCTGCACTAATTGCAGTTTCCGAACCGTCTTCAGGGGCAAAAACAAGGAGTCTTGGGTGCTTGCTTAAAATCTGGCAATGGCTGGGCTAGGTGTGTTTCCCTGGGAAGGTGCCCCACAGCTCAAGTGCTGCCACTGAGGCAGCCCTGCCCCATGTCTCAGTCAACCATGTTTCTCCTGCCAGCAGGTCATGGAGCAGGACCCTCAATCCTTCTGTGCGATCTTGATCAATCAAAATTGGTAACACCTGTTTCAGCAGGCACTTAATAGGGATTCTGGCAATTCAAAGCAGGCTATGGTGGATGAAGACACTGGCAACTGAACTGGGTCCATTGCATGATACCACCTGTGTTCTGCCTCCTCAAAACAAAAAAAGCCTGAGTGGAAGAACAGCACTACCCTCCTTGCCCTGCTCATTCCTTACATGGGACTCTTACTTCTTTTGTTTTTTTCAGGACTTCCTGTTTTATTTAAAGAGTGCACAGAACATCCAATTGCTGCGTGCTTATAGTGTAGTGAGTGGGGAGCGGATCAATGAGGCTCCATTCATCATGGGCTGGAGAGAGGCTGAGGCAGACTTGGGGTGAAAAGTATCCCAAATCTGCCACTTCCCCAGTACCTGCAGCAGACATGAGTCACAGCCTTCACGTCATGGATAGACCAGCACTGGGAGAAAGTGTGGTGTACCCACTTCATGCAGAGACTGTCATGTGTGAATTGGGTGCTCCACAGAAATGCCTGATTGCATCAAGACTCTTCACAGTGGTGTCACTGCTGTAAATTACACATTGGATAGTATATAACATTTTGGTATTATTCCTACAAACTGCGATTTAGCGATTTTGTTCACCAGTGGTGTCACCCCTCTGTGAGCATCACCCAGTGTGGGCCATACCCCCCTAGCGATGCCACTGACTCTTCATATGGCCTTGCCTCCCTTTTCCAAGTGGCAAAACTCATGCAAATTGGGCTTGTTTGCAACTGGGCATACCTTTGGAGCTCCTGATTTACAAGACATTACTTGCAAGATGATGGGTAAGGGTACCCACTTACCAACTGCACCACACAAAGCCCTTCACTGGCTCAACTTGTGTTGGGGAGGGGGGAACCAGCCAAGACCATGGGAATATATGAGAGGGCCAGGGATAAGAAAAGGGTGGCTGAGGGCTGGAGACTATAAGGGAGCCTCCTGAATTCTGTGAGGCTGAATAAGGCCCTGAGGCAGAGGTGGGTGCTGTAAACCCTCTCTCCCTGCCTCTTCTCTGATGTCTTTGAGAGGACAAGGATGAGAGCTCTGAAGAGACAAACCATGTGGACATGGCCCTGGAGGCTTTACATAGGCTGCTGCTGTACAGGTGGGAATCCAGGCAATGGGCAGGAACCAAAGATGGTCCCCCTTTTTGGCATCCTAAGATGTGAGAAGGAACAAATGAAGTGCAACACAGTCTCATGTGAACGTTGTGACAAAAACTGTATAGAGAGTCAGAGAGACAGTTGTTCCCCTGTCCACATATACAACTTCTTTTGAAGAGGGTGGTCTTCAAAATGTCTTTTGAAGAGGGTGGTCATCCCTTCCAAAGATAAAAACAAACTTTTAGAATAGTGATACTCTACAAAATAAAACCTGTATATGATTCCAGAACAGTTTAAGATTTTGAAACTTTTCCATCAGCAACAGTCGTTATGAGGAGAAAATCAAATGAATCATGGCAAGTTATTACAGAACACTAATTAATTATGAGAGGAGTATGAAAATGTCCCACTGGAATTCTGCACTGCTTTTAAAAAATGAATCAGCTAAATACCTTTTGCATATTTTAAATGTCTTTCATATACTTTCTGTTTGTAAGTATTGGGCCAACAGCTCAGGACAAGAAACTCCTCTTTTTAGTCAGAGAATCCAAGTCACAAAAGACAGGTATCTCACCCACAGTTGATATATTTTGGCTTGGCTGTAAAGTGAAAAAATTCCCTTTGGGTAAGAAACAATGGACCTGTTTCCACACACACTTCAGTAGTGTCACATAAAATCAAACATGGAAGTGGATTCTGTGGAAATCAGATACACCAAGCATAAACAGATGCCTATTCAGACATTACAATTTTGCTTGTGAAGGAGTAAAGTCATTTGCCTTAGAGATGCTGCAAGCACGCGGAGAGCTGTGGGCACTCCCAGGGACTGGGATTATCTCTAGAAGGAAACAGATGTGTTACCAATGACCTCACTTTCCAGAACATTCACAGTCTCTCCTACTATCTTGATTTGTTCTATCTTGATTTGTACTATCTCCTACCTATCTTGAAGCCTGGTGTGCTCCCTGGGGCATTTGGTGGGCCGCTGTGAGATACAGGAAGCTGGACTAGATGGGCCTATGGCCTGATCCAGTGGGGCTGTTCTTATGTTCTTATGTTAGCTGAGGATCTCCTCTATGGAGAACTCGTGCAAGGAAAGCGCCCTACAGGTAGACCACAGCTGTGATACAAGGACATCTGCAAGAGGGATCTGAAGGCCTTAGGAGTGGACCTCAACAAGTGGGAAACCCTGGCCTCTGAGCGGCCCGCTTGGAGGCAGGCTGTGCAGCATGGCCTTTCCCAGTTTGAAGAGACACTTGGCCAACAGTCTGAGGCTAAGAGGAAAAGAAGGAAGGCCCATAGCCAGGGAGACAGACCAGGGACAGACTGCACTTGCTCCCGGTGTGGAAGGGACTGTCACTCCCGAATCGGCCTTTTCAGCCACACTAGACGCTGTTCCAGAACCACCATTCAGAGCGCGATACCATAGTCTTTCGAGACTGAAGGTTGCCAACTAGTCCTGAGAGGCAGCCAGGACTTTACCCAGGAGGGGGTGAGGCATGACTTCCTTCAACTAGGTTCATAAATAAAGGGCCATTGACTAGAATGGAAAGCTGTAGAACTGCAAGGCATCTTCCTCTAAGGTCACCTTCCTCCGTCTAAGGCAAATTTGGGCTCTTCAGTTTGGCATAATTTTGCTTGCAAGAACAAGTCTTCTTGAATAATGAAATAAAACTTGCCTTGGTAGCCAGCCTCATTCACAGAGAGGCAACTTTCTCTGCCTGCCAAAGGATTTCCTCTTGGCTGTGTTCTTCCTTTTTTTCCCCAGGATCTGAAGCCAAACAGCCCAATCTCACTTCACAGAAGGGCATCAGATCCCAGTCTATCAAACCGATTTAGAATAATGTATTTTCTCCTCTCTACCTCTAATGTATTTTCTTCCTCCCTTCTATGATCCTCCATTTTCCAGTCCCTGTTTTAAAAATATCCCACTAAGGGCACAATCCTGGGTTCCGCCTGGGCTGGCACAAGTTCCTTGTGCCGGCCCAGGAGTGTCACAAATGTGCCAGATCCTAATACCCCTGTCTGGAGGCCTGGCCTAGCACTGGCTTGCTCAAATCTGTGTCACCTCCTTAGAATGCACAGAGCCAAGTAACCCCATTTGGGCTGTTGCCCATTACCTTGGGTAAGGAGAATTGATTACCCTTGACCTGGGTTGTGCTACAGTCAGCCCCAACCCCAGCTGGCCTGCCTGTTCCAGCACAGGTTAGGATTGGGTTGCCCATCTCTCTTCTCTCCTGTTCTCTCTCATCTCTGGTGGAGGAAATTCAAGCCAATTGATAGCCTCTCCCCCCCCCCCACACACACACACACACTCACTTTAATGTATACCTGTCCAAATGGAGCTATTTACAAATATTATTTCACCCACAACCACTTCAATCTCTGTGCATCTGTCTTGCAGCTCAAGTTAACATATCCCTATCCTTCTTTTTCTTAATAAAAATCTACATTCTTTTGGAGAACTCTGTCTTGCTGTTACTTTAACCTAACTAGGCTAATTACTTTTAGCTTAATTAATTAGGCACTTTGAGATTGTTTGCCCCACTATCCAGTCAACAGTCTCAAAATAGCCATATACTGCATTTTAAGAACATAAGAACATAAGAACAGCCCCACTGGATCAGGCCATAGGCCCATCTAGTCCAGCTTCCTGTATCTCATAGCGGCCCACCAAATGCCCCAGGGAGCACACCAGATAACAAGAGACCTCATCCTGGTGCCCTCCCTTGCATCTGGCATTCTGACATAACCCATTTCTAAAATCAGGAGGTTGCGCATACACATCATGGCTTGTACCCCGTAATGGATTTTTCCTCCAGAAACTTGTCCAATCCCCTTTTAAAGGCAGCAGGCCAGATGCCATCACCACATCCTGTGGCAAGGAGCTCCACAGACCTCCAGAGTATAAATTTTGACCTCCAGAGTATAAATTCTCCCAATTTGGTTTACT
The DNA here is from genome assembly GCF_035046505.1 of Tiliqua scincoides. Lineage (NCBI taxonomy): Eukaryota > Metazoa > Chordata > Lepidosauria > Squamata > Scincidae > Tiliqua > Tiliqua scincoides. The sequence continues at coordinate 191,503,398 of NC_089821.1, read as the reverse complement.
TCTGGGCCAGGCAGACTTGGGCCCAAGACTGTGTATGCACATTTAGTAGTAGTAGACATGCGTGCATGTGTATGAGAGAGCAGTATTGGCAACAGAAGCTATGTGCATCATTTTCACTGGCGAGAAGACTCTTATAGCCCAATAACACTGACATGCAAGAAGCACATATCTTTACTTATCTCTAGCCACTGCCTGGTGGGACTCCTCAGATCTACGCCAGCTCTTTTTCTAGCATGGATCTAAGGGCATGACAGTCCTGAGATGGAAGCTGAGGTTATGGAGGATGCCAGTACCACTGCAGTCTGCCTTATCCCACCCTACCCACTTTGCCCACATCCCTGCCCCAATCTGCTGGAATTAGTGCAGAATGCGGCAGGCCGTGTAGTTACTGGAGGTAGGCGTTTTGACTCTGTCGGGACACTTCTCCAGCGGCTGCACTGGCTGCCCATTCATTTTCAAGCCCAATTCAAGGAGCTGGTTTTGACATTTAATGTTCTATATGGCTTGGGGCCAGGGTATCTAAAAGACCACTTACTTCCATATAGTCCAGCTCATTCCCCTAGGTCAGTGATGGCTAACCTATGGCACACGTGCCATAGAGGGCATGCGGAACGTTGTTGGTGGGCACTCAAAGCCATCGCTCCAGCTGCCAGGCGGAAGCCTCTGCTCGCCGCCCCTGGAAGGCTCCAGCAGCTGGGGCCAACGGGGGGGGGGGGAAGGAACAGACAGCAGGGGGAAGAGCCACACCACCGGGGAGGAGACACCACCAGCAGCCCAATGGGAGTGCTTCCTTCCTCCCCTGTCCAGAGTAAGGCGGAAGGCTCGCATGCAGCCAGCGTGTTGGGCGGGCTCAGCAAAGCTGCTGCTGCTGCTTGCGGCTTGCTCCAAGGAAAGCGTAGCTGGGATTGCAGCCTCAGAGCCCAATCCTACTGTAGGATTGCATGTCTACTCAGAAATAAGTTCACTGTAGTCAGTGGGGCTTACTCCCAGGAAAGTGAGGGTAGGATTGCAGCCCTAGTCAAAAGGGGGAGGGTGCTGGTAGTTTAAGAGCCCAAGCCCATGCATGTGTACTCAGAAGGAAGTCCCATTAGAGTCATTGGGGCTTGCTCCCAGGAAAGTGTGGCTTGGATTGCAGACTGAAAGACTGTCTTTCACTTCTATGCATGTCTACTCGGAAGTAAGCCTCATCCACCTCCCAGGAAAGAGTGCCTGAGATTGGAGTTTGCTCCTGTGCGTGTCTCCTGGGAGTAAGCCTCATCCACTCTAATGGGGCTTACTTCAGAGTAAAGAGTGGCTGGGATTGCAGCCTTGGAGCCCACTCCTGTGCATATCTACTCAGAAGTAAGCCCCATTAGAGTCATTGGGGCTTGCTCCCAGGAAAGCATGGCTGGGATTGCAGCCTGAGAGCCCACTCCTATGCATGTCTACTCAGGAGTCAGTCTCATTAGAGTGGATGAGGCTTACTCCCAGGAAAGGGTGCCTGGGATTGGAGTCTGCTCCTGTGCATGTCTCCTGGGAGTAAGCCTCATCCATTCTAATGGAGCTTACTTCTGAGTAAAGAGTGGCTGGGATTGCAGCCTTCGAGCCCACTCCTGTGCATATCTACTCAGAAGTAAGCCCCATTAGAGTCATTGGGGCTTGCTCCCAGGAAAGCATGGCTGGGATTGCAGCCTGAGAGCCCACTCCTATGCATGTCTACTCAGGAGTCAGTCTCATTAGAGTGGATGAGGCTTACTCCCAGGAAAGGGTGCCTGGGATTGGAGTCTGCTCCTGTGCATGTCTCCTGGGAGTAAGCCTCATCCATTCTAATGGAGCTTACTTCTGAGTAAAGAGTGGCTGGGATTGCAGCCTTCGAGCCCACTCCTGTGCATATCTACTCAGAAGTAAGCCCCATTAGAGTCAATGAGGCTTACTCCTAGGAAAGAGTGGCTGGAATTGCAGCCTTAGAGCCCACTTCTGTGGGTCGGTCTTTTTTAAAAAATATATTTGTAGCAGTGTAGCAATGCTACTTGGGAAGCAGTCCAAGACCCTGGGATTCAAGAACTGCTTGGTGTGGCATAGAGGCCAGAGCAAAGAATAAAACGACAGACATGTATACAAGCGAGTTGCAGAAGGAAGGCTGCTGGGATTCAGCCTTCTCTGGCTTTTATTCCCTCTCAAACAATACACAACAGGCTGGGGTTTTCCATTCTCTTTTCTTGTTTACATACTAAGCAATGAGTCAAAAGTCTGCGGCTTCTACTTAACGAGAATAAGGCAGAGGCTTCTAGATGTGTCCAGATGCCAACGCAGGTGTGCTTGCACTTGTTGCCATGTCTCTAAAAGCTTAATGTTATGTGCATTTTCCTACATATATTTTCTTGTTTGAGAAAATGAGCAGTGGCAAGGTCTTGCAGCCACCCCTTCCCTGACAATAGTTCTTTGCCCAGCATGTAATTATTCTGTGGAACTCTTTGTCACAGGAAGCAGTAATGACAACTTGCCTAGATGCCTTTAAGAAGGGATTGGACAAATTTCTAGAGGAAAAGTTCATTAAGGGTTACGAATAATACTGGGTAAAAGATGTTAATGTATGAGTTGTTTTTTCTAAACTAAAACCTCAATATTCAGGTTAAATTGCCGTGTTGGCACTTTGTGATAAATAAGTGGGTTTTGGGTTGCATTTTGGGTACTTGGTCTCTAAAAGGTTAGCCATCACTGCCCTAGGTCATCAGAGAAGGCCTTCCTATGAGTGCCACAACCCAGGGAGGTGTATGGGGTGGCAGCAAGAAATCAGGCCTTCTCAATAGTGGCCCCAACCATATGGAATGCCCTCCCCCTTGATCTACGAACTCCTCCCTCCCTGGAAAAGTTCCAGTGTGGTGAAATAAATTAATTAATGTTGCTTCCAAGCCCTAGGACAGAAACACACTCCATTTGTAAAGCTGTTTCCCTCCCTTCCATCATGTTCTGTCTTAAGATCCACTTTAGTCCCTTTCAGTCATTCAGCTCATACACAAAGGAAAGTTGCAGCAGGCTCTGCCATGACTGTGTGTTGGACAGCTAAATATCAGCAACTCAACAAAACCTTTCCTGAATGACCCTCTACTTGCCATATCTGTCATCTCTCTGTTGCCACCTCTCCACAGCTACCTGTCCCTCCACTGCTAACCCTCACTTGTTTTATTCCCCCCCACACACACACACATACATACATACATACTGTTGTATTCAAGTTTTGATGCAATTCAACATCAAAACATTTACATAAATAAAATTGTAAGACTACCTAAAACACTTATTGGGACAAAAAAAGACTTACTGTGGCATAGTGATAACGTTGTATCCCATTTAATGTGACTTGAGCTGATTGCTACTATTAATATTTGACTGCCCTTTTGTGACTGAGAAATAAAACAATATTTGATATCTAGTAACACGCCCTTTGAAACTTTTCAATGTGCTTGAATGCAGATAAACTGACCACCAGCAGGTTAATTGCTTTTCTTTTTCACCATTAAGTACCTTGAAATATTTATAAGGAAAGATAGACACTGTCCATGCAGCAACACACTCTGTACTGCTATGAAGCAACAGAAAGCACTCGTTTTTCTCCCTTTCCATATTCTGGTTTCTCTCCCCTGCCCTGGCACCCCAAATAGCCTCCATAATCATGGGATACTGTTCCGCATGTTGAACTGAGCTAACCACTACAGCTGTGGAGAGTTGCCACGAGGAATCAAACTTTCATATGAATAAGATCATGTGACCAGTGGTTCTTCATTTTAGACCAGATACTCTGCATGCATCCCAGGGCAGGTACAGGTGATGCTCCAGTCACCAACTGGTCCCACTGTTGCCTGACACATTTTGATTTTGTTGTCTGACATGTTTTGCATGCAGAGGTTCATGGTGCTGGGTGTATGCCAGGCAAACATAACCCAAGTTAGTCTCCTGTCACCTTATTTGGGCTGATAGCATGGAAGCATCAGATCCCTCAGGCCTGAGGGAAAGGGTCAAATTGTGGTTCTTCAAAGCAACCCCCCCCCCTTTTTGCTGGCTGGCTTAGGAGAAGCCTTACCTTTTGGAAAACTCCATGACCAGCTGCATGTTGCTTGGTCAGCAGATTTAACCCATAAACAAAAGCCACATGGCTTAGAAGTAAACAAAGTCACTAAAGATCACCTAACTCATTCAGTGTTGGCTTCTCCCATCAATTTCATTGCAAATTCATATCTTAAGAGCATGTCTGGTAGTATTACTCTGGTTGGAATTTGTGCGCTCACAGCACATCAGGGGTGGATCCAATATTTGTGTTTTGGGGTAGGGACAATGAGCACTACCTTAACTTTGGAGCCCAGGTCAATCAGGCAGGTAGACCTGAGTTCCTGGTTGAACTTTGGTCCCTGTGGAGGCCAAAATCTACCTGCTGGGTAGACCTGGGCTCCCATTCCTACTCTGCCCTCTCTTCCAGGTGGGTAGATCCGGGCTCCTGCCTGAACTCAGAGCCCAGATCTACCCACCAGTAGACCTGGGCTCCCATTCTGCCTCTTCCTGGCAGGTAGACCAGGGCTCCCAGTCATGCTTGGGCTGCTCCCCATCCTGGTAGGTGCCCTTCCTCACTGGCACAACAGTTTGGGGGGGCATGAACCCATAGCCCCCACCTTGGATCTGCCCCTGAAGCACATACATCTTTCATTCCCCCTCTCACTTCCCTGTTCCATGTTTGATATTTTATTTCTTTTAATTCATTTAATTAAAGGCATGCAGGAGACACACATTTAAACCTACATACTTGGTATTAACTGCCTGCCTTCAGAGCAAAGGGCCAGACCAAAAACATGCCTATTTTACAGGTCTGAATGGCAGTAGGCCACAAATCCAAAGGTCAGGACGGCCACACACTTTTCACTGAACCATGTAAACAGCCCTCTCTTTAATTGACCCAAAGACTTCACCACTCCACATTTGAATAGAGGCCTGTTTACTCAGATGTAAATAGAATTTTCATGCCTCCAAAATGCAGGTGTAGCCTTTCCACTCCAAATCTAGCTGGAACAGCATATTTGATGTCTTGTGACTATCCACCACCCTGGACTCCTGAGTTTGGAAAAAACACCATTGGTAAAACATACAAAAAGCTTCACTCCTCAACAGTCCTCATCAACCCCATGCTCAGTCTAGGTGCAACCCAATGACCATCCAGACTAGTGACTGCGCTCTCAGTTGGGTGGGAAAAGGAAGGCAGAACCCAGCCTTTGTCACAGCTCCTTTGTCTCCTCAGGCTTGTACCAGCTTAAAGAGGTGGTGCAGGTCCAAGGAGACCCTTTGGCAGAGGCTTATGGAGGGGTAAGGGAAAATAAATTCCCTTTCCTCTCCCAAGCCTCCCAATTTGCCCTCTCCCAGCATACAACACAGCTCATTTAGGTGAGGCTGCATGCGACTGCAGGAGAAAGGATAGGATTGTGGTCCACCCCAGGCATGGCACATGTTTTCTAGTTTTCCTCCATAACCCATAACCAATGAAAAGCACACAGGACAGTCCTCTAAGAATTGTACCACTCCAGAATACAGATGTGGCTTTACAGGTTTAAATGCTTCTCTCCATAAAGAACTGCACATGTAAAGCTGATGCCTCAGAAATAAGACTATAAGATTTTAGCCTTCTACCTGTGCTGATTTTTTAAAAACACACAGAAGCATGCAGTCATATAATTTGAGATGATGTATTTTCATTAGAACTGTACCTTTCTGAATGTGGAATCAATTCTCTGAAAGCTCTATGGAAGAATATTCAGCACCAAAGGCGTTGTTGTAAACAATTGTGAGTACAGTGTGTTCTGGGCAATGAACGTAAGATTTATCTTATTAATAATGTATTTGCTGGAGCTGCTAATTAATCAGTTGGAAGGTAGATTCCAACATGCATAACTGCATCTTAAACTTAGAAAGGTTAGTATTTTCCTCTGTTTGCTCAAGATAGATCCTACAGAGGTCCTGTGGCAGCAGATCTCCCAATTTGCTGCTCTAAGTTTTCTTACAGCACAACAAATGTTGCACCACCATTGTGCGCATCAAAGCCACTGGTGCAAATCTCTGGAGGCTTTGCGCACATGCAGAGAAAAACCCAGCCTGTGATGGAGCAAGAAAGATACTAGCAGAGCCAGGTCTGGGGTAGTTCAGGAGAGGAATGGGATGGGGAGCAGGGATGATGAGGTGGGAGGGGTAAGATAAGAGCAATAGTACACCAGGATGCTTTCCCCATTTTCCTGGCTAATATATGCCCCCTGCATCTCCTCAGACTTAAACTGGCAAAAGAACTGGTATAAGCCTGAGAAGGCCCACTGTTGGTCAGACAGCCTACAGACAGGTAAGTAAATATTTTTATTTATCTCTCCCAGGCCATCTGGTCAAACTCACCACCACCACCAAAACATGCATTGCTCATTCAGTCACTGCCGCTACATAGAATAAAATGGCAAGAGGATTGGGCTACCTGCTGTGTTTGTGTAATCTGAACATGAGCCTTGATTAGGTCAGATCTCCTGGATCTGTGCCTTTTCACAGGACTTGATTTGCAGTTCCAGAGATTGTATAATGGGCTTTACCCCTTCGGACTGCTACTGCGGACAAGGCTGACATGAGAGGTTGTCCCGCTTGGGCACTGGTCATGAAGCCATCTGTCAGAGGGCTCACCTGGACAAATTGATGCCTGAATTCTCAGCACCAGTGGCACTATATTCTTTTTAAGATCTGGTGATCAGAACTGAACACAATACTCCTGATGTATTTTGTTTTGTATTGTTATTTTGTCCTGATGATTACTCCTGATGATTGCATTTTGTATTGTTATTTTATCAATTTAATTTTGATTGTTTACCTGAAGCACTCCCTTTCTGGGGGTGGTGGTGGAAGAGTAGAATAAACATATTTTATAATATATAATTAAAAAATAAATAAATATCCTGAAGAAAGTAAACTGTGGAAAGAGGTTTGGTTCATTCCAACTTTCTGGGCCTTCAATTTTTCAAATCCTTTTGTTGTTATAATTCACTGTATTCCCCTCTTGCCAGCATAGCCATCTGTAAGGAACATTGTGTTTACCTGAACTTTAATTTTCCAAATGTTTTTTGTCATCCCTAATACAACTGAGACTGATCAGTAATGATCTGAAGCAAACAGGGATGTTCGTCTGTTCAAGGCCTAAGGTATGCCTTCCCAACAGCTGAAACACTGAATTATTCACACAATTCATTGTTGGGTGCAACAAATTAATAACATAAATTACTATATGTGGGAGTAAGTGGAAATGCTTAGTGGCTGCCGATACACTAATCCTGGCACATCAGTTGTCATAGGAAGTCCTGATTTGGGGGTATGGTGTGAGGGGGAGGAAGAGTTTTGTGAAAAGCCTTTGCTGAAGATTTCTTCTGCATAACACCCAAACTTGCAAAATCAGTTGGCAGCACATACTGCTCAAATAAAAGAGTACTGTATCACCATCCTTGATTTGTACTGTTCATGCTCTGAGACAAACGACAACAGTTTTCGTAAGCCATGGCCTATGGCTTGTACGTCAATAAACAAACTGAACTGCAAGCAGTTATTTTAGCAAAGCAATAGAACAACTCTATTAAAGCGCGGATACAAGCTGAAAATGAAGGTCTAAAGGGGAAAGACAAGTCTGAGGTTAAATACAGTGACAGTCAGTTGGAGACAGAACAACAAAGGGTAGATTCAGGCCTATTAGGAGTCTTTTCAACATATTCACCTATCCAGCAAACTCTGAGAAACCAGTCACTTCTTTCCTCACTTCTTGAGGAAAGCAATGTGGTGGATCTAATGCAAAACTGCCAAATATGATTTGCTTTTCTCCCACAATTAAGCTTCAGACAAATCAGCCTGAATGCAGACATGGTTTTGTCCTTCTGTTTCCGGTTAATGCTGAAATTAAGGGGAAGCTGCAAAAGATCAATAAGGAGCCAATTTTCATAACAATACACCAGAGACAGTAAATCCTCTCTAAACAGAATCTTGCCATTTTGGCTCTTTGCAGCCTAAGAGATTGCCTTTGGCAATGTGTTCCAGGTTTATAAAGTGCTTGGATGACAGGCCATGCGCATATTTCAGGAAGTGTTCAATTGTTTTTTTAAACAGTCCCAGAGTATAGATTGACCAAGCCTGGTCATGGAACAACTCTATCAAAGCTTGGATTTTTTCGATGATATGCATCCTGCTTTGATATTTGTAACTCCATTTGATCAGCTATGATCAGTGGACACCCCCCCCCCACACACACACACACTTTTTACGCTTTACAATCAAATCACTTTACAAAGGACTCTTCATAGTAAAACAAAGTTCAATGTACAAAAAGTTATTCACTTTACGATGGACTCATGATTGCATGAGTGACAGATAAGCCGTTCAGTGATGCAAATGTGTTTGGTAGTGTCTTGGTGGTGGCTGTGCGTATGGAGGGAAGGATATACATGATGCAAATGCTGATACCAATGCAAGCCTTCTAGATTCAGGAGTGCTTCCGTAGCCGCAGGGGTTCCATTCCAGTTGTGGAAGTACAGTTAAGCGAATCTGCAGATACGTGCAAACGCCTCCTCCCCACTGCTCTGCTTCCCTCGCCTCTGGAGGATCCTCTGAGCCCAGCAGTGGCCACAGACATCCATCTGTGGCCTATGCTGGCCTCAGACTGAGTCTTAGAGTAAAAAAGATGTGGCTTCCAGTTTCTCCATGAAACTGGAACTGACGTTTTTAATGCCTTATAGGACTTGAAGAGGCCATCTGGGACTTTCCAGGGGACCCCTAATGCCTTATAAGGCATTAAAAATGTCATTTCCAGTTTCATGAAGAAACCGGACGTCACTTCTTTAACCCTAATTTTCAGTCTAAGCCCAGCAGAGGCGGCGAACAGTTCATGATCTCTGCTGGGCTCAGAGGACCCTCTGGAGGCATGGGGTGTAAAGCTCCCCTTGGCTCTGGAGGAGGGCCCCTGATTCACCTGCGAACCTAATTCACAGATAAGTGAATCTGTGGATATGGAATCCACAGATACACTACCCCTGTAGTGTCTCAGCGAGTAGCAGCATTTTTAACATCATGGAAGTGTGTATTGAAGGAAGGATAAGGCCTTGTAATTTGTGTTTTATAATTACAATATTGTGCAAACTGATAACCATGGCCCCTAGAGAGCCCAATGGGCACCTTTTAAATCACTTTTAGAGAGAGAAGTTGTTTGATTCTCTACAGAATCTTCAAGTTCTGAAGTCTTGAAACAAAAAAAAAAAAATGCATTATTTGATTCACATTACAATATTTTCACAATACAATGATGTTTCCAGAATGAATTACTGGAAATAATAAAGCAGGGTCCTCTCTCTCTATATGTACACTCTAAAATTGAGATTGTAAGCTCCTTGAGGGCAAGGACCTGTGATCACTGGTGGTCCTTGCCACCCTACCACCCCAGGGTCATGGGGTAAGGTTCTCCCAGAACAGAAGTAATTGCGGTGACATTTCAGTGTGAGGGAAGGGTGAAATGGTAGGAGGGACTGGCCTGAGATGGGGCTCCTCACATCTGGGGCTCCTCAAGTCTGGAGCATGAGGCTTTACTTGGGGTAAAGGGACAAATGTCCCCTTCCCCTGAGGAGATCTCCAGCAGCCTCCGTGGCCCTGCAGGATACAGTGGTGACCATTTTGGTGCCAGGAAGCATAGGAATGGGCTGTAAATGGCCTCTCATATATTGTTGAGGGAGACAAGGGAGATGCATTTGGATGCTCAAGGAAAACAAATTCTTCCATGCTTGATGTGTGAAATGCACTGAATCTCCTTTGAAATGTTGCAATCCAAAATTTTATTCTATGGATCAAGTGATAAATTTTGAGCATCTGAAAGCGCCTGAGATATGGGGTCGCATGAGGTTTAAGCCATGGTTCTTTTACTCAATATTATTTTATTATTATTTAAAAATTATTATATTTTGTTTAACCTCATAAATCAGGATGTCAAATTTGTGTACATCAAACAACGATCTATTCAATAATGACAGAATTAACAATTCATAGAGTGAAAATGAGTTCTATATTGTAACTGACTTCTATATCAAGAAGTCTCTGAAGTCTGCCACAGGCGAGGTCATCCAGGATCGGGCGCAGCAGATGGAACGCTGGGTGCAGCACTACTCTGAGCTATATTCCAGAGAAAATGTAGTCACCGAAGAAGCACTGAACAACATTGAGTGCCTGCCTGTGCTGGAAGAGCTTGACAGTGAACCAACCCTAGAAGAACTTCACGTGGCCCTGGACTCCCTTGCCTTTGGCAAGGCACCTGGAAAAGACAGCATCCCTGCTGAAGTCCTAAAATGCTGCAAAGAGATCATCATCACTGAGCTGCATGAAATCCTCTGTCTCTGCTGGAGAGAAGGTGAAGTACCTCAAGACATGAGGGATGCAAACATCATCACGCTGTACAAGAACAAAGGTGACAGGGGTGACTGCAACAACTACCGCGGCATCTCTCTCCTTAGCGTTGTAGGAAAGCTGTTTGCCCGAGTTGTACTAAAGAGGCTCCAGGTACTTGCAGAGAGCGTCTATCCAGAATCGCAGTGTGGATTCCGAGCCAACAGGTCCACCACTGATATGGTATTCTCCCTTAGACAACTGCAGGAGAAATGCAGGGAACAACGACAGCCACTCTTTATAGCCTTCATAGATCTCACAAAGGCTTTCGACCTGGTCAGCAGAGACGGCCTCTTCAAGATTCTCCCCAAGATCGGATGTCCACCCAGGCTCCTCAGCATCATCAGATCTTTCCACAAGGACATGAAGGGCACTGTTGTCTTCGATGGCTCCACATCAGACCCTTTTGACATCCGAAGCGGAGTGAAGCAGGGCTGTGTTCTTGCACCAACCTTGTTTGGGATTTTCTTCGCTGTCCTGCTGAAGCAGGCCTTTGGAACTGCAACAGAAGGCATCTATCTCCGGACCAGATCAGACGGAAAGCTCTTCAACCTCTCCAGACTGAGAGCAAAATCCAAAGTCCAGCTGAAATGTCTGCGTGACTTCCTCTTTGCCGACGATGCAGCTGTCACCTCCCACTCTGCCAAAGATCTCCAGCAGCTCATGGATCGTTTTAGCAAGGCCTGCCAAGATTTTGGACTGACAATCAGCCTGAAGAAAACACAGGTCATGGTTCAGGATGTGGACTCACCTCCCTGCATTACAATCTCTGAGCATGAACTGGAGGTTGTCCATGACTTTGTATACCTTGGCTCAACGATCTCCGACACTCATTCTCTCGATACCGAGCTAAACAAGCGCATCGGTAAAGCAGCTACCACGTTTTCCAGACTCACAAAGAGAGTCTGGTCCAACAAGAAGCTGACGGAACATACCAAGATCCAGGTCTACAGAGCTTGCGTCCTGAGTACACTTCTGTACTGCAGCGAGTCATGGACTCTTCGCTCACAACAGGAGAGGAAACTGAGCGCTTTCCACATGCGCTGCCTCCGACGCATCCTCGGCATCACCTGGCAGGACAAAGTTCCAAACAACACAGTCCTGGAACGTGCTGGAATCCCTAGCATGTATTCACTGCTGAAACAGAGACGCCTGCGTTGGCTTGGTCATGTCGTGAGAATGGATGATGGCCGGATCCCAAAGGATCTCCTCTATGGAGAACTCGTGCAAGGAAAGTGCCCTACAGGTAGACCACAGCTGCGATACAAGGACATCTGCAAGAGGGATCTGAAGGCCTTAGGGATGGACCTCAACAAGTGGGAAACCCTGGCCTCTGAGCGGCCCGCTTGGAGGCAGGCTGTGCAGCATGGCCTTTCCCAGTTTGAAGAGACACTTTGCCAACAGTCTGAGGCTAAGAGGCAAAGAAGGAAGGCCCATAGCCAGGGAGACAGACCAGGGACAGACTGCACTTGCTCCCGGTGTGGAAGGGATTGTCACTCCCAGATTGGCCTTTTCAGCCACACTAGACGCTGTGCCAGAACCACCTTTCAGAGCGCGATACCATAGTCTTTCGAGACTGAAGGTTGCCAATACCAGTATACTACAAGTTAAAAAAAAATTTTTTTTAGGAAACTGTAATCTTATGCATGCTTACTCAGCTGTAAATACCACTGAACACATGGTGGAATAAACATGGATCATGTGAAGTGCCAGTTTTCACCTGGTAAATGATGTGCACATTTAAGAATGATGGAATTTAAAATATGAATAAATTGTTGGTGTGAAAATTCTGGAGTTAATAGATCCAGGAGTTAATGAGCCCATTGCAGAGAGGCAGTTGTTATTAGGGGTAGGTGACTGACCAAGCAATAAACTGTGCAAACAGTGCTGCATGAATATTAACACAGTTCACAACTCCCAACAGTACTATTTCAATGATAGACCTTCAGATCACAGTGGCACGAGGGAAAGTTCCTCACCCTTCACCTCTATATATCAGTAGCTAAAAGTGATGGGATCTTGGGGAAGCAGGTGCCAGATTTTGAGCCCATTTCATATGAGTCAGCACCTACATGACAGCCCATATCATTCAATCATTAAACAGGTCATTTTTCCTCTCCATATGAAGCAGTCTTTGTCAGTTTGACAAGTGACTTTGTACAGGGTCAGTAAGCAAAGCTGGTACCTGAGGGCCTCTTCTCCTTTCTTCTCATCTTCTTGCCAGAATTTGATTGAATAAAGAATTTAAAACACACACAGGCCCATGCACTCACATATCCTTCGGCCTCTCTAAACAGCTTTCAGAATACATTTATTCTTCCCCCAATGACCATGCTTAGGGCTGCATGAAACAGTGTAATTATTTTCTTGCATGCTGTTTATTCTTGATACAGGAGTTGCACACTCTTCCCAGGACTACAGCAGTCTCTTACAGTGATAAAAAAAATAATACTTAGAATTATTGCATGATTTTACACACATGTAATATTCATGGCAGAAGATTGCTTGCATCTAATGCTAAGAACTGGAAGAGTAATTTTTTGTTTCCTCTGTCAAATTATATTTTATTGATCATTTAATACAGCACTTCTAAGATGCAAGACTCTTTACAGACGGAGGAAGAATGTTATGGAGTCCTGGGCATAAGCAAGCTGTGAGGGAGTGCAATGATCTAAAAAACCATATGAGCAGTAATGTTCATAGATCTCCTTGACCGTTCTCTACTAAATAGAGACAGAGGGAGGACCATGGGTCCAATCCTATCTACTTTTACAGCACCGGTACAGCTGCAATTCAGCCCCAAGATAAGGGAACAAGCATTCTCTTACATTGAGGAGACCTCTGTGACTGCCTCCCCACCTCAAGATACAGTGCCCCATTGGCACGGCTGCACCAGCACCTGAAAATTGGATTGGATTGGGCCCTCTATTTATTTATTTAGTGTATGGCATATAATACATGGACTTATATATCAATTAGACTAGATCAAATGTCAATGTCCAGTTCGTCCAGCCATTCAGGGACAGAGTTACCTTCATTGAAAAAGTCAGACCATGGGCCAGTATATGCCCACAGTTTGCAACCAGACACAATGTGGTATATGGTTTGGCGGGAGAACCCACAATCACACTGTGGGGTAGATACTAGCCCCCATGTAAACATTGAGTCCTGACTAACACCATGTAGGGTACAGAACCTGTTCAAAGTTTTCCAGTGCTGGTGAGGTAAGTCAAAACCTGGCACCTTAAGTGTAGGATCGTCTATATAACTACCCATTTCTGGACGTTCGACTGCCCTTTTAGCTTTCCATTGGGCATTGATGTTAAAATTGTTGTGCAGATGTTGTGCGAGTGCCAGAGAAGGCTTCCTGGATTTTAGCCTACCAATTGATAGATGAGGAAGATCTCAACCCACTGGTAAAAGTGGGTTGTTAGTGATTTTTCTATATTCTTTCACTAAAGCCTCTTATCTCCATAAGGTTGGTGGTGCTATGTGGCTCAAAACGGGGAGCCAACAGACTGGAGTGGGTCTTATACAGCTGCTTACGATCCTCATGGTGTCATTTAATCTGGCATCAATCTTGCTAGTATGACAGCTGTTAAGCCATACTGGAGCACAGTATTCTGCTGCAGAGCAATATCCATATCCACCATATCCTAAACCTAAATATTTATCAAGATGAAATATGAGAACATAAGAAGAACCCTGCCAGAGCCTTGCTGAAGGGCCTATCTAGTCCAGCATCATATACCTCACAGTGACCCACCAGATTCCTCTGAGAGCCCTCAAGATAACAAGATACCTGTATTCTGTTGAGACTCCCTGGCATCTGGCATTCAGAGATAGGCCACCTCTAAAATTCAGACTGTGCCTACAGTCATTATGGCTGATAACCAGTGATAGACTTTTCTTTCACAAAACCTTCCAGTCTCCTTTTAAAGACATCTAGGCCAGGTGCCACTGCAACATCCTGTGCAAGAAGTTCCACATGTTAATTACTCACTGCATAAAGAAATATTTACTTTCGTCTGTTCTGACTCTCCCTGCAGACAATTTTAGTGGATGTCCCCTGGTGTTGTGTGAGAGGGAAAAGCACTTCCCTCTACCCACTCTAACCATCCCACACATTATTTTATATGTCTCATGGCCCAATCCTCTTCCCCACCAACAAAGGCTATGCTGCGTACTATGGTGGGAGAGGGTGCAATCAGACAACCTACAGGAGATAATTAAAAATATACTTTACTTATGCCCTAATAGGCTGCCTGATGGATTTCCTCAGACATTTGCCAGTCACTTTTGTGGCATATGTCTAAGAAGTGAACAGGGTGGGCTAAAAAATGGGTGATACAGTTTTCCAGTTATTCAGCTCCTGTTCTCTGATTTCCCTTTAGAAGGAAATGTCCCTATCCCCCAACTTTCTTCCCTTACCCATTGTGTGCCATAATGCTCCTCTGGTTCCTTCTAAGGATTTCCTTGTTCTCTTTTTGCCTGACTATAGACTATAAACTATAGGTCCTAGTTGTGTGAGTGTAAATGCAATGCAATATCTTTTTGATTCCCCTTCCTAGTTACTGAACTGCGACACCCTCATAAAATGATATATTGTACCTATGTCCTTGCCTTTCTCCTTAAGTTGTGCCTGGCCACTGAGTGGTGGCTTGAGGACTGCTGTCAGTCCTTGCACAGATAGTCTTTCCCAATGTTACATGTGTCCTGGAGCACACCCGGTAATGCAATAATAGGTTATAGTTAAGGCATATGAATAACTCACATAAGCTTTTGGGAGCTAGATAGATAGCTAGATAGATGCATGAGGCATTTCCATAGTTAGGGACAATCACGGCACAGAGAAATAATGTTTGCAAACCTAGATTCAAAAGGACATGAAATGCAAAAGGTCTGATGCATTTCTATTCAGAGCCAAATACACAGAAGAGAAGATAGCAATAACTGGTGACAGTGGTCTCTTTATAGCTGTTATAATTTACACTTCGAGATGAATAATTACTTATTGATCCAAAGTTTTAAAAAAATGTTTGAGCAAAATAAGTTTGTCAAAAAATGTTTGACAAAATGTTTGTCACGATAAGGAAACTGGATTTCTTGACGTGCTAAATGACTGTGGCTTTGAGCAGCTAGTCACAGAGCCCACCAGAGGACAGGTGACTCTGGATTTAATATTGTGCGGTATGCAGGACCTGGTTAGAGATGTAAACGTTACTGAGCCATTGGGGAACAGTGATCATGCTGCGATCCGTTTTGACATGCACGTTGGGGGAAGAATACCAGGCAAATCTCTAACAAAAACCCTTGACTTCCGACAGGCAGACTTCCCCCAAATGAGGAGGCTGGTTAGAAGGAGGTTGAAAGGGAGGGTAAAAAGAGTCCAATCTCTCCAGAGTGCATGGAGGCTGCTTAAAACAACAGTAATAGAGGCCCAGCAGAGGTGTATACCAAAAAGAAAGAAGGGTTCCACTAAATCCAGGAGGGTACCCGCATGGCTAATGAGCCAAGTTAGAGAGGCTGTGAAGGGCAAGGAAGCTTCCTTCCATAAATGGAAGTCTTGCCCTAATGAGGAGAATAAAAAGGAACATAAACTGTGGCAAAAGAAATGTAAGAAGGTGATACGGCCAAGGCCAAGCGAGACTATGAGGAACGCATGGCCAGCAACATTAAGGGGAATAATAAAAGCTTCTTCAAATATGTTAGAAGCAGGAAACCCGCCAGAGAAGCGGTTGGCCCTCTGGATGGTGAGGGAGGGAAAGGGGAGATAAAAGGAGACTTAGAGATGGCAGAGAAATTAAATGAGTTCTTTGCATCTGTCTTCACGGCAGAAGACCTCGGGCAGATACCGCTGCCCGAATGGCCCCTCCTGACTAAGGAGTTAAGTCAGATAGAGGTTAAAAGAGAAGATGTTTCAGACCTCATTGATAAATTCAATAAGTCACCGGGCCCTGATGGCATCCACCCAAGAGTTATTAAGGAATTGAAGAATGAAGTTGCAGATCTCTTGACTAAGGTATGCAACTTGTCCCTCAAAACGGCCACAGTGCCAGAAGATTGGAGGATAGCAAATGTCACGCCTATTTTTAAAAAGGGAAAGAGGGGGGACCCAGGAAACTATAGGCCGGTCAGCCTAACATCCATACCGGGTAAGATGGTGGAATGCCTCATCAAAGATAGGATCTCAAAACACATAGATGAACAGACCTTGCTGAGGGAGAGTCAGCATGGCTTCTGTAAGGGTAAGTCTTGCCTCACGAACCTTATAGAATTCTTTGAAAAGGTCAACAGGCATGTGGATGTAGGAGAACTCGTGGACATTATATATCTGGACTTTCAGAGTGCGTTTGACACGGTCCCTCACCAAAGACTACTGAAAAAACTCCACAGTCAGGGAATTAGAGGACAGGTCCTCTCATGGATTGAGAACTGGTTGGAGGCCAGGAAGCAGAGAGTGGGTGTCAATGGGCAATTTTCACAATGGAGAGAGGTGAAAAGCAGTGTGCCCCAAGGATCTGTCCTGGGACCGGTGCTTTTCAACCTCTTCATAAATGACCTGGAGACAGGGTTGAGCAGTGAAGTGGCTAAGTTTGCAGACGACACCAAACTTTTCCGAGTGGTGAAGACCAGAAGTGATTGTGAGGGGCTCCAGAAGGATCTCTCCAGACTGGCAGAATGGGCAGCAAAATGGCAGATGCGCTTCAATGTCAGTAAGTGTAAAGTCATGCACATTGGGGCAAAAAAAATCAAAACTTTAGATATAGGCTGATGGGTTCTGAGCTGTCTGTGACAGATCAGGAGAGAGATCTTGGGGTGGTGGTGGACAGGTCGATGAAAGTGTTGACCCAATGTGCGGCGGTAGTGAAGAAGGCCAATTCTATGCTTGGGATCATTAGGAAGGGTATTGAGAACAAAACGGCTAGTATTATAATGCCGTTGTACAAATCTGTGGTAAGGCCACACCTGGAGTATTGTGTCCAGTTCTGGTCGCCACATCTCAAAAAAGACATAGTGGAAATGGAAAAGGTGCAAAAGAGAGCGACTAAGATGATTACGGGGCTGGGGCACCTTCCTTATGAGGAAAGGCTACGGCGTTTGGGCCTCTTCAGCCTAGAAAAGAGACGCCTGAGGGGGGACATGATTGAGACATACAAAATTATGCAGGGGATGGACAGAGTGGATAGGGAGATGCTCTTTACACTCTCACATAATACCAGAACCAGGGGACATCCACTAAAATTGAGTATTGGGAGAGTTAGGACAGACAAAAGAAAATATTTCTTTATTCAGCGTGTGGTCGGTCTGTGGAACTCCTTGCCACTGGATGTGGTGCTGGCGTCTAGCCTAGACGCCTTTAAAAGGGGATTGGACAAGTTTCTGGAGGAAAAATCCATTATGGGGTACAAGCCATGATGTGTATGTGCAACCTCCTGATTTTAGAAATGGGCTATGTCAGATGCAAGGGAGGGCACCAGGATGAGGTCTCTTGTTATCTAGTCTGCTCCCTGGGGCATTTGGTGGGCCGCTGTGAGATACAGGAAGCTGGACTAGATGGGCCTATGGCCTGATCCAGTGGGGCTGTTCTTATGTTCTTATGTTCTTAAAATCCCTTTGGAAGTTTTGACTGTTCTTTCCTCACAGCAGCAACTTAACAAGATCCCGTAGCTTGCACAGCATATCATGCTGGAAGAGAATAAAAAGCTGTGCTGGGCCATACTTCGTGTTATGACATTGGAAATATTGAGGCCCAATCCAATCCAGCTTTCCAGCACGGATACAGCCACGCCCACAGGGGATGCACTGTATTCTGCAGAGTTGGGGGCCAGGCATGGAGGCCTCCAACATTTGTTCCCTTATTTGTTCCCTGTGTTGCAGCTGTTACCCTGCACATGCTCCCTTTCTCTCCTTGGATTTGCACCCGATCTCGTCTGATCTTGGAAGCTAAGCAGGGTCAGGTCTGGTTAGTACTTGGATGGGAGACCGCCTGGGAATACTGGGTGCTGTAGGCTTAGTCTTTCGAGACTGAAGGTTGCCAACCAGACAGTTGCAGCTGCATTGGTGATGGAAATGGGATAGAACTGAGCCCTGAGTTCTTTAAACTTTAATGAACTCAAAAAGAAGAAAACTTACACTAAACATAAGACACTCAAGTAAATTATGCTTTTAAAATTTATTTAAAAGCTTTATTCGCCACCGTTGCTATGTTCCAAGCATGCAGTGCTCCTGTTCATTGAAAACAGAAGCAGTGTCAGTGAGGGATGCTGCACTTAATGCTCCTGGTGAGGGGAGGGGGAAGAGGTGGGCTGGCAGGCTGGTTCCAAATCGCCTCTCCCTGTCCACTTGATGCTTCCTAAGCACTAGGTGGGCAGGGAGAGGCATTCTTTCCTTCCCCTTTCTTCCTCCAAGAGCGCTGGTGGGAGAAGGTGGCTGCCGCAATTCTCTTCTGAATTGCGCTCAGTGAGCCAAAGGAAGATTGGAGTGCCCACTAGAGTGGCAGATTGGAGAGGGTGCTGGAAGGGTGGGTAGAAAGCTTATCAGTTTGCACCCTCCAAGGGTGCCATCCCATGCAACCTTTTCAAGTCACTTCATGGTAAGACCAGCCCTCGTTCAAAGCATAGATAAATGGATCTTGCTCAAAGACACAATTGCTCCGCCACCCTGCTCCTGACTCCACCTGTATTGCCAGTGGTAGCTCCATACCTCACATTCAGTCATGCATTCCATCATACTATGCTCAGAATCATAAAGTAGTCTGCATGTCAGGAGCCTGGAGAAGAATGGGCTGCTGAATACAAGACTCAGGAAGACTTCAAGTTAAAAATGAGTGGTTGGGTATGCTGTAGTGCAGGCTCCTGTTGCTACGACTAGTCCAAGACCTCCCAACACCTGAAGCACACATATCAAAGTCCTCCCTTTGGACAGCATCTGATTTTTCTTAGTGCTATCCCCTCACTCAACAGTGCACCAGCCACCACTGGTCTTCCTCCTCCTATTCCCTGGATTCAAAAAGGAAGAGGAGAACCATGTCCAAGAGTAAGTCTGGAGGAGAGGAGCGTGGTGGGCTAGAGCATCAGAGAAGCTTGCTGTGGGTAATCCCAGCTGATTTGCTTCCTGAGGTGACACAGCCTCATGAAGGGGGTCAACACTTCTGGTTACCATGACAACACACAATGACAGGGAGCCAACATGGAGTTGCAGAAGGCAATAGCTAAATGAATTTCAGCCTTACATACAGACTCTTGAAATGAACAGGTCCGACACTACGTATCCTCAAGGCATACACCAGAAATTAGAGCGTGTGGCTTTGTACACTGATATACATCAATTCAGCAGTCACCACAGACAGAATGATTCTTCAATAAACAGTTGAATAAAAACTTTCTGTTTGTTCCCAAGCCTCAGAACAGTTGCAGATATTTGGATTTCAATATTGCCAGTATCATGCTATTATTTGCTTTCCTCCATGGTGCCTTTCTTCTCCCTGTGGTTGTTGCCATAGCACTGCTATTTAAGAACTACTGTACACTGCATCTCTTGGAAGAGGCCAAAGCAAGTGTTAAAGATGCCTTTGGGCAAGTAGAACACACACATGAAAAAGCTACTTTATCACCCTTCCTTGTTGTCAACAAGCAGCACGCTTAAATTGCTGAGCTGCAAAAAAAGAGAAGCAAAAAAAAGTCTTTGATTTGGAAATTTTCTTCCCACAATGCAATGGGAACTCAGGAGCACAGTACGCATCTTAACATGCCAAAGTCTATTAGGAATAAGTGTCAAAGTCTATCCATTTATCTCTAGCCACATCCTCAGCTGATAACTGCTGAGGTCTGCCAGCTGATTCCACCTGAACTTTTCTGTGGATTTAATACGATTGCCTCAAACTGTAACTCTCCCTAGCTCTGCAGCAGAAATCACTAGTTAATTAGATAACTAGTTAATTAGGCTGCTTTGAACTCCAGCCACTGATGACACGCAAACCATTTGGGGGGTGGGGTGGGGGGGGTGAAATTGCAATAAATTAGTCTGAAGCTCCAAAATCTGAGCTTTCCAATGTTTGACAAAGTTCTTATCATCATTCTAAACAGAGCAACTTCCTAGGATTCAAAATCCTAAACTAATTACTTGATTTTTTTTTTTTTTTATGGAAAGTCAGAACCTAAGAACAGATGCTGTGTTCATTTAGAACTTTCCTATTGCGCCTGTAAGAAAGAGTAGTTATGAAGATGCATAACATGGTTTTCATTTTCCAGATGATTAAGCCTGCCAGAGGCCACTAGACAAAACATTTTATGACATCCTGTATTCGTGCATATATATGAGTTTGCTGGAAATATGGGAAAGCAAAAGTGTTTTAATTGTAACATTACGTTTTTGCAACAGAATTGCTATTCTGCTGCTGCAACTACTTCTTTTCCTTCTTCTTTCTTTTTTATTTGGAACAGATTGCTAGATTTGTCTTCTTCCACTGTGTGGATGGAATGCTCACCACATGCCTGGCTTATGCCAAATGGTGTGCAGCCTGTCACCATTTCCTTAGGCTGTGTGCAGTCCACACCTAGGCATCTTTCCTTGGCAGTAATTCTGCTAAGTTCATAGCCAGGTCTGCAGTCTTATTTTTCAAAGCTTTAGGACCATAGTTCCAAATCAATTCCTAAGTTCTCCTAGGGCAATCAACCGCATGCACAATCCCTTTGGTATGACAGGGTCAGCCTTGCAGGACTGAGTCACTAATGAGGCTGGATGACACAACCACCTTAAGTGGTGGAGCGACAGTGGTAGAAGGGGGCTCCCTGTGTGCAGGCCACACATACCCACAATAGCCTTTGTCAGTGGCCTCAGCTGATCTGCATCCTACCTGCCCACACATTCCCCCTTTCTGGCTCTTCACACTGTTGAATTATTTTTGGAAAAAAAAGTAGGAAGAGGAAAGTAGAAGAGAAAGTGTGCGGGGAGAACAAGTGGTGGACTAGAACATCTCCCCATTGTACACATGGAACTGTTCCAAGTTAGGATCTTCACAAGAGGCTGAAGTGGCTATAACCTTAGCAGAAACTGTGACTTGCTCAGTGGCTGTGGTCGCAGATGCTGTGGATTTGGTAATGGACTTTTCAGTGGCAGGCTGCCAGATCATCAAAGTGACCATGATGGTGGGTACAGCAGCCATGAATGTAGTGGTGGCAGACTTTACAGGGGGGAGCTTGGCAGGTTCAAGTCCAGTGGAGGCAGCACTGCTCCAGAACAGTGCATTTCCTGCACAAAATTTGATCACCTGGAAAGGCCCTATAAGTTATACTATGGGATTGAGATTCATGTACACATTCTTTTTAGAAGCTTTGCAGCTTCGAAAGCTGCAGTCCAATCAGCCTAAATGCACATCCTGTGCCCCAAACTTGGGAGAACTGGCACTTCATAGCTGAAGTAGCAATAAGACAGTTTTCAAGGCATTGTGTAGCACACATGGGAGAACCATAGCTGCTGGACCCAATTATCACTGGGTTTGGAAGAAGATCAAATAAAGCTCATTACCTGTAAGAACCACTTATGAAGATGTGATCTCTCTGAGTGAAGAATAAAAACAGGCAGAAGAATCTGTCAGCATTTGTAAAAAAAGGTTTTCCACCTTAAAATAGTTATAAGTGCACTTTAGAAAATTAAATAAGAAGGGAAAAAATATAGGCTTAAGGATCACAATAGGCCCCACGTTCCTGGTTCTACTTAGCAGAAGGTTCATAAATGATAGGAAGAATAAT
This sequence comes from Tiliqua scincoides, assembly GCF_035046505.1. Lineage (NCBI taxonomy): Eukaryota > Metazoa > Chordata > Lepidosauria > Squamata > Scincidae > Tiliqua > Tiliqua scincoides. Next base: position 191,481,193 of record NC_089821.1, on the reverse strand, counting down.
AGTCATCATGCATTAGAGGAATTTACAGATGTTTTCAGAATGTTGGAGGTGGTATGAAGGAGGCACAATTGTCCATGGTGTCCATTTAGACCATTAGCACTTCTGCTAAAGGTATTCCAGGTTTTGGTATTGTTCCAAAAATCAGCCATATCTGATTGGAAATGGGCAGTGGGACAAAAGAGACTTGTGTGTACCCCATCAGAAATGATTCTTCGATCATATCACTTCTGGCTCTCTTAAAACTATTGCTTGACTCCAGCCTTAAAATATAATCTCTTCTAAGTTAGATGAAATTGAAAGATCAGTGAAAGGAACTATGAAATTGGGGGTCAGTTTACAAAAAAATCTCTTTGGCGGGAGGTTACCAGAATAAAAGAATGTGGTATCTAAAAATCTAATACAAGACAGACAACTGCATTTAATGCTGCTCATGTACCTGATAGGTAGCAAGTGAAAGTCTATTATTGAGCAGGAATTATATAGAAATGGGACTAGGCACTTGGATGGTACTAGTAAATAGAATGAGGAACGACTGGCATCACTTGATGCCATTCCAAAGCAGACAGCGGAATAGTTCAGTTCTACTTTCCATCTAAATTCTGGCATAGAACCTGGTGTGGATTTCACAGTCAACTCTGGACATGCTCTAAAAAAGCCTAGCATGGATATATATTTCGTTCATAGTCTGAGGCACCCAGTGGAAAGAAGTATGATTTATTTTTATTTTTTTTACTGCTGAGCCAAAATAATGGGAGGAGGATACCTTTTCTGCCTTAATGGGCCCAATTCAGTATAGTTCATGCACACATCTCCCAAAATGGTTACTTTGCTTTGTAGCCATTGTAAACAGCCTTTTGGAAGTGTGCAAAGCCATACGCTTCTGTCCCACCGCTGGAGAGGCTGCAGAGGCATCGTGCGCAATGACTCTGGAGCAGCCACTGCCAGAAAGCAAGCATTGGGTGGGCAGAGAGGGGGTGAAATGAGCAGTCAGGTAGAAGGAACAAGGGGCAGAGAGGCAGCAGGATGGGGTGGCAATGGCACTTGCCAGATCCTACCCCTCCTTTTTAAGGCTGTGCTCCCCTTTATTGTTCTCAGATTTGCACCAGTTAATGAACTTTATTTTGACTTTAATGCAAGGTGGTTCACATAGGCAGGAGTAAGGGGAAATAATTCCCTTTTCTCCTCTCAAGCCACCCAATCTGCTTCCATCCCAGCTGGATACAGTGTGCGCCTTTTTTGGCATGGCTGCATTGAGGGGGGACGGTAGGATTGGGCTCTAAGGCTGCAATCCTGTGCACACTTATAGAGAAGTAAGTTCCATTGAATTCATGAGTCATATCTCAAAGCATTAACTAAACACTCAAGGCCAGAATTCACCTTAAAGGTTCCAGATGGAAAAACATGTTCTAGAAGGAACAATATGTGAACCAGGTTTTGTTTTATTGCTGATCTACGCAAAATGACCCAAACAGGGAGACCACACTATCACGGTGTTAAATTTGTTCATGGTAGAATGGAGTAACTAGCAAGCCGAACTGTGAAAAACTGGATTGCTAATGCATAAGACATGAATCTTGGGAACTGACACTGTACAGGAAGTGTTTATGACTTCATTTTAATAGCGTGCTCATCTGTAAAAATTTCTAAGCAACCTGAAGGAATGGGAAGAGATTACAGAATCAAGCAACATTTTCAAAAATGTTTCTAGTTGAAGAGATTGAAGACAGGTTCGGCCAAGTTAAATGAGCTCAAACAAATATTAATCAAATGTGGCTTCTCCCAATTGCCATGCTTTCTCTACTGCTCTCTTTCTCACCCAAACATACAGAACAAACTTTCGGCACTCGGAAGCTTAAATGGCATTTGGAGAAATATATTGCTAATATTCACTTTTGTTTCCCAGGTAAAGAATTCTGGAAAACTCATCAAGTTGACTCTTCCACTTGTGTGTCCCTTGGGATCCAAAGCAAAGGATGCAGCATGACAGCCGACATTCACAGGCTTTGGACTGCAGGTGATGGACAAATGGCTCTTCCATTCTTTCCTTGGATTTGAATATTATCAATTGGTGAGCTGCCACTATGTTTATAAGAACAACCCCACTGGATCAGGCCATAGGCCCATCTAGGCCAGGTTCCTGTATCTCGAAGTGGCACCACCAAATGCCCCAAGGAGCACACCAGATAACAAGAGACCTGCATCCTGCTGCTTTCCCTTGCATCTGACATAGCACATTTCTAAATCAGGAGGTTGTGCATACACATCATGTCTTGTAACCCGTAATGGATTTTTCCTCCAGAAATTTGTCTAACGCCCTTTTAAAGGCGTTCAGGCCAGGTGCCATCACCACATCCTGTGGCAAGGAGTTCCACAGACCAACCACATGCTGAGTAAAGAAATATTTTCTTTTGTCTGTCCTAACTCTCCCAACACTCAATTTTAGTGGCTGCCCCCTGGTTCTGGTGTTATGTGAGATTGTAAGGAGCGGTCTGTGGATCTTCCATAGCTCTTTATTTTATATGAAAACACTTTATGGTAAAAGAGTGTTGAAATCCTGTGAAATCTCTCCATTAAAACGAAAAGTGCACTTTCTATCATTAGAAAGTTCCAGGACTCTATGGAGTACTTCACCATGTAGGAGCTCATTGATGCAAACATGAAACAATAGAAAATTTTAAAATTGTTATCAGGTAGAGAGATAGCCCTGTAGAAACACACCTTAAGACAATGTATTGCTTACCCATTTTCAGTAAGATTAATGGTCTAATCGTAAACCCGTTTATTCAGGTGTAAGTCCCACTGTATTCAATGAGTCACACTACAATCCTAAGCTTGTCTACTGAGGAGTAAGTCCCATTGAGTTTAACAGGACTTACTTTCAGGTGAAGGTGTATAGGATTGCAGCCTTAGTGAACCCTCTATAACAGTGTTTTCCCAACCTGAGAGTCACGACCTCCCAGGGCAGGCGTGCACATTTTTGGTTGGGATGCTACCCCCTTAAGGAGCGATGCTCCACTGGATCCAGAGCTGCCATGTTGGGCTCACCTGTTATCAAAAGGGCTGTTTTGTTTAGAGGAATTAGTATATTACCCTGTTTGGAAACTGCCTTGGAGGGGCAGCCAGAGAGCGAGCATGTGGTGAAGCTCTCTCTTAAAAGGGTTTTTGCTGACCTGGATGCTGACCTGGATGACCCAGATGTGTCCCAGAGCTGATCTGGATGCGCTTGCTCACTACACACAGTGGGGCACATGGGGCACGCAAAAAAAACCAAAACAGGATGATCAGGAAGTCAGCTATCAGCCATGGCTGGCCCCCTGGGGGGGGGGAACTGAAACATTCAGTAGACCAGGACCATTTCAAATCTGCATACGGTACTTAAGCAGTGATTAGTTAAGACAATACAAAGAATAGGCAATACTTAAACAATGATTTAAGATGCTAGACTTCTTCCTCAGGATGTGCATGCCGACTTGTTTTGCATACACAGTGATTGGATCAGGAGACCCTTTTGCATACATCTCTTAAAACAATACAATGCATACATTGACCTGCAGGGAAATGGGGGTTTTGTAATCCATGTGCTTGTGGTTTTGACCAGAGTTTTTGGAAAAGTGTGCTGGGGGAAGTGTGCCCTGTGTTTTGAGGTTTGGCCTGCATGAGTTTTAGTCCATAATACATAACCAGATATAAAAATCACAACTTAAAAGGAAAAAGGGGATTTTCACGTAACACACCCCCTTACATGGATGCTCTTGATTCACCGCCGACCTTTTGGTCCCTTCTCCCATGGAGTCGGTGGCGACTGCCCAAAGTGCACAGGATGTGACGGCAGCCATTTTCAGCGCCATGGCAGCCGCGTGCCTGGGTAGCTCATTATTGGGCTGTAAGACATCTCCGTGAGATACGGGACAGGACAGATGGGTTGGATCCATTCCATTTACACTAATGTTGTTGATGTCCAGCCCATGTTGATGTAACTAAATCCCCATGTGCTGATGTGACTTCTGCTGAATCTTGTGGGAGATTTTCAGCTGCTGGAGGTCTCCTAGAGATATTTGTCCCCTTGCTCCAGGGTAAGCCCTAGCAGCCACAATGGGCATCTTGGACTTGCGTAGCTCAATTGCTGGTGCAAGTCCACATTGCTCCATGCAGGTAAATCAGGCCTGGGAAGGGTCTCCGGATTTGGCATGCGCCACTGCCACCATTTCTGCCTCCTCCTGTGCCTGATCTGCTTTCATCCCTGCGCCCTTATCACCCTGTTCTGCCCACCCCTCCCCTGTTCCGTCCTTTCCTACCTCGTTCAATCTGCTTCCCTCTAAACCCCTAGGGGGGTTATCTGCTCTGGTAGATGTCCATGGGCCCACCAGTGTGCAAGAGGCTACTATAGCCTTCCCACCAGTGGGCCCACTGCACTTTATGACAGCTATAAAGCAACCTCCATTGACGCAATCCAAGATATGTCAGTGGGGTAGGGGGTTAGGATTGGGACCGAAATCAATAGTTTACTATTGATTACATAAGGCCTGTGATGTGAATGCAGACATCCATCATACAGAAGGGCTGCAGTACTCAGAATCCATTTTGCACCCAGAGTCACATCTTCATTGAAGAACTACATATCTGTTTGCTCCAGAACATTGTGATGCATATATAGAGCTCTACATTGTAGCATTGCAACCATTCTTTTAAACATCCATGAACATCCAAAAGCCTTGCACAGAGTATTGCACTTGCCCATTATTATAAAGCAAACACAGACACAGTGCCAGAGCTTGTACTAAGTCATTACTAGGTAATCATGAATAAGAGCTCTTCTTTGTATAAGTTTGCCAGAGGCTGCTAGAGCTATTCTGCTACCTAAACAGCACTTAATCTTTAATGACCTATGGTACTTGTTGAGGTTTTTTCTGTGAATGCCCAGGGTCAGCTGCTAGGATGATATCCAAGAGGGGAAAGGGCACAGTAAGAAAGACTACTTCTTAGATAAAAATCACATTTACCAAAAAATGATCCTGTAGAAATTCCAGAAGGTCATTATTGTGGTTCAGAACATCAAGGTTTCTAGGCCACGTAGCAAAATATTTGTATGCGTTAGCTACGACTAATGGTATTGATCACTAAATAGAAAACAGCCATTTGATATCCATTCCACAGATAATACAAAATTCAACGTCAAAAAAATAAAATCAGCTTCTAAAAAGAAAAGAAAAACTATCAATAAAAAGTGTAGTTCAGTTAGAGTTCAAAACTTACACCATACTCAAACACAGGCTATGCAGACATCTGGGGTACTTACAGCCCAATCCTGAGCTGCCCAGGGCAGCACTTAAAGAGCCAAAATAAAGCTGGTGTTTCCAAAAGCACCGTTCCCTGATTAAAGCATACCACAAGGAAATGCAAAATGTACTGAAAAGGAAATGTAAATTTGGTACATTTTATCTGGCTGTTAAAGGAAAGCTTAACAGATTATGCAACAACCAATGGATCCCTGGTCAGTAAATAAGCATGATTCTATTAGGAACTGGCCAAAATGGGCATTATCTTGGGACACATGACCATCAGAGGTCCCATTTGGCTGAGCCAGCCCCTAAATTTTCAGAACTTATGGCAGTGACACTGCCCAATTAGGGAATGAATGAGGGAGTGCAATTGGGGGGGGGGGCGCAATACCCTTGATTTCCAGCAACTGGTGATGTCACTGGAAATAAGTAATTATTATTACTGTTATTGTCACCTGTTATTATTACTACTACAGACTGTCCTTTTCATCCACGGATTGTGGATCCGCAGATTTGACTCACTGCTGATGGCCATGGTCTTCCTTCACCATCTGCTTTGGTTTTTACCACCCTGAATAGTTTAGTGTCATCTGCATAAATGGTCACCTAGTTTTGGGGACATCATTACAGACCTACAACATAGTAATTGCAAACCATGCTTGAGGCTGCAATCCTAGGCACAATTACATGGCAGTGAATCTTACTGAACACAGTGGGATATACCTCTGAGCCAACAAACATAGGATTGCACTGTAAAATGATTACTAAAACATGCTAGGAAGGTATTTCAAGCAACGTATAGCACAGCAGGAAGGACCTCTGCAACTAGACTTCTCAAAATGTCTACTATAGCTATTTTAGTGCATCTCTCTGTGTGTGTTGTCAGGAACGATCAACAAGTTATATCTCAAATTCACCCAATTTTTTTTAATAGTTAACTCTTAAATGATTGCTCTTCTAGAGGAAAATAGTGTTTTAGCAAAACATTTGTAAGGTTACTTTAAAAATACAGCACAATCCTACGCAGGGCTTTTTTTCTAATGGACCGCAGGGGGGGGGACAGAGTTCTGGCACCTTTTTGCAGGGGCCCCTCCCCTTCTGAGGCATTCCAGGAGGGGGGGAGCAAAACAGAGGCATTCACTGTGTGGGTGCTGGGGGGGCGGGCGCCTGGCCCCTGCCTGACCGCATAACAACCCCCTTCTGCCCCATCCCCAAGCTCTCGCCTGAGCCCAGCCCGCCTCCCCTCCCCCCACGTTCTGCTTCCCCGTGCAGCTTCCAAGCCGGTGGAGTGTGTGGGGGACAAGCACCGAGGAGGAGGACGGACGGACAGCCAGCCAGCCAGGGAGACGGGCTGCGGCACCCACAGAACACCCAGGTACTGGCTTGGCGGAGGAGGAGGGGAAGGAAGCTGGCTGGTGCAGCCCCATGCCAATCTGCAGCATGAGCCTAGGTGTGTCTACTCAGAAGTAAGTCTCATTGTGCTCAATGGGGCTTGCTCCTGGGAAAGGGTGCATAGCCTTGCAGCCGAGAGCCCAAGCCTAGGCATGTCTACTCAGAAGTAAGTTCCATTGTGTTCAATGGGGCTTACTCCCGGGAAAGTGTCATAGCTTTGCAGCCTGAGTAGATAGGCAGAGGAAGGGCTCTGAGGCTGCAGTCCTCTCCACACCTTCCTGGGAGGAAGCCCCACTGCCTCTACTGGGACTGATTTCTGAGTAGACAGGCACAGGATTGGGCCCTGAGGCTGCCATCCTATCCACAGTAAGCCCCATTCACTAAAGTGGACTTCTGAGTAGACATGCATAGGATTGGGCTCTTAGGCTGCAATCCTAGGCACTTTCCTGGGAGTAAGCTCCATTGACTAGAATGAGACTTACTTCAGAGTAGACATACCTAGGATTGGGCTCTTAATCCTGGCAGAGATAAATATCTGCCCCCTTGTTCACATGCTAAGGGCAGGTGAAAAGGGATTCTACGTGTGTACAATGTGCTGTCCTGCCTTGCCAGAGATCCTCCTCATACTTCCCCCACAAGCATGCCCTCCACCAGCCAGTGTTTGCAGCTCCTGTCCAGCAATGCACAGCAGCTGCTCAAGACAGCAGAGAACATACAATTGCATGCCAAGCGACTTCCCAAAGACACAGAGTATTCTGATACTTGAATTAAACCATATTTAATTGCTTGTTTGCAGATGTAGCTGTTTCTATGTGCACCTAAGGACCCCTCTCTTGTAAGAATTCCTTTTTTGTTCTTACTCCCACAGTTGCTTAGAGTAATTTTACTACATGGAACTCATGTAAGCCATTTTTTGGAATCCATTCACTGCTTCCTCTCCTCGAAGTAGTGCCACACTACCTACTACACGCTACAAGTGCACCTGTACAGTATTTTTCCCCAAGTGTAGAAAAAGTAGCTAGGGGGAAGGGGATGTGGAGATTGACAGCCCAATCCTATGCATGCCTACTCAGAAGTAAGTTCATCTTTAGGGGGAAGCACATAAAAAAATATTTTATTTCTCCAATAAAAAATGGTAGTTCTGGAACAGCGTCTAGTGTGGCTGAAAAGGCCAATTCGGGAGTGACAATCCCTTCCACACTGGGAGCAAGTACAGTCTGTCCCTGGTCTGTCTCCCTGGCTATGGGCCTTCCTTCTTTGCCTCTTAGCCTCAGACTGTTGGCCAAGTGTCTCTTCAAACTGGGAAAGGCCATGCTGCACAGCCTGCCTCCAAGCGGGCCGCTCAGAGGCCAGGGTTTCCCACTTGTTGAGGTCCACTCCTAAGGCCTTCAGATCCCTCTGCAGATGTCCTTGTATCGCAGCTGTGGTCTATCTGTATGGCGCTTTCCTTGCACGAGTTCTCCATAGAGGAGATCCTTTGGGATCCCACCATCATCCATCATCATCATACTCTTATTAATCATAAGATATTATTATTTATACAGTGTCATCTGTTCTGCCAAATATCTCAACTCTCTTCTAATGCCACCTTTTTGGCTAATTAACACCTCCCTTTTCCAAGAAGCACAGCTGTGGTGTGCAAAGGAATAAACACAGAACTTCTTATCTATAGCAATTAACAAGATTATTGCTACAAACACATACACTCCCTGCAAGTTCTCTTGTCCAGAGGCTTTCCCTCCCCAAAACTCCACTTAACTTAGTGGGTAGAGGTTTGAAGCCTCCAGTCGAAGTCCAAGCCAGTCTCCAAAGCACAGTCCAGTCTTCCCAGTCCAGTATTCCCAGTCCAATCTTCTGCAGTAGAGTTCCTCCTCTCCAGTAGTGTTCTCTCCAGCAGAGTATCTCCTCCAGCAGGGTCCGGGCAGTCCTCTCTTCTGTATCCTCCAGCAGAGTTCTGGCATTCCCTTCTCCCAGTGTGGGTCCATCCAGGTTTCCCTCTGGGTCAGCGTCCTGCTCTTGGTCCTGGGTCAGGGTCCAGCTTCTGGCTGGGTCAGCGTTCCGCTCTTGGTCCTGGGTCAGGGTAGCTCTGTCTCTTTCCAAAGCTGCCTTTTATCCTTGGATGTCTCATGATCCAAATGCAGCTCAGCTGTGAGCTACCTCATTAGCTCCAAATTAGGCTCAGGTGAGCCATCCCTTCAGTCCATGTCCATTCAAAGTCCCATCAAGGTCAAATGAAGCTCAGGTGTCCAACCAGGTCTCCATTGCCTTGATTGATTACAGCTGTGGAGCCAGCCCTGCCCTTCCCAGAGCTGTCAAACAGCTGTCAAAACAGGGAATCGCTGTCAACACCACATCATCCACCTGATGATCTTATGATCTTCCATTACACCATCATTATGCATGACACTCTACTGTAGAAGGTCCCTGCCTAGAAGAACTCACAATCTAACATAGACACAAGGGAAACCAGAGACTACAAGGGAAACCACAGAAGAAGAGGAATGCTGCTAGGAAATATAGAGAAGGACATGAAATTATTTCATGTACATATATCTTCACAGCAGGTCTTAGTTTTAATATGAGGTATGCACAAAGCTTGTATGGAAAAGCTTGTATTGTTTGATCAATTCATGCTCTTCTAAAAAAAAAATAACCTGGGTGAAATCACAAATGCAGTACATGGCTTCTGTAAGTGTTACATGTTTCCAATTTAACAAGTGTAGATTGCACAAAAGGAACAGGTTGGATTGCTGCATTTTCCAGCAAATATTTAATAGCAAAGTGTTGCAGCAAGCTTCATTACTTTTATGAAATACGTTCTCTGTGGATGATTTTAGCTGAAAAGAAAATAGGATTTAAGCTTCAAAGATGACTAAAACAATAGCAGTAGGTAGTCCTGTAATGGTGCATCCTGGGAGATTTGCCATGGACTTCAAAAGATGTAGGCTTAAGCATATAAAGAAAACAATAGATAAAAGTGGCTACTTAAACTGAGTAATTGAATATGCATTATTTTTCACACTCCATATGTCAGATGTTTAAATGTTACAGCTACGGTATTGCTCCTCTGAGATTGTTCCAGTGAACATTGGGATATTTTTTCCCCTCGGTTTTAAGAGGTAAAAATGTATTGCCCATTATTCTACTTTTATTTATTAAAATACCTATTGGCCATCTTTGTGCCCCATTGAATGGGTCACTGAGGCAGCTTACAACTTTAATAAAACCATAAAATCCAATTTAAAACACAAATAGGGAGACAAATAGCGGCACAGATAGGAAGACAAAATATAAAGTAAAAGGCCAAACAAAACAAAAAACTGTTCACTGCCTGCTTAAAAGTGAGCAGCAGAGGGCTGGGCTGGCTTACTGTGAGGGAGTTTCACAATCAGGGTGCCGCCACCGAAAAGACTCTGTCACAGTACTCCACCAAGTATGCCACAGTTACTGGTGAGGTGCACAGCAAGGACCCAGGCTTTTAATATCATAAAGCATATAAGGCTATAAGGGCATAATCCTAACCAGGTCTACTCAGAAGTAAGTCCTATTGTGTTCAGTGGGACTTATTCCCAGGAAAGTGAGGTTAGGATTGCAGCCTAAGCATCATAACCAGCACCTTGAACCAAGGTGTAATGTGCTTGGACCAAAGAGCACCCAGAAAGCATTGTGGTCACTGCATTGAGTGCCAGTTGGAATTTCCAAGCAGTCTTCAAAGACAGCCCCAAACAGAGCATATTACAATAGTCCAAACAAGATGCGACCCTAAACACACTTTCCTGAGAGTAAACCCCATTGAACAAAATAGAACTTACTTCTGCATAGACCTGGTTAGGATTGTGCCCTAACAGAGTAATCCGCACTGGTCATTGTGCCAGCTCAGGCCTACTGTACTGGCCCAGGAGTCGCACATCTGCTGCTGTTCAAGAGCCAGGCACACTGGCACAATGATGTGCGCCAGCCTCCCATGCCAGATCCTGTCCCATGGAGGCTGCCGCAGGTAAGTGTGGAGCGGGGCAGTACAGGAGGTGGGAGAGGGTGGTGAGAAAGAGCTTTGCAGGTGGAAAGGGGGCATTTCTGGGCAGAAGGAGTGTGGAATGTAAGGCAGATGGGGTGCAGGAGGAGGGCAGGATTGGCTGAGGCAGTGCAGGTTGAATCCTAACCTCCATGCCTGGCCTGAGAAGTCTTACACAGGCTGTTCAGATTTGCATCAGCGAAATTGCTGGTGCAGATCCAACTATCCCCATAAGGGTGGCTGGAGCATTTCTCAAGTTAAGGGGGAAGTATCCCCTTACCCCAAGGTGATCTCCAGCCTGCACCTAACCTGTGCTGGCCATTCAGCCTGGCTGTTCCAGCGCTCTCAGGTGTGGACTGATGTAGCCCGAACTGCATTCTTTAGGAATGTCTGGAGCTGATGCACCAGTCAAAACTAGGCAAAAGCACTTCAGGCCACAGCTGCCACCTGAGCCTCCAAGTTCAAGACCAAGTCCAGGAGCAACTACCAGACTATGAACCTGCTCCTTGAAGGCCTTCTTAAGTATAGGATGAAGGGGCAGAGAGGAAGGGCAACTGTGAAGGGGAGGGGAATGCAGAAAGAATGCAGAGCTAAACAATGGAAAGAGGGAAAGCAGTGGCTGGCACATTACCAGGTAAGTGGGGTAGCATTTGGAGTGCTGCCTCAGGCATCAGGAAATCTTGGGCTGTCCCTGGGAGGATCCATCATCAGAATTCCATCACACAACAGGTGCTTTGCATACAGAAGAGCCTAGGTTCACTTTCTAATGTCTCCCACTAGAGCTGGAAAAGAACTCCTTGCAGACAGCCTCTGTCAGCCAGTATAGTCAGTACTGAGCGACTGATCTGACTCCACAAGTAAGCTTCAAATTATGAACAACTAGTATGGTTTTTGCCGCAGAACATTGGGGTGAATGAGTTCTGTGAGAAGCTAGGGGGTCAGCTCCTTCATAAAACCATAGTATCCAAAGCCCCTGGGAAGCAGCTTCCCAATAATAATATAAAGCTAAAAGGGATTTAAATTAAACAAAGCCAAGTAATCTGCATTGTTGATGTGCTTTAAAAGACTTGGGTCTTGTTTCAGTCAGCCAGGTTTAAGCCTAGTGCTGGGCTTTCTGGAAATGTTTGTGTCCATTGTTGAACCTGAATACCTGAGCTATTTTAAGAGAAAACTGCTGCCCGTGTTTCTCAATTTTAACCTCACAACAAGGATTTTTTTTTCTTTTAGTGTGAGAGCCTGTCAGTCTACTGAAATAGCAGCAATGAAACGATATTCTCAGAAAGAAAGCCCAGCCAGCCAGGTTTGGGAACACAAAATAGCACTCCCCTTTAGAGTGTTTTCCCCATTTAATTTAGCAAATGCTGAGCTATATATTCCAAAGTCTTGTGCTTATAGAGGAAAGAAAACTTATTGTGGAGTACTGTGCCACTTTCCTGATGCTTTCAAGTTTAAAGAAGACTAAACATTGTATTTTACAGTGCTCTTAGGCTGTTTGCTTTCTTAAAAGTGATAAAAATTACTGAGCAGACTTGCAGTCCTCAAAATGTCTCCGAATGTATTTACTGGAGCATTACTGAAGAAAATACCCACCAGCATTTATAAATGGACAGCTCTCTAGTGCGACTGGCATTAATTTGAAAGCTGGAGAGAGGAGAAAAAAATTGAGAAGGAAAAAAAGAAAAGAAAAGAAGACACAGACTTTCAAAGCTGAAGAACTCAGAGAACAAAAAACAGAGGCTTTACACCCAAGTCCTAAGCAGAGCAACCTGAAAATAGAGACATGTGGAAATCAGGGGAATTCGCTTTGAATGAAGGGTGCTGGGGTTGATATGTGTTAGAGTGAACTATGCCCTGCCTATATCATTTGCCATCTAGTCCATAATTATACACCCAGGGACATGTCAGCCTTCTGAAGAGTCCAAGTTACAAGACCTTAGATGAAGGTGACAGGCAGATTCACTGCTGAACTGCAGCTTTCTGTTCTGATCAATAGTCCATTATTAGTCCATTGCTAATAAGAGGGAGACATGCTTCACCCCCTCTAGGGTAAAGTTCTGGTTGACTCAGGACTGTCAGCTAAGAAACCAAGATGGAAATAGGAGAGACTGTGCACATTTTCGAAAGTGGCGTCATTGGCTTGGGCTTTCCACAGTGTGGGGGAGAAGAGAAGAAGAAGAAAAAAACACTGAGCAACAAGGATGTCATGTCCCATATAATCCTTAAAGAAGCATTAATGGGGAAAGATGGGAAGAAATGTGAGTGACATCTTTGCAGTATTATAGAGTTTAGCTCTCACAGAAAAAAAAATGGTATGATGTATATACATAAAGTGTAAATGAAAATAAGATTTATAATGAATGCTTCCCAGAAGCAGTTGGTGGGCCACTGTGGGAAACAGAATGCTGGACTAGATGGGCCTTTGGCCTGATCCAGCAATGCTTTTCTTATTTCCTTATGTACAGCTGGTTTGGGGAAATTACCATACTGGCTTTACTCATAATTACAGAAGGATGGGCCAGAATATCAGAGACGCAACAGGAAAGAAAATACATTGTGAGTGATTCACAGGCTTCAGGATGGCCTGATATTGGCCAAAGTTTAGGACATGCAACAAAGACTACTCCATTGCTATAGATGCTGGGTGCCAATTCATAACGTAGGTGGGCACTTATCAACATTTGAATGTTTCTGAAAACTGCAGGTCCACCCCATGTTCATGGGCACACTGCTTTAATCTGTTGACTAAGGATGGTATTCTAGGCTAGCACACAATTTCTCCCAGATTGCTTAAGGGCTGGTGGAAGATCTGCCACAATCTGTGGCCATGAGTGATTGATTACACTGCACACCTCTTCTCTTCTTCAGGGATGGGCCGAGACTCAGATGACTTGGACTCGAGTCGCGAAAATGCACGTTTTTGCAACTCATACAGGCTTGAGTTACATGAGTTTTTTAACCTGGAAGTGACTTGCAACTTGTGGGGTGTTCCCTAGAAATGAAAAGATACACATAAACTTGAGTCAGGACCCATTTTTGTATGTGCTTGAGACTCTGTTTTGTGTGCTTGCCTTTTTCTGCCACTTCCAGGGCTTTTCGGACTCGAGTCTCAGCGCTGTGGCTCAGACACATCCCTGCTCTTCTTTAGGGTGGCTGAAGGAGGTGCAGAAGCTCTGCTCTGAGGCATGATCTTCATACCTTACTTGTGTGGAGTGCCTTCTACTTGCATCCCATTTTCCACAGTGGAGCTAGTTGGTGTTGGGGTCTTTAATACTTAGTCAAGGTTCCTGTGAAGGCTCTAAGCATACAGGTATTAACATTGTATTCTTTGTTGGGTATTTGTTTAAGCAAAGTGTCTGTCACTGATGTTCCCACTATTTGATCCCTACTTATGGGCTCCTATTTGTCTAGACCAGCGATTTTCAACCTTTTTCAACTCATGGCACACTGAGAAGGTGCTAAAATTGTCAAGGTACACCATCAGTGTTTGTTTTTCCCCCCTTGTATTTCTTGTAGTATTTCTTGTCCAACCAATTGCAAATCAATTACACTAAATCCAAGATAATGATATTTGCCAACAGATAGAAAACTTTTAAATGGTCTTGTAATGGTAACAAAATGGAACAGGTTAAGCATTTCAAGTACCTGGCAATCAACGTCCATTACAGACTCACATGAGCTTTTCATCATAAGGCAGGGCAGAATGCATCCAAACTAGCATCCCAGCTATTTCTCGTTCCTTTTTCACCTGTGGCAATGGTTATGTTCTGGCTGCTCTGGAGGCGTTTAAGGGAAAGGTTCTTTCCCAGGTTCTTTATGGCTCTCCTGTCTGGTATAAGGCTATTAACCAATCAGTAGAACACATTCAAGCCTCCTTTTTGCGGAAGATTTTGGGTTTACCCAGATGAGTTCCCTACTTGGTTCTGTGTCTTGAGGTGGGGTTAATTCAGTTAAAGACTACTGCATGGCTAAGATTACTGAAATTTTGGTTTAGGATTTTATTTAACCCTGCTTCTTCTGGTCGAATGCACCAATTACTGTCGAATTCAGTCCCGCCTTAGGAGATTGCTGATCTTTTAACTAAACTTAAGTCAATGGGGCTGGACACCGCAGAGCTAGGCATGATCAGTTGTAAGGTAGCTTACAGAATTGTCAAAGAAAGAATTCTTGATATGGAACAATAAGAGCTGTTTAGTGCTGCCAAAACCACATGCTCTCCACTCTATCTCCATGTGCTGGTCAGTTTTGGGAAACCGGCCTCCTTCTTTTATCACCTGGAGTGCCCACAGGCTCGTAGAGCTTTCACACCTGCAAGATGTAATGCTCTTCCATCAGCCTTGTTAACGGGCAGGTTCAGTGGTATTCCCTACTCAGAGAAGAAATACACGTGTGGTAGGGATTGTATCGAGACTCTAACACATACCTTTTTCTACTGCCCATTACATGATGCTTCACACAAGAAATATCTAGGCCCATTGTTAACTAGGATGCAGGGCTAGGAGGATTCAATCATGCTCCAGTCTCTCCTTTCCACATCTGAATCCGAGGTTTAGACCAATGTGGTGTGCGTTCTCCTGAACTGCTATCATTTGCTGAGGCTTGGTTGCCATGCAAGTGGGACAGGGCTTTCTCTGTTATAGCCCCCAGGTTCCGGAATGAACTGCAAGAATTCAGAACGCCCTCTCCCATTTAGTCTTGAAGAGAATTTAAAAGATCTACCTGCTCCATCAGGCCTCTGTTGGGTAATTAGTGCTATGTTTTCTTGGGTAGTTTTTATGTTAATAGTTTTTTGTTGTTGTTTTTTTTTGGTAATGTTTCATTAGATTTTAACTTGTACTGTTAGCTCTCGGGCAAAAGGAAAGGTACACATTTTAACAGATTTCTATTAAACCATACCACCAGGAGCTCTAGCCCATGAATTGTGGTATGATAGTTTTAGTGTGGATTACTGGTGGTGGTTGTTTTTAAAAATACCGGATGACTGAAAAGTCTAAAATGAGCTTTGTTGTAGAAAAAAGCAATTACTGGTGGCAACAAGAAATGGCATTCATATTGATTGAGTTTCAATCCATGAAGGGATGAGAGCTCTATATGCAGTGAAGATGCTTAAACAGAATCTGAAAGTGCTCGAGACACCCTTACAAGCTTTGCATGCCAACTGACAGAAGATAAAGCACATTTAGAAGACAATATATTCCCCATGTTAAATGCGAAGACATGGTTTTACGTTGTACCTTATTAAAATGTCCCATTTGTGTGTATTTCTACCAATATGGAATAATTGTAATTTGCCTATCACCAAAGAGGAATCACGTAAATAGCCATCATTATTATTCACGAACCTTCGCAAACCAGCCTTCGCGTTTTTGAAAGCATCTCACTGAGACGGCATTAACAGAACTCTGAACAGGTTGCATTTTAGAACCTTGTGGAACTGTGAAGTGGATTGGTAGTGTGAAGTTCTGAAAAGCAGAGTCTGGAAAATAGTTTGAAATGTATAAACAGAAGTTGGTTAGTGTGCATCCTGAGGTACCACTTCTCAGTTGTTCAGCTGACTCGGCAAGGCTGGCTGGTGAGCTCCCTGGCTTGAATTCCAAAAGGCAATCTCAGGTGCTTTCCAGCCTGTGGGAGGTTGAGCAGTCCAGCTGCCTCGACCCTTCATGGTTGACCATGAAAAGCTCGAGCCATCTCCAGACAGATCATGGCTTGGAATCTCGCCCAGTAAACTGAGGAATATACAGTCTCTCACCATTCCCTCCAGCAGATGCCCACACATGAGGGAGGAGTTTTAGTATACTTCCTGCTGCAAGTGTTCTGAATTAATAATAAAGGGTTCAATCTTATCCAACTTTCCAGCACTGATGCAGCTGCAATGCCTCCCCAAGGTAAGGGAAAAACATTCCCTTACCTTGAGGAGGCCTCTGTGACTGCCTGCCCACTGCAGGATGCAGCCCACACCCCCAAGCCCCTTGGCATGGCTGCATCAGTGCTGGAATATTGGATAGGATTGGGTCCAAAGTGGCCTAATTTGAACCAAGTCTTTGTCTCGCATGTTTTATTGAGGGGTACACAGGCAATAAGTTATCAGGACATTTATTCTGGAACAAAAGACAATGCTTTTGTTAGAAAATCAAAGTATTATATGCTATCTATTTTTCTTATTTAAAATGAAACAAACTGTGTCTTTGGAAGCTTTAGATTAGGTAGATTTAAATGAAAAGGAAAAGAAAAAAATTTCTCATTCTACCTTCGTTCTTTATGTTTCCTTTTAATAGTAGCAATGGATAATTCAAGGCAATTATCTTGAATTCGTCACTTTGGTCTTAGCTGCTTCTCAGTGGGTTCAACCTTTCCAGTATTCATACTGACTACTGAGGATTTTAGTATTACATGTTTCCCGTGTCTCTATGAGACCTCATTTATCCTGTCACTCTAGGAAGCTTACTATCAGATTTTTTCCCCCACAATTTGGAATTGGGTATTTAACTCTAGCTTGCGGCATTTGCCATAATCAATATCACCTCTTCTTCTCTGCCATCTCAGACTCAGCTTCCTTTTTGACATAAGTGGATCTCCAGACATATCTGCCTTAATATCTTCAGCTTGTCACTGGCTAAACGGTCATGAAGGGTAAATGAAGGTGAACATGAAAAAGAAAAGTTCCCACACTTCTTACAAAGGCAAACATGTTAACTTTCTTCTTTTACAACGTACCTGGCACATGAAAGAGATATATTCCCTTAGAAAACAGCTACAGGACTCATACGGCCACATTGTCAGTCAGCCCTGCCTTTATCAGTTCAGAGAAAAGGGAGGAGAACATTTAAACCTATGAAGTGAGTTACATACTACAAATTAAGAACTAGTGCTGAGGAACCAGTTCAAGATTACTCATTTAGTAAGGCCAAATCTACACATTATGCAGAATGAAGTGGCAGAATCCTGGATTTTGGACTGTTATTGGGGACATTCATTTTTGAGTCCTGACCCATTTCAAAAACCCTCCCTGCATGTAGTAAATGGGCACGTTGGAGGAAAGCTTTTGTACAGATTCAATGGCTAAAGAAGACTGGCTGAAATGGTCACTTTGAGCAGCAGGTTAGAGGAAGTGACGGCAAACTAAAGTATGATGGCCTGCATTCTGTGCCTGCCAGCCAGCCACTTCTACTCTACCACCTATCTGGATGTTGCTCCATTCTCTTCTCATGGCACATGACCTTGGAGAGTGCATGAGAAGTGGATGGGGGTAGGAGACTTGCCTCCTTTCTAGTGTCACTGCAGTGCTGGGGAAGATAATTGCCACTGCAAACGTTTTTCCAAGCACTCCCAGGGAGCACTTGGAAATAGGAGCACTACCACCTCACCTGCTGCTGTTGGTTCTAAACTGTTCCAAGTGCTAAGAGGGAGGGTAGATGTTGGGAGCAGTGAAGTTTTGTTCTTAGCCCAGTCAGTTTACAACCAGTGGCAATGACAGAAGGTGTGATGGGGTAGGACATGAGCTAATTGGTTGGCAGGGGTGAGTGGTGAAAATAAAAGCAGTGGGTGGGCAATGAATCATCTACATTTTGGGTGGTGGATTGGCTTGGGCCTCCCATGCACAAATCTCTCTAAGATTTATTGGTTTCATATAAATATTAGGGTGTGCTTTGTACTGGGAAGGATTCTAAGGTAAGACTGCTTTTTTGTAGTCTGAGTGGAATAGTTCTGCGTTCCATCACTTCACTACTCAGTAACATGCAGATTACACCTAAAACAGATATTTGAACTAGATTTTCCTAATATGATCAGGTATCCATATGATTTCCCTTGTTTTCACATGGCAACAGGCTCCATCTCAACTGCAATTCATAGCCAACAGACCAGTCCTGAGTGCTGGCACTACAGCTACAATGCCAGTGCTGGGTGTCATAAAGCACCTTTTGACATCTCATGAGTAAGGGGTGCTGGTGGGAAGGCCTGCCCTGTCCCATGGATACCATCTCCCCTCAAACTATGCCGCTGATACACAGAAGTATGTCTTTAACTCAGTGGAACTTGCTTTCAGGTAAGTTTATCTAGTATGGCAGCCTAAACATGAGGAAATACTGCTCTTAGCTTCAATATGATTGAAGACGAATCTCCAGATCATATTTTTCCTCCAGAGTCACCATAAAGACAGACCAATTTTTACTGCTGGACATGGTACTTGTTAAGACTATTGTCCTTTATATTCTTAAGTAGAAACAGTTTGACTGCCATTCTGATAAAAGGAAATATTTAACCTGGGAAATGTCAAACTGATTGTTTCTTTCCAAGATATTACACCAGTCAGGCCCCCCTGGTTCACTTTTAACCATACTGTCAGCTCACCTTAATGGAATCTTATCAAATATCTTCATGCTCTTCTACCCAGCATGCTGTATCTCTCTTCCCTTTCCTTGAAATGAAAACGGTGAAATCCTCGTGGTGTTGTACAGCTGGCATCTGCCTACCATGACATGAGATCAGAACTAACTATTTTCTCCCCATTGAGACTGAAGTAATGGAAGGAAAGTTACTAAGTTTAGTGCACAAAATATGGCAGCTATTAACTTTTTGACACTTCTTATTTTGGACTCTTATTGGTTTCAGCTCCCGATCTGAGTACGATATTGCATGTGGCCTGTTGATACGCCACCATAAGCCCTTCGGGACAGTGCTGTCTGTTTTTTAGTGGGTCAGGCTTATCAAAGACTTTTCTTTTATAAGTTCATGAAAGTTCAGCTAAACCATTTGTGCATTTTGTGATCCCATTTCAGTGCAAATAATACTGTGACCCGAAGATGGAATTGTTTTGGTGTAAGTGAGGAAGTATGACTGGTTATAAATTACCTATACAATCAGTATTTGAAACAATTTCCTAAGTACTGTGGATAGTTTTCTGCCATTTGAAATTTCAATTATCAGGTCATTTCTCTTTATCTAGCAAACAGGTCAAGACCTACATGATTTAGAAAAAGAAAAGGTGGCAAACTCATTTCATACAGTGGGTTGAACAGCACTCACAGTGTCCACTGAGGGCTGGAAGTGGCGTCATTAAGCAGGAAGTGATGTCATGGCATGGGCCTTTTTTCAGGAGAGTCACTTCAGCCACAGTGTCACTTCATGGCTCAGCAGCTGAGAGGTGATCTGAGAAGTGACACCTTGGCAGAATCAGTACCACTAAAAAGATGGCCCACATGATAATTGGGCTCCCCAGCACCTGGACAGCATCTCCCTATCTTACCCCTCTTGGTCTGCCCTTCCCCTGTAAGGTTCCTTGTCTTCTGAGGTCGACTTCTGTCCCTCCCTCCCAGAACTTTGGCAGAAGTGGTACTGCTGGAAGGGTGAAGCTGCCCAATTATTATATGGGCTGGATAAAAAACTTCCAGGGGCCACATCTGGTCCACGGGCCTTATGTTTAACATGCCTGATTTAGAAGAATATTATATTTAGAAAATATTATGTTAATTCATTAACAAGAATATTATATTAATTAAATATTAAGGAAGTTTTATTTGACTGAGGCTGCAATCCTAACCACACTTTCCTGAGAGTAAGCCCCACTGAACAAAATAGGACTTACTTCTGAGTAGATCTTGTTAGGATTGTGCCCGTAAAAATTTTAAAATAAATGTATGGCCCAATTGTATATGCATGGACCACCGCTGGAACTAGCATTCCAATGGCAGAATGCACTTTACCGCCATTGCAAATAGCCTGCTAGCAGTGAATGAAGCTGCATGCTACCCGCTTGCTGGAACAGTCCCATGCGCAATGGTGGTAAATAGAGTGCTTGCTAGACCAGGTTGGTCAAGGGAGTGCAAAGTAGCAGGGAAAGGGTGGAATGGAGCAGAACAGAGGAGGGTGGGGGGAGTGACTGAGGCAGGATGGGGCTGCATCCAGCATGGGCAACTTGCACTTGGTGCTATCCTCTCTGATAGAAGTCAGCATGCTCCCTTTCCCTCCTTGGATTTGCACCCGATCTCGTCTGATCTTGGAAGCTAAGCAAGGTCAGGCCTGGTTAGTACTTGGATGGGAGATCACCTGGGAATACCGGGTGCTGTAGGCTTATACCATAGTCTTTCGAGACTGAAGGTTGCCAACCAAAACCAAACCAAAGAACTGGCACAAGTCTGAAGAAACCAATTGGCATTTGAGGAGCTTATGAAATGGTAAGGGAAAATAATTTCCCTTTCCTCTTCCAAACCTTTCAGTCTGTCTGCTTCCCCCACAGAGTTAAGTGCAAGCCTTCTTGGTGCGGCTGCATTGGTGGGGGAGGAGAGGTGGCAGGTAAGGGGCAAGGGAAGGATAGGATTGGGCTGCTTAATACAAACTCCCTGTATTAAACACAAACTTCATCTGAAGGTGCTTGAAATGCCTGATCTTTTTCTCTTTGTGAACAAATTGTTCAACTAATCTATGCTACGTATTAGGAATGTCTCCCTATTTATATAATACTTCATTAAAAATCCATTCCAAAACCACAAAAGGGAGATGGGGGCTTTAGCATTTTGGTTCCACTGCAGTTCTGCTCCTGGTCAAGTTCCCTGCTCCTACTGTTTAAAATAGGAAAAAAAGCTTCATTAAGTTCATCAGGGCAGGACCAAATCTGTAGTTTGGTCCTTTAACTTTCTGTGCCCCCACTCTACTTCGTTGGCTGCTACTTGGGGGAATATTTATTTTATGTATCTCTTTTCTGTTCTATCCCAGTCCACACACAGACATATTCATGAACATAATGCATTGTATTCTGAGATTTTATGAGACTTGATGTTGACAGAAAGGGAGAAAGACATGGCAGCCGTACACCTTCTGTAGTATTTCGTTCCAACCTGAATTATAGTGCAATCCAATCTCTGTGTCTATGCAGAGGAAAGTCTCATTGAATTCAATGGGACTTACTCCCATGTACGCGTGTGTGGGATTGCAGCCTGACTGTTGTTTAGAAGGTAAGTGAAAAGGGTAACACTAGAGTCAAGGTCAGAATCTCTGGCTGTTAATAGCTGTTAAAAAATAATAATCTCAAATGAGGAAAGTTTATTTTATGCAACTATCTGTATCTTTAGATGGCTTCTATGGATTCCAGATTTGGCAATGCCTGTCCATGAGTAGAATTATCTGCCTATCACTTCTATCATACTTTCAGTCCATCAGCTTCAACCTTCCTTGCTGGCTCCAACCTTCCTTGCTGGCTCCTTCCTAGCCACTCCAATATTTTTACTGGATCTCCAGTATACTCTTCTAGTATAAATTTGCCTGTTTTAGCTCTCTGCTTAGGGCATCCATAAATGTGAATTCAGACAAATCTTTGCATTCGTACAATGGTTGCAATTATCAAGTGATAAACTGGTCATTTGAATCTTCCATCACATATGGATTCACCTAAGATTGTCTTATCCTCCAAACTGGCAGTAGCTTTAATGGGTTCCTAAATGACCACTTTAGGTCACCAGAAACCATTCAATTATAAAATTGGATGACCAAGGCTTTATCACAGATTAATCACACATTGCATTAATAAAGCATATATTTTACCTTGGGGCTGCATTGTGGCTGCAACAGCACTGGAAAGTTGAATAGGACTGGGCTCTTAGTCCAGCTATTCCCAAATTTTCTGGGAGTTTGGGAACCACAGTAAGTCTTTGCAAGGTAGGGGGGAATGCTGCAATGTGATCACCAGGATCATGTTGTTGCAACAGAAGCTCCTGTTCCAGGGGCAACAGGAGCTTTGTTTTACTCACCAACAGCAGTGGAAGCCTCCCGAGGGTGCAGGAAGTCCTGCAGAAGCTTCCATAGGGCTTTCCAAGACTCAGAAAATAAAGATCACGACCCGGTTTTTGATTGTGTGGGTGGGTGGCGGGTGATGGGGCAGGGCCAGCATCTGGTACTTGTGGATCCTGGATCCTAACCCTGGTCCCAGGCAGCACGGGGTTGCTCTGGATCTGCCCCACCTCTTTAGGTGGCACAGATCTGAGTAGTCCCATTGGGGCAGCTGTGACTTTACCCCGGGTAAGGGGAAGTGATTCCCCTTGCCCTGGGCTAAGCCACTTTGGGCCCACCCCTGCTCTGGATGTGGGGCAGGCCTGCCTGCTCCAGGGTAGACTGGGATTGGGCTGTGACTGACTGACTGCTGACTCAGACATAAGCTGTTGGTTACTTCCAGAACACATGACTGAGCAAAGTCAATGCAGATGAAAGGTGGAAAGAACAATCATTTCTCTGATTCTCTGAGGTAACAGATACTGCATGATTGTGATTTGGATTCCTGCTCTGGGTCTGACGTTCCAGAGAATCTAAGAATGCCCATGTTTTCTACCCACCTCTAATTTTGTGCTGTATTTTCAGTAAAGGTAACTTATTTCTTACTGATTAACATAAGAACATAAGAACAGCCCCACTGGATCAGGCCATAGGCCCATCTAGTCCAGCTTCCTGTATCTCACAGCGGCCCACCAAATGCCCCAGGGAGCACACCAGATAACAAGAGACCTCGTCCTGGTGCTCTCCCCTACATCTGGCATTCTGACTTAACCCATTCCTAAAATCAGGAGGTTGCGCATACACATCATGGCTTGTACCCCATAATGGATTTTTCCTCCAGAAACTCGTCCAATCCCCTTTTAAAGGCGTCTAGGCTAGACGCCAGCACCACATCCTGTGGCAAGGAGTTCCACAGACTGACCACGCGCTGAGTAAAGAAATATTTTCTTTTGTCTGTCCTAACCCGCCCAACACTCAATTTTAGTGGATGTCCCCTGGTTCTGGTATTATGTGAGAGTGTAAAGAGCATCTCCCTATCCACTCTGTCCATCCCCTGCATAATTTTGTATGTCTCAATCATGTCCCCCCTCAAGCGTCTCTTTTCTAGGCTGAAGAGGCCCAAACGCCGTAGCCTTTCCTCATAAGGAAGGTGCCCCAGCCCCGTAATCATCTTAGTCGCTCTCTTTTGCACCTTTTCCATTTCCACTATGTCTTTTTTGAGATGCGGCGACCAGAACTGGACACAATACTCCAGGTGTGGCCTTACCATCGATTTGTACAACGGCATTATAATATTAGCCGTTTTGTTCTCAATACCCTTCCTAATGATCCCAAGCATAGAATTGGCCTTCTTCACTGCTGCCGCACATTGGGTCGACACTTTCATCGACCTGTCCACCACCACCCCAAGATCTCTCTCCTGATCTGTCACAGACAGCTCAGAACCCATCAGCCTATATCTAAAGTTTTGATTTTTTGCCCCAATGTGCATGACTTTACACTTACTGACATTGAAGCGCATCTGCCATTTTGCTGCCCATTCTGCCAGTCTGGAGAGATCCTTCTGGAGCTCCTCACAATCACTTCTGGTCTTTACCACTCGAAAAAGTTTGGTGTCGTCTGCAAACTTAGCCACTTCACTGCTCAACCCTGTCTCCAGGTCATTTATGAAGAGGTTGAAAAGCACCGGTCCCAGGACAGATCCTTGGGGCACACCGCTTTTCACCTCTCTCCATTGTGAAAATTGCCCATTGACACCCACTCTCTGCTTCCTGGCCTCCAACCAGTTCTCAATCCACGAGAGGACCTGTCCTCTAATTCCCTGACTGTGGAGTTTTTTCAGTAGCCTTTGGTGAGGGACCGTGTCAAACGCCTTCTGAAAGTCCAGATATATAATGTCCACGGGTTCTCCCGCATCCACATGCCTGTTGACCTTTTCAAAGAATTCTATAAGGTTTGTGAGGCAAGACTTACCCTTACAGAAGCCATGCTGACTCTCCCTCAACAAGTTATCACATTGGTTGTGTAGCATTCTCTTGATTTTTGTCCTCACCTAGAATTTTGTGAGATGATTAATATGTTATGCTTACTGGAGTCCCAAAAACAATGTGTGTGTTTTTTATAGATATGCTTGAAACAACAACATGGAAACTGAGATGACTTCTGACCCCTCTTTTATTGGCAGGCTCCATGGGCATCATCCTTGAAGAAGCACGGAGAGAGCCATAGACAGGAGCAAGGTAGGCGGGGAGACTTCCACTTCAAAAATTGCTTAGCGTCTATATCGCCGAGAACACTTTGACTTAATATAGATTAACACTGAGCCTCCTCCTAAAAACAATATCATCATTCATTATTATCAGCTATGTCTGGTTCTCTTCAGAGAGAAGTGGAGACAGTGATGGGAAAAACATGGCTCTTTCTATCTTCTTGTCAGTTTAGTCTGAAGGACAGTGAAGGTGTTTCGGCTCATTTGACTAATTTGGAGCCCCTGTGACTTGGCCTGAATTCCATAGTTCAGTAAAAGTTCAAGCGCGGAGTTCACATTCTTTGTGGGAAGAGACAAACTGAAGTATGTTGAGACAAAGCATTCTGCAAGTGGAAAATTGTTTTAAAATCATGGAATAGGAAAGAGGGGAATGAACAACAAATGTAGCCAGGGCTGCTTTGCTGCATTTGAATGACTTGATCATTGTGCAGTATAGTAGCCTTGTGGTCTGCAATGTCAGCTGTTCTCACAGAGCCTTCTAAATGCGTGCAAATCACCCTGATGGGGATAAGAGCTTGCAATGGAATATTTCTGCAGGGCTTTTTAGCTTGCCCTACGATAAGGTGAGAGTTCAACTATTTAATTAATTTAATTAATAATTAATTAATAGTTCAATACTTCCTATTCCATTAACATGCTTGTAAAGCATTGTAACAATATTCAACTGGTCCTCTTTTTTCACAGGTGTATGACTTTTTCTGTTGGATTGTATTCTCGCATGCAAAATAAGCATGGAACAAATCCCACCCGAATATGATTTGCTCACCGTAGTTGAACATTTGGTCTGGCTCTTAGACTGATGGGATTGGGGTGGGGAGCACAAATTAGCTGTAGACTCCCTTTAGTCCCTGTATACTTGGGGATCACCTGGGCCTTCCACCACTGAGGTGATCATATAGGACTAATAATTCATGTAGGCTTCCACTGTAAAAATGAAAGTATTTCATCCAGTCCAGTTGCAGAGCAACCTGGGGTTGGCTTTTAATGGGCATATACTCAACCAGGACTTACAGCCCAGTCCTGAGCTGCCCCGGCACACAGGGCTGCAGTGGTGCCAAAAATGGCTGCTGCTGCACCCAGCACGCCCCAGGCAGCCACTGCCCCCCCCCACCGGTAAAGCAATTTGCCCCGTAATGGGGTTATTCAGTTCTACAACGACACAAAGGTCAGCATAGAATGAAGAGCCTCCATGTCGGGCAAATGGCCTGACACGGATGCTCAGGATCCAGTGAAGAAAAGCTCCACCGGTCCTATCTCCCTCCTGTCCCACTCACCCCACCTAGGAATGCCTCCTCCCCACTTCCCCCATGCCCCCACCTACCTCTCCACTGCCCAGTGGTTCGTGTGACTGCCAAGCAGTGGAGCTTCAGTGCTCCACCGGCACTAGGGCTTGCAAATGTGCCATAAGGCATGTTTGCGAAAGGTGCAAGCCAGCGGTAAGTGTGCCAGCACCAGTGCGTGCTGGCTTGCCCTCTTTAGGATTGGGCCCTTAGGCTTTAATTCTATGCACATACTTTCAGTGTAAATTCCAGTGTTGCTTCTTAGTACCTGCTTAGACTCATGCTGTATTTATCTTTGACTGGGTTGCGACTATCATTTTCAGTTCACTGGGTACTTTTTCAAGGCAAGTGTAGCATCCAATATTGTTACCAAGGTGCTGCATCCACAAGCTCTTCATACACAAAAACGCTCGCTTGAAACCAGTTTGTTCTAATTCTGCTGCACTTGGAGCAAAAGTAATATGACAGATCAACTGAAACTCATGAATGAATTACAGCTAGAAAGCACAATACGTTCATTTTGCACTTCTCTATCCATCTTTTGGCAGCAAAGCAGCTACAGCTGGGAAGAAGGAGCCCCAGCTTTTATCATTATTCATGTGTGTTGACCTTAAATTGCCCCTTTCCCCAGATGGCCAGTCATCTCTCAGTCCTGAAATGCTAACTGGCACCACTGGATTTGTTATGTCAGTGCACAGCAATTTTCCCTAAATTTAGAACCATATGCAGTGTATTGTGACTGTGTAAGTGGTGCCAAAAGACACATTAAAGAGAAGGGAAGATCCATATTTGAGGAGAGAAATAAATGGATGCTTGTTATCTAGCAGAGCTTTGCAGCATGGCTCCTTGTGTCATTTAGTTTTCTTTTTAACTACTTCCTCCAGTGGTATTGATGTAAACAATGCAATAAGTGGAGAGTCCCATGTACGCACAACTCTCGTGAATCACCATGTTGGACTCCAGACTTGTTGGAGTTTCATGTAACTCCTTTTCAGTAAACTCCTGTTTGATTATCTAGTTCTTTAAAAATAAAGAAGAGCCATAGATCCTTCACTATAAAAGAAAAGATTTATAGTTCCTATTGCTAAAGAAGAATTCTGTTTTTGCTTACTGTGGTGGAAAGCAAGGCTGTCTTATCCTCCCATGTT
Organism: Tiliqua scincoides; assembly: GCF_035046505.1. NCBI lineage: Eukaryota > Metazoa > Chordata > Lepidosauria > Squamata > Scincidae > Tiliqua > Tiliqua scincoides. The sequence goes on along the minus strand of NC_089821.1, from coordinate 191,454,056 downwards.
CAACAATGGATGTGAAATCTGTATTAGTCATTAGAGAGCCACCCATTAAAATTCTAAGAGCCACCATAACCATGTCACCCTCAAACAGCTGGGAAATAAAGTTCATTAGTGTGGAAACAAATCTTTTCATGTTCACCTGGTGCACAAATGTCTCTGTTTGGCCATTTATCAGTCATATTCCAGTCATGTTTTAAACACACGAAAAAGGGAAATTATTGAATGAAGTGACCATATGGATGTGATAATATGTAGACTTCAACAACAACAACAGTATTTATATACCGCTTTTCAACAAAAAGTTCACAAAGCGGTTTACAGAGAAAATCAAATAGCTAATGGCTCCCTGTCCCAAAAGGGCTCACAATCTAAAAAGATGCAACACCAGCAGACAGCCACTAGAAAAGACACTGCTGGGGTGAGGTGGGCCAGTTACTCTCCCCCTGCTAAATAAAAGAGGAGCACCCACTTGAAAAAGTGCCTCTTAACCAGTTAGCAGGGGTTAGACTTCAGGCAACCCTATCCAACTTTCCAGCAGTGATGCAGCCACAATGGAGCCCCAACATAAGGGAAAGTTCCCTTATCTTGAGGAGGCTTCTGTGACTGCAGGATGTGCAGTCACAGAAGCATGTGCAGCACATGCCTCATTGGCATAGCTGCAGCAGTGTTTGAAAGTTGGATAGGATTTGGCCCTCAAACCACCTATTGGTGTTTGTCGCATCACATCTGACCTCCGAACAACTGCTGATACTGTTATGGTCGGTTACTTCTGGTGGTACTTCCAACAGGTGTACTATGCAAAGTGGTATGTTGGGGAATGAAGGTTGAGAAATGCTGAGCTAAAGTAAATCAAGTGAAGAATTCTCATTTGGGTGGGCAGCAGCACTCTGTGTTTTGGTTGGCTGCTGGTATTTTACCAGCAAATGTACCATGTGTGACAAATAACTGTGTGGAACAGTAAACTGTAACATTTTGCACTGCCCCATTGCAGATGGGAAGTAAAGGAACATTGGAATATACAGCAATGTTGCATTGTTGCACTTGTACCAGCAGGAGGCAGTAAGGTTAGCTAGATAGTGCAGTGGCAGACCAACCATTCACTTGATGGGGCAAATGCCCCAGATGCAGAGCCTTGCATGCCTCTAGGACTGCGTCTCACTGGGATTCCCAACGCGGTGTGCCAGAAGCACAGTTTGAAACATCAGGGAAGCTTCAGGAGGCTCCCCCGATGCATCCTGTAGTCGCGCGAGGCCCCACGCGCACCAAGTGAGGGGTGGATTTGTGCGTGGGGGGGCAACGGCGTGGGAGGCGCCATCACAGACCTTTACCCTGGGGCATGGGGCTGGGGAGGTCCGCTACTGAATAGTGGCAGGGGACAAAAAATTCTTTCTATTCCCAGGTAATGCATTATCTTTGGTTACCCAGAGTGGAATTCTTAGACCTTCTTTCCTTCTGCTTTCACTTTCTCTCTCCCCAGCTGGAAGAGAAGACATGTAGCTAGATAGACTAGCTGAAGGTTTCACTTCCACTCTTTCCTTAAAAGCTTTACTTAAATAAAATACATGTACCTTTGACTCTTTAATAAAAGCTTCATGCAGAGCTTCCTATCTGGATTTTTATGCACAATGAGCTTTTTTGGTGTTTTATCTCTGTATCAAGAAAGAGGTAGATATAGCGATAACTGGGATAAAGTAGACCATGTTACTGAAAGAATGTGGCATACATGCATCCACTAAAATCAGCCTCATGATTACTGTTAGCCTGGCTAGAGGCACTTTGAGGATGTTTGCTTCCTATCTGGTCAACAGTTGCTATGTACTGGCCTCTCTAGTTACAAAATTTCCCAATTTAGTTTTAATTCTGAGCTGGGCAAACCTGGACCCAGGAATGTGTACAGTGGTAGATGTGCGTGTGAAAGCAGTGTTGGCAACAAGATTGCATAATACTTGCCTAGAAAAGATACCTTTCCCTTCAAATTATATGGGAAAGTGAGTTTGACTACCTTTTGGCCTACCTCTGCCCTATCTTTCACTACATTTTTTGTCTTGCTGTTTGCAGTGGGCTGTGGGCCCTTGACTCTAGTTTTGTCATACAGATGAACAAAAAGCTGGTGGTAAAAATGAGGTATGAGGCACCTCAAAGCATCTCAACATATAGGTGACATGTCCAGGCAAATAAATATAACTGGGCAACTTCAGCAATCCCATTATCAAAACCACTTGTAATACTATGCTATGTTTTAAAGCAGTGTTCTCCAAACTTTTTGACCAGAGGGCTGCATCAAATGTCTGGCGTGGTTTTGAGGGCCGAAAAAAATTTAAATATAAAACTTATATAAATAAGAGATGGAACTTAGATGTGTGAATAAATGAATGAATGGGCTCATTCGTTCAACCTCTTTGGCCCTTAGAACACCCCCCAGATGCAACCAGAGCATAGTTCCAGTCATGTTCAGCAAAGTGGGCCAGGAGCTTTCAGGGGACAAGAGGCTGGCTATGGGCCCAATAGAAGCTCGCCACGGGCTGCATCTGGCCCCCGGGTCAGGGTTTGGAGACCCCTGCTTTAAAGCATAATACTATGCTTTAAAGCAGCAGTTTCCAAACTTATTGTGGTCACAGTGCCCTGTAGCGGAAGTGCCATCACCTGGTTCTCTCAGGCACTGTCATCTTAAATCATGTAAGATCTCATGTGTTTCTAGATGGTGGTGCCTGGGAAAGCCAGTAAAAAGAGGCCACCAGGGACATCTTGCAGCACCTTGTGGGTTTGGAGCCCACAAGTGCCCTTAGGCACCGTGGCTCACAGTTTGGGAACCACTGCTTTAAAGCTACACAGGTTGGTAGCAAATTTTATATATTTAAATTGGGGTCTGGTAGACAAATAAGGAAATTGCTCCATCAGAGTAGGTGAACTGGTGGTACTTGAGCAGGAACAGATGTCGTTCCATAGTGTCTACTGCAGCCAAAGCCTCATTAGAAGGCACTTAATGTTGCATAAGTAGAGCTATAGTGACGAATGGTTGTGGCAGACATCTCACTGAGCCAAGCCAAATATAGAAGACAAAAGAGAGGATGCGACAAGGTTTATTGCCCTGTCTTGTTTGCACTCTAAATTTTACCCTAGTGTAACAAACCTTCTGGCATAACAGGGAGAAGCCATGTGTTGATCAGCTCAAAATAATCACGAGGCAAGTCAGCTTGGCTGGAAAAGAGAATAAATTTGCCTTTCTTCTCTACTTATTAGTTGTAATTATAATTTCACGCGGTGTTTGCATATGTGAGGATGCAGTGCCTGCTGAATCATATTTGTCTGCATGTAGATATGAGAACCATTGAATCCCATTAATTTCAAAGAGGAGTCTCAAAGGGATTATTTTCTTAAGTTAAGTGTTAATTGTGGAACAATCTCAACAGCCCTAACAAACCTAAAGCAGCACGAAGATTCACACCAAACTTCCATGCTGTACATGAGAGAACAGTAGAAGAATCTCCATGCAGCAGAGGGTTGTAACGCACCATAATCTTCAGCTGCTAGGTGAGTTCTGGAGAAAAAGGGAATGCCTCTGGCCAGGTAGTTGTTTACATAGATGATGTTGTCAAAATACTGGAAGAAGGCAAAAGGAGGGACTGGCACCCAGAACAGGAAAAGGAGAAGATGGGCTCCAAAGGCTACAGATGAACTTAGCACCAAAATATCTTTTATCATGTCCCACATCTTTGGGCATTCCTGCCTTCCTCCTGAGCACTAGGAATGTTTCCTGGTTGTGCATTAATTTACCAAATGAGGTTGTGAGACTGAGTTTATATATTCATCAGCTTTCAGGAGGCCTTTGGTAAAAGCTCTGTGGGGATCCCCACTGGCATTCCCCCTCTTGTACTTTTAAGCTGCCACATACACATGGTCTAGCTACCCCCCACCCCACACACACCTGGGAACCAGTCCTCATTTGTACCAAAATTACTGCCACAGCACAAAGGAGAATTAATGTCTGTTTTGTTCCTCATTCTGGAACATCGCTCCTCTCAGGACAGGAAACCAGAAGGATGGAACATGCCTGTCTAGTCTCTGGACAAGGAGTAGTTGGAGCTAGTAGCTACTAGTAGTTGGAACTCTAAAACTGTTCCTACTCTAGATAGTGTGCCAGACCACCTCAGCCCTTCCTGCACTCTGGGGGTTGGATGTTCTGTAGCTGAAGCTGGGATAGCACCTCTCTTCATGCTCTCTCCACTATTTCAATTGCAGCAGAGCAGGCCCATCCAATGTCTGCCAGCCAGCATCCTTCAGACACTGAATTTAGGCAATGTAAGAACACTTTAGGCAAGCGATTCCCAAACTGTGCACATCTGTGCCCCCAAGGCCACCACAGAGAACCCACAGGAGTGTCATAGGATGTCCCCAGTGGCCTCTTCTTAGCAGCACTCCCAGGTGCCGCCATCTTGAATTGCTCAACAACTAATGAGATTTCACATGATTCAAGATTATGGCAACAGGGACAGCCAGGCAATGGCACTGCCATGATAGGACACCATGACTGCAGGGTACCATGACCACAGTAGGTTTGGAAACTGCTGGTTTAGACAGTATGACTTCTTTGATGTGCCTTTTTATCTTGTGTTTGCTTTTCTTGAAGAAGCAATCAGCAATTTATGTAACTATAATTTATGTAACTATACATAAGGTATAGTTATCCAAGGTATCTACTACTCCTTTTGTTGAGAATCTACAGAAATATTGGACCCAATATAGCCACTGAACTAAATTATGAGGGCATAATAGACAGAATCATGCTAACCCCCAGATTGTCTTTAATGGTAAACACGGAATGCATTTTGACCAGATTGTTCACTGCAAGTGTGGGGCAATTTTCAATAGCTGCTCAAGATTGTTCTTGGTTTATGTTGGTCCCTCATTCAAAGGTAAATTGGTTCGCTAATGCTTTGCTATTATGAATAATCTGAAAAGAAAGATCTTTTTCAGAACCCCTGGTTTACCAAGGTTGGTGTCTTAATGGTTCATTGTGACCCTTTGCAGCCCAAATTTATTGTTAATAATGTTCCAGCTGCCAAACTTTAATTAAATCCAAAGTTGAGGACATCACCAGGCAACAAGATCTCACTTGTGTAGGTACACTTAAAAGTTCTCAATGGCTTAAATATTTTAAAGACACCTTCGCATTAGAGAATGATGTAGTTCAGCATATTGCTCTCTGAGGAGAAATGTTTCAGTCGATGAACAGAAAGGTAGCTGAAGGTAGACATCAAAGGGCTAATTATGAAAATAGCTTGTCCGTTTGAAATATTTGGATTATTATACATTTGCCCCTCCGTTTCCTCCTCTGTTCCCAGTAAGTGAGCAAAAGTGTTAAAAGGGCTAAGCCTTTCAAATATTTAGATGCCATTCCCACTGCATTTTATGTAAAAAGACTGACTGTCAGAAGAAGAACAGCCTGTCTTTCTGTGTTGTAGCAAAAATTGACCCATGTTGGTTGCCAATGGTAGGTCATAGAATGCCACCCTCTGCAACAGATGTGGGTGGAGAGCAGCCCTGGCACCCAGTTTATACGAGTGAATAGACAGTGGGACCAACAACTCCATTCCTCAGAAGTCCAAGACAGGAGGCACGCATCACCCAGCTTGCAACATTCAGTGTCGGTCAGGTCCTCATACAGGTGTTTTTTTCAGGAGTTGGTGTGGGGTGAGCGATACATTAGATCCGTGATATCTCAGTTATAACCAAAGAATAAGTGATATAGTGAACCATTATAAGCAACCATCATAAATCAGAGCAACAATTAAAAAGATGCCATCAAGATCTTGCCAGCTCCAAATAGAACTGGGATGCCCTGTTAATTGCTTCTGTCAAACGTCCCTCCTTTGAACTTATATGTCTTAATAATCTTGCATCCTTCAGATCCTGTGGGACTATCTCTTTTCTCTCCAGATTAGCACTAACAGCTTGCACAGATACTCAATGAGAGCTCTGCAACCAATCTTATGTAAATCTCTACAGGATTGCCATCTGGCCTTGATGTGTTACCATTCTTCATAGCCCTCTTGACAGCTTCTTTTTCTCCAATGCAACCAGTAAAGCTTTCAAGATGAAGTGGAGCTTATTAAATCCAGACTACAAGGAGAAGCAAATCTCAAGCATCACCTCTGCTCAGTAAAAAAACACAGAGTCAAACACAACACATGAATACAGGGAGTAATCCATTATAGTCAATTTTGATTGGCTAACTTGGCCAGTCTTTCTGAATGATCTTCATGAATAAAAACCGAGTACAGTAGTTTCATAAACATATAAGAAAAAGAATTCTCAAAAACCTTGTTGGGTTTGCAGACTTGTAACAGCACGGTTATACAAGGTGCTATTACAATCTAGCTCCTAATACAAGCAGGATAAATCATTTTATCAACCCATTCAAAAAGTTAATTTTATATCAAGTAAAATAAAATGCCTTCTAGTTGACCTGTACAGTTGCAACACTAGCCCAGTGCCAGGACTTCTCCCTTGTCCTCATCCCCAAAAGGCACTCTTTATTCTTTGTTCATCATTATTGCTATCCACCCTAATCAATTCCATTTTTTAATTACACACTTGTATACTATGCTTCATCAAACAATGCCATGGCAGCTTACTGTATTTAGAGCCCAATCCTGAGTTCTTAGGGCTGGTCCATCACCAGCACTGAGTGTGGCAAATGTGCCATAATGTGCTGGTCCAGCACCGGTGCTAGCTCAGCGCCAGCTGATGTTGGGCTAGCACCAGTGGACCACTACTGCTCCATGGTTGCCCAAACAACAGGGCAACCAAGAGATAGATGGGGTGTGGGGAAAGGCAGGGAGGAGGTGTTCCAGGGTGGGGAGGAGGTGTGCCAGGGGAATGAAGTGGGGCAGGAGGAACTCCGCTCTTCCACACCCAGTGCCTCCATGTTGAACCAGCCGGATACAGCGGCTCTTGATTCTACGGCAGCCCAAGGGTTGCCACAGAAACGAGTAGCTCCATTGTGGGGCTGCTTGCCTTACCCAGGGGAAGGGTACGAAAGTCTCCTTCTTCTGAGGAGCTGCCACCGGCTGTCCTGTTGTGCACAGGGCAGCTCAGGACTGGACTGTAAAACAATAAGATGGTCATCCCATAAAATACATGTGGAACCTCAATATCCACTGATTTGGTATTCACTGATTTGACTCACCACTGATACCGGGGTCCACCTTTAAATGTCTTGTAACATGGAAAAATGTTGTTTTTTATGAAAAAAGTTATTTTTTATGAAGCTCTATTGCTGTTTATCTTGGGGAAGCAATACCACCTTATAGAGCCCAGCCTGGAGCACTGGAAACTGCAGTCTAAACATGTGGCATGTCTCCTATGGCAGGTGAGATATATTCTCTGAGCAGGAAAAGATGGCAATACAGATTTTACTGTTAAAGGGGGAGCATAAAGATTATGAAAGAGCTTCAGCTGCCTCAGGAACTACAATAAAGATAGTGAAGTCCAGAATATGTATAGATTACCAACCAAACAGTGGTCATGTTTAGCTGTCATATTTTTCATCTTTCAGCTTTAGCAGTGGGGAGAAATCAGAGGTCTCTCATTGTTCAAATGATTTATTTTCCAGGCTAGCTATGGTTTTGAAGCATGTAGTTCTCTGCACGACCAATTTAAGGCCCTCTACTCATTTGTTACTGTAGGGCATCTTGGACGACTGGAGACCGAAGATTCAACTGGATATTGGCAGGCTCTTCTCAGAGAAGTTTAATGTTGCCCTAGGACACAGCTGCTATCTAACCTTGCCTAATGAGCAAAATTGTTTGGGTGTTTATTCCTCAGTTATTCTTATGGATCTTTCAAGTAATGGTATGCAAATCCTCTGACATCATAATTTATTTGTTACACTAGTTCTATTTTTCAGTCTTCGGCTAGATCCAAGCAGCTTTGAAACCACAGCAACCCTCCCATCTCCCACCCCCTTTTTGTCTTTTATGCTATTTTTACATCTTAAAAGTCAGGTTGTTTTTACGCATTATAATTACTGGTGTTTCCTCCAACAGACCCAAAATGTGAGCATAAAGATACATGCACCAGGGATGGCCTAACTATGCAGAAAAGCAAAGCGAGCATCTTCAGGCAGCAAATTTGGGGAAATAGGAATGGTTAAGATGTTCCACTCCTCCCCTTGCCGCTCAGCTTCTGTTCCTTCATACTGAGTGGCTAGGCACTTTTTATTCTTAATTGGAGCTTCTTGGCATGATGATAAGTTGATCAGGCTTCAGAGCTCAGAGGTTGCTGAGAAGACTGATAAAATTCCTTTCACTATCCAAAGCTGCACAGCTTCCCACAGCAGCTTCAAAATGGAGTCAGGCCTAGCGAGGATTTTACCATGTTCATCACGGGGCCTAACTGGTCATTGTTTTCTAGACCTATGTTAGTGCGCGCTGATTCACTTAACATTTGGTATTCTTCGCAAGGCCTAAAAGCGTCAATGAAAATTCCTAGAGTATAGAGCTATGAATAAGTATTAGTTCTTATCAGGGTGACCAGACGTCCTCTTTTTCCATGACATGCCCTCTTTTTTAGTCTCGTGCGCCAGAAAAGAGCTTAAATGTCCTCCTTTCCCCCCCCCCATGAGCAGGCCTCTGCAAGCAATGCATAGCCTTCTTGTAATTAATAAATTATATGTAATAAATATATGTAATATAGCTTTAAATTTAATAAGTAATATAGTGTTTAAATCAACCACAGGAAATCAATATATGTTTTATTTTTTCATGTCCTACATTCTTCTTGGATGTCCTACATTTTGGGGTAGAAGCAGAGATTAGGGGTTGTGTACCTCAAAGAAATAGCTATACTGTGCTGGAATAGAATGAAACCAGATAGAAAATTGACACCTGGTCTTTTAATTCTTGGCAGCTCTAGGTTTAAATCCTTAGGCTGCATTCTATAGAATGATTGTAGAACTGTGTCGTTACTAGTCTTGGAGACTCCGCAAATAAAAGGGCACCTTTACAGTCAAGTTCAATAAGTTGGAAGACCAGCTGGCGGCCCACAATTACAACCAGATTTCCAATCTCATGACTGTTTTATCTGGAATCACCTAAGTGAGAAGCAGCAGGACTTGGGAATCGTGAAGGGCAGTGCAATAAAGGTGATTGCCAAGTGGGTAGCCATCACTGTGATGCAGCATATGGGTTCCCTGGGTATATTTATAAATAGATAGCAGTTAAGGAATTAGATGTTACACCCTAGGTGGGACTGCCTTTTCAGTCTCTTTAGGTCCCTCTGAAGAACAAAGTTGTGCCAAATGCATATTTTGCCCTCTTTGTCCTTTGGCATTTCGTAGTTTAGTTCTAAGACTGCAACTTCAACCACAAGTTCCATTGCACTCGTTAAGACTTTCTACCCAAAATGCATAGGAGTGGGCTGCATGAACTGGAAGTCTGAAGCTAATCGCAGAGTTTGAGACCACTAAATTTGCTCTAAATGACATTTTTCTAATTACATGGTACAGTGATGCATACTAGCTGGTCTTCTAAGAATGGTCACTATAAGCCAGCTTTTCTCAAACTTTGAGGGAGCTTTACTCCCTCAGTAAGTTCTTGCAGGGGAGGGGGCTAGGGCAGCAACGTGATCCCCAGGATCACATCACTAAGGGGGGTGAGGGGTTGCTTTGGTCTTACTGTGAACAATGTAGGGCTGCAGCAGGCTGCAGGAGGTGTGGGGAGTCCTGCACAGCCCTCCCCGACTCTTGGAATCTTCAGTAAAAGTGGGTGCAAAGCACTTCCATTTTCCTTAAAGAGATTTCCTTAAAGGGACGGAGGAAGCGTTACATGAACTGGTGGGTCTCGACCCACCAGTTTGAGAACCACTGCTGTAAGCAATATACAGTATGGTGGGAATGGTGCAGGTGCAGAATTGTTTGTCTGTGATCCTTGGGACAGAATGCCTTGTGTTGTTTTGGGGGGTGTGTGTGTGTGTGTGTGTGTGTGTGTGTGTGTGTGTGTTTTCCAGAATTTCCATTTCTAAATCAGTGCAAGTATAGCTTACCTAAACAAATTCCATGAAGGAATAAAAAAGAAAAGGACAATTGCTATTGGTTTTGCCATTATTGTTCAGGTTTCATTCCACTCTTCTATGAATATTCAAGTCATGTTGGAGTACTGCAACCTAGCATAAAAAATATGCCAAGTTGTTTGCTTATCTCAATGTATATAAATCCCACTGTTCCTTCAATTGGAACTCGAAAGGCAACAGGAATAAAAATTATTAGAGTCAGCAACTGAAAGGTATTTGCTTCTGAATGGTATTTGGGACCAATTCATTTGTAGGCCAAGACTGGGCCAGTGCAAATCTTGTAAATCTGAGATGTCGCTATGTAAAAACAGTCCAGTGAAGCAGTCTATGGGCTGAAATGTGTGAATTGGCTTCCTAAGCCTTGTAAAGAAACATGTCAGTCTCAGAGATTTTTGTTAGACAGTTTATGCAGAAAGGGGATTTAATTTTTTTTAAATTTACTTCAGTGGGCATTTAGCTCCCTCCTTCGCCTGAAAGCCCAACACAGGCCTCCTCAGTTTCTGTGCCTGCTAAATAGCAGGCGCAAATACAAGGAGACCCATAGCTGACAGCGGTGCTCAACACAGGGTAAGGGAACATTTGTTCCCTTATCCCAAGGATACTCTGGTGGCTGCCCTGGCTCCACAGGATACAGTGGCAGTTATTTCAGTGCTACTGTTCCATGCAGTACTGGAGCAATTTAGGATTGGGCTGCCCAAAAGGTACTGCAAGCCCATTCTGTGCAAGTATTGCCATGACATTTTCACAGGCCCCTCTAAGAAGTTCTGAAGCAGCACTGCATGAATTCAGGCTTTGGTTAGAGGAGAAATTCAAAGGCTTATGGTATCTTCATACTATTTGGTTTATTTACAAATATATAGTTGGTGCATTAAATGGAAGTAAATATCAGTGCTTTCCTTCAAATAGGAAGATATTACATCAGTTCTCCTGGTGGCATCCCATGGTCATTCAGCTCTTTCTCTCTCTGCTTGTCTATCCATCTTGGAGGTGTATGCGTCATGTTCTCTCTCCCTCTCTCTCTCAAAACTGCTCAAAGTGTGTGTGTGTGTTTTCCCAGTTGACTTCTTTTGTTTCTTAGAACACACAGTGAGGGAGGATGAGGGTGAGCAATCTCACAAGCTCATTAGCATCCCCATTCTGAATACTTCATGCTATTAACACACACAGAATGCACCCTAGTGATTCAAGATACCTCAGATTTCTCAATTTCTCAAACATTAGTGCACTAAAGAAACCTCAGATGACTCCAATTCACCTAACAAAGCAATTGCCACCCTGCAGTGGCGTAGCTAAGAGGGTGCAGGGGGTAGCAGTTGCACCAGGCATCAAACTTTAGGGGGGCAACAAGCTGAGCTTGACACTAGTGACCAAAATTGTGAAATCTTAGTATGTATGAATACCACCATGTTATATATCATTGGAAGGTAATTTAATGCAGAGTGAAATGAAATAAACTGCACTGGAATACCTGTATTCTATCAAAAGTTATGGCCAATTAACCAGAAAATAAAAACAACTGTCTTGTGGAATTAAAAGTGGATTTGCTTAACTCCAAACGGACCTATGAGATTGATTGTTCTGAGTGCCAATGAGATGTTGTTATGATACAGCATGGAACCAACAACTTTTTACTTATTTACTTAATTAAATTTGATTTTATCATGCAGGGGGGGCTACAAAATCTTCTTTGACTGTGGGTAGCAGATAGATGCCTTAGCTATGCCATCGACTGGGGGAGGCAGCAGAGAAAGTGAGTGGTGAGCTACTGGGGGGAGGAGGTGGGTTCCTCCCAATTTTCACTTTTTAAAAAGCCCAGGCATGATGTCACTTCCGGTTCTGACATCACTTCCAGGGCAACATTTTGAGCTTGGCACTGGGCTACATGATCATTAGCTACACCACTGCCACCCTGCATTAGCAACTCTGGACTCCTAATGGTATTATCTAAACAGAGGGCTGAAGTTAGCATTCATGGTGCCTGTGGAGGGCTGGGAGTGACATCACTAAGCAGAAAGTGACATCGCTAAGCAGATTATGGCCCAAAATAAGCACTTTGTTCTCACACAGAAACTAATTAGCTGCAAATGACAGAAGAGAAAATGTGCAAACCTTGTTCATACTTTCAAGATATGAGAGAGCCCAATTATCACAGTGGGAGAGCCCAATAATAATGGGGGCTAGATAAATAGCTTCCAGGGGCCATATTCAGCCCGCAGGCCTTATGTTTGACACCCATGATCTAAACATTTGTATTACAGGTGTTGCTATACAGAACTGACGTGACTTCATGCTTGTGATCCAATTGACAAATAGTAGCAATCACATCAATCACAGACCATCTCCAAAAAAAATTCCAAACTTTTCCAGTGTCTTAAATCAGCTTGAAATAATTAAAAGTGCCAAATTATCTTCATTAAAAATACTAGATGCATTTTTATGTGGCTAGGTGACTGATCTAATAATCCATATGAGTTGCCTTGCCAATGTTTTATATCGATATCAAAAATGGAGGAAGGTGCATGATATTTTTTTTCCTTTTCCAGTTGTTACCATGGATCGTGGCTATGGTAAAATCCATTCAAAGATGGAAATTGTGCTCCTTTTCTTTAAAATATGTATAACCCATTTTGTCTGCCATCTCTGCCTGCCTCCCCACCCCCCACCCCAGCGAAGTTAACTGGCAATCGCTTTGCAACAAGCCAAGAAAGTACTTTTTAATTTCAAGGCATAATTAACATCACATTTACCACCACAAGTTGTGGTGATGATCACTCATCTACATATCTTTAAGCAATGATTAGACACATCCAGGTTGGATAGCTGTATTGAGGATGATAGTCTTGATAGCTGTTATATTAAGAGTCTGTATCCCATGAAAGTCAGGCATGGGGGACAGCTTCATGCCCTGCTTATAAGGTTTCTAGAGGCATCTGAAGGTTGCTGTTGTAAATAAAATTTGTGGTCTAGCAGCCCAATCCTATTCCCTGGTGGCTCTGCGTGGTGCAGCAGTGACAAAGTGGCTACTGTTGCATCCACAGGCACCATTGGGGCTGCCACAGGCCTACTTGGGGAAGTGGACTTTTGTTCCCTTCCCAAGTATAAGGGCACAGGGGCTGCAGTGGGTTTCCTCCATTCTGCGTCAGCTATTTTGCTGCCATAGAGTAGGGCTCCTGCCCTGGTTCACGCCCCGCCCCACCCTCCTCCCTCCCCAGAATGCCTCCCCTGCTCCCACAACCCTCACCACTGCCTGGATCTCCTACCATGCTCCAGGCAACATTTATTTGGTGCACCAACTGGCACTGGGATGGCACTGACTCCTCACTGGGTGTAGTGAACATGCCCTGCCCAGCAACACCGTATGTGACACCCAGCGCCAGCGCTGGAGCTCAGTGCCAGCACTAAAGCAAAGATTTTCCAGGAAGTGGGTGGGGCATGTGTTCTCACAGAGTGTGTTGGCAACCTTCAGTCTCGAAAGACTATGGTTACGCGCCCTGAATGGTGGTTCTGGCACAGCGTCTAGTGTGGCTGAAAAGGCCAATCCGGGAGTGACAATCCCTTCCACACCGGGAGCAAGTGCAGTCTGTCCCTGGTCTGTCTCCCTGGCTATGGGCCTTCCTTCTTTGCCTCTTAGCCTCAGACTGTTGGCCAAGTGTCTCTTCAAACTGGGAAAGGCCATGCTGCACAGCCTGCCTCCAAGCGGGCCGCTCAGAGGCCAGGGTTTCCCACTTGTTGAGGTCCACTCCTAAGGCCTTCAGATCCCTCGCAGATGTCCTTGTATCTCAGCTGTGGTCTACCTGTAGGGCACTTTCCTTGCACGAGTTCTCCATAGAGGTCTCACAGCGTATGCATCCTGGAAACATATCACAAAAAGCAATGGATGACATATTGTTCAAACCAACCCATTGTTAAAAGTTCCCAGTTGCCCAGCTGAAAACCCCTGCTGCCTGGGCAAAGGGCTACCTCTTAAGGCAGCAATTTTCAATCTTTTTCATCTCAGGGCACACTGAAAAGACGCTAAAATTGTCAAGTCACACTGTCAGATTTTATAATTGACAAAGCATACCATGCTGCTGGTGGGGGGGGTTAACATCCCCCAATGGCCCTAATAATAAATGACCCTCCCCCAAATTCCCACGGCACATCTGCAGACCATTTGTGGCACACTAGTGTGCCAAATTACACTGTCTTAAGTGGTGGTCCTCTTATGTTTAGCAGGAAGAGAACAATTGTCCCAGCACAGCATGATTTTAGCGTCTGTTGCTGGTGATCTCTGGTGTTTTGTTTTTTGCCACTGTACCCTGGTGTTTTGATTGCAAGTTTTTGGGATGGAGAGGTCTTTTTTTACTGCTTTTGCTATGTAAATCTCTCTGTGATCTTTTTTGTTGTTGTTGAAAAGCAGTGCAAGGCATATTCTAAAATAATAAATCCAGAGGTAGCCTAACTAGATTTAGTTTCCTTTGGACTACAGAAAAACTTGGATTAATGGAATCTTATAATAGCTATGCCAATATACAAGTGGCTGATGTAGATAGCATAATCACTAGTTCTCAAAGGAGCAGCTGTACCCCAAAGTGATGCCTTCTCAGGCAGGCTGCAGCCGAAACTCACCTTCTCTCAAATGTCAAAATGTCTCCTTTTTAGTGGCATCCCTGTCCATCCCACAAACTATGCTGTATTTTAAAGGCTAGGAAAACCAACTAGGAACACTCAGCTCTCTTGTTAAGTCCCTGATCACCCATTGGATTCATCAGACAAAACCATCACGATAGGCTCTTTCATACTCATCAAGACCATCAAACTCATAACGCCATGAGCCAATGTGTTATGTTAGGCTTTGGGGACGGCTGTGCAGCTGTTATTCTTATGCTGGCCTGATAGTTTTGCTACTGTTTTTGGAGTTATGTTTTGAAATTGTGTTTGTTCATTTTTGGTTTTATCTGGGTGTTTTATTCTGATTCATGTCAGCAGAGGATTGTGTTTTATTTTGTAGGTCGCCTTGAGGGCTGTTTGAACTGAATGGGGAAGTGGAAATGAAATATACAAAACAATATGCTGCACTTGCTTTCACAGGGAAGGGTAGGCATATTTCTGTCCCTCAGTCACATGAACCAATTAAAGTGCAGGCTGTGATTATTATAAGGATTCCATGTGTAAAAAATCTTCAAAGTGGCCCACAAAGTATCCCGTACTGAATCCTGCTTTGGTACCAACCAGGTGCTGAATATCTAATTCTGCACACACTGTGCAGACTGTATACCCCTTCCAGTGAATCCTTATTAGTGAGAGCTTTGCCAAAGAGGCAATTAATACCCCACAGAGAAACGGCTGTGTACTTAACCCTAATGGGGAGAGATGCATTAATTTAAGAATTGCCCTTTTAACCAAAATTCTAGTACTTGAAGTGCCTGCCCCTATATAGACGCTGTAGGAACAAATTCCCTACATGGCATTTTGCAATTAATTTCATCTCCTTGAACTGAAAACAAACAATCTGATAGGCATGATTTATGCAAATGTGTGCTGTGTACCTCTTTGATGTTGCTTTAAAAAAAAAAATACCAGATACCATCTCTGCTTGGGGCTGAGAGTTGAAAAGTTTTATCTGTTTCAGG